>NC_134404.1:109320236-110070236 GCF_038048845.1 Mixophyes fleayi | reverse complement strand
AGAGAAGATTATTGGTTTCTTTGGTCAAGGTAGTTTCTGTGGAGAGGAGAGGCTGAAGCCAGATTGGAAAGGATCAAAGTTGTCAGAGAGGTAGCTGCTGAGATGGTTGTAGACAAGCTAAGTATTTTTGAGTCAAAAGGGTGAAGAAAAATGGGATGGTAGATAGCGAGTGAGGTGGGGGTCAAGATTGTTTTTTTATAGAATGGATGAGACAAGAGCAAGTTTAAAGGATGAGTGGAAGATTTCAGTGTAGAGGAAACAGACTGAAAAGGTGAGCAAGGTGGGAGCAGGCAGTGCTTGAAAGGGAGTAAAGGAGGTAAGAGGAATGAGATCCAGGGGGCATGTTGAGGGTGGAGAGGATACTAAGAAAAAGAATTTTATTATCTGTAGTGGGTTGGATGGAGCACAAGAGGTGGTGGCATGATGGAGAGGAGGTTGGAGTGGTAAGGGGGGCAGAAGAGTGATGAGAGGAGGAGATTTTATGACAAATTTTGGAAGTGAGAAAAGAGGCAATGTGTCACGGGCACTAGGAGTCTTTACCCAGGGATCACCAGGTGGTAGGCTTACCAGAGCAACGTAGGTGGTAATAGGGTACTCTGGTAGCAGGGTGATCACGGAACAGTAAATAGCAGATGATGAGATGCTCAGGAAAGTCTATGACTAGCAACACTGGTAATATGGAGGTGGTAGTACACGAGGAACTGTATGGACAAGGACACGTGAAGGTAGTCAGTGGTCTGCGATAGCAAGTTGTACCACTGCTATAGTGAGGAGGAATGTCCAACAGAAACGAGGAGGTGATGAGAGTCAGCGGTCTGCGGATAGCAAGTTGTACCGCTGTCTGAGTGAAGGAATGGAATCCAAGTGGAGGTATCCGGGGAGTCAGTGGTCTGCAATAGCAAGTTGTACCACTGAATATATATGTGAGGAGGTGCACGGGGAGAGACTGCAACACAGGGTAAACACGGCACCTTAACACGATCCACAGAAATATGCACAATATAGATATATATATGAATGACTGAACAGCACTGCAAATATGGGAAGTCTCTTGAAGTAATCCGGAACAAGATAGTATAGTCAATGATGGCAACAGACTCAGCGGATAGCAGACTCCAGAGGAGAACCAACACAGTCCAGCAAGATATGCAATACACCAGCACAGTCAATGAGAAGTATGCATACCGTGGTTCAGAAGCAGGCAGTCAGACAGGAGTGCAGCGATACCTGAGCGGCAGGAGGCCGGCAGGATGAGAAGTCCCTGGATGGATGAAGCAGAGGTCTAGTAGGTGCAGCGCACAGGTAAGTAAACCAACAGGGACACGAATCCACAGGAATCGGTAGAACACGGAACTGGACTCTTGGCGGACCCAGGAGAATGGTGATGATCTAGCAGCAGGATAGCAGATGAGACACGAATCCAATGCTGACAGGCGGGTAGAGACCAGCGGGACACAGGAAGGTGTGGAGAGCGGATCAGCAACAGATGGACGATTAGCGCTGGCAGCAGGAGCAGGACTCTGCGGACACACGGAGGTAACCAGTAGCAACCAGCAGGTGCAAATAGCGATGGAACACGGGTGAGCAGAGTAGACCAGGAGCTGTTGATCACGGGAGTAGCAAATGGCAATAATAGCAGCAGTCTCGAGGAAACACGGGAGAGATGAGATGAAGACTGCAGCGCACAGAGGTAGCGGATAGGAATCAGCTCACAGTCACGATGTTGAAACACAGACGAGTTGTACGCTGGAGACTGTAGTGCACAGAGGCAGCGGATAGGAATCAGCTAACAGTCACGATGAGGAAACACAGACGAGTTGCAAGCTGGAGACTGTAGTGCACGGAGGCAGCGGATAGGAATCAGCTCACAGTCTTGATGATGAACGGGTGAGTAGATGTGGAGAGTGGCTGAAGTGCACGGAGGCAGCGAATAGGAATCAGCTCACAGTCTTGATGATGAACAGGTGAGTAGATGTGGAGAGTGGCTGAAGTGCACGGAGGCAGCGGATAGGAATCAGCTCACAGTCTTGATGATGAACAGGTGAGTAGATGTGGAGAGTGGCTGAAGTGCATGGAGGCAGCGGATAGGAATCAGCAAACAGTCACAATGATATGAGATAGAGTTGAAGTGGCTTAGAAGACTGTAGGGCACGGAGGCAGCGGATAGGAATCAGCTAACAGTCACGATGATACACTTGATGGTAGAAGTGGTATGGGAACCACAGTAGTAGAAGTGGTTTGGAAACCACAGAGGTAGAAGTGGTTTGGAAACCACAAGAATCAGCAGCGCTGAATACACGAGGAAACACAGGAACACCTTCAGAGACTCATGGGAAATGAGACTCCAAGATCAGGCAACGTGGTGTTGACCACAGGTGCTTAATATAGGGAGTGTTGCCTGATCTGCCAATTAAGTTAAAGGGACATACACTGAAGGGTAGAAAAGGGCTGCGCATGCGCAGACCCTCAGGATGGAGGACGGCCACGGTTCCTAAATGTCCGGGAAGAGGCACTCACGGTCCGGTGAGTGACACAATGTCAGTGGCAGTAAGGTAGGATGGGAGGGGAGAAGAGGAGATGGCAATGGAGTGTGTTGAAAGTGTCAAAAAGGCAGCGGGATTGGAAGTTTGTGAAGAGATGAGAGACTTGAAAATGGATTGTTTAGAGAGGGAGAGGGCAGAACTGTAGGATGACAGGATGAACTTGAAATGAAGAAAGTCTGCCAAGCAACAAGATTTCCTCTAGTAGCGTTGGGTGGTATGTGTTTATTTTTGAAGGCAAACGGGGCAAATTTGGAGTGCCAAGGTTGGGGTATAGAGCAGCTAAGGTGGAGGGCAGTAGAATCAAGAGCAATGGTGAGGGTAACATATTGTTCCTCTACTTGCTGTATGTTAGCTATAGTCAGATGTTATGTTAGATCATGACCCCATTAATATATTATTTTCCTAATTTTCCAGATTAAGCTATTGTCATGACATAGAAGAATGACAATTGTGGCTCTTGGTGGGATACCTATTCATAAATACAGGAACTGTGTTAGTTCCTATCTACAGGCATTGATAGTTACTGGTATAATGCTAGTGCATGAATCTGTGTTATTCCATTGCTCAAGCAGTTGGTGACTATAGCTACAGTGTGAGTTCTGGGATCTAAACAGTGATTAAAGTTACTGTACTGGCCTTGGCTCCAGATATTTTATGGTTACAGGCACTGTGCTAGTTCCTGGCTCCAGACAGTTAATGATTACAGGTGCAACCTTCATTCCTGGCACTGGGCAGTTGAAAATAACAAGTGCTAACTCCAGTATCTAGATAGTTGGTGATTAGGCACTGTTCTAGTCCTGGTTCCAATCAGTTTATGACTGCAATTAGAGGGATAGTTACTGAATGAGTACAGTAGGTTATCACAGGCACTGTGCTAGTTCTGGCTCCAGGGAGTTGATGATTGAAGGTACATCCCTGGTTCTTTTGTGATTCAACTAGTCCTATAGCTGAATACCAGGGGCCTGAGTCATTAAGGAGACCAAAGCATGAAAAAGGAGTAATTTTGCACCTGAGCAAAACCATGTTGCATTTGCGGGGGAGGTAAATTTAAAATGTGAGGACAGATTTATAGTTGGGTTAGGGCATGTCCTAGATCCACTGTAAATTTCATTGTAAAAATAAAGCTATCAAGTATTTGCGAGATGATAAGAAAACACCTTGCATTGTAACATGGTTTGTCCTAGAGAACATTTACTCCTTTTTGCCTTACTTTCCTTAATGACTCAGGCTCCAGATGTCTACTACACTTCAGACAGTCTGGAACTGTTAGAATAGCCTCACATCATTATTAAATCATTCAAATGATTAAAAGTAGAGAAAGGTAACGAGAATTTGCCACAGTTTTTTGTTTTTCCATAGATTCAATTAAATTGTTTGCAAACAGGTTTCACAATGATTAGAATATCTCTTTTGACTAGTAACCAGTACCTCGTGGCTCTAATTCAGACTGTTTCACAGTGATGGGACTGATTCCTAGCAAATTGAGAGGTCTCATACTGTTTCAGGCCACACAATGGCTGCATTCACTTTATTTATGACAGGTCCACCATAATTGTGACTGGTGTACTTTAATACTTTTTCTGTTTTAAACATAGAAAAACACAGTCAATTTCTCACATGTGAAACTAGTTGCTGTTTCTAAATGTTGGCAGTGAGCTGTGATGTCTTACCCAGGGCCACACTCAGAAGAGAAGAAGATGGAGGTTGCTTCACACAAGGTGAGACTTGAGAGCCAGTTGTTGACTGTGTTTATAGGGGAAAGGGCGTTTAGGTTGTATAGAGCTAACACTGCAATCAGCAAGCAAGACCCTTTAACCACCATTGCCCTCCTATTGGACAGTGCAAACTTTTGCAGCCCCACACATTATTCCATCTTGTCTTGAAAATCCATGTGCATGATCATTAAGCTGTGGGCAAAGTAGGCACTTAACATCACAAAAGAGCATTTATGCTGTGGTATTTGTAATTTGTGGTTTTTCAAATTAACCTTGCTAATTCGCAACTTTATCATCAGCTCGTAAATTGGGTTGTTTTGTGTTTTTTTCAATAAGCAACATTTTTAATGGATAAAAAAAAATGGAGCGTGAGCACAAAGATATTTTCTCCAAAATGTTGTCAACCTTAAAACAAAGGGTCTCCTATAATGGATACAGGTCAACCATTATTGACATTTAAGAAATGATAAAAGAAGATGGTTATTATAAGTAGAGATGGTCACTTTGGTTTTGGATTCGGTTTTGGATCTGGATTACCGTCGTGTTTTGGTTTTGGTTTTGCAAAACCGCCATTGCGTGTTTTGGTTTTGGTTTTGGTTTTGTTTGGTTTTGTTTTGCTATTTTGTTGAAAAATCAATGTTTTTGGGCCTAAAATAACCCAATTTAGTGCTCCAACTGTTTTAGAGATAAGTAATCTAATTGTTGAGGTAATAAATCATCCAAAAAAACTGTTTAATTCTTCGTTGGTAGGCCTTCATTTATTCTACACACAAAACAGATTGTCTTCCTCTCCATCTATGCATATTGGCAATGCAGCCATCGTCTTTGGATGTATATTACACCCTACACTTATAGATAAATATGTAAAGAAATGGAAAAAGGCAGTTTGCTTTCTGTCTCTCTAGGCCTCCCTCCACTTGTCAAAAATACAAAAAAATTCAGCCATTATAAACTGGACAATATTAATTGACATGGAGAAAGCCAGTTTGGTTTCTGTCTCTCTAGGCCTCCCTCCACTTGTCAAAAATACAAAAAAATTCAGCCGTTATAGACTGTACAATATTATGAGAAATGGACAAAGTCAGTTTGGGGTCACTCTGTTTATGACACCCTACCCTTAAGGATAAATTTCTTGACCTGCCTCTGGGATGACTGTTCACCCCCAGCAGCAGCAACAGCAGCAGCAGTGGGACTAACGCTTTCTTCAGAGGAATCAATAATAGTGCAGGAGTCATCCAGCCTTAAGTGGAATGCCGGGCTAACTCCGAGCGCTACTGAGGATATTGATGAGGATGGTGTGGTGGGTGTATTTTGTAGCCGTCGGGATGTCGGTGAGCGGAGGGTCTTAGCTGATGATGGAGTGCTTGTATTTTTTTGGGAAGAACTTTCAGCTTTTCCCAACACTTTGCCATGAACTCTCGTTAAATGGCGTAACATAGACGAGGTTCCAAGATGGTTAAGGTCCCTCCCTCGACTGACTGTGGCTTGACATACACTACAAATGGCTATACAATTGTTGTCTGGATTTGGGTAGAAATAATTCCACATATAAGAAGTGGAATTTTTTGTTTTATGCCCAGGCATGACAATGGCCTTTTTCTTGTCACGTGCCAGAACTGCTGCCACTGGTGCAGGACTTACACAAACAACCTCATCGTCATCAACATCCTCATTAGCGCTCTCGTCGCCTACACAAATCTCCCCCTCATCCTCTTCTAATTCCAAAGTGGCATCCTCAATTTGGGTATGACCGGCTACACTCGGGCTATTAAGGCACACATCAGCAGAATGCTCACGATTAGACATCCCACTGTTGGATAGACTCTCCACAGGGATTGTTGTCATTTGTGAATCAGAGCAAACATTCTCCTCTAATGCCTTACTGTTATCTTGCAGCTCGGCTTTGACGCGTAACAGTAGTTGTGCACCAAATATTAACAAAAAATAATAAACCTCTATCCTCCTCTCTTCTCTAGCGATTTTTGTTAGAGCAATTGCAAGAAGAATATTGGATTCTCTGTCCCTGCTCTAATCAGCCTGTGACTACACCCTGCTTTCTCCCTCTGTCAAATGGCGATGGATTGCTGTGGAGGCGTGTATTTATAATGTTGAAGTATCGCGAGAACCGAGCCCCGAGATCCGACGACGCGTAACAGTAGTTGTGCACCAATTGTAGGCTGGGTAACTTTTTAGGATCTGCCCCTAATAGCCAAAGGTGAAGGCCTCATTCTCTCTTTGCCACTGCGTGTGTAGAATGGCATGCTTGCAATTTTTGCTCAGTTACACTTCTTTTTCGCTTCAATACAGCAAAAAATTTTTGGGTTTTTGTTTTTTGCACTAATTTGGAAACACTCTGTTGTTTGACATCGCCTTGGCCAGATGACGTACTGGGAACACTAACATCAGGACTGGTGACAGAACCTGTTTGCTCATTCTGATCATATGTGGACTGCTTTGAATCCATTCTGAGCGCAAAGCACTGGGGAGTGCTAAAAATTAGTTGGTAGATACTGCTGACAGATATGACTTTTGACAGCCAGAAATATTTATGCACAATTATGGGGGACACCCCAAAAGCACTGAGGAGTGCAAAAAATTAGTTGGTAGATACTGCTGACAGATATGACTTTTGACAGCCAGAAATATTTATGCACAGTTATGGGGGACACCCCAAAAGCACTGAGGAGTGCTAAAAATTAGTTGGTAGATACTGCTGACAGATATGACTTTTGACAGCCAGAAATATTTATGCACAATTATGGGGGACACCCCAAAAGCACTGAGGAGTGCAAAAAATTAGTTGGTAGATACTGCTGACAGATATGACTTTTGACAGCCAGAAATATTTATGCACAGTTATGGGGGACACCCCAAAAGCACTGAGGAGTGCTAAAAATTAGTTGGTAGATACTGCTGACAGATATGACTTTTGACAGCCAGAAATATTTATGCACAGTTATGGGGGACACCCCAAAAGCACTGAGGAGTGCTAACATTTAGTTTGTAGATACTGCTGACAGATATGACTTTTGACAGCCAGAAATATTTATGCACAATTATGGGGGACCCCCCAAAAGCACTGGGGAGTGCCAAATATTAACAAAAAATAATAAACCTCTATCCTCCTCTCTTCTCTAGCGATTTTTGTTAGAGCAATTGCAAGAAGAATATTGGATTCTCTGTCCCTGCTCTAATCAGCCTGTGACTACACCCTGCTCTCTCCCTCTGTCAAATGGCGATGGATTGCTGTGGAGGCGTGTATTTATAATGTTGAAGTATCGCGAGAACCGAGCCCCGAGATCCGACGACGTCACGATGACGTTCGGCCTCGATTTGGATTCGGAATGGGCGGGAGAGTACCGAGCTGCTCAGCTCTGTACTCGGATACCCAAAGTTCGGGTGGGTTCGGTTCTCGGTGAACAGGACCCACCCATCTCTAATTATAAGGAACTATAATAACCATTATATAATAACCATTATTATTTTTTGCTCTTTAAAAGTCATAAATAGATGTATTCTCAATATGTTTAGTTTCAATTTAGAATATCTCACTAAATAAAACATGTAGAATTGTGTTCCTGTCAAATTCATTTTCCATAGCCTGCCAAGAATAATACTTAACAATTCAAAAGAAAAAAGAAGAAAAAAAAGGGAAGCTGAATTTTGTAGACGCTTCAATTGAGCACACCAATACATAGATAGAACTAAAGCTAAACAAACAAATCATCTCCTTGCATATAAACTAATGATTAACTAAAATGCAGAACCCAAAACCACACAATTGACAGAATACTACATCATAAGCCCTCATCAAATATTTTAATAAAATAAAAAAACAGACAGACTGAGAATTAAAGCATTAATATGTACTGAAATTCAATAACATTTAAATACATATTAAAACCCAACCTGTATTAGTTTCATTTGACAAGTTTTCTAAACTACAAATATATACTGTAGACACCAGTAAATACAGATGAGTGAACCGTGACTTAACTTTAAAAAAAAAGTCAATGCAGCTAATTATTCAGATTTTTGAGGTTTTATAACTTGGCCAGTTAAATCCAGACACTTCCAAATTTTATTTTCATTACTGGAAAGTGAGCATAAATATTTAATCAATCACAAATCAAATTAGGGTATTGATATTTCTGTTTGAAAAGGTTAAAAGGGATATCCAACTCAAGACAATTTATTGGTTTGGGCATGCTATTATACTACGTTTACTAAATGCATTGCTTTTTGTCAGCAGAGCTGTATATTATGCTAAGGCAATGAAAATTAAAAACTCTGAAAAAAAAGGTAGGTAATTTCCCAAACACCCCAAATTGTGTAACATGGTCCTGTTTTGCAACTGCAGTCTTTAGTTTACACTACTTATTTCCCTAAAACTAGAGATGTTCACTGAGCCCCGTGTTCTGGTTTTGATTTTGGTTTTGGATCTAGATTAACTTTGTGTTTTGATTTTGGCAAAACTGTCCTTGCGTGTTTTGGTTTTGGTTTTGGATCCCAATTTTTTTCTAAAATCCCATTTATTTTTGCTAAAATCACATATTTTTGCTCCCCCCCACATTACTATTAACATCAATAACTTTAATTTCAAGTCATTTGCAATCAGTTTTGACCACCTCACAGGTCACAATATTATTTTCATACACTTTCAAAGAAAGACTGCAGATATTGAAGACCAAGCCTGCAAGACCTATTATTTGTATTTCAGCAATGACAAATAGCAATGGAACAATGGAGCTCTTCTCTTTGTATGTTACCTATATAACACAGTACAATGTGACTGTAGATTTAGAAGACCAAGCCTGCCAGACCTATTTCTATTTCAGCAATTACAATTAGCAATGGAGCTCTCCTGAATGTCACTGGAAACTTTGAAGAACACTTCCACCCCTCCTCTTTCTTTTCTATCTTTGACGCTGCACTAGAGACTGCCCAGAACTGTGTTACCCCTTCTGTGTCCCTCTGTGAAATGGCACTGGATCGCCGCAGAGGGCGGTACTTATAGAATCCAAAGCTTGTGAGATCCGATGACGTAACAATGACGTTTTGTCTCGTTATCAAGTCCGAGGGCGCACAAAAGTACAGAGCTGGCTCGGCTCAGTACTCGGATCTGCTCATTTCGGGTGTGTTCGGTTCTCGGGGAACCGAGCCTGAGAATCTCTACCTAAAACTAGGAATCCTGATAGCGGAGAGTTGGTGATTTACTGCTCTTGACATTCAAAGAGAAGCCCTGTTTTGTGGGGTTTGTTTTATATTCATAAAAATATCCTAGATATATAGTGCAGATATAAAATATAATATAAGCACAGAATAACAGTTCATTAAAAATAGAAATTTCAATGTAAAAACAATTTTTTAATTGAACAGTGCACATCCAAATATAATGCACAAGGTCAAATTCTGTGACTAGCAAGCAATTGGCATAAAACAGGAAATAGAGATGGCCCTTGTAAGAAATATAAATATAATGAGGTATTAAAAGCTATAGTGCAATGAGAATAAAATGGACAAAGTAAGAATTCTCATCTTTAATGCACAGGATGCGTTTGGTAGAAGCAAAATGTATGTACTGTATAATAAGTGTGCTTTTAAACATAGCAGCAACATTTAGAATAAGAAAGGTGCAGATGTTTGAGAGGAATTTCAATCACATGTATTGTTATACAGAATATACAATTAATTCAGAAGATAATAGAAGGTAATCAAGACAGAAAATACCTAAAGTGTAAATCAGTGAATGAGAACTGTCTATGCCTATTTTGGAGATGGCAATTTTCATTCTCAATGCCTAATGTGTTTCACCAACTATACCTATGGTAGCTGAGAAGTGTCCCAGCAGTGACAGATTTTGGCTGGAGCAGATTTGTCATTGTTCCCCTGTATTACAAACCGAGGTTTATCCAGAGATATCCAAATATTGCAAAACAGAGCATCTACAAGAGCCACAGCATTTTGGTCAATACAGTAGACCATTTTTTCAAGGCAAAAACTTAACTATGAAAATATTTAGTCTTTTTTTATTATTCTTCTTTTGTTTTCCCATGTCTAGCACATACTGTAAGCTGCTAACAGTGTTGGCTATTTGTGCATTCTTACTATGCTACTGCTCTACAATGGGGCCTAGCTCAACATTCAGCGATCGTTCTTATTTATAACTATATTTGTACATTGCTGCAGGTTCCCTACTATGCGTACATTTTAACTGTGTTGACATTTTCTGCACAATCATATTGGTTGATGTGATTAGTTCCAATGTGACTACATCAGATTTTTTGTGTGTGTTCAAGCACGGACTGATGTGCTGGGAGCATGTCCTCTCTGGACCCCTCATATTGTCATGTTCTATAACATATAAGAAGCTAATGAATACTTCTTTGTGACTTAGTACCCCTCTCTATTTTGGCAACTAGTGTTTTAATTAGTGAAGCATATAACAAGGACTCTAGCTACAGTATATAGCAGTGGTGGCCAACCTGTGGCTTTTTGAGGCACATGTGGCTCCTGGCTCGGAGCATCAATGAAGTATAGTTGTCCATCAGAAGGGGCAGATTGGAAAACATTCAGCTGCTCGACTATGAGCATTCTGGGTCCTCCTCTGAGTAATGCAGAGAACTCACAGCATCACAGACAGCCCAATCGGGAAAGGAGGAGGACAGAGTACATTGTGCTCTTTCTCCTTCCTCTGTGCGGGCAAGTAAGGGGTATGTGAGATCTGATTGTAAGTGAAGAGGCAAAAGGAGATGTGATGGCATTTAGGAAGATGTGATGGCATGTGTGTAGGCATGTTGAGAGGTTGGATTGGCGTGTATGGAGTATGTAGGGAGGTCGGATGGCATGTATGGACAATTTTGTTAAATCTGATGGCATGTGGGGAGGTTGATTGGCATTTAAGGGGCATGTTAGGAGGTCTGATGGCATTTAAGGGGTATGTGGTGAAATTTGGTGGCAGGTGGGGAGGTCTGATTTACGTGTGGAGAGGTATAATAGTATGTAGGGAGGTCTGATGGGCATATAAGGAACATGTGGGGAGTTGAATGACAATTGGAGAGGTCTGACGGGCATGTGGGAATATTTGACGGGTATTTCAGGGCATGTGGGTAGATTTAATTGCACATGGGGAGATCCAATAGGCACGTAAAGAGGTCAGAGGGATTGTGAATGCAGTAGCAGTGGGAGCTACTGTGAAAAGACTATAAGTAGCCCTTGAAACCCTTCTCTGCTGGACACATCAGTGAGGTAAGAGCTGTGCAGTGCAGAGTTGTGCTGATTTGATGACTATTCTGATCATTTTGGCAGTGTTGGAGATTTTTTTTTTTGCTTAGCAAGATATCGTAAATTATGTTATATTTTCAATGAATGTGTGTATAGTATATATGCGCATGTTTATACTGGGTATATATAGATATATATATACAGTATCAAAAACACAGGGGCGCTTCCATAGTGTATTATCCAAGTAAAATGTTTTATTCCAAACATTAAAATAGCACGTACCAGATGGCAAAGGTATTCAGGCATAAATAGTACAACAGCTCTGATATTCACATACGAACAGCAATATTGGAAGCAGCTCGAAGTCAGAGAGTCTCCACAATCACCTCTACGCGTTTCATCCCTTAGGACTTCGTCAGGAGGCGTGGATCTTTGTATCACAATTCACCTATTTCTAGGGAGTGACTAATTAATTAATTCACAGGTGGAGCAATCTCCTCTCCTTAGATGTTCTTAGTAAATGCACAAATTAACAACCATTTTCAAATCTATTATAGAGCAGGTTAATATACCAATTCGTACATACACAATTTAAAACAGTAAAATTCAACTATTAGAAACAGCCATCATATAAAATAGCCACAATAATAAAAATAAAAATAAAAAATATATTTGGAAGGATTTTTTCCTCTCAAAGGCAGATAACAAAAAGCAACAGGCGGATCACAAAAAGACACATTACTTTCAGACATTTTAGAGGACAATTTAAACAGATGAAAATTCATAGAAATGGTGTTATTTCACACCCTTCATTTAATCCCCAAGGTGTAAATGTATTGAGTGTATAAATCCAGAAGGTTTCCCTTTTGGATAATTTTAATAATCGATCTCCTCCTCTAGCATCCATTTCTACATGTTCGATAGCTTTAAACCGTAATGATTCAGAATTAGCATTATGACAGGAGTAAAAATGTTTCGGTACACTATGATTATCAGTCTTATGTTGAATATTACGTAGATGTTCAAAAATTCGTATTTTTACTGATCTTTTGGTTTTAGCCACATATTTTTCCCCTCAACCACATTCCAGTAAATAAATCACGTATGTGGTATTACAATTCATAAAGGTTTGGATTACTTTCTCTTTTTTATTTGATGTATCAAAAAAGGATTTGTGATCACCGTGTACAAACTTACATGCTTTACAGTGACCGCAAGCAAAAAAACCTTTCATAGGTTGTAGCCATGTATTCTTATTTTTATTAGGTAATTCCTTAAGATGTGAAGGAGCTAGCATCGTTCTCAAAGTCTTCGGCTTTTTAAATATAATGCGTGGTTTTGCTGGCAGTACACTCGACAATCCCGAGTCTAATTTTAACACTGCCCAATGTTTTTCCAATGTTTTAAGAATCTGTTGGTTGGCTACATTAAAAGTAGTAGTAAAAGCACAATCAAAATTATTTGAATTGGTCTCTTTTTTCCTTTCTTTATACGTCAGTAATTGAGTTCTGTCATATTGTCTAACCTTATCCAAACTTTCAGTTAAGATATTTTCTGGTTACCCTCGTTCTTTAAATTTATTAATCAGAATAGAAGCTTGTTTTTCAAAAATTTCTGATTCCTCACAATTCCGTTTGACTCTCATCAGCTGGGAGACGGGTGTATTATCTTTCCAACGTCTCATATGACAGCTCTTATAGTCAATAAAACTATTACTATCAACTTTTTTGAAAAAAGTGTAAGTATTAATAAGATGTTTTTCTTCAAATTCATTAGTATCTAGAACTAAGTCTAGAAATTCTATCCTATTTTTATCAAGAACGGAAGTAAATTTGAACTCGAAATCATTAGTGTTAATATCCTGAACAAATGAATAAAATTCTAATTCAGTACCTCTCCAGATGATTAGAATATCATCTATAAAACGTTTAAAGCAGACAATCTTCTCCATATAAAATGTATTTGAATAGATCACTTGATTCTCCCAGTATCCCATATATATATTAGCGTAGCATGGTGCGAAGGAACTGCCCATCGCAGTCCCTCGCACCTGATGAAAAAACTGATTAAGGAAAGTAAAGAAGTTGAGTTCTAAGATATACTTAGTACATTCCAAAATGAATTCACATTGTATTATATTTAGATTACCATCATTGAATAAACATTCTTTTACAGCTTGTAACCCTTTGAGATGTGGAATAGACGTGTACAGAGACTGCACATCGATAGTACACCAAAAGTAATCGGTGTTCCACTGTAAGTTTTTCATAATCTGCAATATCTGAGTGGAGTCTTTAATATATGATCTCAAACCTAATACATATTTTTTGAGATGAAAGTCTACAAATTCAGACAAGGAGTTTTTAATTTGTCAGATAGAGATCTTAAACCTGATGAATTAAAATTATTGTCTAAAGGTTTGTCATTTGCTCCAACTTGTTATCCCAATGGATTTGATCTATTTATTGATGTGAATAAATATATCAGAAAATTAACTTTAAAGAGGCACTTTCTGAAAGAAGATAAAGCACTAGTAAGTGCAAATAGATCAATTCCAGATGATTCAACTCCATATGAATCACTACCTAATACCGGTTTAAAAAAACCATCTAAATTTTACCCAATTGAGTCAAGAGGGACCTATATCGATATGTTTGGTGAATTGGTAAAAAAGAGATTTATATAAATTAGCCAATACCAAATCAGGAATAAAATTAAATTTGACTAAAAATGAAAAAATGACTTTAGAGGTACTTACTAAAGATGAGGAAATAACAATAAAGCCAGCAGATAAAGGAGGGGGGCTGGTTATTGTAAATAGAAAAGATTATATAAGTGAATCGATGAGATTAGTGAATGACTCTGATTTCTATAAAGAACTAACAACAGATCCTACAAATGCCTTTCTATCTGAACTAGAGGAATTATTACTGAAGGGATTACATGATAACTGCCTTGACCAAAATTAATTTGATTATATTCTTAATAAGCATCCGAGAATTGCTACATTCTATCATTTACCTAAGATCCATAAACAACTTGTGAACCCCCCGGGACATCCTATAGTCTCGGGGATTGATTCTCTGACTGCACATTTGTCTGAATTTGTAGACTTTCATCTCAAAAAATATGTATTAGGTTTGAGATCATATATTAAAGATTCCACTCAGATATTGCAGATTATGAAAAACTTACAGTGGTACACCGATTACTTTTGGTGTACTATCGATGTGCAGTCTCTGTACACGTCTATTCCACATCTCAAAGGGTTACAAGCTGTAAAAGAATGTTTATTCAATGATGGTAATCTAAATATAATACAATGTGAATTCATTTTGGAATGTACTAAGTATATCTTAGAACACAACTTCTTTACTTTCCTTAATCAGTTTTTTCATCAGGTACGAGGGACTGCGATGGGCAGTTCCTTCGCACCAAGCTACGCTAATATATATATGGGATACTGGGAGAATCAAGTGATCTATTCAAATACATTTTATATGGAGAAGATTGTCTGCTTTAAACGTTTTATAGATGATATTCTAATCATCTGGAGAGGTACTGAATTAGAATTTTATTCATTTGTTCAGGATATTAACACTAATGATTTCGAGTTCAAATTTACTTCCGTTCTTGATAAAAAATAGGATAGAATTTCTAGACTTAGTTCTAGATACTAATGAATTTGAAGAAAAACATCTTATTAATACTTAAACTTTTTTCAAAAAAGTTGATAGTAATAGTTTTATTGACTATAAGAGCTGTCATATGAGACGTTGGAAAGATAATACACCCGTCTCCCAGCTGATGAGAGTCAAACGGAATTGTGAGGAATCAGAAATTTTTGAAAAACAAGCTTCTATTCTGATTAATAAATTTAAAGAACGAGGGTAACCAGAAAATATCTTAACTGAAAGTTTGGATAAGGTTAGACAATATGACAGAACTCAATTACTGACGTATAAAGAAAGGAAAAAAGAGACCAATTCAAATAATTTTGATTGTGCTTTTACTACTACTTTTAATGTAGCCAACCAACAGATTCTTAAAACATTGGAAAAACATTGGGCAGTGTTAAAATTAGACTCGGGATTGTCGAGTGTACTGCCAGCAAAACAACGCATTATATTTAAAAAGCCGAAGACTTTGAGAACGATGCTAGCTCCTTCACATCTTAAGGAATTACCTAATAAAAATAAGAATACATGGCTACAACCTATGAAAGGTTTTTTTGCTTGCGGTCACTGTAAAGCATGTAAGTTTGTACACGGTGATCACAAATCCTTTTTTGATACATCAAATAAAAAAGAGAAAGTAATCCAAACCTTTATGAATTGTAATACCACATACGTGATTTATTTACTGGAATGTGGTTGAGGGGAAAAATATGTGGCTAAAACCAAAAGATCAGTAAAAATACGAATTTTTGAACATCTACGTAATATTCAACATAAGACTGATAATCATAGTGTACCGAAACATTTTTACTCCTGTCATAATGCTAATTCTGAATCATTACGGTTTAAAGCTATCGAACATGTAGAAATGAATGCTAGAGGAGGAGATCGATTATTAAAATTATCCAAAAGGTAAACCTTCTGGATTTATACACTCAATACATTTACACCTTGGGGATTAAATGAAGGGTGTGAAATAACACCATTTCTATGAATTTTCATCTGTTTAAATTGTCCTCTAAAATGTCTGAAAGTAATGTGTCTTTTTGTGATCCGCCTGTTGCTTTTTGTTATCTGCCTTTGAGAGGAAAAAATCCTTCCAAATATATTTTTTATTTTTATTTTTATTATTGTGGCTATTTTATATGATGGCTGTTTCTAATAGTTGAATTTTACTGTTTTAAATTGTGTATGTACGAATTGGTATATTAACCTGCTCTATAATAGATTTGAAAATGGTTGTTAATTTGTGCATTTACTAAGAACATCTAAGGAGAGGAGATTGCTCCACCTGTGAATTAATTAATTAGTCACTCCCTAGAAATAGGTGAATTGTGATACGAAGATCCACGCCTCCTGACGAAGTCCTAAGGGATGAAACACGTAGAGGTGATTGTGGAGACTCTCTGACTTCGAGCTGCTTCAAATATTGCTGTTCGTATGTGAATATCAGAGCTGTTGTACTATTTATGCCTGAATACCTTTGCCATCTGGTACGTGCTATTTTAATGTTTGGAATAAAACATTTTACTTGGATAATACACTATGGAAGCGCCCCTGTGTTTTTGATACTGTAGGTGTGTTGGTTGTTTCCCCGTGGAGATCGGGAGATGGAAGGGAAGACACGCAGACTATATACTGCTGGTGTTTAAGTAAATTGCATGAGAAGAAGAGTTGGATCACGAACAAAGCACGTTGGAACTTTTAATATCTACTATATTTGACTTGAGCGCACCGAATTGTTGGTATTGTGGTTATATATATATATATATATATATATATATATATATATATATATTTATATATATATATGCACACACATATGAAAGGTAAAGTTGTATCTTTGCAGTACCTATAGATATTTTTTGGCTCTTTATTTTCAATATATTAATTTAGGAACCTATATACAGAGCTCATCTTGAAGTGTTATATAAGTTTGACATCTTTGACAACTTTGAACAACGGACTTGAAAACTTTGATCAAATTGTTAACCAAGGAAATCCTTTAAATAATGAAGTTGCATGTTGCAGATGTCTTTTTGCTCTGTATATTTTTATGTATATTTTTTGGGGGATTTCTTCCTGCTCCATTGAATAAATTATATAGTTTTTGAAAACTCTCAGCTTTTGTGGTACGGATACATGGTGCATGCTGAGATAATTGTTGTTGCTCTGAAAATGGTCCAAAACATTTCTGTACTATAAGGCTGCCTACAGACAGCATTGTGAAAAGTGTATTCTCTTGCGGTCAACACTTGTTATACACCATGGGTAGGCCTGTGTAGAGGACAATTAGCGATTTCCTTCATACAGAATGATCAAAGATAACATGCCACAGATAAAGAGCAATGCAGCCTAAAAGGTTTTGCTAAAGCTCTGACTGCACTGCAACTATCAGATTATGAAGGAGATTGCAAATGGATGTAGGGTAGTGTCATATTAGCATTCCTCACCTGCAATTTCCACACCAAAAAACCATTAAGTCTATTTTCATTAGTGATATTAGAGAGAAACTGCCAGTGACACTAACCTTTTGCTGTAAGACAACACAATAAACTTATCAATGTGACACAATCCCTTAACAACTTATTTATGGAAACTTTTATAGACATCAGTCATTATCATAATTATGGTTTTGATCATTTTATTTTCTGGTGCCTTTTTTGCTATTTGATTCCTAGTAAGTCAGATTCTGTTGGTGTCATTTACAGTTTCCAACACTTGAAATAAGCCACACCCAATTTTCATCTGCATAAAGAAGGGTGGTTTATGCGGACCATTCATGATTTTGAATGCATATGAATTGTCCTGACAATTATGAGGAAGTACTAAATAATTAGTTAGAAAAAAAGTGACAAATAGTTTATGGTCAGCATATGTATCAAAACACCATGATTTCATTTATTTATGTAATATGTAAATGAATTATATTTCATATGTAAATTAAATCCATAAACATTTGCAGAGTATATATTTAGGTGTTGCCATAGTCATATAGAGTACTTTACGTGCAACACTGGTAGTAATAAGGGGCCTGATTCATTAAGGATCTTAAATGAAGAGGTATCTTATTTCAGTCTCCTGGACAAAACCATGTTACAATGCAAGGGGTGCAAACTAGTTTTCTGTTTTGCACATAAGTTAAATACTGTTTGTTTTTCATGTAGCACACAAATATCAACTTTGAATTTCAGTGTACAAATAAGCTATCAAGAATTCGTGTGCTACATGAAAAAACAGTCAGTATTTAACTTATGTGCGAAATAGAAAACTAGTTTGCACCCCTTGCATTGTAAGATGGTTTGTCCAGGATACTGAAATAAGATACCTCTTCATTTAAAATCCTTAATGAATCAGGCCCCTTATTACTACCAGTATTGCATGTAAAGTACTCTATATGACTATGGCAACACCTAAATATATAATAATATAAGGACCTGATAACAACTGTATCCAATAAGAACGTTCTGGGTAATATAATGTACTGAAAATTAGTGACATTATTCGCAATGAGTATCGTAAAAAGTATGTTTTTTTACTATTACTAATGATTTGTAATATATAAATATGTTTTCGATCATGCGCAAAGAATACATTTAGTCATAATGATTCTCTTTTGAACAGAGTATTACTGATAAAATATTTAGATAGCTTTTAAGTAATGTCACTAGTATTTTATCGTGATCATTTTCCTTTTAATATAAATGTTGCAAGTCTCTTAAAAAGTGAGAATAGGTTAGAAAACTAACAACATGAGCAATCCACTTACCTTAAATGCTATGCTGTAAAGATTACTGTCATCTTGTCTTTAATGGGTTTTCAGTATAGCCTCCTTAGAAAATTGAATGCTTTTATATCTCCAAACAGATAGGAATGAGAATGTTTTTTATATATATATAATGATGTCCTGTCTGTGATGCTTACTTATATTATACAAACTTATACACCTGGCTTTGGGATAATTACAACCATTCTGTTGCAATCACAAGTACATTCTTTACAAGTTACTTATCTCCTTAACTGTCATCGCAGACACATACTGGTGGGAGCTGTCGGGAAGTTTTACTGTAATCATGTGCAGATCATGCAGAGATTGTTGTGAAATTGCTTGCGTGTAACACCTAGTGTACATAAAACCTCTAAGCTTGTGCGTCTGTCAAGCAAGTGCACCAGAGCTACTACATTGAAACAGATATTTGTTCCCAGCGACAGTTCCAGCATCATCATTTATTTTAGACAACAGAGGGTGTTAGGAGGGCAAGCATGCAGAGAGAGACAGGGTGATTTGATAATCCTTCCTCTCCCATAGGGAACTTGAATAATAATGAAAAAGAATAAAATATGCAAAGGTTGGGAGAAAGCATATGAAACATATTTTCATTAGTTGGAGATGGGAGTCCCCAGGCTATTTCTCTTAGAATGTGAATCTTGTTATGCACACTGTGTGAGCATTCAGTGTAAACACATGGGATAGCAAAACATATTAATGCACAGCAAGCATTGCATAGAAGACAGTGTGTTAACAACTACTCCATGCCAGGCATGTAACCCTTAGAGTACATTATTGCTTTAAATATTGTACATCATTGGCATCATTTGAATTCCATGAGACTCATCTGCTTCCCCAGCTGCTGACCATACTGATATTCATTTTATTTGCAGATTGTGATTCATTACTCATCTCAAGTTCCATATATTAAACAATGCTAAACATGTTTATGGGAGATCATTTATGAATGCATGTTGCAATGTCTTGCAATGTAAATGGTGTGAAGCAGGCATATGAGAGCTGCATCCTTGTACAAATAGCATGGAAGGTAACCTCATCAATAAATTGAACGAGATAATGGGTTTCCCCGAGTGTGCCTTTTGGGCTTGTGATTTCTCATTGCAGAAACATGTGACTAAATTGTGCATAAAGTTCCACAGATGTTAAAAATATATATGCATTGACAATCAAGTGCATATATACTTAATCATGAAACTCTAACTGAAACTATTTGGAGTGGTGATACAAGGGCTTATAAGGATGCATTGTTTTATCATAAAAAGAAGCATAGCACTTTCAAACACTTCAATTGTTTAGCAATTTTGCACTTAGCCACTTCTATTAGTTACACATAATCTTTAATAACTGTTTTGAGGTGCATTAAGTATGTAGAGATGACTAAGTATCTATTTATGGACAGAATCAGCAGCAGGTTTATTGAGCAAGTGGCAGGGGGCACCTGGGAACGAGAGGTGCTCACTGCCAGTCACTGCATCATCATCATCATCATCAGTTATTTATATAGTGCCAACATATTCCGTAGCGCTTTACAATTGGGGACAAATGTAATAAACTAATAAACAAACTGGGTAAAACAGACAAAGAGGTGAGAAGGCCCTGCTCGCAAGCTTACAATCTATGGGACAATGGGAGATTGACACATGAGGTTAAGTATACATTTTGCATCTTGGCCCAGCCAGACTGCAAAGGTAGGGTGACTCATAAGCTAAATGATCCTGTCACACAATAATGTTGGTCCGGGGGTAGTTGTCTTGTGTGAAATTGTGTAACAGGCTAAAGGTAGTGAGGTTAAGATGGTGGTTGAGGAATATTATACGCTTGTCTGAATAGGTAGGTTTTCAGAGAACGCTTGAAAGTTTGTAGAACAGAGGAGAGTCTTATTGTGCGAGGGAGAGAGTTCCATAGAGTGGGTGCAGCCCGAAAAAAGTCCTGTAACCGGGAATGGGAGGATGTAATGAGGGTGGATGAGAGACGCAGATCTTTTGCAGAACGGAGTTGCCGAGTTGGGAGATATTTTGAGACAAGAGAGGAGATGTATGTTGGTGCAGCTTTGTTGATGGCCTTGTAGGTTAGTAAAAGTATTTTATATTGGATTCGGTAGAAGACAGGCAGCCAGTGTAGAGACATACAGAGTGATTCAACAGAGGAATAGCTATTTGCAAGGAAAATCAGTCTTGCCGAAGCATGCAAAATAGATTTTAGGGGTTTGAGTCTGTTTTTGGGAAGACCAGTAAGGAGGGAATTGCAATAGTCAATGCGGGAGATGATTAGTGCATGAATTAAGGTTTTAGCAGTGTCTTGTGTGAGATATGTGCGGATTCTGGAAATGTTCTTTAGATGTATGTAACATGATTTAGATATAGAGTCAATGTGGGGAACAAAGGATAGGCGTGAATCAAGGATTACACCTAGGCAGCGAGCTTGTGGGGTGGGATTTATGGTCATGTTATCAACAGAGATAGAAATGTCAGGTATGCTCTTGTTGGCGGGTGGGAATATTATTAACTCTGTTTTAGAAAGATTAAGTTTGAGTTGACGAGAGGACATCCAAGATGAAATGGCAGAAAGACAGTCAGTTACACGGGACAACACAGATGTCGAGATATCAGGAGAGGATAGATAGATTTGGGTATCATCCGTATAGAGATGATACTGAAAGCCAAAGGAACTTATTAGATTTCCAAGAGAAGCGGTATAGATAGAGAACAGCAGAGGACCTAGCACCGAGCCTTGTGGTACTCCAACTGATAGGGGAAGCGGAGCAGATGTGGCTCCAGAGAAATTAACAGTGAAAGAGCGATTAGAGAGGTAAGATGAGAACCAGGATAGAACTGTGTCTTGAAGACCTAGGGATTGCAGCGTTTGTATGAGAAGAGAGTGGTCAACTGTGTCAAATGCAGCCGAGAGATCAAGGAGAATTAGGAGAGAGTAATGGCGTTCAGTCTTAGCAGTGATCAGATCATTAACAACCTTGGTCAGCGCAGTCTCTGTGGAGTGTTGAGAACGAAAGCCTGACTGAAGAGGATCCAACAGGTTGTTTGCGGAAAGAAAGCGTGTGAGGCGAGTGTAGGCAAGTCTCTCTAGAAGCTTGGAGGGGCAAGGGAGCTGAGAGATGGGACGGTAATTTGAGAGAGAGTTTGGGTCGGAGTTTTGTTTTTTTAGAATAGGAGTAATCACTGCATGCTTGTATAGTGATGGAAAGATGCCAGTAGAGAGTGAGAGATTACAGATTTGAGTTAGAGGTGAAATGAGCACAGAAGACAGGGATCTACCAATTTGCGAGGGAATAGGATCAAGAGGACAGGAGGTAGAGTAGGAAGATAAGAAGAGCGTAGAAATTTCCTCTTCATTTGTGGGGTCAAATGAAGAGAGGGTGTCAGAGGGTAGTGGGAAGGAAATGAGCTGATGGCTTGTTGAGGAAGAGGATACCATTTCTAGTCTGATCTTATCAATCTTGTCCTTGAAGTAGGTAGCAAGATCCTGAGCACTGATAGTAGATGGAGGGTTCGGGGTGGGAGGATTGAGAAGATGATTAAATGTATTGAAAAGACGTTTGGGGTTAGAAGCCTGAGCATAGATAAGAGATTGAAAGTATGTTTGTTTTGCAGTGTCCAGAGCATTTCGATAGGAGTGGTAGACAGAAGTATATGTGAAGAAGTCATTAGAGCTTCGAGATTTACGCCAGTGACGTTCTGCTTTACGGGACAGTTTTTGAAGATTTCGTGTTGCTTTGGTGTGCCACGGTTGACATCGAAGTCGACGTGTAGTATGAAGTGTCGCTGGAGCCACTTGATCAAGGGCCGTTGCTAAGGTTAGGTGAAAATGAGGTACTGCCATCTCAGGGGATGAGAATGTAGAGATAGGGGAGAGAAGGTGTTGGAGAGAGGTGGAAAATTGTTGAAGATTAATAGAATTCAGATTTCTACGAGTATGAGGAGGCTTGGTTGAGTTAGACAGTAGAGAGGTTAGAGCAGTGGGGGTGAGAGTGTAGCTGATAAGGTGATGATCCGAGAGGGGGAAGGGTGTATTAATAAAGTTAGAAACTGAGCATAGTCTAGAGAAAACAAGATCAAGGCAGTGGCCACTGCATCCTGTTTTGTTGTGTCCTTCTTTTAGCCACATAGCAATTCTGTTGGATAAATGAATGCTAACTGTACATAGCAAGAGGGATTACCATTTAAAAATATTGGAAAACACATAAGTTTATAAAGGCATGGATTAAAGGTTTTTGACTAGGATTGAAGGGCACATAGGGTTTAGTTGATGAATTATGTGTTAAAGACTGCTATGTGCCATTTATACTAGCAGGAATTTTATAACTAAACTGCTAACTTAAGCTTCAAACTCTCAACAACAGCAGGTTCATGGATCTTTAACAAAGTTAGTGGTTAATTGTGAAGGATGGTCTCCTCCATCAGTATATATATATATATATATATATATATATATATATATATATATATATATATTAGGGATGAGCGCACTCGGATTACTGAAATCCGAGCCCACCCGAACGTTGCGGATCCGAGTCGGATCCGAGACAGATCCGGGTATTGGCGCCAAATTCAAAAGTGAAACTGAGGCTCTGACTCATAATCCCGTTGTCGGATCTCGCGATACTCGGATCCTATAAATTCCCCGCTAGTCGCCGCCATCTTCACTCGGGCATTGATCAGGGTAGAGGGAGGGTGTGTTAGGTGGTCCTCTGTGCTGTTTAGTTCTGTGCTGTTTAGTTCTGTGCTGTTTAGTGCTGTGCTGTGCTGTGCTGTTTAGTGCTGTTTAGTGCTGTGCTGTGCTGTGCTGTGTTCTGCAGTATCAGTCCAGTGGTGCTGTGTGCTGTGCTCTGTCCTTCTGAGGTCAGTGGTGCTGCTGGGTCCTGTGCTGTGTCCTGTTCAGTCCAGTGGTGCTGTGTCCTGTGCTCTGTGCTTCTAAGGGCATAGTTATTTCCCCAATATTCCGCTGTGTTTAAAAAAATAAAAAAAAGTTTTTTTAAAAAATACCAAAAACTACTTTAATATTTTTTAATTACCACAAAATTTTCACAACCAATCCTGCAGTATAAGCCCATTGGTACTGCAATATTACCAAGTTCACACATTCAGCAGTAAAAGTCCAGTGGTACTGCAATATTACAAAGTTTACACATTCTGCAGTATCAGTCCAGTGGTGCTGTGTCCTGTGCTCTGTCCTGCTGAGTTCCGTAGTGCTGCTGGGTCCTGTGCCGTGTCCTGTTCAGTCCAGTGGTGCTGTGTCCTGTGCTCTGTGCTTCTAAGGGCATAGTTATTTCCCCATTATTCCCAAGTTTTTAAAAAATAAAAAAAAAGTAAAAAATAATAAAAAATTTAAAAAAAAATAAATATATAATAATTATAACCAAATTTGCAAAACCAATCCAGCATTATAAGTCCATTGGTACTGCAATATTACCAAGTTCACACATTCTGCAGTATCAGTCCAGTGGTGCTGTGTCCTGTGCTCTGTCCTGCTGAGTTCCGTAGTGCTGCTGGGTCCTGTGCCGTGTCCTGTTCAGTCCAGTGGTGCTGTGTCCTGTGCTCTGTGCTTCTAAGGGCATAGTTATTTCCCCACTATTCCCAAGTTTTTTAAAAATAAAAAAAAAGTAAAAAAAAATAAAAAATTAAAAAAAAAAAAAATATATAATAATTATAACCAAATTTGCAAAACCAATCCAGCAGTATAAGTCCATTGGTACTGCAATATTACCAAGTTCACACATTCTGCAGTATCTTGTGCTACATATAATGGAGACCAAAAATTTGGAGGATAAAGTAGGGAAAGATCAAGACCCACTTCCTCCTAATGCTGAAGCTGCTGCCACTAGTCATGACATAGACGATGAAATGCCATCAACGTCGTCTTCCAAGCCCGATGCCCAATCTCGTAGTACCGGGCATGTAAAATCCAAAAAGCCCAAGTTAAGAAAAAGTAGCAAAAAGAGAAACTTAAAATCATCTGAGGAGAAACGTAAAGTTGCCAATATGCCATTTACGACACGGAGTGGCAAGGAACGGCTTAGGCCCTGGCCCGTGTTCATGACTAGTGGTTCAGCTTCACCCACGGATCTTAGCCCTCCTCCTCCTCCCCCCCCCTACAAAAAATTGAAGAGAGTTATGCTGTCAGCAACAAAACAGCAAACAACTCTGCCTTCTAAAGAGAAATTATCACAAATCCCCAAGGCGAGTCCAAGGGTGTTGGTGGTTGTCAAGCCTGACCTTCCCATCACTGTACGGGAAGAGGTGGCTCGGGAGGAGGCTATTGATGATGTAGCTGGCGCTGTGGAGGAACTTGATGATGAGGATGGTGATGTGGTTATTGTAAATGAGGCACCAGGGGGGGAAACAGCTGATGTCCATGGGATGAAAAAGCCCATCGTCATGCCTGGTCAGAAGACCAAAAAATGCACCTCTTCGGTCTGGAGTTATTTTTATCCAAATCCAGACAACCAATGTATGGCAATATGTAGCTTATGTAAAGCTCAAATAAGCAGGGGTAAGGATCTTGCCCACCTAGGAACATCCTCCCTTATACGTCACCTGAATAACCTTCATAGTTCAGTGGTTAGTTCAGGAACTGGGGCTAGGACCCTCATCGGTACAGGGACACCTAAATCCCGTGGTCCAGTTGGATACACACCAGCAACACCCTCCTCGTCAACTTCCTCCACAATCTCCATCAGATTCAGTCCTGCAGCCCAAGTCAGCAGCCAGACTGAGTCCTCCTCAATACGGGATTCATCCGAGGAATCCTGCAGCGGTACGCCTACTACTGCCACTGCTGCTGTTGCTGCTGTTAGTCGGTCATCTTCCCAGAGGGGAAGTCGTAAGACCGCTAAGTCTTTCACCAAACAATTGACCGTCCAACAGTCGTTTGCCATGACCACCAAATACGATAGTAGTCACCCTATTGCAAAGCGTATAACTGCGGCTGTAACTGCAATGTTGGTGTTAGACGTGCGCCCGGTGTCCGCCATCAGTGGAGTGGGATTTAGAGGGTTGATGGAGGTATTGTGTCCCCGGTACCAAATCCCCTCGAGATTCCACTTCACTAGGCAGGCGATACCAAAAATGTACAGAGAAGTACGATCAAGTGTCCTCAGTGCTCTTAAAAATGCGGTTGTACCCACTGTCCACTTAACCACGGACATGTGGACAAGTGGTTCTGGGCAAACGAAGGACTATATGACTGTGACAGCCCACTGGGTAGATGCATCCCCTTCCGCAGCAACAGCAACAGCTGCATCAGTAGCAGCATCTACAAAATGGCTGCTCATGCAAAGGCAGGCAACATTGTGCATTACAGGCTTTAATAAGAGGCACAACGCTGACAACATATTAGAGAAAATGAGGGAAATTATCTCCCAGTGGCTTACCCCACTTAGACTCTCATGGGGATTTGTGGTGTCAGACAATGCCAGTAACATTGTGCGGGCATTAAATATGGGCAATTTCCAGCACGTCCCATGTTTTGCCCACACCATTAATTTGGTGGTGCAGCATTACCTCAAGAGTGACAGGGGTGTGCAGGAGATGCTTGCGGTGGCCCGCAAAATTGCTGGACACTTTCGGCATTCAGCCAGTGCCTACCGCAGACTAGAGGCACATCAAAAAAGCTTGAACCTGCCCTGCCATCACCTCAAACAAGAGGTTGTGACGCGCTAGAACTCCACCCTCTATATGCTGCAGAGGATGGAGGAGCAGCAAAAGGCCATTCAGGCCTACACAGCCACCTACGACATAGGCAAAGGAGTGGGGATGCGCCTGAGTCAAGCGCAGTGGAGACTGATTTCCGTGTTGTGCAAGGTTCTGCAGCCATTTGAACTTGCCACACGAGAAGTCAGTTCCGACACTGCCAGCTTGAGTCAGGTCATTCCCCTGATCAGGCTGTTGCAGAAGCAGCTGGAGAAAGTGAGGGAGGAGCTGGTAAGCCATTGCGATTACAGCAAGCATGTAGCTCTTGTGGATGTAGCCCTTCGTACGCTTTGCCAGGATCCGAGGGTGGTCACTCTTTTAAAGTCAGAGGAATACATTCTGGCCACCGTGCTCGATCCTCGGTTTAAAGCGTATGTTGTGTCTCTGTTTCCGGCGGACACAAGTCTACAGCGGTGCAAAGACCTGCTGGTCAGGAGATTGTCCTCTGAAGAGGACCGTGACATGCCAACAGCTCCACCCTCATTTTCTTCCACATCTATGGCTGCGAGGAAAAAGCTCAGTTTTCCCAAAAGAGGCACTGGCGGGGATGCTGATAACATCTGGTCCGGACTGAAGGACCTGCCAACCATTGCAGACATGTCTACTCTCGCTGCATTGGATGCTGTGACAATAGAAAAAATTGTGGATGATTACTTTGCTGACACCATCCAAGTAGACATGTCAGACAGTCCATATTGTTACTGGCAGGAAAAAAAGGCAGTTTGGAAGCCCCTGTACAAACTGGCTCTATTTTACCTGAGTTGTCCCCCCTCCAGTGTGTACTCGGAAAGAGTTTTTAGTGCAGCGGGGAACCTGGTCAGTGAGCGGCGAAGGAGGTTGCTTCCTCACAACGTTGAAAAAATGATGTTTATAAAAATGAATAATCAATTCCTCAATGAAGTACAGCACTGCCCTCCAGATACTACAGAGGGACCTGTGGTTGTGGAGTCCAGCGGGGACAAATTGATAATGTGTGATGAGGAGGAAGTACACACTGTAGGGGGAGAGGAATCAGAGGTTGAGGATGAGGACGACATCTTGCCTCAGTAGAGCCTGTTTAGTCTGTACAGGGAGAGATGAATAGCTTTTTTGGTGTGGGGGCCCAAACAAACCAATCATTTCAGTCAAAGTTGTTTGGTAGGCCCTGTCGCTGAAATGATTGGTTTGTTAAAGTGTGCATGTCCTATTTCAACAACAGACCTCTCAACTGCAGCTCATCCCTCCTCTGCGGGGATAATGTCTCCTGTGCTCTGACACGTCACTCTGTGTACTCTCAGCCTCAGGATCTGACACTACAGCTACCATGCCTCTTGTAGCAGCCCTCACTCCAGGGCCTCTTCCATGTGCAGTGTCCCCCTCTCTCTTGGGTTCACTATAGTGGCATGGAGTTCTCCCCCTCATCCAGGGCACACATTCCTTGCCCTGGCTCAGTCACCACGCTCAGACTTCCAGGCAATGCTGGGGGAGCCTGGGAGCTTCCACCCCAGGTCCCCAGCTACAACTCTCCTCTCCTGTGTCTTCTCTCTCTTTCTGACACTTTAAAGATCGTGCCTTTAAATGAAAAAGTCAGTCTTCATTGCACGACTATGTGCAAGTGCAACAGGGACATTTTTTTGGGTTTACAAAGTCAAACAATAACACTACGACCCTGTCTGTCTGGGGTCTGTCAATGACGAATTGTCTGTAGCATGTTTGGAGGAGGTATTGTGGCCCCGGTATCAAATTGGGTACCGGGGCCACCCCACTATGCAGTCCAGATACTTGTTTGGTGGAATTCCGACACGTGGAGGGTTTTTAAATTATATTGTGGCCTCGGTACCAAATTGTGTACCGGGGCCACCACACTACGCAGTCAAGATACTTGTTTGGTGGAATTCAGACCAGTTGAGGGTTTTATTATTATATTGTGTGGACCACTCTATCTATACCACACTACAACTCTATACCACTCTATTTCCTACTTTAATTCTATTTAATTCTATTTCCTACTTTAATTCTATTACTAATTAATTACCATAAAGAGGAACAAAAAAAACCAATTTTACCAAAAGTATAATATGACTTAGACTTACAAACACTACACTTTAAAGATCGTGCCTTTAAATGAAAAAGTCAGTCTTCATTGCACGACTATGTGCAACAGGGACATTTTTTTGGGTTTACAAAGTCAAACAATAACACTACGACCCTGTCTGTCTGGGGTCTGTCAATGACGAATTGTCTGGAGCATGTTTGGAGGAGGTATTGTGGCCCCGGTATCAAATTGGGTACCGGGGCCACCCCACTATGCAGTCCAGATACTTGTTTGGTGGAATTCCGACACGTGGAGGGTTTTTAAATTATATTGTGGCCTCGGTACCAAATTGTGTACCGGGGCCACCACACTACGCAGTCAAGATACTTGTTTGGTGGAATTCAGACCAGTTGAGGGTTTTATTATTATATTGTGTGGACCACTCTATCTATACCACACTACAACTCTATACCACTCTATTTCCTACTTTAATTCTATTTAATTCTATTTCCTACTTTAATTCTATTACTAATTAATTACCATAAAGAGGAACAAAAAAAACCAATTTTACCAAAAGTATAATATGACTTAGACTTACAAACACTACACTTTAAAGATCGTGCCTTTAAATGAAAAAGTCAGTCTTCATTGCACGACTATGTGCAACAGGGACATTTTTTTGGGTTTACAAAGTCAAACAATAACACTACGACCCTGTCTGTCTGGGGTCTGTCAATGACGAATTGTCTGGAGCATGTTTGGAGGAGGTATTGTGGCCCCGGTATCAAATTGGGTACCGGGGCCACCCCACTATGCAGTCCAGATACTTGTTTGGTGGAATTCCGACATGTGGAGGGTTTTTAAATTATATTGTGGCCTCGGTACCAAATTGTGTACCGGGGCCACCACACTACGCAGTCAAGATAGATAGATGCGTATTGCGTATCATAGATAAAGTACATTCAGTGGTGTGGGGCAAATTGAAAAATATTCCAAATGCACTGACATTATCAAAAACAAGAGGTTGTCACACGCTAAAACTCCAACATGTATATGATGGAGAGGATGGAGGAGCAGCCGTATGTGTAGTGTAATGCAGATCTGTTGAAGGTTTTTTATATACTTTATTGTGGTGCCCAGTGCCCACTCCTCTACGCAGTCCAGATACATTTATTGGTGCGAATCATAAAAGTTCAGGGTTTTTAATATATATTGTGGTGACCCACTCCTCTACGCAGTCCAGGTACATTTATTGGTGCGAATCATAAAAGTTCAGGGTTTTTAATATATATTGTGGTGACCCACTCCTCTACGCAGTCCAGGTACATTTATTGGTGCGAATCATAAAAGTTCAGGGTTTTTAATAGATATTGTGGTGACCCACTCCTCTACGCAGTCCAGATACATTTATTGGTGCGAATCATAAAAGTTCAGGGTTTTTAATATATATTGTGGTGACCCACTCCTCTACGCAGTCCAGGTACATTTATTGGTGCGAATCATAAAAGTTCAGGGTTTTTAATATATATTGTGGTGACCCACTCCTCTACGCAGTCCAGGTACATTTATTGGTGCGAATCATAAAAGTTCAGGGTTTTTAATAGATATTGTGGTGACCCACTCCTCTACGCAGTCCAGGTACATTTATTGGTGCGAATCATAAAAGTTCAGGGTTTTTAATATATATTGTGGTGACCCACTCCTCTACGCAGTCCAGGTACATTTATTGGTGCGATTCATAAAAGTTCAGGGTTTTTAATATATATTGTGGTGACCCACTCCTCTACGCAGTCCAGGTACATTTATTGGTGCGAATCATAAAAGTTCAGGGTTTTTAATAGATATTGTGGTGACCCACTCCTCTACGCAGTCCAGGTACAATTATTGGTGCGAATCATAAAAGTTCAGGGTTTTTAAGATATTGTGGTGACCCACTCCTCTACGCAGTCCAGGTACAATTATTGGTGCGAATCATAAAAGTTCAGGGTTTTTAATATATATTGTGGTGACCCACTCCTCTACGCAGTCCAGAAAGATACCTTGTTGCAACGTTTTGGACTAATAACTATATTGTGAGGTGTTCACAATACACTGTAAATTAGTGGAAATGCTTGTTATTGAATGTTATTGAGGTTAATAATAGCCTAGGAGTGAAAATAAGCCCAAAAACTTGATTTTTAAACTTTTTATGTTTTTTTCAAAAAAAATCCGAATCCAATACCTTAAATCCGAACCGAGACCTTTCGTCAAGTGTTTTGCGAGACAAATCCGAACCTCAAAAATAACGAAAATCCGGATCCAAAACACAAAACACGAGACCTCAAAAGTCGCCGGTGCACATCCCTAATATATATATATATATATATACATATTTTATTGAGGAATTGATAGTTTAAGTCATGGATAACATCTGCACAGATCCACGAACACTGGGCCAGCGATGCGGTAAGACTACTCTTCTGCCACTCAGCTGCCGTGGAAATAATGGTTTTGTAAATCATGGCGACAATTTTTCTAAGTGCTAAGAGAAAACCATTTTTTTTAATAAATAGACCCCATTATCTGGCACTGTTAAGAAGAGAAGCTATTAGCAATGAATATCTTCCCTTCTAATAGTATTATTCAGAATCACAATTCAAAGTAGACTCAATGTATTATGCCAGGTTTATCCATATTATTACATTATATTTTATCACTACATTTTCTACTTATTTTTGAACCTTAAATAGCCTGTGTTATTTAAAGCCCAAGTAGACATTTTTATGTTAACATTTACATTTACTTGGTGTGTTATATCAGTCTCTGATAACTGGGTATATACTAAATATATAAGCATATATTCCAGGCTCCTACTAACACAACTTTTTATATACCACAATATTTTAATAAATGTATTAACTTAATTTTTTGTTATGATGCAGCCATATCAATCTTCATTCTCATCTAACCCTCATTGTACTATAAAAATCTCTCAGTTCCAGTTTGTCAGTGAGACTAAATATAATATAATTATATACAATTATATAATAATATTTTCTTTATAGTATGTATCCTAGGCTATTAATTTATTATTATTATTTATTTTATTATATTTTTTCTTCTTCGTTTGGACAAATGTAACATGTGCTGTAATCCAAACAATGTTTCCTTGGTATGCTACAATTCTAACATTACCCAGATAGTCTATTGGTTTTGAGATTATATATTCTTAGTGAAATCCCTAAATCATGGGTTTCAATAAATTATCTCCATATCTAAAACTGTATTAACTAACTAAAGATCCTCTAATATATTTAATGCAATGCGATCACTTAGCTTAGTTATTTAAAGTTATTATGATTCTCAGATCTTTCAGATACCACGACACTATTTCTCCCTGATTAGATAACTATTAATTGAGCTCATATTGCCATGACTGATGGCATCTATCTCATTTTACCAATTTGTTCTTCATCTAACTCCTATTACCACCAAAATGTTTATGATCTACCTCTAAACTAATGGTATTGAAGGAGAATAGATAATATGCTAATTGTGTGATCTCGCGATTTATGAATTATTACATCACTAAGTATAGAGAGAGCCACAGGGCTAGATTTACTAAACTGCGGGTTTCAAAAAGTGGAGATGTTGCCTATGGCAACCAATCAGATTCTAGCTTTCATTTTTTTAGTGCAGTCTACAAAATGACAGCTAGAATCTGATTGTTTGCTAAAGGCAACATCTCCACTTTTTCAAACCCGCAGTTTAGTAAATATACCCCACAGTGTCCGACCTGAATCAGATCCAAAGCGTGTTTCACTTTATACTTTTACAAGGAAATTTGACTACGTAATCACCAAATTTAACACCCCATGCACATCATGAAGCAACACCACCAAATGGCAAGGTCACATCCTCGTTTTACAGAGCAAATTGGAACTGTCCTGCAAAAATGTGACTGGTGGGGTGCATGCTATCATATATAATAGAAATATAAAAAGGAAATAATAACTCAGTTATGTGGTCAGCTACTTGGCACCAAACAAGCACTTACACATTTGATTTTTCCATGTACAAATACTCAGGAAATATAATTTGTACGTGCCAAAAAGGTTCACCTCAAGGTCATCCAATCTCCATAAGCTTTCCATATCACCTTGACACAATGACGGCAATATAACAAATTTCAAGAAGAGAAATAACATCTGTCTTCCTAAAGAGAAAGTAAACCTCTTTATATCAGATATTCTCATTTGTCACCAGACAAATTACACACTCAAAATATATGCATCATCTAGGGAATATCTCTCCATGAATGTGATTTATCTCGCATAACATACTTATTAATATGTGTTCTTTTACTGTCCCTGCTCCACACTGCTCAGCCATGAAAATGCACCTGGTCGGGACTGATATCCATGCCTTGATTGTTGTGTTTGTATCATTTAGGTTGCAGCTGTCAGATTCAGTAAAATTTATGTTTTCTTTATTTTGTTTATCCATAGTCTCATGCTGTTTATTTGCAGTATAGTTTTTCCATTTGCCTAATTTATGCCTTTTTGACAAATAAGCTGCAATATTTTATTTAACCCTATTTCCAGAAAACATGTGTAGGCCATGCATGAATTGCAGACATTTATGAATTATGTCTTACATAAAACATCTCTACACAATGTTTTTTCCTTTTCAAATAAGCAGCTGCTGCAGGCAATTCAGTCCAAGCTGACAATAGTGATGGGTGCATTAGATGGAAAGCCCAGATGTTCTTCAAGATGGTGCCACGTCTCTTGTCACTGACTACCTCTCACAAGAATGGCCATGAAAACAATAATTTGAAAATAGGACAACCCTTAGCAAATGTCTTTGAGTATCATTCCATAATTAAAATGTAAATGCTATAATTGTCTTTGCAGATTTTGATTTTGAGCCTGTCTGTAAAATTTTGTAATAATATATCATAAGTAAACCCAGAAAATAAAGGCATTATGTTAGAATCATTTATTTATATGAAAACTGTATATATGGTCTTTTATAGTTGTGCAATGATAATGTCAGTCATCAGGAGTCATTAATAAAAGTTAAGAAAATTTGGACACATAATGCTTTTATTTATGTGACTATGTGCATTTTTGTCCACCTATTACATACATAGGTGCATCCAGTAATTGTTGATAAATTGACATTTGCAGGATGGTGGATCGACAGAGATTAGCATGGCAGAAAGAGTAAAACCCTCACTTCAAACGTCTACTATCACTTTAGGACTTTCCTCTTTATTAATTTAGACTTTTCGATTTTCTTCTAAAATACTGCTAGGTTAAGTCTTATTAAATCTTATATTAATTATGAGTGGGGAGTATTGGCAGTGCTTGATTTATACATAAAAAAAGAAGTGGAGCTACTATGCATTTTATGCCAGGCGAAATAGTATGTAGCAGTATGACTCCAGAAGCCAATCTGGAGAGGGTGTTTCTTTTGTAATGCTATGCACACCACTCGTTACTGCATGCAGCTTGTCTATTATGAATTCCTGAATTGCAGAGTAACGTATTGGCTCTCATGAAACTCATTTGCATTTGTTCCCTATATCCATGCACACCACTCCTCAGAGTCCCTCTTCCTCCCAGTGCAAATAATTTTGCCATTTTTGTGTCCTCTAATTTCTTACCCTCTCCTGTGACACATCAGTGTTACTGGGCTTTCCCAGCAACATTGAATGTCAGCAGGAGATAGAAGAATTAATATTATTTCTCCTCTTTGTAAAGTCATAACTCCCACATGAACAGAGAATATGAAATTCATGTGTGTGTATGTGTGTATATAACATACAAATAATGCATGTATGCACTTAGATTTCTCAAGTCATGATACTAAATGTTTATGATGATCTGTAGGTTGACTCCTGATTAATTGCATCTTCTAAACATCCATAGCAAAAGCATTCCTTTTACAACGATAAAAAAGTTCTGTTGCCACTCTCAGGACATGCCCCCATACATGTGTATGCACGGTGGCTAAGTGGTTAGCACTTCTGCCTCACAGCAACAGGGTCATGAGTTTGATTTCTGACCATGGTCTTATCTGTGTGGCGTTTGTATGTTCTCCCCGTATTTGCGTGGGTTTATTCCGGGTGCTCCGGTTTCCTCCCACAACCCAAAAACATACTAGTAGTTTAATTGGCTGCTATCAAACTTTGACCCTAGTCTGTCTGAGTGTGTGTGTGTTAGGGAATTTAGACTGTAAGCTCCAATGGGGCAGGGACTGATGTGAGTGAGTTCTCTGTACAGCGCTGCAGAATTAGTGGCGCTATATAAATAAATGATGATGATGATGGTGTGTCTTCTTCCTTCCTTGAATCTCATTTAAATGTTTCATCCAACAAAATAAAGATTCACCAAGTAAGAGAGCCAAAAGTGCACACGTAACACATTTAGCTACTAATGCCCAGATGACTATATCAATTTGCTGCAAACACTTGCAGTCCATATAGATGAAGCCACCTTGACAATTAGATCCATGTACATCCAATACAAACTCACATTTTTGCAAAAGAAAAGGAGCATGATGTCACAAATTGAAATAAGCATTATAGGGAACAAATTTGTACTTTTGTAAAGACCCTTTTTTGTCTTTCAACATGTGCATAATATGCCGGGATCAAAGAAAATTAAAATAGAATGGAAAATGGAAAAGTTTTGCTTTGCTATCTATTTTTTTTTCCAAAAGTGTAATCAGTAAGTAATAAGTGGTATCAAAAAGCCATAATTAAATTATTTAATCATCCAAGTCAGTGGATTGGGCTGTGGGGTGACTGGTTGCTATAATATGTCAATGAACAATTAACAAATGATTAATATTATATCTTAGTAAATAAAGGTTTGTTAACATTATTGAGACGGACATATGTTAAAGTTCCTGTGAGGAAACGGGGTGCTACTGGACTGAGAACTATGTAATCCTCACCCGTTTCTCACGGTTTATTGTACTTTTTAATCCTTGGCCCAGTCTAAGTATATACACCAGAGCATTGGTGTATTATGTGTATTATTATTTCATGTTATTAGATACATTTTGCCCATACTATTACCTGTGATATTGTATGTAGTATAAATATAAACAATATTGCCATACTGTGTGAAAATATCAGAACAACAGCAGTCATTTTGCTTGTGCTAGCTAATGTAATTACCATTTGTCTCAAATGTCTATTGTATGGGGTGCAGCTGAGATGAGGTTTGTTATCAGAACAATGTCTGAGTTAACTCGCTGGCAGCCCATGTTAATTAGCTAGGTCAACAGATAACCTGAGAGGTAATGAGGTTAGAACTTCTACTTATATGCAATGTGCCTCCACAGTAATATATTGGTTGAAATAGCATGGGAAAATGTATCAATATGTATCAATATAAATGTAATTGTATCGAAAGGTATCACAGACTTATATTGTGTAACCCTGCTGATATAATGTGTCAAAAGTCTTATTGTTCCATGTAAGCGTGCAGTGTCATTCCTTGATGTACTATTGTAACCCCATGTGTAGTGTATCCAGCCAAAACAGCTAATTGAGTCAAGCCATTCTATTGTCTAATCAAGGTAACAGGGACAGTATGTCTAGCAGCTAAATTGTTGACTGGGGGGCCCCTTCTGTAAAGGGGAGGTTTGAGACATTTGACCCTACTTCCTGGGTACAGGGAAAATAATATAGGGCGGGGAGAATGCCAGGAGAGCTATGCTAGTTTGGAGGATCCTGGTGTAGAGGAGATCAGTGAAAAGGACTCTGGGCCAGGCACTGTGGTGCCGCTGGAGGGAACCCTACCAGGACAGGGTTGGTGTGAGCTAGTAACCCAGGCTAGGAGATACCATAACTGTTTTGCTAAACGGTAGTGGTAATATTGCGGGAGGATAAGACCCTGAAAGGGACAGAGATTATGACTTTGGAGTGCTGACTGCAGGAGGCTGCTGGAGAATACGTGCTACCATTTACCCTGTAACTTGTGAACGTCTTGTGGTGTTGTGCTGTCGTAATAAAGTCTTATTTTGGATATATCCTGGTCTACCCGAGTGAGTTGAATCCCACAGAGGGTAACTTCCATCCCAGCTAAGGGTGGTATCCTCACAGTTCCTCTTCAACAATATTATACCAAAATATTTTTATGAAGTTTGAGAAGGGCAGGAGTTGAGTTAGGACTCCAGAGAAAGCTGTGTTGTTCAACAACAGAATTATTATGTCAAGGTGGAGGAATACCAAAAATAGCAACAAAGGAACAGGAGTGAGTAGAAGGGGAATAATGGGAAGAATTTACACAGATGGAGCCAACATGCTGTACTCCTACTCTAAACAATCTGTTCCATAATGGACCCAATAAATGGCATAAGCTTGGCCAGGGTGAGGAAGGTGTGATCATCTATCCCTTGCTTCTGGAGAAGTCTTCATCACATGTGTCAGGCTCTCATCCTGCCACAGGATATTATTTAGAGTGAGATGTCATAGATATGTACATGAATATTGGTAGATTTAAGAATTTAAATTCACAAAGCACTAACAATGACAATCCATGTGTAAAATACAAGTAAATGAGGGTTCAAGCAAGGTATTTACAGTATTGCTGTAATGTGAATTAGAATATATATATATATATTCTCACAATCAATATTGTTTTAAACAGTATTGATGCGTGTTTACTGTAGTTTAGTATGTAAAAGCTCAAAGCATATTTATGCTTCCCAGACAAATTATAGCTATCAGGAATGCTACCAAGAGCTGATTTAAATGTTCCTCATAGCTGTTATATTTTATGAACAGGGACATTATTAAAAATAAAAGATCTCCACTGGCACATAAAAGAACACTGTTAAGAGATTAAATGTCAAGCAAAAGCCACATAAAGGCAGAATTTAGTGAGTTCCAAAAGGATTATCAGAGAACTTTTCTATGACCTGCATGTCACTTACAATAAAACCATCTGCACAGAAATAATGCAAAATTAAATGCATATTTAATTTCAAACGTAACAATAGAACAAAAAATAGCCAAAGGATTTAACTGTCATTTTGTATTTTGTTGTTTTTATGCTTTAGGGGATAATGTCACAAGAACAAAATAAGTGCCAGTATTAAAGGTCATGTCCTATACAAGTAAAATGGGCTTTAGCAGTATGGTGCCTTGGCTCAAAAAAGAGAAAATATTCAAGTTGCTGATTTCCCTTCAAAAATATCAATCTGAAGCCTAAATATCTTCAAAAGAGTTTCATAATATATTGGTGCCATATAATTAAATTGCTAATAATTTAATACAGAAATTAGGACATAACTGGGGACCATTGGTGAGATTGATGTAAACAACAACTAGAGTATGGATTTTAAAATACTTCCACTTTTTACTGCAGTTATTTTATTACACATTCAAAAATACACCCTTTGTAAGGCTAGGGTTTTAAATGGTTATTTAAAGTTAGGTTGTATTTAATGTATGTGATAGGTTTATATTAAGCAACTAAAATAATATATGACATAGGAGCGGTATCGAAATCGAAGCAAAACGTCATTGTGTTGTATTCGTATTTCTGAGCTCGGTTCTCGTGAGATTTGAAAAGCATAAATACCCGCCACCACAGCAATCCATCGCCATTTGACAGAGGGAGAGAGCAGGGTTAGGTCACAGGCTATATTAGCGCAGGGACAGAGCAATAATTGTACACATTATTGTTTCAATTCTATTCTATACAATTCTAATATTAATAGCAATTGAATTAGCAATTGTTAGAGCAGTAAGAGAGGAGGATAGAGGAGGCTTTTTTTTTCAATTTTTGGCACTCAAAGTGCTTTTGGAGTGTCCCATATTCTCCAGTGTTTTACAGTAATTTTTCTGGCTGTCAAAAGTCATATTTGTGAGCAGTATCTAAAACAATATTTTGCAATCCAAGTGCTTTTGGGGTGTCCCATATTCCCCATTGTTTTACACTAATTTGTCTGGCTGTCAAAAAAAGTCATATTTGTCAGCAGTATCTATATAAAACAATATTTTGCACTACAAGTGCTTTGGGGTGTCCCATATTCTCCAGTGTGAAACACTAATTTTTCTGGCTGTCAAAAGTCATATTTATCAGCAGTATTTCTACAATTTTTTGCACTACAAGTGCTTTGGGGTGTGCCATATTCCCACCGTGTGAAACAATAATTTTTCTGTCTGAAATGTCAGACAGTCCCTTTCCTTACTGGGAAGAAAAGCAGTTCATTTGGAAACCCATGTACAAACTTGCTTTGCAATACCTAAGCTGCCCACCCTCCAGTGTGTACTCTGAACGAGCATTCAGCACAGCCGGGAACTTAGTCAGTGATCGCCGTAGAAGGTTACTTCCCAAAAATGTGGAGAAAATGATGTTTATAAAAATGAACTACATCTTCCATGAGGAAGGCCTTCACCATCAAAGACATCCAAGCACTGACTGTTCTCTAATGGCGGATTCAAGCGGCAATGAATTGATAGTCTGTAATGATGATGTACACACTTATGGGGGTGAGGAAGAAGCTCAAGATGATGACGATAATATATTTTTAAAACTTTCTATTTAAGTGTAGGGTGCAATCTACCCCCAAAGAGGAAAGGGACTTGGGGCATTTCTATATCACGTACCGTCCTGAAAGGCTGCTGTTCGGGCAATTTCTCATTAAGGGTAGGGTGTCATACTGACTCCAAACTGGCTTTGTCTATTTTAATTAATATTGTACAGTCTATAACGGCAGAATTTTTGAGTATTTTCTACAATTGGAGGGGGGCCTACAGAAACAGAAACCAAACTGCCTTTGTCCATTTCTTTACATATTTAACTATAAGTGTAGGGTGTAATATACAAAGACGATGGCTGCATTGCCAATATGCATAGATGAAGAGGAAGACAATCTGGTTTGTGTGTAGAATTAATGACGGCCTACCAGGAATTGAACTGTTTTTTTTTTATAATTTATTAGCTTTACAATTACATTGCTTTTCCAAGAAACAGGTGGAGCTCTAAATTTGGTTATTTTAGGCCCAAAAACATTGTTTCTTAAACAAAATAGCAAAACAAAACCAAACAAAACCAAAACCAAAACACGCAATGGCGGTTTGGCAAAACCAAAACACGACGGTAACCCAGATCCAAAACCAAAACCAAAACACAGGGGTCAGTGAGCATCTCTAAAAAGAATACACTGTTATAGCCATCTGTGGCTTAAACCCAGTGTGATTTAAACAAAGTGTCATTTACACTGGAGGCAATATTGATATTGGTGTTCAACCAATGACTATTAAATGGTTGTCAAGTGCAAATGTTTCTGAATCAGTATTAAACCAACAACTTCGATATAGGCCTATAAACAACCAAGTCAGTGCAAGTTGTAAAGAACCTCAAGTTCATTTATAAAGAATAATTAGTGGGGGTCTTTCTGACCCCTTGCCTATGGAGGTCAGTAATTAACAAAACTGGGACCACTAGAGTGACCATTTTCCTTCTCCAGGGGTCCTAGTATAATGAACAGGGATCTCAAAGACCCATGCCAATTGCACCACAAAATTAAAAAAATACACAGTTTTCAAATGAACTTTAATTGATTAATCTCCCTTGTGTAACACAACAATATTACACTTTTTTAAATGTTTTCTTTTTTTTTCAAAAGTCATAGTTTAAATGGGAAATACAATCTTCCTTTCTTCTTTTTTGATCTGTTGTAAATAAAAAAAAACACTGAAAAATCCTTGTTAAAGCATCTACCCACTGACAATACAAACGTTAGATGCAAAAAGGTTAAAACCAGGATTCCCTACAGTCAATCGCAAGATTATTTATCCCAACCATTGTCATTTCAAATCTGTGCATCGAATCTGACGGCAGTTAGAGTAAGCTATACATTGGCTCAGCTCTTTACCAAAGCTCCTCCTTTTCCTTATTCTCACAAACATAAAGCACTGGATATTTCTGAATACTGTTGGCACCTCCCACAGTAGCACACACTGTCCCTCAGCCATACCTCCAGGCCCCAGAAACAGACAAGTTGGTGGCATAGGCGTTCTACTTTCTCCAAGCAGCAACTTTGATGTCCAACTTTGCAGTCTGCTCACTTATTTCCTTTGCTATGACCTACCTAATCTTATACTAGGTGATTTTAACTTTCCCATTGATAATTGAACTGTCTCTTCTGCCATTAAGTTTCTTTCACTTACTTCCTTCTTTGGTCTATCACAGTGAACCTCATCTTCCACCCACTGTGATGGACACTCCCTTGGTCTTGTCTTCTGTCTCTACTGCATCATCTCTAATTTCTCCAACTTAGCCTTCCAATCTCCTTTCCTTCAGCCTCACCATATACTATGCCCTTCATCCAGCACCCACACATACACTGCAACACCTAAGTACTCTTAACATAATTCACAATTCATTTTCACTAAAAAAACTACATTCTTCTATTACTGCATTGTCCTGCCCTAATCAGGTTGCATATTTCTATAACAAAACAATAACTGCAGCCCTAAACAATGCAACCCTTGATAAAACATAAGTATCTGATGATCTGATCCCCAACCATTGCATGCCAAACAGACCTGCTAACTGCAAAAGTGCTCCCACACTGCATAGCACCACTGAAGGAAACCTCATTCCTATCTCAATTTCCTCCACTATACATTTATCCTTTCATTTTACAGCACTGGCATTTCAATTGTCAAACAAGCAAACATAGTTCAAATTTATAATATCCACCCAGTCTTCTAACCCACGTTCCCCTTTTTGCCACCTTCAACTCACTGCTCTGTACACCGGCACTTCCTACCACTTCTTCCCTCAAAGCCCATGAATTTACCACCTGCTTCAAAGACAATATCAACACTATTCAACAAGATATTTCCTCATTCCAAATTCCACACACTGCACCCACCCAGACTACCTTCACCTGCACTCCCTAATCCACTCTTAAGTCATTCTTTCCAGTGACAGAAGATGGAGTCTCTACACTCATCTCATCATATCACCCTACAACCTGTCCCCTCAATCCTATTCCCTTCCAACATCTCAGCTTGTATACCCCATGGCATACCCGACTCTAGTTCACCCCTTCAGCGTGTCTCTCTCCACTGACACATTTCCATACTCCTTAAAACATGTGCTCATCTCACTAATTCTAAAGAAACAATCTCTCGATTCAGCCTCTCTGTCCAGCTACCACCCTATTTCTCTGCTCCCATTTGCCTCCAAACTTCTTGAGTAATTAGTGAACAACCACCTGTCTCCCTTTTTCTCCTCACACTCCATTTGCGACTCTTTGCAATGAGGCTTCCACTCCCAACATTACGCTGAAACTGCGAACATAAAAGTGATCAATGATCTACTGACTGCAAAGCCTAAGGGTAATTTCTCCATTTCTTTTTTTCACTATTGATTACCCTCTTTGACACCTTCTATTCCATTGGCCTTCATGAAATTTCTTTCTTGGTTGACTTTTTACCTACCAAAATGCTAATTAAGTGTATCTACCTCTTTCACATCCTCCTCTACACTTCCTGTGGGGATCCCACAAGGCCCTGTTGTTGGTCCTTTACTTTTTTCACTGTACACCTCTCCTCTTGGGGAACTGATTAGCTCATTTGGCTTCCATCACCACCTCTATGCTGATGACACCTAAATATAAACATAATAATATAAAACTATCTTGCGTAACCAACAGTATTTCTGCTATCTCCACATGGATTTGCCAATGCTACCTAATGCTCAACACATCCCAAACAAAACTTATCATCTTACCTTCTGCCACCATCACCCCTCAAAATTTCCCTCACTGTCAATAATACCACAATTTCCTCAGTCTCCCAAACCCGCTGTCTTGGTGCCACACTTGACTCTGCACTCTGCTGTATTCCTTATATGCAGACTCTTTCCCAGTCTTTACAACTCTACCTTAAAAACATTGCCAGAGTACACTTTTTTCTTACCCTACATGATAGCAAAACTTTTATTCATTCTCTCATCATCTCCCATCTTGACTACTGCAATTTCCTGCTATCTGGCATTCCCGACACCCATGTATACCCACTTTAATGCATCCTTGTCTTGTCTCCGGTAAGCACCTCTCACTCCCACCTACAAGACTCCCATTCTGCTACCCAGTTATAGAATTCCCTACCATGCCCAATCAGGCTTTCCCACAGCTTTCAAACTTTAGACGTTCTCTGAACATCTATCTCATTTTAAGAGCTTACCTAGCTAGCTACTAATGCATCATCACAATTGTCCCAATCGCCACTCTGAACCACACTCGCTCCTCTTGTTTCAGCTGTGCTCTCTTCCACTTAGAATATAAGATCTCTAACAAGCAGGGTCCTCTATACCCTTTGTTTTCATGTCTGCATTTATATTGTCTAATTTGTATGTCCCTGTTTTGTCCTGTTTCCCTTACTGTACAGGGTTGCAAATATACAATTCTAATAATCTGTCAGTTGTAGTGAATGTGTTGTGTTTTTTTTTTTATGGGAATTATTGTTTTATTTATTAGTGCTGGGGATTGGGGGGGTGCACACTGTCCATTTTCAAATTTTTCATATTTTCATATAACGCATGGGGACTGTTTTATTACAGGTGGTGAGAGCATTTACATATTTATTCTCCTCCGAATAAGCCCCTTAGTTGGAGAAGCACATTTATTAGCAAACTTTAAGCAGTGCCAAAAAAAGAGCTTCACAAACATGCACACATAACTGACACTTAATAAAAACAGTTCCAATGCCCTCTTTCTGTCATTTGATAGCCATAAATAAGACAAATCAAAGCTGTATTTTAGGAATAAAGCTCAAATGTTTTAAAGAGTGATACTAAAGGGATAGGAGTTTGAACTTTTTTTAATTATATCTACAATGCACCTGCTAAAGTTTTTTCCACTTCACTTCTTCTGTGGAATAGTGACAAGCTTCGTGATGTGCGAGGGGTGGACCATCGTGGTTCAGTGGTGCAAAAGTTGTTTTGTGGTGCGCATCTCGCGCCCTCCAGTATTTTTTAACTTTAAATGTTGAGAATAAAATCTCTTGCTGCAAAATACCATAATGGACTGTGAAATAACAAAAGCTGGCAAAATATGAAAATCTGTAACTTCGGTTTTAAATAATTGATTGCAAAAATAATAAAAGGATAAATTGGAAGAGGAAGAACATGTAAATCCCAGAAATCATTGCATTTTAATGAAAGATTATTTAATGAAGCTTTCATTTTTTCATCAATATAGAATAATAAAAAAAACATGTTCTCACGATGGATAGCTAGCATGCTAATTAAAACTGCATATGTCATCACTCGTTGTTTAACACATACTATTATTTCCATGGGCATATAATAGATTTTGAATAATTGTGCATAAATATTTCTGATTATAAACTCTCTACAGAGACAATGAGGATTCTGTTATTCAAGGAAATGTAATCCCAATTGACCTTTCACCTTCTGCTAGGTTACATCAGTAAAGTGCGCAGTTTTGCGTTTTGGTCTAACAATGACAAATGATGAATAAAACCAACAGGTCTGTTTGTATGCCAAAAAATCCTCATTGTTAAATAAAAACCTATTCATATATTTGAACAATACATTCAGATTGGAATAATGAGCTCTATTTCTTTTCAATGTACACAAGTATTGCAGAGCTGTGAAAGATGGTATCTGTGCGATAAAGCAAATTGCATCTAGGCATTTCTTTTCTTACTTATTAATATACATAATCAAAGGAAATGTACTTTCCTGTAAAACAAATTATACAGTATGTGCATAGATAAAATGACTGGGACACGAGACAGACATGCATGGGCATAATTTTGAAGGACACGTAAAGGCAGGCTTTTGCCTTGTTATATTAAATTGAAATACATGTTTTATATTTTTATAGCATTTGATTCAACTATGCAAGACAATAGTTTGTGTAAACAGAAAGTCTTGAAAGATGAACGAATGGGGATTGAAGTTATAGAAACAAACTTTTTCCAGAAACCCCAAAACATTAAGTATTCTGCACACCTGTATTCAGGGCCTGATTAAGGGCACTGGCTGCCCTAGACTTATACGCTCGTAGGTAAATATTAACTAGTATTTAATTGAAAGTCCGGCTTCCTTCTTCCCCCCTCCACCAATGTTTATGCTCCTGTATTTTCTAAACTAAGCTCCACTTCGCTTTTTAAAAGGGTCACAGAAATCTTTATCACTCATTTCATTTTACTTAAAATCAGAACTGTATAGACGAATGGAGTCATGAAAACACACTATTGAGGGTGAAGATGTGAAGGTGGATTGGGCTGTCTTGTCTGCACCTATCACCACCTTTCTCTCTCCTAAATGCTTATTCTCGAGCACCCACCCAAGGATGACCCATTGTCTTCAGCCTTTATCTTGGGTATACATCATGATTAAAACCTTACTACATTTTTCTTTCATGATTTATTTTTGCTTTGGAGATCAACTATTCTTTATTTTAAAATTAACTTCAGTTTATACCTCTCCCTGTCACAATTTTGCACCCCAAAAAATTGTGTGCCCCTCCCTCCACCCCTAAAGCCTTGCTGCGGCCTAATCAGCCTATTGGATAACCAAGCCCTATCTGTATTTAACTGGAAATGAGTATATTAATAATAATAATAAAAAAATAAAAGAAAGATCTAGCTTCATTTTAAACATTGGTACAAACGGGTTTGTGTGACTAAACCCTTAATGTACCTCCCCTCTCTATCCAACGTGTATCAGTTGATTCCCTAGGTGTACAATAGCTGCTATTACTTGGGGATTACTTGTCTTTAAACCCTGTGTACAGGTAAGACTCAACCCAATTAACAGCATAGCAATGATCATGTTCAGATTCAGATTAAATTCATGTTCATATTTAGAGTAGGACTGACCAGAAGGAGTGAGTTGGTCAGCTTAACAATTATTGCAATATGTGAACAAACATTCCCTTCTTTTATTACAGAGCATAGCTTGGAGTAACTGGAATTTCATTAATAATGTCATTGGCAAGTGCATAAAAGAAAGAATATAACTATAGTGGGTGTGGTTGCTCTGGACAGGACCAAAATGAGAGTGGTGCAATCGGTGCAGCTGCCCAGAGCGCAAGTCCGGGAGGTAGTACCACTGCGGCCCTATATTTACCCCAGTAATACATGGTCGCCTGTGTGACACTAATTGCTGTATTTCATGGTGGAAATTAATGTGCGGAGCCATTGCTATTCCTCTCCCCACTCCTTTCTCAAGGGACAGCCTTTCTCTCTCCACCTTCCACCAATCAGCTTGTCACATCTTCCACTATCCTCCAATCAGTGTGTGACAGCCCTTCCTCTACCCAACAGCCTGTGATAGCTCCCCCACACACCCCACATACCTTTTTCCCAAACAATTGTGACAGACACACAGTCTGTGAAAGCCATCACCCCCCCCACTTCTTGTAACAAACTTCCCTCTATTCCCTCAGTGTTTGAACACCCCATCTCTCCCCTCAGCCTGTGACAGCCTCTACCCTTCTCAGGAAGTCACACATGGGACAGCCCATTTTTTGACAGGAGTGTATTGTCCCATATATGCAGGCAGTAAGGGAGGCGGAGAGAAGAGTCTGTCTACTACAACTTACATATCAGGAGTTGGGATTGAAGAAGATAAGTGTGGCTGGGATCTAAGTGTAATATTGATAGTGTTGGTGTGTCGGGGATGGACTAATTATTTAATGGTGGGGTGAGGGTGTGCACTATTAATTTAATGGTGGGTAATGGCTATTCATTTATCGTGTAGGGCTATTCATTAAATGTCAGTGTGATTGTGGTGATGGGGGCTATTTAAGGTTGGAGCAATAGGACTACTAATTTAGTGCTGAGGTGATTTAGAGGATATTAACTGAATGTGGGGCTAAATTGTGCTAGAGAAAGGGTTATTTGTTTAATGCAATTGCTATTAATTTAATGTCGGGCGTGTATGGAAGGAAATAAGCCATTTTATAAAATATGAATGCTATTAATTTCATTTTAGGACTGTCTGGGGTTAGAATGGTCTAGTGTTTACTTATTGCTCTGCTTTCAAGAAGGTAAATAGTAATTATCTTTTTTCCAAACAGTACCCCAACATTCTAGGATCTGACCAAGCAATAACTGGGCTTATGATACCAGCAGGAGCACCAGGTATTCAAAGCTGCAAGAACCAGTAGGAGAGCACAGAACAGGGTTGGAGAATGGTTTAGCGCTTGTTAAAGGATAGGTACTTCTGCAAGTATGTAACATCTACTCTCACCAAGTTATGGGGGGGATGAGGTGGGGGTGGGGGTGGGCGCCAGTGTTCTATTTCGTCCAGAACACTAAAATGTTTAATTATGGCTCTGGCTATGGGGCCAGATGGCTATGGAGTTATTTCTCCTTTCCTATGTGACATCCATAACTCTACTCTTGACTCTTTCCATGCCTCTGCCCATTCAGCCTTAAAGTTGAAATCTACCATTACAGAAGTCAACCCGGGAAGCTGCCCATGTCTCTGTCTGTAACGCCACCTACCCAGCCTCTCTGATTATTAGTTGTGTGAGGCTGAGATAGAAAATGGACATCATCATCATCTGTGAAAACAATGTTTAATAGCTTTTAAATTACAGAAACAGAACCCTTTCCCAAGAGTGTCCTATGTGATATGGTGTGTTTATGCTACACCCAGAATAGCCCTGTGAGTAGATCAGTCTAACTATTGTGCTGTGTAGTTTGCTAATCTCCAGGGATTCACAATAGCATCAATTTTAAGGGTTTCTACTATGATTGGGCAGTCTGTAATTTGCACTATTGCCATGATTGGTAGTTGGCTGCATGTGTCATTATTGGTTGCCTGTAGCGAACACTATGCATTTTATCCATGTTGCCTATAGGACATATAGGGTATAAATCTATCCCTCATTATGGTTTACCAGTGTTGCAGTTTGATGTTTTGATTGCATTTGAATATAATGAATCTCTGTTGCTGTATGTTTGTGTTTTGCTTTTTTGTTTATTTAATACCTCTTCCATAGATTTACAGTGTCATTCTATTGTAATTCCCTTTTCTCTGCCTCAGTCTTAAAGAGAGACAGGTCAACATACACAGTTTTAAAGAGATAAATGGTTAATATACACTTCTGCTTTTTCTTAAGAAGCGTAATCTCATTACATGTATGTTTATTTCATTTTTTCCCATATTGAAAGATATTCTTTGAGGCCACCCACCCTAGCATTTGTTCATCATGATGCTCTGGTAAGTAACATCCACCGTACCACTGTGTTCTTCTAGAATGCGATGGTAGTCACTAGTGCGTACCCAATAAACCCTGCAGCACTTACAGCGACACTAAAAATATGAATGCCGTCATTCCGAGGTGGACTCAATTGTGACTTGCTGAAAAACTGAATGAGATGAATTCCGGCATTGGAAGATAGCATCAGTGACATCCACGTCACTTTAAATTGCAACTCCTACATTTATGCATATTGCCCCCTTAATAGCATAAATGTAAGAGTCGGGAGAGTAGGCAAGTATGGATAAGATCACTGATTAAAGTGGTCACACATCTGGGAGGAAATGGACAATATCCAATAATTTGACTCTTAGGTCTAGTGGCTGGACTTAGTGCTTAACTAAAATATGCAATGTTTCATCTATAACTTTGGTACTGGAGTATAAAAAACTGTACAAGTACTTCACTGTAAATGGTTATTCACTAAAAAGTGCAAGAATGCAGATATATAGTAGCCTATTATTATTACCTTTTATTTATATTGCGCCACAAGATTTTGGCAGCGCCGTACACAATACAAATAAGTAAAGGACTCAATCTAACACCTGGATTTATGACTCTCTACGTGGACACACTTCACACCCCTACAGCAGAGTGCAGACCTCTGAACTCGTATGACTTTTACTCTTCCATCCATAACGAAAACCTCGTTTTTATTACTTTAGCTTATCTTAATGATGGATTCCTCCCCCCCTTCCCCCGTACAAATTTCTTGATGTAACAGCTCTTAAATGCTGTGCCTTTTTCAGCTATTTATTTGTAAATTTGCCTGATGAAGGGGCCTCTGTGCTCTGGAAGCTGGAAATATAATAATAAGACAATAAAGGTATCACTCCTATAATACTTTTGTATTTTTTGACATGAAAGTATATAACACCACATACCATACAGGGAAAACAGTAAAGAACAATAAACGAGTAATACCATGACTTCAGAGGCTCTAGGCATACAATGAAGTTGGAGCAGAAGAATGGGTATAGAGGCAGGAGGAAGAGGGCCATGCTCATAAGAGCTTACATCCTAAAGGGAGGGCAAACAGACAACTGGCACAAAGGGAGTCAGAGGAGGGGAACAAATGCAGGAAGAACGAGGTGATGAGAGCGAGCATGGAGAGAGGTTTAAGTTGAAGGTTGGTCGGCTTTGAGGAACAGGTGAGATTTAAGTGCCCATTTGAAGGAGAACAACTTAGGGTCAATCGGATGGAGCATGGGTGGTCATTCCAAGAGGCAGTTTGAGAGAAGTCTTAGATTCTGGAATGGGATGAGGTGATCACAGTGGAGGAGAGGCGACGACCATTGGTCGATCGCAGAGACTGGGTGGGAGTGTGAATGAAGAGGTGATTGGAAACATAAGCCTATCACAACTAAACAACAATTAGCTTTATTTAATTTAGTGCAGGTTAGACAAATGAAGGAATTGTCTGATTGGTTGCAATGGGTTTACATTTGTGCAATTTTGTAGTAGTGGTTCAGTAATGGTTTAGTAATGGTCTTCATACGCTATTACACCATCTAAGACACTGATGAAATTAAAATAAATGAAACAATGCCATCTTTATCTTTAAATTACATAAAGTATCACAATAATGCAGCACCACCATCAGCATAATTATATCTTTAAACGAAGATATAATTATACACGTTACTTATGCCCACTATTCTACACCCCTCCTTCTATTATTTCACTAGGAAAAAGTTTGTTGTAAAGTGCAAGTAGCAAAAAAGAATAAAAAAAATAAGCAAAAAAAAAAAATACTGCCCCTTGAACTGTGGTGCTTTAAACATGTGCCTGGTTGTACTATAATGTAAATACAGCCCTGAGAAACCAAAATACTGTTTTTTATGACTTTATGAGACAGTTATATGGCTTAAATTTATGTAAAAGTCGTACTGATTACTTTTATTGCAAACATAAACAAAATATGTCCAATTCATATTTAGCATGTAAAGTATAAAGTTTATTGTAATGATTAGAGTTAGCAGACTGTGCAGTTATTATTGCACAAAACCCATTATTTAGGGCAACTAGCTGTGAAGAAGTTGAAGGACCCATTTCCCCTTAAGGCACTCTATTGAATCAGAGGCAAAGCAGTAAACATCTTATTAAACAACAAGTGCAGAAAAGCAAAAGACAGGAGCCTCTAGAGTCATGTTAATTATCTCAGGGTTGGTGTCAGTAAGAAGGCTGTCTGGCAGTTTCTAAGGCAGTCAGATGGTAGAGCCAACATTTAAACATCCCCAAGGTTTTGCATTTACAACAGTGTCATATTTCAAATGACAGGATATACTTATGAACACACCGACATTAACCTCCTCAATTATATTCAATGTCAAGGTTTCCCAAGTAGGCAAACCTCTCATTTTTAACGTATATATTTTTAAACAAATGAATGAAAAATATATTTTCTAAGGTGCAAGGAAAGCCTATGAAAATACCTACTTTGTCAGCAAGGTAACTTATAACTGATCTGTATTGTCAAATCTGTTTACACACAGATGAAAAGAAATATCTTTTTGAATAATTCTGTGTAAGAAACATTGTTTAAGAATAAATATGCACATCTATCTAGCTGCATAATTATGCCTGTGATTGGAAATTGGATTTCCTGTGTTTGTTACCTGTCTCAATTTTATATTTTGGTGCTTTCATTGGGTTAGAACACATATTGTATTCAGTTTTTCAAAGGAGGTACACACAGATAACCAGGGAATAAGGTGTGTGGGGTTGGAACAACCTGTAGTCAGTCAGAGCATTAGAATGTTGAGACTAGCAGAGTATTTCAGCACAACCAATTTTTGTATTTCCATGTTAACAAGTTTGAAGTGGTGTGTGTGTGTGTGGGGGGGGGGGGGGGTAGACTATAGTGTAGCCAAGAATTTAAACATTAGCAACAGCGCAGAGTTAGGTTAGGTTCTTGCCAAACTGTTGCAGGAAGTGTGATGTCAACTTCACCTCTCTTTGAATCTAGGTAGTTAGGTTTTCATACAAATTGTTTGTTTATATATTGCATTATATGCACTTTATAGTCTACCCAATTTATCTGCCTTGAGACTGGTCACAGTATGTTTACAACAGCGTAGAAAGCTCCTTTCTCATACTCATTAAGGGGCATATTTATTCATAGTTATGGCCTGTTAATTATCATCTGTCACTGCAATGAAGATATATGATTTTTCAGGCCCATTTAACGAAAAAAATCCTCCCCAGACAGCGTGTCCGATAGGCGGCTTTTGCGGCAATGACTTTACTTACCTTAAAACTCTGGTTATTGTGGCAAAGGTGGCTTTGTACATGTATGACCTAAGGTAACACATGAGCAAAGCGAGAGTAACATGAGGGGAGAGAAGGTAAGCTGCGGTGAGGGATCCAAAAATCCATCTATTGCAATGCTCTCCCCAGGCTTCAAGGGCAATAGGAAGGCGTTAGCCAGCTGGGTATGCGTTCTGAAAATATGTAATTTTCCGAAATTGGTATATCCCGCAAATAGCAGTCATGGGGACTGCGTTTGCGTACAAATATAATGCAATCCTTTTTTAATAGATAACAGTGTTACCTAATAATGCTAGATTTGCAGGTCTTAGGAGCTTCTTAAATAGCCCCCTATAACTGTATAAAAGAATTGATGCCTTTCATAGTGATCACAGTAAAAAGGTATTTAGAAACTTCTGTGACTAGTGATGTCTCCTTCCTCCTAGATCTATACTGTCTGTAAAAGTGAAAGAAGTAGAGAGATAGAGCGAGACAGAGAGTTAGTGAAGTGCAGATTACAGTGTTACAAGCGAAACAAAACAGAAATAATTATATTGTTTATTTTGCCTTATCGTCTCCCTGTAAACAGGTAGTCACTCTGGCTTTGCTTTTTGTTATTTTTTTTGTTTTAGGGTAGGTGTAAATAGTGAAGGCTTTTAGGTGAGCAAGCTAGCAGTTAAGAATTAGCAGGTGGTTTTCTGAGTTACAAACACGCTATGAGAATACAGCAATGAGCAGACATAGTCTGTGTCACGAGGAAGGTATCTGCACCTGCAAGTATTGGCACAGCTACACTAAGAGGCGCGGAGTCTAACACGCCGCCGGTTTTCACCAGGGACCCCCGCAAGGAAGTTTGGACTTCGCAGCGAACGACGTGCAGGTCGCGGCCCTCCTAGGTAGCTACTTGCGAGATGATGGAGATAATCGATGTCGTACAGGCAGGAGTCAGAACCAGACGGGCGGAGAAGGTACCAAATCAGGAAGCGAAGATTAGTCAGCAGGCCGAGGTCAGAACCGGAGATACGATGCAGGACAATAGGAGGATCCAAAAGCGAAATCAGGGAGAGCCGGGTCAATAACGGGAAACAAATGGCAGGTAAGCTGTAATATAACAGGAATGCTGGTGGCTAGAATACTAGTTGCTCTGGCACCCTAGTGGTGTCAGAGCAGGTCTTATATAGTGGGTGATGGTCTCTCATTGGTGGGCAGTGGTTCGGCGGTCAGACGCGCTGACCGCTGACCGGAAGTCCCATTGTGCGTCCCGTCGCCATGGTGCGCACCCGACCGCCGGGGAAGCGTCCCCGTTGCTTAGCAAAGGGGCACTCTGACATAATCAGGCGTGTGTCCCCGCCTAGCGAGTACGTGCGGGGGCGGCGCCTGATAGTCTGATGCTGAGAGCCAGGGCCGTCATCAGGGGGGTACAGGGAGTGCAGCACTATGGGGCCCAACAGCAGAGTGGGGCCCCACAAGCTTTGGACCCAAACAAATTTATTAGGGGTGGGGGCCTCTGCAGTGAATAAAGGGAGGTATCGAGTGCCATTTCTAAGTATCAGCTGCACCTGAGATGTGAGAGACCATTCCTCATAATTTAGGATGCAGCAGTGGGCCCCCTGGTAGGCAGCATGTCTGCCTCCACTTCCAAGATGTCAGGGCCTCAGAACTGCGCTATTTGCTCCAGTCCCAGCCCCCGGGGTGCCGAGCTCCTGGACAGAGATTAATTAATAACGTCATAGCTCTGTCAATAGAGAGGGGCAAAAAGAAGGCAGCAAGAAGACGCGAGAGGTAAGTACATTGCCAAGTACAAGTAACAGGGTATAAAAAGACAGCTGGCCAGCTCTTCAGTCAGTACAAAAGCACATACTTCTTGTTCATGGCTGAAGTAGCTAAGTATGTTTTTAGGGTATATTTATTGTTGTGTGGGGAAAATTCATAGCTCCTAATACCAATGAAAACAACAAAAAGGTTACAAATTCTAGCTATACTTTTAGTACGTGGGGTGCTTGACCCCTGCAAATGACATTTTGCATCCTGCAGTTGCAGCTCCTCACATACACTATCAATGTTGGTCCTTAGTGGATTTATGGCTCCACACATAAGCTATCAAAACTAGTAATCAGTGGTTGAAATGGCTATTGTATAGTCCTGCGCAGCTATGATGGTCATGTGATGATGGCTGTGATGAGATTTTGTGAGGCCCATTTGATCTGTCGCTGGCAAATAACATGTTTGTTAAATAACACAAAAATTGGGTTTGGGACTCCTTTATGTAACACTATTTGGATTTGCACTTGTTTGCTATATTTGTATTTGTTAATATCCACATTTCTGGCTCTTATGTGTCCAATAACATCTCTCATATGCCATTTAATGTTTCCTGTCTGCCAGTTACTGTGTTTATTACTTTGTATTAAAACAACTGTGTCCACTGAAATCATAACATGTTTAAGAGTTAAGTAACAGACAAATACAGATAAAATATCCCTGAATCTGCAAAAAAAAAAAATATTTAAAATAAAAAACTTCACTTATCCTGCATAAAGCACAATTTTTATCCCTGTAAGCAAGTTATATAATATAAAACAGTGGTCGTAAGGGTAAATTTATAAGTGATGGCATGTAAATTTAGAAGTGGCGGTATAGAAAATATAAATGAATAGAGTTTTATAATGAAGGTAGTTGGAGAAGTGGCAATTTGAAGGTGGTCCTAGTTAAGGAGAAGCCAGACAGACTAGGACTTTTATTTAGGTTTTGTTTATTTTCTGTTCAGCTACCTGAACCGAGGCACTGGGCAGGTGTGATATTGTTTGGCTGGTGCATGGGAAGTGCAGCCATTTACCCCAGGAAATGGCATCTTCAACCTGATCTTGCAACTATATATTCATATATTCGAAATGAGCAGTTTGGATTTGGAGAAATCTAAAAGAACTGAGATTCAAGGTTCCATGTAGATACAAAACATGACTTGATCGATTCTTTGCGACAAAATTGGACCTGAAAATGAGGCAAAACCTTATATCCAGGAAAATATGGACCAAAAACGCTTATTATACAGGAGATGCGTCATTGCGTTCCAAGCCGGATCGCATACCGTTGGAGTGTGCATTTAATAGTGGAGGTGCGTTATTGCACCTCCTTGGTAAATGTCTTAGGTATACATGGGGAATACACACCTGCTAAGCAGGTGTCCAAGTGACTTACCTAGGAATCGCTTTGTCCAACTTGCCAACACACTTGAGGAATTCGTCAACATCAGTTCTATGAAAACCTCTATTGAGAAATTGTTGACTCATGTATTCCAAAGAATCCCCAACTTTGTCTGGATCTGAGTTTTCGGTTAATGGAATTCAACTGAAGGAGAGGTCTGAAGTGCAGGGAGATCCTGATTAAGAGGAGATATGCACCGTTTTTTAGATAGTTGGTATATAGGCCCTATATATATATATATCATACATCATGAACATCACGAGTTTCTAGCGGTGTGAAAGGGAGTTCTAGATATGATCACTTTTGGAAATGTGGAACAAAAGAAGAATTGATGGTATTAGTTAACTTCATGCATGTGGTTTAAAACACTGGGTTGTTAACACTCTTGTTAAACAAGCAATATTGTACCATTGTTGTCTTTTTTTTATGCCAGTCTTATACTATTGTCGTCTGGTCTACGGAGTAGAGCTATGTATAACAGTGCATCATCATTATACAGATGAGTATGATTCAATATCTTTTACAGTACGCATTAGGAGGCACTTTTTTCTTTCTTTGATTTTTAGATTTTACATTCCTGCGTGAACAAACAGGAACAACTGAAAAGGAGCAGCCACCCTGATGTAGGGGAGTGTGTAAATTACAGAGTCATAACTGAAACATCAGGACACTTATTTTATTTTGTAGACTGTTTTATGCATTTGAATCATGCAAAACAGTAGCTTTTGAGCACCAATTTCTTTTATATATATATTGACAAAGGGAGTGGTTTGCCTCAGGCCTTTAAGAGAGGAGTTAGGTATTCAGCTGACAGTCTACAGGGCAAGACTGCAAACAGGGTTACACATTTATTTAAAGTTTAAAGATATACAAGCATAGGACATAAGCGTGACAAAATAATATTATAAAGTGTGAATTAACTTACATATTGTAAAGTGATTTAGAGGTATTTTTGTCCACAGCTAACAGCAGTTTATAGACACCCTGACTGCAGTGAGACTAATCAAGCAGAGCAGCTGAAGAGAACCCCTCTATAAAGACCAGGTGAGAGTGTCACCTCTCCATTAAACTAGGCCTATTGGAGGAGTGTAAAGCCTTTAAGCCTGAGTTGTTCATTAAGCAGCATGACCAATGCAAACAAGTTGGCCGGTGACTAGGGAGATGGCCTCTGTCAGCTAGGCATTAGGGTCACAAGAAAGTCTCTCTCTCTCTCTGTATATATATATATATATATATATATATATATATATATATATATATATATATATGTGATGTCATGTACGTATTTACAATTAGCTTGTTCCGGCTTCAGAACATTTCGATTATATACCTTACCTCCCCATCTGCCACACTTATCGCAGAATATATCAGGAACTGGTACTAATTACTATAACTCTGCTTTGGCCTGGACTGAGATCAGCAACTAAAGAAGATAAAATAATCAAGGCAACAAGCTAGAGAGAGAATGATTAAGGTCTCTGTCCGAGGTGGAGAAAGCAGTATGGTCTAACAGGACAATGTTAATAAAGAAACATAAAATATTGTGGAGGATATTTACATTTTGTAGTAAAGGGTATATATTTTTACTTTTATGTCATTTGCATACACTTTTACCAATGCTAAAGTATAAAATATAAAAGTTTAGTTTTCTGAATACATCAATTTCATCTATTTATCCCTCCTTCTATTGGACCCATATCTATCCCATAGTCACCTTCTAAATAATCCCTCTTTTGGATCAAATTATTGTAACAGATGCAGATGATCCCTTCACTGCTTTCAGAAGTGTCTGAGTGCTACAATGTGGGATGTTACATGAGTATATGTTATGACCCCCTGATACCCATACCATACCATTACACAGTTTGTCTGATTGTTGCATTATCAGTAACTAAGCAAAGACGACATTTAAAGATTGGAATGAAAGAATACATTCATACTATATTGTAGAGATTGGTAAATTATTGGCTAGTTCTGTACCTTGTCAGTGACAAAGGATAACTAGGAAATTGACTATTAAAGTATTTAACGGATACAATAGTTTTGTGCAATTGTATTGAATTATTCCCAGATGAAGTTATGCAAAACTGCCAAAATATTGCAAATGCAATAATAGTTCATATTAAACTTGCTTTTATAAACTGTTGCTGGATCAAATTGGCTATTTAAAACAAGTTAGTTTTTATGTTATTTATATCTGAACATTTTTACAGTTGTGTATTCATATACCAGGTTTGTGGGATCGTTGGCTTGTGTTACATACCTAATACCTAATTTATGTTACATTGTGCATGTATATTGCATCACATTAGTGGTTTACCTGTACATATTTGGAGACTTAATGCTTAGGGCATAGCATGATGGACAATTGCCAAAACTCAGGGAAAATCTTTATGTTTGAGTTAGAATTTACAATTGTATAATCTTATTTGTATGTTTGTATACTTAAAATAAAATATTTCACTGCTAGTGAAAAATGATTATATTCCGTTTTTATAGTCACCACTGCTATACAAATTACAATATAATATATAAAATACTTTTGTAATATTGGGAATTTATGCATGTAATAAAGGACACGTTATGCTGTAGCCTTGGATGATACTATACAATTGAAAAAAATAATATCATTTGAAATTACACAGGATCAGAATATGCACAGTAGCATATAAGGTTTGATTTTCATCAAAGTCACAAAACATAATATTGAAATCATGACTTTCATGCTAATGTCAGGCTGAGTCCTCTGTAGTTACATGCCATCCGTATAGTGGCATGGGGCACAAATATCCAAAGATCTCTACCTGTGTTCTTCCTCTTTTTATCTCCCACAAAACCCCCCTTAACCACATAATGAGACAGAAGTGTCCATACTTCTGTGCCAATACGTGATGGCCCATGAAAGCTAAAACCATACTTGCCTACAATCTCAGAATGGCCATAGGCCACCCTCTTGCCTTACTTCTGAAGTAGACAGGGTGTCGTTGCGCACAATTTACTTGTTCACACCTGCCCCCCCCCCCCACACACACACTACTTGTCCTTCTGACCTTCCTTCCAGGTTCAAGGCCAGTATGCCAAAAAAATACACAGATATGCTGAGATATATGCACACAGCTGCCTCTGCAATTATTCATGTAGGATGCCAAGCCAGGTCAATATGTATCTCATCCCATGTACTTCCAACTTTAAATCTAGCTTGTTGTGGTACTTTTATGCATTATTAATAGGTTTTGAACAAATTTCACTGTATAGATCCTTTTTTTCTTAGTTTTCAATTTATATTTTACATGTACTGTATTCACAAAAATAGTTTATATAGTTCTGATCTATCTGTTCAGAAAGTCCCAGAGCACTTAGTTCAAAAAGCTGAAAGAAATAACAACTGATTTGCAAACATACTACCTTACTTTTGAGACTGTAGAGGCTGTAAAGTATATTCCATATTAGTTCTGCAATAATAATCTGGTTAATCTCTTTTCTGAATAATTCAAGAGCCGAGCAAGAAACGGTGCTGTTAAAAGTTTGTTAACATGCATTTTAAAGGGGAAACATCACTGAAATTAAATAAATTCCATAATTTCTGTCAATTTCTTAGTGTTTCATGCATTGCAACTGCTGATTTAGGAAACTTGGCTTTTCTCCGACAGCAGATTGAGCAGTGTTCGGTGGGTTTCATAACTTGTGTGGTCTCTTGGACAGATTTATAGTTTGTTTCATAAATACATGTATATATCCCATTGCCGAGGAAATATTAAATTATCACAGTTATCGGGTAAGGAGCACTTCATGCCATCATTTCAAAGAGACAAAATGAAGGCTGTTATAAGAAAAAGGTATAATTGTTTTTAGTGAAATGTGTACAAAGCTTGACATACAGCTTGATTAAAACTATCATAAAACGTAGCTGTCTCTCATAGACATTGATTAGCCACAACATTAAAACCACCTGCCTAATATTGTTTAGGTCCCCTCGTGCCACCAAAACAGCTGTGACCCAACCAGACTTGACCTCTTAAGGTGTCCTGTGTTATCTGGAATCAACATGTTTGCAGCAAATCCTTTAAGTTATGTAAGTTCTAAGACGTGTTTTTTTAACACATCCCACAGATGCTCGATCGGATTTAGATCTGGGGTATTTTGAGGTCAAGCAAGGAAGGGCTGGCAAATTTTAACCCTGGGTGCAAGATTCGACTCAGAAGCATAGTAGGAACATTTAGAAAAAATAAATGCAGGTGACCTAGAGATTCACTCCAAGGTAGACCACTATGCGACCGGCCGGGTAAGCAAATGCACCCCTGTCCCCCAGCCCGGCCTTCCCCTAGGCCAAGACAACAGTTTGAACTCTTTGTCATGTTCGTCAACCCATTCCTGTGGCAATTTACATGATCTTGCTGAAAGAGGTCACTGCCCTCAGGGAATACTGTTGCTATGAAGGGGTGTACTTGGTCTGCACCCATGTTTAGGCAGGTTTTACATGTCAAAATAACATCCACATGAATGTGAGGACCTAACGTTTCCCAGCAGAACACTCCCCAGAGCATCACACTGCCTTCACCAGTTTGTCTTCTTCCTATAGTGCCACCTGGTGCTATCTCTTCCCCAGGTTAATAATGCACACACACCCAGCCATCCACATGATGTAAAAGAAAATGTGATTAATCGACCAAGACAGCTTCTTTCATTGCACCATGTTCCAGTTCTGTCGTTTACATGCCAATAGTTGTCACTTTCGGTGCTAAACAGGAGCCTTATATGTAGCAAGCTGTGCACTTTGTGTTCTGACACCTTTCTATCATAGCCAGCATTAATATTTTCAGAAATTTGTGGCACAGTAGCATATCTGTGTGACCGGACCTGATGGGCTAGCCTTTGCTCCCTACATGCACAAAGGTGCTTTGGACATCTATAACCTCCTCACCGGTTCACAGTTTGTCCTTCCTTGGACCAGTTTTGGTAGATACTAACCACTGCATACTAGGAACACCCCACAAGACCTGCTGTTTTGAAGATGTTCTGACTCAGTCGTCTAGCCATCACAATTTGGCCCTTGTCAAAGTAGCTCAGATCCTAACATCTGCCCATTTTTCCTGCTTCCAACACATTAACTTCAAAAACTGATGGTTCACTTGTTGCCTAATATATCCCATCCCTTGACAGGTACCATTGTAACAAGATAACCAATGTTATTCACTTCACTTGTCAATGCTTTCAATGTTGTTAAAGTGGAACAATCGTTCTGCATCCCTCTGGAAATTCAGATTTTCAGATCATTTTATTCAGGTAATACAGACTTTATATTCAGAACCTAGACCACAGGTAGCTGGTTATGGCTATTTATCTTTTTCTTTCCTAGTGCAGTGAGAAACCAGACAAGGGTGCCCCCTGTCATCCTTGTTATTTGCAATTGCTTTAGAACCTTTAGCAGTGGCCTTGCATCAATTGTGTTAATTTGATGGGTGTTCTAATAGGCTGTTTTGAGATTAAACGTTATTCACTGATGATATACTATCGGATCCAGCCTCCTTGATCCCCACAACAGTTGTCATTATTAGTCAGTTTGGGGCCATTGAGTGTTACAAGGTCAATTTCCAAAAGTCAGAGATCATCCCCATAACTGGTAGAGATCAGATACTAAATTTACCTAATACTGCTAAGCAATTTAAAATTACCATCTGTTTAAATATATAGCGATTAATATAGCATCTAATGTAAAAGGTATATACAAGGCCAACTTTTATCCTGTTATTGCCAAGATTACCAAATTGTTAGAAAAATGGAATCATCATTGATAGATAGGATTGCGGTTATTTTCCCAATTCATTGTATACTATACAGAAGTTGCCTATTTGTTTGTGTCTAGCAGATGTTAAGTGTTGTACCGCTTTATTCACCAAACTTTTATTGCAACACAAAAAAACCCTCAAATTTCACAGTTTAAGCTATGTTTTAGTGTATATATGTGTATATATATATATATATATATATATATATATATATATATATATATAATTATTTTTCTTTCATCACCTGGATATTCATACCTTGACAATATTGTTTATGGCACATAAGCTCAGCACCACGTTGAGATTGAGGTTTGATGTTTGATTTGGTTCCTCTTTCCCTTTTTTTCTATTTTTATATATATATATATATATATATATATATATATATATATATATATATATATATATATATATATATATATATATTGTTTGACTATTTTATCTGATACTTTGATATAGTAATTTTTTTGATTCCATTGCAATATTAGTATTGTTGTCTGTTATTTTTCATGGGTTAAAAAAACCCTGCACAAATAATCTAATATGTTGTGATTCAATATAATGCTAGCTAAGGACGTTACATAAACAGTAGGCTAAACACCCCATGAAGCAGTCAAAAACTACTTTAGAATGTGTTGAACACCTCTAAATGTCAATTTTCATCCAATTGGAAACACACTGATTCATACTATCGATCATGATCAATAGCATCTGGTCGACATACCGCTTGTAACCTAGTAGCTACATTGCATAATACAGGTAATTAGGTTGCACCGTACCAAGTGGACCATTGTTACTCCTTTTACATTTTTAGTGAGAAAATATTTATCTTATAATATTTAATGGAGGGTGCACTCACACACTGCATTGGAAACAATACTATTCACAGAAAAGAAAGAAAAGTGTGTCCAGAAAATCAGGCACTCAACTGGCCTTTTGAGTGCCTCATTTTCTGGACACACTTTTCTTACTTTTCTGTGAATAACATTGCATAATACATCTAACAGCTTTTCAGGCACCTGGTCACGCTGGACTGCTCAATATGAGGATGAACCAGGGCCGAACTGGCTATCTGGAACTTCTGACAAATGCCAGAAGGGCCGATTGCTATATGGGCTGGCCCGACTCCTCCTGTCTTCCTGGTAGCTGGTTCCCCCCCAAGAACCAGTCACCTCTGATGCGCGCTCCTCAGCTCCCTCCCCCACTGCACTGTTACAAGCAATCTGGACAGTTTCCAGATTGATTCCTTCTGAATGGAGGTCGCGGGGGTGCCTCCATTTTCACGGGGGGGGGGGGTTCGCCGGCGGTGCCGCGATTTTCACGCAGGGGGGGTCACGGGGGTGCCGTGATTTTCACGCGGGGCAGAGTCACTGGGGTGCCGCGAGTTGCGCGCGGGATCACAAGTGTGAGAGAGCCAGTGGGTAGGGGCTGCGGGGATAGGGGGTGAGAGAGCCAGGGGGTAGGGGTTGCTGGGAGAGGAAATGAGAGAGCCAGGGTGGAAGGGTGTGCTGGGAGAGGGGAGGAGAGAGCCAGGGAGGAAGGGGCTGCTGGGAGAGGGGATGAGAGACCAGTGGGTATGGGCTGCTGGGAGAGGGGATGAGAGAGCCAGGGGGGAAGGGGGTGCTGGGAGAGGGGATGAGAGAGGCAGGGGGGAAGGGGGTGCTGGGAGAGGGGATGAGAGAGCCAGGGGGGAAGGGGGTGCTTGGAGAGGGGATAAGAGACCCAGGGGGTAGGGGCTGCTGAGAGAGGGGAAGAGAGAGCCAGAGGGGAAGGGGGTGCTGGGAGAAGGGATGAGAGAGCCAAAGGGGAATGGGGTGCTTGGAGAGGGGATGAGAGAGCCAGGGGGAAAGGGGGTGCTGGGAGAGGGGATGAGAGAGCCAAAGGGAAAGGGGGTGCTGGGAGAGGGGATGATAGAGCAAAGGGGAAAGGGGTGCGGGGAGAGGGGATGAGAGAGCTAGGGGGGGAAGGGAGTGCTGGGAGAGAGGTGAGAGAGCCGGGGGGAAAGGAATGCTGGGAGAGGGGTGAGAGAGCAAGAGGGGAAGGGGGTGCTGGGAGAGGGGTGAGCAAGCCAGAGGGGAAGGAGGTGCTGGGAGAGGGGTGAGAGAGCCAGGGGGTAGGGATTTCTGGGAGTGGGGGTGAGAGAGCCAGGGGAAAGGGGGGGCTGGGAGAGGGGTGAGAGAGCCAGAGGGGAAGGAGGTGCTGGGAGAGGGGTGAGAGAGCCAGGGGTTAGGGAGTGCTGGGAGAGGGGTGAGAGAGCCAGGGAGGTAGGGGGTGCAGGAAGAGGGGTGAGAGAGCCATGGGGTTGGGGTGCAGGAAGAGGGGTGAAAGAGCCAGGGGGTAGAGGATGCAGGAAGACGTGTGAGTGCCAGGGGGGTAGACAGTGCAGGAAGACGTGTGAGAGTGCCAGGGGAGAAGGTGGTGCAGGAAGACGTGTGAGAGAGCCAGGGGAGAATGTGGTGCAGGGGGTTAAGTGAGAGGGACAAAGGAGAAGATGGTACAGGGGCATAGGTAAAAGAAAGTGTAAAGGGAGAGACATCTTAAGAATGGGAATGTCAGGGATGCAGCCATCATAAAACACAAGTAGTAATGAAGAGGGGACAAGTGTTAAAAAAAAAAAAAAAATCAAGCCTTCATACTCCATTCACATATATTTTCCATACCCCCACTTCTAAATTTCCGCTTCGATGACCACTGCCCTCTGTTCCTGCTCCCGACTGCCTGTGTGAGCTGACAACTGCTGATCCCTCCTCGCCCAGCGCACCCAGTAGGAGAACAGAACACAGGATGCCATAATCAGGTAAGTTCAAATATTTTCTCGTGTGCAATGTGTTTTTAACCATCCTTTCTTGAACTGGGGTCACTACTGTGTATTCAATGACGTTTAAAACACTATGTATTGCTCATTATTGCGCTGTAATGTTTCTTGCATATTTATCTGTACAAAGATTTTTAATTAAGAGTAAAAAACATTGCTTGTCATAAATTTTATCTGATTGTGTCACTATATCTATTTTTGTTTGCATTGTAAATGGTGTATTAAGCTGCTCCTGGGACTCACACAATTTTTATTTGTGAATGAGTTTTTGTCTAATGATTTGGGGGCACTACTATGGCATAATGTTATTTGGGGACACTATTGTGGCATAATATGACCTTGGGGCACTACGATGTGGCATAATATGAACTGGGCGCACTACAGTGTGGCATAATATGACCTGGGGGCACTACGGTGTGGCATAATATGAACTTCTGTCAAAGGCAAGTCTTTCATTGTTGAATATGATGGGGGCCCAAAGAAGTTGCTGTATTGGGGCCCAAAATTCCTCTTGTCGGCCCTGCCTGTGAGTCAAGGGGGTAGACGTCTCCAGAAAAATAATCTAAATGTTTCCTATCTATTTTCCATCAAACTGATGGATCACAACCAATTATCTCTCAACCACCTCCAATATCCCCCTTAATTTATATACTGTGTTATTTAAAATGAATAGAAAGACGCATATCCAATTACTAAAAATAAAGTTAGTAAAAAAAAAAATTTTTCTCTGACATTTTGCTGTAGATGGAAATACTTTTAATGCGCCGTGTGGGTTCAAATGATCAATCAATAGTTATGTTTTTTTTTAGATATATGTTAGAGTTTTATTTCATGTGGAATGATTCATGAAAATTCTGCCATTACTATTTCATTTAGGGAAAACAGTACCTGTTACCTATATGTGTGTAAGTACTATGTTGTTGCTATCTTGTGGGAGATTTCAAAAAAGCAAAACATTGGTTTCCTACAGTGGCGCCTGTATAATTGGTGGTATTGCTGTAGTATGGGGTGGCGTGGTGGCGGCAATGTTGTAGTGTGTTTGGGGCTTAGTATTGTTAATAAGTAGGAGAGGGTATTGCTGTAATGTGGGGGGTGATGCTGGTTGCTGTAATGTGGGGGGTGATGCTGGACGCTGTAATGTTGGGGGTGATGCTGGTTGCTGAATGTGTGAGGTGATGCTGGATGCTGTATCGTGGGGGGTGATGACGGTTGTTGTAATGTGGGGGGTGATGCCAGTTGCTGTAATGTGGGGGTGAATGATGTAGTATGAGTGTGTGTGGGAGGTTATTTATTGCTGTAATTTGGGCACTAATAATGTATTATCATGGTATTTATTGATGTAATTGAGGTGCTAACAATGTAATGTTGAGGGTCATTAGGAGAAATAATTCTCCCCCTCACACACACACACACTCATACTACATCATATTATACAGCAACAGCAACGCGCACTGCGTCAGCATCAGTGTGCAACAATATAGTGCATGGAGCTCACAACACGTGGGCCTGTGTGCTTTAAATGCCAGGGCTGATTTTTAGTCCCAGTCCGGCCCTGGGATGAACATTACATTACATGCCTTTATTTCCACTCTTTACTCCATATTTACCCAATCATCATGTTACCCTGGTTCTTGCCTATTACTCCTCTTCTTTACCAGTTTCCAGGATGGGTATGCACTGCCCATCCTTGTGTAATCAATATTAATAAGCATTTATTTATCAATACTGAAGTTTGTGTTAAACAGAAACTAGCTGAATTACACAAAAGCGACTCAATTGGGTGTTTTTGTTGTTTATCTTGTACTCTCCTTAGGTGTACAAGTTGTATTTTTCTTTGCTCTGATTTGGCAAACGTTGTTTGTATTGCTTCCCCTCCCTCTTGTCTCTCTGTCCATTCCATTTTTTGTATCACCCTATCCCTTCTCCTAATTATTGTTAAAAGAATTCAATACTTTGAAAAAAATAAAGTCAAATCAGGCAATACTAACGGTTCAGCTAGCTATGTATCAAAACAGGACTTCATTTACAAAGGGAGCTTAGGGGTCTATTTATAAAGCAATGTTAAGCCCAAACTCCGAAGAAAGCGTTGAGTGGAGAAAGGTTGTGTTAACGTTTACACAATTTATGAAATAATTAACGCCGGAGAGGTTACAGGAATTACTTTATTTCATTCAACTCTCCCCCTAGTCCTAGGCAGCCTTTTTGTTCTCTGTAGTCTTTACAAATTGGGGCATATGTCGTGACCAAAGCTGATTTTAATTCTCTTAATTTAAGATCAATTTCAGATCAATGAAACCAATTTGCATCTCTACATTGGATTGATAAACAGTATCAGAGTGCAATATAGTTACAGATAAAAAAAATACAAATATAATCCTAGTGCCCAATATACATTGCAGTCAGCCATCTTGTCTTTACCGTACAAAACACAGTGAATCCTAGTGACCCTAGTATAGTGCTGAACATATTCTGTTCTGACCCCTATACAATACACACCCCAAAATCACTGGTGGTATTAAGTGCAGGCCCCCACATCTTGTGGCATTATAAATGTACACTCCTTCTCTCTAGTGGTCATACACTAGAGAACAGGTCATTTCCTTGTAGACAGCTCCTAGCAATCTCACTGGTGGATAGTGGCACCCATTCACCAATGACTATGTTCGGACCTCCTGACACACTGATTCATGAATGGCCGGTGCTATCTGCCAATCAGAGAGCTGGGCTAGCCAAGACTGACGATGAGAAACTGACTCAGGCGTAAAATACCCACCCATCACTGTTGCTGGACAGCCTTTGGCAGCCATACTACAACACGGAGTATAATGGCGCACAGACCAACCTAATAGAGTTGAAGGAAACCCATTCCATACTTTGAAAAGACTCAGTACCATCAATGTCCACTGCATGTACACCTTCAGTTTTGATTGGTTTCACCATCCAACACCACGGATTTGTATTTATATACAAAATCCACATACAATTGTGAGTGTGCAAATAAAATGGAGTAAAGGATTATAAATAAGATCAAACATGTTTAAAAGGGCAAATATAATTTATTATTGAAAGATGTTGCCGCTGGGCATCATCACTGAAATTGCCAGGGCCTACTAATTGGCATTTCTTCTAGCACACGAAATCACAGTAAAAGTTTGCTTACAGTAACAAACTTTTACTTGCTCAGTCCCCTCCTATACCCTAACAGTCATTTAAGTTCTCAAAGAGAGAGATTAGCATGCTAATTGTAACTAGGAATGTTCACTGATCCCATGTTTTGATTTTGGATCTGTATTTTTTATTTTATTTTTTAAATCTAGAAAAAAAAAATGCTAAAATCACATAATTTGGCTCCTTTTTTGTTCCTACATTATTATTAAGCTTAATAAGACTACTTTCCAGTCATTTCCAAACAATTTTTGTCAAGAGACAAGATCACTGCTACTCCTCCTGTTTCAGTATGAGCAATGACACTGAGCAATGGAACTAGAGAGTGACAAGAACACTGCTACCCCTGTTTCTGTGTGAGCAATGGCGCTGGATCTTCTGGTGAAGGAGGTACTTATAGAATACAAAACCCGTGAGATCCGATGATCAAACAATGACGTTTTGCCTCGATTCAGATCCAAGGAAGTGGGAAAGTATAGAGCCAGTTCGGCTCGGTACTCAGATTGGCAATGTTTGGGGGGGGGGTCTTTAATATTCATGTAAAATTGGGAGGAATTCATCAAAAGTGTACATTTTGTGATTATGAAGGTTTTTAATGAAGTAATGCACAAAAAGTAAAAGTAAATTTACTCCAATAACCTACCAAAATGAAGCCCGATATCATATGGAAAAAAATAGAATGTGCTTAGTTAGACAAAATAAAAAATATATATTTCAGAGCGCAAAAATATTATTCTGGTCATTATGGTTCTAAAGAGGTCTTGAAACCAAAATAAGCAGACAGAGGTTATCAATTCAAAGATAAATATGGCAAGAGGAATGCTGCTTTGTCTACTTGTGCTTTACTTAAATCAAATTAAAAAAGACAGAAGAGGTAATTTAAGAAAAGGAAAATGGCTAAGGTACAACACAATGTCAACTTTGGTGGTGCTTCTTGTCTCGATGTGTGCAGGTACTCTTAGATTTATATCAAAACACAGTATTGAAGATAAAGATGGCAGTATTTGCGGAAGAGCAGATTTTCACACCAGTGGATGGAAAGACTTAAGTGGTGTGAGTGGGTGCCTTGTACAGAGTAGGCACACTGTGTGCACCTAGTTTTGCAGAGTAGTATAACAATTAGATATCCATTACCACTCTGCAAAAGAATTTAAATTTTGCACCAGCTTTGAAATCAAGCTTCGTCCAATATGCTTTATGGGATGCGATTTGCACGTTTCAGTAAGAGGCGCTCAGTATGGAAATAAAATCTCTGATTTAGTTCAATTTTGTCAACCGTTCAGTGTTTTAAGTGACCCCTAAATTATTTTCACCTAGTTGTAGCACTGGCACTGGCAGGACCAACGTTTCCAAGGCTAGCGTCAAATACTGGAGAAATAGTATACTAAAGTTTCCAGTCTGCCGTGAAGCTCAATCAATGTTATTCAGCTTCATTTCGCCTATACAGAAAATCTGGGAAATCAATTGGCTTTGTGCCACTACAGTGAGTGCTTTGCCAGGGCTAAATGACCAGGGTATTGCCTTTTTTTTAAAAAGCATGATCCAAGGCATTATATTAGATTAGCTATCAAGCCGCATATATTTATCATCATTAACCCAAAACAATTAAAAACAAAACAGACCAGTATCAATATTATAGACCACAAACTGAAGCATGAGCTTTTACTATAGATTAAATTCAATAACGCCTGCTACTATAAACAGATAATAGTAAGATTTTGGAAAATGCAGACTGTACATATATTATACACCAAAATCAAGTCATGGACATTGAAACAACTTGCAATGTCTATCCTTCATAATAGTAGTAAAAAGTATAAATCTTACAACAGTATGATAATCACTGTAAATATCCCACCATGGAGGAGAATATAGAACTTTCAAATCCAAGCAAATTAACATATGCATTAATAAGTACAATTGTATTTTACAGAATAATAGCAGCACCAACCACAAGAACAATATTATATATTTAAAACAAATAACCACTACATTAGCTTTAATATGGGACATAACTATGTTGGAAGGTTGAAAGCCTTTGCTAGCATAAGATGTGCACTTTCAGTACTTAATTAGCTGATAATACATTAGGAGCTTGTAAGGTGCAACTCAAGGGCCTAGCTTAGTAATGTGTTTAGTTTTCTGCAAATAAATCTTTATGACAATTATATCCCTTGCTAACATGACACGGGTACCATGCCAATGTAATAACTAAACACTATAAAGAATATGCCTCTCTTTATGTGGTTATTCTTTAAATAACTATAGGATTTAGGCATAATCATCACTAAAGATATAGGCCCGGATTCATTAAAGAACGCAAAGCAAACATAATGTGCCTTTTTTTAAAAACGCATATAAATTAGGTATACGCACACCCATAATCAACAAGGAGCGGATGTGAAGATACCTCTGGTCAGGGCCAGCTGAATGTGGTAAAAAGGGTAAGTAAGGAAGGACGACACCATGCCAGAGAGCTGAGGCGGTCTGCCTGCTTTCCACACTTATCCAGTCCACCAGCCTAATAACAAAAAAATACTTCTGGCTGCATACACCACCAGCGTCAGCGCCCTCCGCCCTCCGCCCTACTCCCTCCGCACTGCTCCCTTCACACTGACTGCTGGGCATGACGTCATCACATCCCAACACTGTCAGTGAGGAACCATGCAGAGAGAAGCCAGAACAGTGAAGAGAAGGCAAAACAAAAGAAAGGTAAGTAAAAAATGGAGGGGGAGCAGTGGCACGATGGAGGCATTGTGTGATGATGGAGGCACAATGTGACAGATGGGACAGTTTGATAAAAGTGGCACAGTGTAATAAAGGGGAAACAATGTGATGATGAAGGGGCACAGTGTGATGTAGAAGGGGGCACAGTGTGATGGAGGGGGCACAGTATAATATAGAGGAAACAGTATGATGGAGGACCAAAAGTGTGATGAAGAAGGGGCACAGTGTGATGGAGAGGGCACAGTGAGATTAAGAGGGTACAGTGTGATGAAAAGGGTACAGTGTGATGAAAGGTAAGTAAAGAATTGGGGGCAGCACTGTGATGACGGGGACATAGTGTGATGAAGTGGGCACAGTGTGATGGATGGGGTAGTTTGATAAAGGTGGCACATTGTGAAAAAGGGGAAACAGTGTGATGAAGGAGGGAGCATAGTGTGATAAAGGAGGGCAGCACAGTGTGATGAAGACGTATATAGCGTGATGAAGGGGCAAAAGTGTGATGGAGGGCACAGTGTGAGGACAGGGCACAGTGTGATGGAGAGAACACAGTATAATAAAGAGCAAACAGTGTGATGGAGGAGCAAAACTGTGATGATTAAGGAGTCATAGCATAATGATGAAAGGGGTACAGTGTGATGAAGGAAGGTGCTCAATGTGATGAAGGAGGAGGCACAACATAATGAAGGAAGGGGCACAGATTGATGATGGGACACATTGTGATGAAGGAGGGACACAGAGTGTTGAAGAAGAGGCACTGTGTGATGAAGAAGGGGGTGCAGTGTGATGAAGGACAGGGCACAGTGTGATGGAGGAGGGGCACAGTGTGATGAAGGAGGGGGCACAGTGCGATGACGGAGCAAAAGCGTGATGAAGGAGGGAACACAGTGTTATGAAGGTTCAGGTAAGAAAGGAGGTTTACTTGGGTAGAAAGTAGATTAGATAATACTAATTACTGAATTAATACTTGAATAAATGCTTATTTGACACATGTAGTAAAATAAATTAAAATTAGAATGGATTTATGTGTCCCTTCAACAATTGATAAATGTTTGTTAAGTAGAAAAGTTCAAAGGTAAAGTCATCATTCCTAATGGTAGTAACCATTGTAAACATTTACTAATTATCAGGTATACTCAACTTGGTATTTGTTTCATTTGTCTCAGAATTACAAATTACAATTCTTTTCTATAAGGCAGTGAAGCAGTACAATTCCGACATCACACAGATTACCTGCATTAATCTTCTGGATTTATTGCCAGGTTTTAAAAGGTGAATTAAAATTAATAATATGTAAACAAATGTAAGCAGGCAGGAAGCATGAAATCAGACCTTTGTACCATACAAAGTTTGCAAATGAATTAGAAAATGTTCTTTAGCCTTCTGTACCTATAGGTTTATATTTATTATTTATTTATATTGGGAATTTGTATTTATCAATCAGCAAAGTTACTGAAAATGTATGAACAGAGTGTTTGCATAAACAAATATAAATTGAATGATGATCTTACATTAAAGGTGGATAGTTGTAAGTTATCTGTGCAACATAAGGAAATGGATGAGTAATTTTAACCACAATTACATAATAAATACCCTTACAGCATATGTGGTACTGCATATCCAAAACCATAACAAACTAAAATTTGCTAAAGAGCAGATAGGAAGTACGTAAATCTATAAACTACATGATATGTTTCCACAGAGTGCACATATATCCGTTAAAATCATGCTAAATGTATTTTCGTTTTCCTCAAAGACTGAGTATAATTAGAGTTTAATCAGCCTCCACTCTTCCTCCATGGTTCTGGGTGAATTTAGTGTGTAACCTTCAACCCTTCCCCAGCCCTGAGCAAGATATCAAGGGGGACATCTTTGGCCTCTTTCAGCTATAGTTATGACCCTGCATATAAATAGGGGGCTATGTCTGAAGAGGGCATCAATTGCTGCGGTAGTTCTGCCATAGAACAGATATGACAGGGACAGTGTCATGATGCGAATATGATAATGGAGATATGTAGGAAGTCACATAGGGAGTTTTAGATAGAGAAAAGAGCAGGGTCCTCAAACAGCACAGGGTAGTCATGTGAGGCTCATAATAACATACATTTGGTGTACAAAATGCACCTGTATATTAAAATATATTTAAATACCCAGCTTGTTTAATATTAAAGTAAATGAAAATCATCATCATAATCATCATTTATTTGTGCCAGCAAATTCCGTAGTGCTTTACAATTGGGAACCAACACAGTAATAAAATAATACTGTGTAATACAAACAAGCAGATAGATAAAAAGGCATGGCCCCATTTAGAATACAAGTCTGCTTGTTTTTCAGATATTGCTGAAAGAGACAGAAAGAATAAAAGAGGGAGAGAGAGAATGGTAGAGAAGGAGTGCAACATAATTGATAGATGTTATGTTGTGCTTTTATTGAGTTTAATACAACCCATTAACATATGTTACATCTTACCTGCCCCCTTTGTCAACTTTGCATTTCCAAAACTTAAAAAAGATAGGTTTTATTTGCCTTGCTCTTTGAAATAATGGATGGAAATAATTATACTGGCATATACACTTTCATGTATTGTTACCATGTACTGATTTTTTTGCCATTTAATTTGTATGTTATAATCACTTTATGCAAAAATGCTCATGATGATCAACTCCAGGGGGGTAAATGTATCAAGCTGCGAGTTTCAGGCGGGTTTGAAAAGTGGAGATGTTGACCATAGCAACCAATCAGATTCTAGCTATCATTTTGGAGAATGTACTAAATAATAAACTCACAGCTTGATGCATTTACATCCAGGTCTTGGCAAGTTAAGCTTCTACATTTTCTAGTCTTGGTGGATTCATTTACTCCCTTGATAAAGCTTTTTTAGAGTGAAACGTACGTTGGGGGCTATGGGTAATTGACGTCATCACTGATATAGCAACCCGGAAATGTGAGCCAGGGTAGCGGGGATGCTGCGAGCGCCTCTGTACACTGTCTAAATATATGGTTATTGTTTCTAACCATTTAGTCAGCAGCGCTAGTGATTAGACTGACATACAAGATTTCAAATGAGCACACCAATGTTCTCAGTGACGATATATAATATGAGTAAGAGTAGCGGAGGTGCCGCTTGCCCTTTCTCACATTGTAGTATGTGCTAATGTCTATTTAACTTTGATCAGCAGCCCCGTTTATCGGGACTCCAAATGGGCATATCACTTTCTCAGTAACTATACAGGATATGAGTGAATATAGCGGCGATGCCGTTTGTACTCTCCTACACTGAAATAAGTGACCAATACTTGCACAACTTGAATCAGCAGCACTGCTTATCAGACTTTGGGAGAAGATCCTAAAGAGGCACACTATTACCTTAGGGATCATATATGATTACAATTATATTGGTGGAATAAGAAATATATCACTAGATTCTCTGTAGCCACTATATCACTAATAGGAGATTTGAAGTTCCATAATTCTAAATATACTTTTGTGAGACCTCCATTGGCATAGATAGTAACTTTGTGACATATGTAACACATGCTTTGGAGAAGCAGACAGACAGGATATCGGTAGAATTGTATTACCACATACACCAAGGTACTTTTCCTGGTGGTATTCATACTTCATTATTTATTACCCTTTCCTTAGAAGGGAGACTATATCCTTCTATGTCTCCTTGAGCATGTATGTAAACAAATGATATTTCAATTCCACTGATACCAGTGTATATTTTGCTGACTCTTTGATTGAGATACCATAGACCTTTTATATTAATAGGGGTCAACTAGAATTGATTATATTTAGCCCATTTATACATTCAAGTTTTCTGCTGGTCACCCTTTTCGTGGTTGATCTTTTTATTACACTACTTTATGTTTAGTTCACTATTTTTCTTTTTTTCTGATTTTATATTTTACTTCTAAATAAATGAGAACCTAACCATTACTCATAGAGATATGTTTTTTTATTTAATATAAAGGTATTTACCCATGATAATAATTTTTTACTATAATAGTCCATAGCTTTCCTTTCTCTCTTTTCTGGATTCATTTACTGCAAGAATAGGCATTTTGTATATGATCCTTAGCTTGATTAGGTGTTTTATATATAATACGTTGTACTACAGTATACCTGGTACATCCACTAAAATTTCTCAGGACCAATAAAACACTCCCTAAATCTTCTATATTTAAAAGAGGAAGTTTGTTTTTTTGTTGGCAAATATATTTCACAGCTCTCAAGATACAGCTGAAAATTCATACATTATGTTATTTAGTATTGAAAAAGTAACCTATTAGACAACACAGCGACAACGCGACAAATATTGAAAACATAATTTTTTTTGTTGTGAACAATTGTTTGACTACTGGAAGGAAACCTTGCCACAACACGACACAATGACAGCGCGACAAAGCAACAAATATTATTTTCTAAATTGCATTTTTGGTCTATTTACCAAAGAATTTGCTAATATCTAAAAACTGCTCACATTACAAAATCGGACCCACGCACTCTGGGTGACCCTGCTATTATCCTAATGTAATAGAGAATTAACCATTAACCTACTTAGCCAATGGAAGGCTCCAGCTTCCATGGGTGCCGACATTAATGATGCTGTCTAAATGAATATTCAATAAATGTCCCGCACATGTGTAGAATAAAACTTGCAGGACACAAATTAAGATATCACCCCATGCATATTTTCTCCTCTGTGAACATGCCAGTCAGATTGAGAGGGTGTTACACTGTAATTGAGAAACAACAACAAAAAAATCAACACTAAAATAATGTCCAAAATCTTAATATAAAAATAACATTGTTAGTGGGCTTCTAATGTCATCATATGTCCTTATTAAATATCTGTTCATCTTTATCTTCCATCCATCATTAGGTTTTATAAAAAAGTACAGAGCTTAACAAGTATTCTGTTCTTTTTCAATAAGGCACATTATCATTCAAATATAATACAATAATGGCAGAGCTATTTAAAATTAGTTTGTTAAAGCAAAGAAAGTGTTCTATTGTTCACTTGATACTATGAACTCAGGGTACCATGACATACTAGTGTCTATAGCTAATATAACAATATGTGTATCCCGCTCACATACTGTATTATTTTTATTAACCATTATTTATAAGCAAACACCTATTGTACAATGTTATATGGAAACAAGTACTATGGATGTTCCTGTATGTATAAGCTTACAATATAATGAAGAATGGAAAAATTTGATGCATAAGGTGTGTGGAGACAAAGGAGGACTCACGGAAGAAGAGATACTATACGAGAAAATCTAGATCAGATTGCAGTATTTATTTTAACAGGGTTACAAATGGACTCCATAGAGGACGATCATATACAACATAAAGGAAATCAGGCAGGTTAAAACAGTGGGCTAAATTGTGCAGTTAGTGGGGAGCGCAGACACGCTCACTGTAATCATCATCATTTATTTATATAGCGCAACTAATTCCGCAGCGCTCTACAGAGAACGCACTAACATCAGTCCCTGCCCCATTGGAGCTTACAGTCTAAATTCCCTAACACACACACACACACACACACACACACTTACTAGGGTCATTTTGATACAAGCAAATTAACCTACTTGTATGTTTTTGAATTGTGGGAGCAAACCGTAGCACCCAAAGGAAACCCACCCAAACATGGGGAGAACATACAAACTCCACACAGATAAGGCCATGGTCGGGAATCAAACTCATGATCCCAGTGCTGTGAGGCAGAAGTGCTAACCACTAAGCCACCATGCTGCCTCATTGCTGCTGTGATCCTTCTCCTCCTTTGCACAGCTGCATGGGTGCTTGGATGCCTCCAAGCAGCTGGTCAGGCAGTGCAGTGAGTTTGTGTGTCAAATAAAGCTTAGGAAAGATCGACACCCTAGGAGCATTCTGGGTTTGTTCCTGCACTTTATAATGCAGAACATTTTTGACTCTGTACTGAGTGTACACTGTCCTTTATAAAGCCTACATGCTATTATATCTTGCTTAGATTCTGGCTGTGACCTCTGCTTGGATTTGGACTATTCTGGAACACTGTCTGCCCTGACCTTTGCTTTGGACCTGATTATTTGCTGGAAAAGAAACGCTACCTGCCCTGACCGTTGCAATGGAACCTACTGCTCTACAAAACGTTGCCTGCTCTGACCTCTGGTTTAGACATTGGCCACTGCTTGGAGGCTACATGGCTTCTAAGTAGACATTACACCAGACCTGTGCATCTGCATTGCTTGTTCACAGTACAGTAGCACTTGATCTGTGTCTTATATATATATATATATATATCTAGCACCAGGGTCACTTCTGGTATAGCCCATTCTACTACGTTCTAAGTCCTTGAAGCAACCAAGTATAAGTGAGCACCTCATACTCTCACAGGAAGGTCTGCTAAAGGGGAAGCAGGAATTAGCCTGGTCCTAGTAGTTCATTCCAGGTAATTCAATATCTGATCTTACAAAGTAAAATGGTAAAGTTGGGATATTTATACATTGTGAGAAAGTAAAACCAGAATTTATCCCGAATAGTCCAAATATGAATGCTTACTTTCTGTTAAACATTTTTAAACTCCGTTGAAGCTCTATTTGCAGGTGTCAAAACCAGTCTTTTGCCACTTTCAAAACTAATACGCGTAATAGGAATATGCATAGACATTAGGCTGTTGGGTACTCCCCACAAGCTGTACACCCAACTACCACCTTGGGCACACTGATCCATCTATACATCTCACCCATTTGTATGTAGAGTACAATTAGACTATCCTACGTAGATTGTTGCTGCAGTATGGCCATACTTGCCAACTCTCCCTGAATGTCAGGGAGATTCCCTGAAATAGAGGTGATCTCCCTCACTCCCTGAAGAGTCTGGTATTCTCCCTGATGCTGAGCCAGTACAAGACGTGGTTGGCTTCGCTATCTGTGGCATAATGACACAGTTCAAAAATTGTGTCCTATGTCCATGTATTGATGCCTATGGAGCTGGCCATTTTCATGGAGACCAAGATTTAATCAAAGACTGACAGGTAAGACTACATGACTTTAGTAATGGAGACAGAAATGTAAAAGACACTTCAGTCTCTAGAGATTCATTAGCTGCTTTTCTTTAACGCATAGTTGCCAACTCTCCCGGAATGACTTTTCTGGGAGACCTCCCGGGCTCCTGCGAGAGCAGGGCAACCTCCCGGGTCTCACCCCCGCAATAGATAAGCGTCGGGGACGGAGCTTAATGACGCAAATATTATGTCATCTTAGCCAAAATGATGCGATTTCTCAAGCCCCATCCCCGCACGCCCACCTCCCCCAGGATCTCCCTGAAGCCAACGAGGCAAGTATGTATGGCAAGTATGAGTATGTCTTACCACTACATTCATGTATTAATATGGTCCACATAATCAGTAAGCAACTTTCTCAAAGAACTGTCTTTTCACTTTATTTTTAAAAAAAATATTCCAGCAAAAGGAATGATACAGTATAGTAATCCTGTACCATTGCCTGGCTTGTCTGAATGTCTGCTGGGCTGACTGCTCTACGCTGGTGGTAATAGAATATTGAATCAGGATCATTTCAATCTCGACTCATTACAATATCACTAGTTGATAAATTGCCTGGAGTTGGCTGCCATAAACTAGGTGCCAGTAACTCGTACAGCTGGAACACCTGCCACATTGACAAATCATGCCCCATGTCTGCTTCCAAATACGCGATTTGCATATATTATAAAACATATCTTCAAAAAAGTTACCAATAATACCTGATGGCACAGAAATGAAATGTCTCTTTATTTCAATCTAGATGCAAAGACAATGTGCTGTTTTATTCACCTCAAGCAATTGTGTGGTGTTATGGGACATTTAAGGAAAAATACTTATTTGTTAAGTACAATTTCTGCAATGTTTGCGGCAAAGCAGGATTTTCAAGTCACAGCTGTTTTACTGTAATAGCCAGAGGGCAAACTAACACTCTGGAAATGAGAGGCATATGCAGATTCAGGCAAGAATACAAAGGCAATATTTACAAGGGAAAATGTGATGCAAAACAACTCATAGAAAACTGCTTTCAGCAAATTTCTACATAAATTAGAATTTAGATGGTTATTAGCATATTTCCATGGGGAAACTGTCATCATCTTTTATATGCTATAGATTTCCATGTATATTTCATCACTGCCAAAATTGCATTTATGGCAAAAAGAACAGAAATACTATAAAGCTTCACAACTTTCTATCTAGACCATCATTTTTCCCATTGCTTCTGTTAATATGTACAGCCCTCAAAAAAAATGTCAGCTTAAAGCCTTCTAATAAAGTTAATTATGTTATTTATGGGCAGCACTGTAGCACAGTGGTTGCTGCCTCACAGTGCATGAGTTTGATTCCAAACAAGGCCCTATCTGTGTGGAGCTTGTATGTTCTTCACGTGTTTTGGGTTCCTTTCAGTGCTCCTGTTTCCTCCCACACTGCAAAGACATGCTGGTAGGATATTTCATTTAAGACCTAATCTAGTTTGTGTGTCCATGTGGTAGGAAATATGGCTTGAATCTGTTTGTTCGGGTCCCCATAGAGGACCGTGCTCATTGCTAAGTAGTACTGGCTTTTGCAGGAGGGGAGTGAGGTTTTATTTTATTTTATTTATTTTTTGCTGTTCTGACATAGTCCACATCGTTTAAACCGCATTGGGTTTGAGCTATCTCATCTATCACAACTTCCTCTTTTTTCCTGCAGGATTTTCAGCAAGTTTTTCCAGTGGTTTGGCAAACCGCAATGTGATAAATTTCACACTTTGTGTTATTTATAAGTAAAAAACAAAACATCTATCAGTATTACCCCAAGCTCAAGATGCTGTAAAATGTTCTGAACATTTCCACTGAAAAGGGGCAGCTGATTACAGGGAAGAGGGCTTCCGGTATATTACAGCTGAAGCGGGCAGGAGATAAACGTCTTCTGGGCAGAGGATTGTCCAAGGACGCCATCTTGTCTGCTATTACAGCTATGAATGAGTCCAAGATCTGGTCTACCACCGCTATTGATAAATATGTGCTGGAGAACCATCCTGGGGTCAACTCCAGTTTTATCTGCTGAAAAGGACCCTGCTGAAGTGTGAGACGAATGGCTGGATGGAACACATTTCCGGGAAGGGTTTCAGTGGCACATATCACCTCAGCTTTCTGTATTATCCCAGTCCTTTCGTACTGTTCCCGGTCAAGGAGGGGGAAGAGGAGGATGAGTCCGACAATGACTCAAAAGGGGAAGAGGGGGAAATACAAAGAAAATGAATCTGAGGAGGAGTAGCCCCCTCTAACTCCAGGTCCAAAGCTCCCCAAACTAAGCCCAAGAGGACTACTCCAGCTCCCAGAAGAAAGACAGGCAAAGAGTGTGCCTAGAAAGGCTCCACTACTGCCCCCTCCTTCTCCAATTCCCCCTCCACCAAAAGCGAAGAGAGAAAAGCTGCTCCCCCTCCTCCCAACCCTGCCAAAAGAGCAGCAATTGGTCTCTCTCAGTTCCCTTATGCAGTTCCCTTATCTCAAACTGTTTCTTTGTTGTGTAAATGTTTGCTACAATAAATGACTAGATTCTGCAAGTAAAAAAAAAACCTGCATTTTAGTAAATTTCCTCTATGTTTTTGTCAATTAAATGATTTTACAATGAGTGCTAATTAACATAAATACCACATGTCTGGTATATTTAGAATAACAAAACTGATGGGTATGAGTTTACAAAGCTGTTTACTGTATTTGTTAGCCTAAAGTAAGGGGTGGTCTTAATGGCCAGGTCAAACTTCATGACCCAATGATGCAGGAGGATATGTAGGGCTGACTGGTATCCTTTTACAATAAATCCATACATGCAATTTAGTGAAGGTAGTAATTAATGAAAGGACACAAGACCTATTCATATCATATATTCACCCATTAATGTTTGCCCTGTTTTTTTGTTCAACAAATATGGCATGGTTTCTCTATACATAAAAATAAGAGACGGCAACAAAGTTATCACTAAAAATGTTGTTATACTTGCAGTGTCCTTTTCTGCAAATCTCAGGATAAAAAATACTTAATTACAATTACATAAAATGAGCACCGACATATACAACTAGAACTTTAACTTTAATAGCTCTGACACCCAACAGAATATGCACATAAAGCTCCTTCCAGCTGGCAATTGCGAGTTTACTATTGGGACAGAGCATCTAGACAACAAAAGAATGTCAATAGCATAAAAAATATGTGGGTTATTATAGGTTAGGGACCCCTCATTCTGCTGTTTATGACCTCAGCAGCAGATATCAGTAAGCAGATTTATGCATCCACTAGCCCAATTCATCAGTCTGAGCCACTCTAGACTGATATTTCTTTCACAATCTATCAAAACACTCCCAGTATAGTTCTAAGGTTGTTTATTTTCCACAATGAACATCCATGCAGGCATACACTGCCATGAATATTTTACTTTTAACCAGCTTGAACACAAGCATTCACCATAATGAAAAGCCCAAATCCTTTACCCGAGGGGTTTTATCTTAGTGTTCAGTGCATGTTCTACAATGCATCATAAATAACTAAGTTGGCTTCTTATATTTTGTCCTTTTGGACTGGAGTTGCTTTTCAAAAAAATAGTTTTTATAGTAAAACACCTAAAAATATAATTTGCAGTTAATTAAAAACTAACAAAAATGAAATATGAGTGCTCCAGTTGTATTTTATAAAATAAAATAATAATAATAAGTATTATTATTATTATTATTATTATTACATTGTTTCCTGATTGTTTCATTTACCTCTACTATATAATAGCCTCATTTTACACAAAAATTCCAATTGACTAAACTGTCACCATAATACAAAAGATATAAATGGAATTGTAAATTGTATAAATGATGACCCTGCCCCATATTTGGCACAATACACCAACAAATAAAACAATAGACTATGTAATAATGTGTGTAAAAGTTGTATAAAGTGATATTCCTTTCCATATTATCTTGCAGGGTCTATGAAGTTTGTACTATGTAAAGTTTGTACTTTGTCTTGTATGTAAAGCACACGTCTCCAAATAGAAGTTGTTAGTGGCGGATTGTACAGCCTGTTCTGTTAAAATGAAGTAATGAAGCCTAAAAATAACGACGACTGCAAATCTAATGTACAATACATAATTTAATGCCCACATAAATTGCTTTCCCGACGAAAGACAGTGCATATCTAATATACAAAGAAACAGAGACTTTCATGTTTTTCTAACAAATAGCTTTCCCAATGCTGCTGAATAAGGTGAACCCCCAAAGTTTTAAATGTAAAAAATACAGATGGGGATTGATGTTGTTATTCATTTTCTAAACCAAACAAATTGTAAACATAAAAGATTGCTGCTATAATAGGTCCAAAATGCTCATTAGGTTTGAAGCAATAACATTTCCTCTAGCAGAACTAGCTCTCTGAGTAATTTCTCTAAGGCATTTTCAATATATGAAAGTAAGAAGGAAAACAGATATTGCATTGATATTAAAATATTGTCTACTTATTGTTGTTACAGTACATTTCAAAATACAGAAGAAATGGCATGTATATCTATTATACAAAAATAAATTTGATATCAAGCTAATTTAGTTGGGGATAATAAAGGACAAACAATGGTTGACAGTATATACTAGGGACCTCATTTAGAGTCGGACGCAAAGTCCGTTTTAGACGCATCTAACCAAAAAACACTACCACGCATGTGCAGAAAGCACCAAATCCGCCTGCATCTTGGACGCAATTAACACATGCGACAGCTTGTGACTCACTACGAGAGAATGGGAGGAATACGGATTTGTGAAGGCGTGACCATGTAAATGCATCCTAGTCGCAGTGAGGCGCAGACACAACACACGTCAAAACAGGGCTAAAGCTGTGCGGCAGGAATTAGGTGGCGCAAGCATTAGCTAGCTGCAGGAATTGCTCACAGCTCGATAGGGTATTAAGAGTGGGGCGCAACTGGGGTTACTTGCCACTCGTAATACCCTGCCAAGCTGCGGCACACTCCCACTCCTACACTTCTTAAACGGACTTTGCGTCTGACTCTAAATGAGGTCCTAGGTTATCAAAAGATTAAGGGTGACTCAATGTCCTGTAAATCTTTAAGCAATCACTGTAGCACTGTGATTGATAGCGAGTGTGGGAAGAGTATGGATAAGAAATTGAAAAGAAGTAGTCTACCTCTCTCAATCCCAACTTGACTCCCCATGTCAGTCACTGCACTACAACAGTGAGCAACTGAAGACCAAACATGGGAACATCAGGGATTGTTGAAAGGATATCAGAGACCATACAATCATTTTTAACCATTCCTAGGTTACAGTAGTTCTATTACTGTCTCAATATGGTTCTAATTTTACACCTACTGGAGCATGCTAAATCAGTTCACCCCCCTTCCCCAAGGAAAAACATGGAAAAGCATATCTCAGAGTAACAGATTTTCACTGAACGTTTTTAAAATGCCAATTGCAACATGAAAACTACTTAATATACATTAATTTATTAGATGTTTCCTAACATTCATTCATTTGGTTAAGTAGGCAATGTTAGAGTGAGATTTACATTGCATTTTCAAATTGTGCAGTAAATTGTAACCATGTAACAAATGTCAATGTAAAATCCTATTGCTAATTATATTGATTGTCTATAATATACATGAGTATAATATACATTGTAATTTAGCATAAAAAGTATAAAAGCATAAAAGTAACATTAACTGAATGTAAGTTTAATTTTTTTATAAAATAAATGTAATAAATAACATTTTGTGTATTACAAATGTAATTTTTTTTATTGAAAAACAAAGTTTACCTATACAAATAGATTTTTAGAACTAAAACTTGGTAGTTTTATTCACAGGTAAATACGTTAGTGTTATACTCATGTTTTCAAATAAAGAAAATAGAAAATGCCTGCAGGATGGAACAGGTAGAAATAAAACACAGATATGGTTATTGCACTTATGAAAAAACATGCTTTTTATGTTCTTCACACTATGAACAATTACAGCAGTAAATCACCTTGAGATTCAAAAGAAATTGAAACAGAAAGATGAATCTGTTTTCTCCAGATTATGAGAGATATAAGTCAAGATAGAGTAAAAATGTCCTCCCATAAAGTATTCCAGTTGAAATTGTTGGCTGAAGTAAAAACACTGTCAAGTTTAATAGTTTGCCCAGTGTAAAGTAACTGCTTACTGTAGACATGTCCAACCATTAAGCATTCAAATATATTATGTTCTTCTGAAACTGGAGGTTATTTACCAAGGGCAAACACACAACTGTTGCTGATAAAAACAGACAATATTGTCAAAATGCTGGGAGTACTTCATTAATATTCTATATATGATGCTCAATATGGTGGTTGATGTGGAAGATGGTGACAGCGCTTTCCATTATTCAAAAGGGACAGCCAATAGGAATATGGGGTGTTGCTGAAACATATTGTCTATCCCAGCCTAACTCTTATAATTCTATTTGAGTGACATTAACATGAAAACGCTCCACTTTGCTATTGATAATTGGATAATAATAATAATAATAATAATAATAATAATAATAATAATAATAATAATAATAATAGGTACCAAAAAACAAATATTATATTATAATATATATGATCACTGTGAATATTATATCAAATTTAGGTGACAATTCTCAGTGCTGTACTTCCTTTTACTCTTGTTTATACTTGGGTATCCCTTGTATAGCAGCCATACTTACCTACCTAATGTATTGTTTTATTTTCGACAAGTGTATATTCATTGAGTCTTACCGTGCGCCAACAGGAGCTTGTTTTGCTGCTAATTATTTATTAAACTTCATTTTGTTATGATGGGGAATGGGGTCTTGAGTATGCCGCTGCATCCTGATATTATTGATGAACTGTAAACATATCTTTATGCAGATACACTTATGTGTTTATTTTGAATTGCCCGGATGGCAAGATATTTCACGTATTTATGCCTGCACTATGGTGCAAATGTGTACAACTGTAAATGAACCTGTATGAGTTTAAATAAGGTATAAATATCTTGTTTTAATGCAGTTTTGTCAAACAGTACTAAATTGCATTTACATACAAACAAATAAGCAATAATATACAGAAATGAGGTGTCCAGCATTTCATTATTTGTACTATCCTACTTCTCCACATCTCACCAACTGTAGACACACTGCTGGTCAATTTTCTAAAGCAGAAATTAAAATAATGCACGAGGACACTAATTCAATCATTTAAGTGAGGTGGAAAAAAAACCTCCCTCAAAATCCATGTTCTCTTTTTTTGTGATGTTGTACACTGCAGGTTTGCATCTTTTGCAAATAGACTAATGGATAAATCGTTGCTTTGGGTAATATATAGATTTGTCAGATCAAGGCATTACTACATCTAAATAATTGTGCACCAAGTACAGCTCAAAGACATTGAGGGGACAGTTTAATTATGATCATGAAATATTTAAATTAGCAATAAGTTACTAAAATGGTATACTTGAAGGTGTTGCTTGTGTTACTTTGCAGCCCTGGGTGTTTTTGCTGGGCAACAATTCATTGCCTGTTTAAAATGGCATTGGCCTCTGCTTTCAATCTGGCAGCATTTGCACATAATAAGCACACAAGATAAATGGGGTTTTTACAAACTCCACAAATATGACACTTTAAAGACAGCCCTGTACTTTCCTCAGTTAATTCAAAACTTAAATATGATCCTGTCGCCAACATTTTATAAAAGAATGTACTAAAGCATTTTTATATAAAATTGTCAGGTTTGCAGACTTTACCTCTCGCTCTATATACATGCTGACTCATCTGCTCTTAGAGCAAAAGAGTCAGCTGGGAATGACCTAATATATCTCCCATTCTGCCCAAGGATTGTGTGATTGCAGAGCAGAATGAAGCTCTCACTGCTCACTGTTATTTGATGATACTGACAATATGAAAACGTTTTTGTGATGTGGACAAGGTGGGCATAATGAATATTCATGAACACTGCATTTGCATTATCAAGATGATTTTGCTCAATGCTTGATCTGAAAAAGGGTTAGTGAAAGCAGGCTTAAAAATCATTTTATATAACAGATAAATTAGATTTACATTTTTAAAAGTGGGAAAACGGAAATCAGGGTCATGTTAAGTCTACTTTAATGAGGGTCCAGCTAGTTAAATTTGAAGCTATCAGAGTTCAACTTCAATTTATTTCAGTGTTAACTCTCACAGAGGATGTATTGGTTTCACCTACCCTGTTTGCCTGTGTATAGGATGTGAGCTGCACCCCATATACCTTGTGCATTACAAATAGAGATGCTCACTGACCTCCGTGTTTTGGTTTTGGATCTGGATTACCGTCGTGTTCTGCTTTTGGTTTTGCCAAACCGCCCTTGCGTGTTTTGGTTTTGGTTTTGGTTTCAATGTTCAATAAAAATCAATGTTTTTGGGCATAAAATAACCGAATTTAGTGCTCCACCTGTTTCTTGGATAAGTAAGGTAATTCTAAAGCTAATAAATTAGGAAGAAAACAGTTTAATCCCTGGTAGGCCGTCCTTAATTCTGCACACAAACCTGATTGTCTTCCTCTCCATCTTAGCCTATTGGCAATGCAGCCATCGTCTTTGGGTGTATATTACACCCTACACTTATAGTTAAATATACAAAGAAATGGACAAAGGCAGTTTGGTTTCTGTCTCTCTAGGCCCCCTCCACTTGTAGAAAATACTAAAAAATTCAGCTGTTATAGACTGCACAATATAAATTGAAATGGACAAAGGCAGTTTGGTTTCAGTCTCTATAGCCCCCCCCCCCCCTCCACTTGTAATTAAAAAGAAAAAAGCAGCCTGCATAGACTGAACAATATAAAAAATAAATGGACCAAGGCAGTTTGGTGGCTGTCTATGACCCCTTAATTGTGCACCACTTTTAGACTCCAAATTACTTGGTCTTGCTTGGTCACGAGTGACCATACAAGAAGAAGGCTCAGTAACATTTTTTGATCTGCCACTAATAGAGAAAGGTGAAGGCCTCATTCTTTCTTTGCCACTGCGTGTGTAGAATGGCATGTTGGCAATTTTTTTTTATCAGCAGTTAACTTTTCCTCAGTTACACTTCTTTTTCACTTCAACACGGTAAAAAAAATTTTTGGTGTGTGTTTTTTTTTCCCTGATTTAAAAAGACTATGTACTTTTACATCGCCTTTCCAAGATGACATACTGGGAACACTACCATCAGGACTGGTGACAGAAACTGGTTGCTGATTCTGCTCATATGTGGACTGCTTTGAATCCATTTTAATAATCCAAAAGCACTTGTAGTGCCAAAAATTGTATTAGATACTGCTGACAAATATGACTTTTGACAGCAAGAAAAAATACTGAAAAACACTGGGGAATATGGGACACCCCAAAAGCACTTGTAGTGCAAAATATTGTTTTAGATACTGCTGACAAATATGACTTTTGACAGCAAAGAAAATTACTGTAAAACACTGGAGAATATGGGACACCCCAAAAGCACTTGTAGTGCAAAATATTGTTTTATATACTGCTGACAAATATGACTTTTAACAGCCAGAAAAATTAATGTAAAACACTGGGGAATATGGGACACCCCAAAAGCACTTGTAGTGCAAAATATTGTTTTAGATATTGCTGACAAATATGACTTTTGACAACCAGAAAAATTACTGTAAAACACTGGGGAATAAGGGACACCACAAAAGCCCTTGGAGTGCCAGAAATTGAAAAAAACCCTCCTCTATCCTCCTCTCTTACTGCTCTAACAACTTGTATTAATATTAGAATTGTATAGAATAGAAACAATAATGTGTCCAATTATTGCTCTGTCCCTGCGCTGATATAGCCTGTGACCTAGCCCTGCTCTCTCCCTCTGTCAATTGGCGATGGATTGCTGTGGAGGCAGGTATTTATGCTTTTCAAATCTCGCGAGAACCGAGCTCAGAAATACGAATACGTCACGATGACGTCTTGTTTCAATTTCGATTCCGAATGGGCTTGAGAATACCGAGCCTGCTCGGCTCGGTACTCGGATAGGCGAAATTCGGATGGATTCGGATCTCTGGGAACCGAGCCCGCCCATCTCTAATTACAAAGAACATCTTTGCAAATGGAAAAACATTGGACGATAAAGTGTTCACTGTGTGCACAACCAGACATAATGAGAATAATTTGTACTGTCATACTGGAAACAACCATTAACATTAAAAAAAAAACTGACCCCCCTTTCTTAGAAATTCCTGTTGCTCTTACAGTTCGTTTGCACTAACACATGCATAGTAAAAGAAACACTTTGTAGACCCAATCTCTCTTCCTAACTTCTGTCCCATCTGTTCTATCCTTCTGTAAATGTTTGTTTGTGATCAACATAAATCTTCTACTCTGCTCATTCCACTTAGTCGCAGTTTTTTAATTTTTTGGTGTGAAAACTCTCAAAAGGGACTATCTATACTGCACTTTCTTAGAACCCTCCCGAACATCAATATAGAACTTTAACAACGCTAACTTTGAATGCTTTCATAAAATTTGAAGAATCATGGGCCTATGATTTGGTTTCAGGTTAGGATTATCTCCTTGGCTGTCAACACAAGGGCAGATCCAGTTTGTGACCCAAGTCCTAAGTAACCGGAACAATCCTTTTTTTGCCATAAATATTTGGAGTTAGGTTTGACAGATCTATATGTCTGAATTCTACCCAATTATTGCTGTTGGTTTCTGATCTCAAGCAAAAGCAGTGCAATTATAGCCAGTTTCAATGAATATGCATTACATGGCTATCAGAGGTTGTTCAGGATTGCTGATCATTCTGGGCAAGCATATGTAACACTTTGCAGTCACCTTTCTCTAAAAGGACCTAACAAGCCATTTGAATTGCTAGGTGTACGGCAGCTATAGTCCATACCTCAGACAAATGTCTTGAACTGAGATACTCATGGACATCGTATTTGTGGCAGCTATATTCTAATATATTGTATTCCTTCCTTTTGTGTTTTACATTAAAATTCTCAAAGCCACGAGGAGCTGTCAAATGAATTTTTTCTTGTTAGGACAATAATTATTTATACCATTATAGAGAAGTTAGAGTAAAGAAATGTAAAGAAAAAAATGTACATGTGCTTACATTTGTAGGTGTGTAATATTTGCAGCGACTAGATACGATATATACAGTTAATAAAACATTTAGCAAAATTAGTTTCCTAGAAGATACTACTCTGCAGCCAAGCAATTTGTACATGCACGCAGAAATGTAGAAATGCTTGTTTTAATTAGCAACACTTTGTTTCCAGTATGCTCTATTGTAAGAATTAATTTGCTAATACACGTCTATTCAGTGAAATATTTTAAAAATAAATATGATCAGTGTTATATGCGTAAATGCAACACACAGCTCTTAACAATATTCTTTCATAGTATCAGGAAGATTATTTAGTATAATTTATCATTAAAATTAATACTTGATTATTATAATTTGTAGTTAAAAAGAAATATGGGAACCGAAAATACATCAAAAAGGTGAAAGTCCCCTTCCTTTGCAAAAGAGGAGGGGGCTTCACATTGCTCCTTCCGCTGCCGCAATGGTCAGAAGCAATGGTTCATCCTTCTGATCAACTGCACCGGTAAAATATCCGGTCATGAGCAGTTCAATTATGTAAAGGGCTCCAGCTGCATAAAGGTCAGTCTAAAGAGGTCACTGCACGATCAGGTGCTTAACACCATTCCAGTGTTAGGATATTAAGCTTACTTGCAAAAAGCAAAGCTTTGTAAATTGAATAAGTTTGTAGTACCAATATTAATATCTATGATTTCTCCTACATTGAACCCTTTGTCAATAATGCAATGGTCATTTTACTGATTTACTGTTCTCACCATTTACATGGCTCATGGCACCAATGTATATGGACCCCTTATTTGGTACCTCTGTGTGTAGATAGTCCATCCAGTAGACATCATGGGGTATGCTTACTGTACAAAAGTGTACATGACACATCACCCCTTTCATTAATTCCAACTTTTAAGATATTTTGATAATATACTGCTCAGTTTCTTCACATTAATAGCTTAAATTAATCAAGAGAGAAAAACACTTTTGTGTTTGAAATGTTGTATTACCTGTGACTCTATCTCAAACTGGTGCAAAAATCAAATATATTTGCAGACAAGGACAGGCGCACACCAATGAATACTGCTGAAAAGCACCGTCTCCACCTCTTTAAATTGCTATAATAATACTTTGCTGTTTGCATTGCACCATAATTGTAGACACACCAGGGAGCTTATTCTGTACTCTGCCAGGAATACCTTCATTCGGCCAACTTCTCCCGTCCCCAATGGATACTTCTGTTACTACACAAATACAGCTATTTTACCCTGTAAATCCACATGTGGAAATCAGGGGACACTTGTGCAAATTAAGGTGCACAGCACTACGAAAAAGGGACTTGCCCTGTACCTCAACCATTTGCTATTTTGTGAATGACATTTAATATGTTCAAGCAATCTGGTAGGAAAGATCCAAATCAATTATTTTATGAGTTCTCCCAGGATCCTCAAGCTATCAAGGACATTATGGGTCCTTTAATGGTCGCACATATGTGAGTGTATCTGCCCTTTATTTACTTTGGCTCAGAGACAGGTGCTGACTGTGCCGAAATAGATAGGCAGCAAAAGGACCAAAAAAAGTGGTTAATCAGAGCTTTCGTATTGCTGTTTGTTAATTGTTTATGCTATTTATTGCATTTTGTTTGTATCATTGGTTCACTGTATTGATAAAAGCCACAATGTATTACAGAATCACTGTTTCTGTGAAATAAAAATACAGATTAATGTTCAGTGCTGCCAAAACTTTGCCTTTCTAATATTTTTTCATACACCCAGCACTGAAAATTATGTTTACCCAATCGATAATTTGATATCTTGAATTGTGTCCTATGTACTAATTGCTCCATGACTGGCATATCAGACTAGTTTCAAAGTACATTTTAAAACATTGTCAGACTGGGGTACCCTGAACCCATCAGAAGGATAACTGTGAAAATCCATGCTTGTGTGTAGTACATAGCTAGTTTCTATATCCTCCTAAAATAATCCATTTTATCATCATGCATGCAACCTGCTTCCGATGGTGACTGCAAGAATATAATGTTTCAAGCTGTGCCCACATACACACTATGTCCAGCAGTGCCAACATATGCATTATGCTGAACAGTGCCAGATGCACAATGTTCGAGGGCTGGCTGGCGGGCAGGGGTCATCTGTCCCGTGGGCCGGCCCATAGTGGGCTACCTTAGGCTGGACACTGGGCCACCTGCATTTTTTTTCCTTTAAAATGTTCCAAATGGGCTGCTGAGTTGAGTCTCAGTCCTCCATTGACAATGTTCCCATTGGTGCCCACATACTTATTGCGCCCACATAGACATTTTGCTAAGCTGTGCTTATGTACACATTATGTACTTTCAGTGCCCACATAGGGCCTGATTCATTAGTGATCTTATCTGCCATTTTTTGCTTATCTTAAGCAAATCCACTCTGTGCATGCTCAGAAAAGGGAAATAAGAAGCAAAATCCACTGCGTAAGTGAAGAATTTCTTAAGTTAAGATGAAAATCCATCTTAACTTTACTCTTATCTCCCCGTTTCTTCTTAACAATAAGCATCTTAACTTTTGCACAAGACAAGCAAAGCATCGTCAAAAACATGTGGGCAGAGTTTACAAGTGTGTGTGTGGTTTAAAACATTAAAATGTATGAAAAAGTTTTATTGTAAAGAGCTGTTATCAAATACAACACAGCTGCTTCAAACCAGTATTCAGTGAAGAACCTATTCTAGTGAATAAAACACAATACAGGGAGCATTCTAATGAAGAGATATACTTTTTGTGACTTATATACAATACAGACAACATTCTTATGACTGCTATATAATACAGACCTAACTCTCGTAATCGATATACAATGCAGAAATAATTTTATTAACCCATAAACAATGCAATGAGCATCCTAGTGACCTATACATTATAGAGCACATTCTACAAACCCATAAACAATGCAGAGGGCTTTCTAATGACACATACACAATACAGTTGCATTCTAGAGATAAATAAACAATATAAAGAACACCTTAGTGACCATCATATAATACATAAAACATTCTAGTTTTCAAAAAACACTTTCAGTGCATCTTAGTGTGTACTATACAATTTAAAACCCATATCTTGGTAGCTGGATAGACCCTAAATCTCCTGAAGCTGTGCAGATCCCCAAATCTCTGATGGTAATGCAATATTACAAATCTATCCTGGCTATGCACATGGGAATATTACACTGCATAGCTACAAATCCCTGTTGGTGATATTATGCAGTTTGCAGAGGTCTCATGGTGATACAGTGCACATCTCAGTCCTCTGATTGTGACAAATACTTATCTCCACTTGTTCCGTCAGCAAACTCGCTCTGTGGAATTTGCCAGGAATTGTCCATAACCACTAGACTTTTGCCAGTGAATGATGAATAGCACCAGCTATCCACCAACCATAATACTAAGGCTTATTCCAAGCAAGCGGCAGTAAAGTCAGTTGAGGGAAGGTAAAGAGCAGCCTCTGCTTTATTGCTCTCTACTGAAACAGTAATGGGTGTAAGCAAAGGCCATTTGAGGCTGGGGTCAAACAGAGGGTCCTCTGGTCCAGTCACATCAAAATACCAACCATATCTGTTCTCATCAGATTCAAGGCAATTAGTGCATTCAATAGAAATAAAGTGTGGAGATTTAATTATCACCTTAACAGAGCTACTGAAAAGGGAGGTATTGGTTTTTTAAATCTACAGGATATCAGACATGCTGAAGCCTTCATTCACTGCTCCACCTTCATCCTTCTCTCACTTTTTCTGTGATTTTTTTTCTGCACAATCAAACTGTTTATAATTACATATGTACTGTGCTTTGGAGCTAGGTATATTGATTGCACACTGTATTAGAATCAACAGTTAACTTGATCTCTTTTCTGTCTCCCCTTTTTGTTGTCTGATACAGCCCAATATCTAGCCTCAAAACATCTTTGAGACTATTTATCAAATCAAGTATAGTTCTGTGTTATTGTACTTGCATTGTAGCAAGCAAAACTTTTTTTCTAAAAAATAATACAAATCATTCACTGTTGCGTATATAAAATTAAGATATTCATAGTTAATAGTGTCCCTTTAAATAGCAGTGATGCAGCAAATGAGAAGCACAGGAATCCAAGATTCTAAATTGTTGAATTAAACTTTAGCTGATATACTGTACCACATTTACTTCTGAACGTTTTAGGCATGGTATCTGACACCAACAGATGTGTATTTTCCCGGCTTATTGTAGGTCATAACATACATCCTGAGTTGTGGACAGATTGAGAGGTAGAAAACTATTTCTCTCTGCTTCTGTAGTTCATCTTCCATACATTCTGTTATATACCAGATAGAAAAGGAAAGCTTTCTATTATATACATACATACAATAAACCATTATAATCCTATCATATATACAAAAGACCATTACGTTCTGACTTTATACCCTGCAGAACAAATAACAGAGAGCTCATCTGACACGCACGTCTCTTTCTATGGCAAAGTGCCACAAAATCATCTTTGGGCATCTGCTTGATCTTGTCCTCATACATCATCTTTTCAGTTTATACTTCCAACACTGTCATATGCAAGATCATCAGTGACTTTAGCTGCCAAGAGGGTTTATTTTTAACAGTTTGGACCTATTTCAATTTGATAACTTTTATCTCAAGTGTAAATGTAATTCTTTGACTTTCTGTGTTCTTAGTATTAAAAAAAATTAGGTCAGACTAATATTGCAAACATGAAATTAGAATGAGGTTGTGTGTTTATAGAATGAGGCAATCAATTGTATAAAATATTTAGATATATATCTCACTAAGAGTCTGGACTCCCTTTTCAAGGAAAATTAACTCCCTTCATAGCAACCATTAAAGCAGACCTCCTAGCATGGTATAAATTATTTATTTCATGGATTGGTCTAATAACCTCAGTTAACGTAAATATTATTCCAAGCTTTCTATACATATTTCAAGCTTTACCCATAAACATTCCCTCTAGGACCTTTGTTACACTCCAGAGTATGGTCACATGGTTCATTTGGTCTGATAAAAAAAATGAGAGATAGACTGTATATTGTTCATCTCTCAGTGCTGGCTAGATGGTTGGGTGTCCCAAATTTCAAGAAATATATTTATGCACAGCACAGCTAGCACAATGTATTCAGTGGCAGTCTACCCCTGGGACTTGAGTCTGGGTGGACATTGAGTTTACTCTACTCCCATCGTCATCTATCATGTAGCTGCCATGCCATGCCTGTTGACCTTCAGAAGCTCATTCTCACTTAGTTATGCCTTACAATATGGTATATTTGTAACAGGCTTCACACCCTAGCTACACTTCCATCTCATCATATATCACTTTGGTACAACCTGGACTTCTCTCCAGGTCTGACTGTCAAATCTTTCCATTGGCTAAAGTTTGATCTCTAAAAGGCCTAACTAAAGCAGGAATATTTCCTACATTTGCAAACTTTCAGGAATCCCTTAAGCTTCCTTCCTCTACTTTTCTTCAGTATCTATGAGAATTTCTGAGAACTTTTTTTTCAACACTATTGTCTGGGCAATCATTCATCCAGAAGTTTAATCTGTGTATAATTCAATGTTGGTATCTAATGAAAACTAGAGATATTCTCATGAGCGTGATTGGGAACAAGATTTTAATAAGGTCCTGATTGCAGAAGACTGGATATATGAACAGTTGTCTGCAAACTTCTACACCCATGGTACTTGGTCCCAAACAAGTTAAATAATACTCTTCAGACCGTTTCTCCTCTGTGCTAGGGAGGCTGTCAAAAGCCAGGCTCTTTTCTTCATAACTTGAGGTCTTGTTTGGTTATACAAAAGTATAACGGCTACAGATATCCCATTTCAGCCAAAATACACATTAATCCTTTGTCTTATCCTGCTCTTTCAAATCATTTTATGTGCGTCTGCTTGCCTAATTGCTAGTCTTTGGAAAAATCAGAACTCACCAACTATAGAGGACAGGAAAGCACATCTGGGGGTAAATGTATCAATATGTGGGTTCTTCAACACCCGCGTGTTCAGCCTCTTTCGCGATTAAATTTCAAGCGGCGCTGCATTGTAAAGGGTTAACTTCCCTTTACAATGCAGTGCCGCTTGAAATTTAATCGCGAAAGAGGCTGAACACGCGGGTGTTGAAGAACCCGCATATTGATACATTTACCCCCCGGTATATTTATGAGATGGAGCTTATGATTAGTGTGCTGAGTAATTCATATGCTTCTTTCTATAAAACCTGGACTATTTCCTACTCCACTCTTCTAGCTTATTCTATGGTGAAGGTCACCTTTGTCTATATTTCCCTAAACACAATTTCACTCTCCAAGAGTTAACACCTCCCATTTCCATCTCCCTATCTCTCAACTTTCCCTTTTTCTTTTCCTCTGATTAAAATAAAAACAAAGTATGACATGTGTTCTTTATTTTTTATTGTTTATGATTATTATTTTAAAGCATTTTTTTCTAATCATTGTATTACAACATATTGCAATCTAGTTGCTTTAATCCTCTACATAGGTTACGTATATATTTTCTGCCGCAGCTAAGTGCCTCACATATATTAAGCTTGCACTCATTGACTACTTCACCTCCGTTCACTGTAAAAATCAACATTCCAACTTTAAAATTGGACAACTTTTCCATTCCCTTCCCTTCCCCAACCATTAAAAGGAAGCTATTGCCACACCGTGGCCACATTTGAGGCTGCAAGTTAAATCAGTTTTACCAACTTTTACCAACAGTCCTATCTGTGGTTGCACAATAACTGCAATGTCTACATGTAAGCACAATCTCTTCCATAACCTCGAGACGCCAAACAGGGACTTTATTCTACACGTTGCTCAATATCAAAACCCAGATGGCATGTCTGGTCAAGTCTAGATCTCTAGTGCTGCGTTTTTACATGTATCCTAGGGGGATGGTGGCTGGAGAAACTTGAAGCTGGCCTCAATATGCAGTAACATCTGAAATTCTTGAGCATTTTACTGGCAGTTCTGTGGCTTTCAATAGTAAAGGACAAGAAGAGTCATGAGAGTTTATGACCAAAGCAGCATTCCTACAATTGTTTATTAACTCGCCTACTATTACCACCCATTCTCCCTCTCCCCAACTGCTCTCCCAGGCAATGACTGAAGAAACTTCCAACTTGACTCCTGCCAGTGATTCATGTCATAGAGAATGAGACAACTTGGGTGAAGTTTTTTTGTCTTACTTAAAAATACTTCCAACCAAACAGGACTTTCGAACTTAAGATTTAAGAAACTCTTTAATCGTAGGTAGTCACAATCCAATCAGATCTTACTCAGATCTCAGATGGAGAGATGTCTCTGGAGGTCAGTAAAGAAGTCACAGACTCCTCTCTAGACAAACTCCAAGACATGGCTGTTCAACAAGCAAAAGAGCTCTATGAGACCAGTAAAAAACTGGATGATCCGGCAGGTATATCAGAAGATGTCCCTCCCCAAGGTACTGTTGATGCACTCACAAAGAATTTTAACAATATTTTGGATGCTGACCCCATCGACCATATCATTTTTGATAGGGTTCATAAAGCCTTTCACACGTAAGGCCTGCGATACCTGCAATCTGAAATGCCTTGTGATATCATTTGCAAGCTTCTTTACTTCATGGTCAAATAGGCCATTCTAAGGAAAAATTGTGGTCTTGAAGAAATTGTCCACAAGATCCAGATATATGAGGACTGATCATAGTCCACTCTCCATCAGCGAAAGCTGCTCAGGCCTCTTACTGACTAGCTCAAGAAGCACTCTATTGTTGGGAGTTTCCACTGAGTGTCCAAGTGAACCATGATAGCAAACTCACCATGCTCAAATTCCACAATGAGCTGGTATCCTACTGTGAAGCCCTCAACCTCTCCAAATTTCAGCTGCTGGACTGACTCAACTTCCCTTTCACTACCAGAGACTCTCCCTAATTCCGTCCATAAGGACTGGCACACTGTACACAGGAAAAGGTGGAGACTTCACTCTACAGCTACTTCGCAAGAGCAGAACATTACCTGAGGACTTCCTCAAATTTTCTCTAGTCCTCTTCATGTAGATATTTCAGCCCTCTAGCATTTTCAAGCTGACTTGTCTAACCATTTAAACATATGATTGTCACTCCTACATTGGTTAGTTATTGGTTGTTGACTACTCTTATGAGTTCCATTCTCTGTCAGTGTATCTTACCTTACCTTAGACCCAAAAACCCCAGAACAGAGCTAAGACCTCAAGAATCGATTCAGGGATGCGAAACATCAGTGAAGTTTCTCTCCAACAAGACAGAGGATGGATAATTTCAAATGTATTTCTATTAAGGTTAGCGGTTTCAATGTGTTGGATGTGTTGGAGAAACGCTCTCGACTCTTTTACACAATACACATGGACATGGTGGATTTTGCTTTTGTGCAGGAAATGTACTTTAAAAAGGAGTTTAATAATTAATGCAATTGCTGTTTCTCTATCTGTTTTTTTCAGTAACTACACAGCTGGCAAAGTGAGGGGAGTAATGATCCTTTTCGACAAACACCTCCATCAATTTGAAATTTCCATCGGGAAATGGATGGAAATTTTGCCCTTCACGAAGAAGCCCATATCAAATATTCACGTTACTTAACTTATATCGGCCTAACTGTCTCCAACCAGCCTTCCTGACAAAGGTGCTGGAACAAACAGAAGTTCAGGCAAAGGGTCTTAATTGGGCTCTGATGCCCCAAATTGATACCTCTGGGTCCGCTAGGGTGTCTCAGAAGGACTTCTATAGGGTTAGACATGAGCTCCATGACCACCAGTTGCCAGACGCCTTGAGAATACCCCCCTGTCCAATAGAGATTACACCTTTTATTCCCACCCTCACTCCAGTTACTCATAGATCATTTATTTATTATCCACATACACTTGAGCCTAGTGATCCTAACAACATTCTACAAACAGTTCTGATTATTATCCCTTCACAGTTCTTTACTGACCTCCAGAGTGTGTTTCATGAATTTGGTGAATAAAGAGGTCAAAGTTTAAAACACACCATCTTATTTAGGAGTAAATGCCAAGGTTGGCTGCAACTGCCTATGTTCACGAATTACCACCATGCTGTGTCCCTTAGTAGAATTATGGAATTGACAAGAAGGAAAGGGAACTAACAATGGATTTATGGGGAAAACACCTCCATAGACACCACACACATTACTTAGTAACTCGGCTCTCCAAAATTCCTACCACACCATTAATCCCACCCTGGCAGTTTGGAGACAGCTTTGCTTGCGTAATTGCGTCTCAATTCGTCCATCCACGCTGTCCCTCATTTTGTTTAACCCCGATTTCCCTGCTGATCATTTCCAGGGCACATTTAGGAAGGGGGACTCAAGTGGGTGTTACCAGTTTGGGTCAACTGGTGGTGAACAGGAAAATATGCTCCTTTTCAGAAATGCAAGTTAGGTGCTCTTTGAAAGATAGAGAATATTGGAGCTACATACAGCTCCTGCATCACATTAGAATCCATGGGAGAAATTAAGACTTTGGGAAGGGAAGTATCCTACTTTGAGATGCTATTGGCCTCCCAGAGCAAACCAACAAATTCCATATCAGATATGTACAGAATTCTTTTGGAAGTGTTTTTCTAAGCTTTTATGAGGCCCTGGGATAAGGACTTAGCTTTGAATGCAGTCCAGTCATCCTAGCCCAAGATCTCTCAGGCTACCCATGGGTACTCTTTAAGCATGTTATTTATAGAGAATCAATATAAGCTATTAACTAGGTGGTATAGATGCCCTTCCATACTGCACAAATTGCACCGACAAGTCTCGACGACCTGCTGGAGATGTAACAGTGCTCCTGGCAAGCTGTTTTCAAAGTTGGAAGGAATGTACACATATTATGCCTTTCTGGTGGGAAGTACTTTGATTGTCAGAAAGGATAGTTGCCTTGGAGGTCTAGGTTTCTGGTTACTCTTTTACACCAGTATCCTAATTTCCAAATACAAAATGTCATTACTGAATCACATGAATAATGCAGGAAGGGCGGCTATCCCAGTGCACTGGTGCTCAACTTCCCTTCCTTTGATAAGTGAATGGTTTCACCGGGTGGACTTTTATATGTCAGCCACTGATAAATACTCAGTTTTCATGTCCACATGGTTTGATTTGCTGGAATTCAAGTAATCAAACAAGTATGTGGTTGCCTTCTCCCAGACAAGTACTACCCGATGCAATTGGTTTCCCTTCTATAACTCCCATTCTCACAGTCCCCTAGGGTCTGCCTTTCCCTCGGCACATTCACCTTGGATTCTGTTCAATGATTTAGTTTTCTCGGTCTGTGCTCTCTATGGTCCACGACTCTTGGCTCTGAGTACACCACCTCCCTCCAGATTCCACTTCTTTCCCCCTCCACCTCTTTTATATGTTATAAACATGTTTTGCAATTTTATAAGCGGTTCATTGTGTGTTCTTTTATGTTGTTGTGAAACCACAGATTCTTAGTTAAACTTTTATTCTTGATTGTCTATCCAGAATATTTTGTAAATAAAGAATATACAAGAAAAAATAAATAGAAAGCAACACATCCTATTTTTATGGGTAAAACTAGTATTTATCAGACTGCTGCTTATCCATTCACTAGGATCCACCGGCAACTTCTTGTTAGAAGTCATTGTGACAATCCATTCAGTATGGACCATTGACTTTAAGACACAATACCACTGGCTCTAAGTAAATACATACATGCCAAAAAAAATTATTAGAAGGTTGTATTAAAATAAACCACGCACATCAACATGCCAAAATCTAGATTCTCCCAAAATAAGCACACATCAGCACTTTTCTAACAGGCTGTACATTTTTCACCTACCTGAAATCTGGACTGTTGGTAGGTATGGTAAATGGATAGTCAGAAAGTTTGTGAATGCTGGTTCAACCCCAAAAATGTTTGTCTCCACTGTGTGTAGGCAACACAAGGAATTTAATTGTGCGCAATTAATATATTTATTCTAATACTTATCCCCTCTAGTACCTCCCAATACCTGAAAAAAATCAAAATGAGATAATCTACTATAGTTAAAGAAAGAAAATTAAGAAGACACTATTATATTGCATATGTTGTAACATGTATGTCCTTCAGGCCTTCTTTCCTTCTGTGTGTTTTATCCCCTTGATAATCTTTCATTTTATTGATTAACTTTTGTGTACTGTTTTAATCATGTACTTGATCTGTAAAGTCCTTTATAACCTGTGATGCTACATAAATAAATCTAATGAACAATTCATTCAGTGCTGGAAACAGCCTTCTCGGCAGCACATGCTTATTCCATTACTTGAATTTAAAATGTAGAGGCATGAAATTGTATCATTTAGTACTCAGTAGTTCCTAATTTCAAGCATGAACTAACTGACCAGATGATACAGTACCAGGTAATATATACATTTAAATGTTTATTTCCATTCCAAGGATGTGGACTAAGATTTATACTTACTAATGTTGAGGTGGAAATGACATGCATTTTAGTAACGAGAGTCAAATAGTAGAGCTGATGGAATACAAAAGTAATAATTTTTCACTGTGCCATTTTCTTTCCTTGAGTAACTATTTCAATCTTTTCCAGGAGAATAGACAGATTTATCAAACTACATTTTCAGAGGCAATGAATTATACCGCTGAAATTAAATTCTTCGACCCTCCAACTATTTTTGCTTTGTGATGAAGATGCATTTTGCTAAGGTATAAAACCAAAGATGCAGTAGAACATAATGCAGAGTAGAGGAAACTTTTAAAGGCTGTATCGGTTTAGAAGTTTTTCGATGCACTGTGTAAAATAAATACAAGGATCCAGAACCTGCATTGAATGACACATAACTTAAAGTAATGTTCCTTGATTAGTATCTGTTAAAAAAATACACTGTTCATTGACTAATTGTTATAGTATACAATATATCTTAATTGTAACATTATGTAAATTAAGTGTCACTAACACACTTCTAAGTTTGCATGAGGTATGTACTCCAATGGGGTTATCAAACTTTCCAATCAATCTAACACTTACCTTTCACACCTACAACAAGCAAACTGACTAACACCTGTATTCACAGACCTACCATGGTAATCTTAAGAAAACAACAACCTTATGTTACATCACTGAGGATTAATTCAATGTATACTTCTGAATTGTAATACCTTCCTAACCCTTCAGAACACCTTGCTGTGCAGTTAGTATGGCTAAGCACACACTGAAAAATCTGATAGATTAATTAACAAATAATGCCTTAATTTAACAAGTTTTGCACTTTAATAGAAAAAAAATGCACTGTATTTACAGAAAATAATGTTTAAATGACATACAAATTATTCCATTGTGTAATATATTAAACAATAAGTAAAGTAACTCTGACAATATGGATATGTTTACCTCCTCAAGAGATGTGGTACAATTTTACCATACACCAAGCACAAGGTGACCGCTAGATGCAGGACATCTTTGGATGCAAATATTGTAGTCATATAGTTCCTCCCTCTTCCTTTCTTTGGTGTAAGATGAACTGAAAACATCAGCTCTCATTACCATTCATTGCTGAAATTAATGAAGGATTGCTTCCCCATGTAAATGAGAAGGAAAAAACTATAGAGAATTTTGTAATAAAGGTATATAAATAATTTGAGATTTAGACAGCACTGTTAATCTGAAGGACAGTGCTAATGATACTTATTTATCACTATATTTTGTAGTTATCATTATCATTGGAAAAAATGGTATACTCATAAACGTGTACAGAGGAGTGATTTCTCCATTTTGTAAACTGATTCTTTTTTTAATCTATGCTCATTGCTTGAGTTTTTGTGTGATTCAATTTAGAGAACAAGTAGCCTTAACGGTTTATTTATCGAAATGTGGAAATATGGTTTATCATGGCAATATAAAAAAATCACCTATCACCACAATTTATCAATAAAATATCACAGAGGCGGACAAATTATTATGTTTCCATTTTTCACTGTTCATTAACTTAATCCTATCTATATAACGGTTATTAACTGCACATTCACTTGTGGAGACCTACTCTACACACTAACTATATTTAACTCAAGCAACTCCAACTACAAGTAAATATAAAAACCTAGGGCCTGATTCATTAAGGATCTTAACTTGAGAAACTTCTTATTTCAGTCTCCTGGACAAAAACCATGTTACAATGCAAGGGGTGCAAATTGTTTAAAGGAGTGTAATACCCCATCTATATACAATTGCCCATGGTAAAGGATGTCATATGAGCGCCAGGCCTTATCTCCCCCCATTTTAAGCAGTTCAAGCAAAATCTGAATTGTACCACAATGAGGTGTTAGGATCATAACCAGATTTCTTTACAATTTTAAGCAAAGCCCGTCAGATCCTTAGGGCCTGTGTTACCAGGGGAGGGTCACCAATAGAACGTCTACCGGCCAGGAGAAATTGTGCTTGTGAGTGCCTAGAGCCAGTTTCAGAGATTAAGAGATCAAAGGCAAAATAATAAAATTGCAGATTAGGTAGGGATCTACACAAGGTAGCAAATTTGACACAAAATTGTTTATTTGCCCACACTAATAAGAAAATATAACTGTCAATGGTACGAAAAATAGATTGGGGTATATAAATTGGCGATTGCTGTAATACACATAAAAACTTCGGCTGAAGGATCATTTTCACTAAATTAATTTGGCCTGTTAAATCAATCTGATCTTGAAGATTATATTAACAGAATGATTCATATCATATACCCAGTTACCTAAATGTGGGGGTCCACTTTAAAGCGGTCTGTAAAACTAGGCCCGTCGGGCATGGTCCCTTGACCGGAGACACAAGACTTATCCCAATTAATCAGGATTTATGAATATATGCCAAAAGCCATAACCACCTGTAAAAGTACAGGAAGGGATCTAAGAGGATAAGACAAGTAAAGCACTATATCATTTAGCATATTTTTACTTGATTTGTTTGTACCATAGCTGTAAACCTAGTAGTACATATCCGAATACGCACATTACTACTTCTTACAACACCTAGATCTCCATACCAGGTTTTCAGTCTATTTTTAAATACTTCAACATAAAGAGTACCACGGTACTGGCAAATTCACCCCTTTTACATGCTTGTTTTTTTAAATGTAAACTCAAATGCTGTAGAATATTTATTACACTGACCATAAGGAGCTCAATATACTGAGCAGTAGAGATGAGTAAGTTTCCAGCAGTTTGACTTACATGATGCTTTGTGATAAGCTGCCAATACTTCTGTCTTTTTTGGCAAAACAATTCCCAAATAATTGTTTAATATGTTCAAACTAGAAGGTAGATAAAAAGTTGTTTTAAGGGTGCAAAAGTCGTTTATTATGCCCGTTTGTTCAGTTTGTTGGTATTTCTGCTGGGTGTTTATTAGATTTTTTTTTTAATCTATATTTTAGAAGACAGTTGTGATGAAAAACTATAATGTTTTTCAAAAGTCTATCATTTCTGTGTGAGCTGTCATACATAGGGATGTGTAAACTGCAAACTCTGAAATCCATAGAAACTTAAGCTTTCAGTTTTGAAGTGTTTAATTTTCGAAATAAATAAATAAAAGGATGTGAAAATATATATATATATATATATATATATATATATATTTTAGAGATGTTCTAAAACATCTTCATCTTTCGATTTTATTACAGGATTAGCCCCCAAAACATGAAAGGTTGTGCTTTTGCTTTTGTTTCTGGATCTAATTAAAAATTGTGACAAATAGGTAAAATTATGTGATTTTCAGCTGTTTTTGATCCTAAATTAGTATTTATAGCATTAACATTTCATTTACAGTCATTTACTGTCTAATTTCTAATGATCTCTTCACAACTGGCTTGCTAAAATTAGTGACAGAGTAGTCGCAAAAATTCATGGCAGTTTATTAAAAGATACAATGCCCATTTCTGCTTTAATTCTTTTTAATTTAATTCCATATTCCAATTCCATATCTCACATTTCGATCCTACATTCGGGATCAACAAAAAGAACCAAACTCAGCGATTCCTAGGTGAGTCACTGGGACACCAGCCTAGCAGATGCCTATCAGATGTGCATTCCCCATGAGTACCTAAGACATGTACCAAAAAGGTGCAATAATGCACCTTCACTATCAAATTCACACTCTGATGACATGTGTTCAAGCTTGGAAATTACGTTTTACCTCTTTTTCAGATCTGATTTTGGCACAAAGAATCAAATTGTTTTGCATTTACTCAGATTTGTCAGAATCACTCATCTGTAATAATATATATATGCTCACAAGTGAGCCCTTGCTAGATGTAAACCCCTATACCTGGTAGGTGAGTGCATCTGATTTTAACTGCATTTTATTGGTGTTTAAAGCATATAGGTCAGTGTAGGACCTGCATATAATGAGGTGCCCTTGATGCTGGGATGCAGGCTTAAATGTTTTGATCAAAATATGAACTAATACTTCATGTTTTCATTTTGTTAGATACACACAGATATGCAGCATAAAGGACAAGTGTTGACAACTGTCATTTTTGTTTTGTATACATATACGGGCAATTATATTGCCACGCCGCTGGTGCCGTATATAATATGGGATACACCGAGCGCGGGCTAGTTTTTTCTTTGAAAATGTATAATATATAATATATATATATATATATATATATATATATATTATATTATATATTATATATATTATATACATACATACATCCATATGTTCAAACTAGACAAAAATCAGCTGAGAAACAAAGGACTGAAAACATATCAGGATTTATTTCTTAAAACAACCATACATACTGAACATTGTAGAGACAGAAACCCAACTATCGTTTAAGTCAGATATACTGACTTTCCTTTCTCCAGTGTTTTTGTTTTTCAACACTTGTGCTGGTTTTTGTCCCTGTTAGAACATATGGATGTCTTACATTAACACTATGAACCTTGCAAAATTAAATTTGTGTTAATGCTATACTGGATGAATTGCTCTGGTACTAATCTAAGTATTGAGTGTGGCCTAGTGGTTACCACTTCTGCCTCACAGCACTAGGGTCATGAGTTCAATTCACAACCATGGCCTTATCTTTGTGGAGTTTGTATGTTCTCCCCGTGTTTGTGTGGGTTTTCTCCGGGTGCTCTGGTTTCTTCTCACACTCCACACAAACATACTGGAAGGTTAATTGACTGCTATCAAAATTGACCCCAGTCTCTGTGTGTGTGTGTGTGTGTGTGTGTGTGTGTGTGTGTGTGTATATGTTAGGGAATTTAGACTGTAAGCTCCAATGGGTCAGGGACTGATGTGAGTTATTGATGTGAGTTACTGATGCGGTATTAGTGGCGCTATATAAATAACATGATGATGATGATGATGAGTGCTTTCTATATTTTTGATTTTGTATGATAGTTTATATAGCACAGATGGGTACACTCTTCTTTATATAAATAAGAGATATATAATACAGGAAATAAAATACAACACAACACATCTACTGTATACAAATGTTTTGAGAAATAATAGCCCAAAAAAATGAGGAAAATGTATTTGCCCCAAATGATGTATATGAGATTACATACACTCTAAGCAAAGCATGCGCTATTCCTCATGAAGAACTTTTTTCTCTTTACATTTATAAATATGATTGGCATCTGCCAGGTTAATTGATCATGAAGGGTAAAATGAAATGAAACATAAGGTACACCAAATCCTAAACCCAGTAGCCCAACTATCATGAAACAATGGAACAGAGCTTGTGATGCATTATTAATCAGCAGATTCTTGATAAGTAATTAAACATGGGGATACGGTTCATTAACTCAAGACGTATTTGTGCACTAAACATTTTTCTTAAAAAAATAAATAGATATGTTTCTGTATAATAGCCTTTTCTGATCTCTTAACCATGTCTCTTGTCTATTCTCTGCTAATCTAGCCACACATTTGTGTGTAAGTACAGGGAACCTGCATTGAAAAACAATCCAGAACAGAGCATATTATCTTAACAAATGCAATAAGGATAACTTATGGCAATATAATTGTTTACCATAGCATAAGGAATATAGGGTTGTTAATTGCTTTATAAGTGATGCTTTGTAAGGGAAATACTTGTACTAAATAATATTAAAATATAGAAGAACCATGGTTGTTCTATCTAAGAGGATACCCATTCAAAACAAAAGGACAACCCATTTTTGGATTCTTATACATATCCCATAGGTGGCATGTGGCCCTCTGAGCCTTCACCTGCCTCCAGCTACTTTCTGCTTTAATTGACAGATTTGTTTGTAATAGCTTGTAACTCTTGCCTGCTGATATGTTATTATAGATAGGGGTCTCTTTATTTACCTAAAAGTATTGTTTTAACTTATTACTGAAATTAAGGGTAATGTGTGACCCTTTTGAAGGTTAGAGGGCTGCTCATGGTGGCCCCTGAAGTGTATCAGGTTGCCTATCACCTGCCTAGAGTATACTTTATGAATCAATGATTCCTGTAAACATCTGTTTAGCAAAATGTATCGCATGTGTTCACTACTTACTGAAAACTGGCAAAATAATTAAAGAAAGTGTTCAATTTTCACAAATACTTTTGTTTAATGTAGAACTTACAGTTCTTTTCTTTCCAGCTCTAAGTAAACCCTCTTAGTGGTACATTTAGTACGCTTATATCGATCTGCAATTACAACTTTACAACTGAAATTTTATAAAATGCTCTAAAAATAAGATGAAAGAAAAAGAACATTTCATATTACTAAATATTATTTTCATCAGATGCAATGAAAGACAATATATTTTTACCGGAAAGCATTTTGTGACTATGGGAACATCTATGTTATACTGCGTCTACCTTTTACTTTGATCAGCTTTTGAGAAAGGAATTTTAGTACTATGAGGAAGATGATATTCAAATTGACCCTATATATTCAGCTGAATAAGAATGTGAAGCTCTACAGAGAATGAATTCCATTTGGAGAATGGGGTTGGATGCATAAAATGCATTTCAAAGCAATGATCCAAAATTTTCTCTTCTCTTTCAGTGCAGCAATTGTTAAATGAAAGACTCAATCTGAAAGACTATCAAATATAGTCTCTTTATTATAAAAAGGAATAAAAACAATTCTATAACTTTTTGCATCTAATAAGATTGCTGATAAAAAAAAAAAAAAGATACCGGTAAAAAGAACGACCTAGCTGCATGTCAAAATTCTGAACAGACAAAGGAGTAATTTATATTATAAATTGCAAGTTTTAAAAAGTGGAGATGTTGCCTATAGCAACCAATAAGGTTCTAGCTGTCATTTTTTAGAATGGACTAAATAAATGAACTAGAGTCTGATTGGTTGCTATAGGAAACATCTTCACTTTTACAAACCCGCAGTTTAGTAAATATATCCCCTAAGAGCGCAATTATACGGAAGAACTTCATGCATTTGTTTTAGGTACCTAATTTACACATGTCTCTCCTCCCAGATCTCACATAGCAAGGAATTGTTTAGGTCTGTAGTTTATGCTTTGTTCAGACTGACCACTTCCTGAACACAAACATCTAACATAAATGGTCCATCTCTTCCTCCTGGACTTCAAAAACAGATCAGTCATGTTTTTTTCCTCTCTCTCTTCTCTCCCTCCCTCTTCCAAGCCCTTCCCCAAACCACATGGCTTAAAACAATGTATAATGAAGTCCAGTTCAGTCCAGTCCAGAGGAATACAAGGCCGGGTATATTGGTATGGAATACTGTGATACACAGAGAGTTGATAGTAGTACTGTGCATTTGTACTTGGAAAATATAGTTAATGCCGTTTCTGAAATTTGTAGAGAACAGTGTGCTCTTCTGATAAATCATTTGCTATGAGTTTCTTTTAATTAATTCATTTTGATTTTATTTTCCCTAGAAGTTTGGTGTCTGGAAATCTTTCTGATTAACAAGGTGATTCTACACTTTCTTCTGCCTGAGGCAAAGTTTGAGACTTTGCACCACAAAATCTCTATTCCAGCATCACCACCTTATTAATAAGCAATCAGTGGAAGTAATGCTCATTAGTATGCCAATGCTAGGGATCCCAGTGTTTTTACATGTAGTAAATGACAAAAATGGAGCAAGTAGCACTCCGAACCACAACACTAATGCAATGCAGTGCAAGTAAAATGTCAATCAGTTTGGCAACACTAGAGGCAATGATTTCTAGTGTAAGTACCATGTACATTAATTTTATATAGGTTAAAATGCATTAAAAAAAATACCAGAGGGTAGGAGCCTTAAAACAGAGTATTATGCTAGCAGTAGTTGTATGCCATCAGTAGTTACTCATTAATATGTAACAGTCATTTCCAGTAATATGGCAGCATTTGTATGCCAGTAGAAATTGTATGGTAATATGCCATCCATCAAAGTTACACAGCAGTAGCAGATGCATGTTAACGGGACAGCAAAATGCTTAGGAATTTGACAATAATTTGTCTTGTAATATGCCATCAGGAATGCACATTAATATTCCAGTAGTAGTTACCCAGTAAAATTCCACCAGTAGTATGCCATCAGTTGTTATATAACCATACATAACAATAGTAGGTGCCCTGTAATATGCCAACAGTAATGACCATGAACATGCAAGCAATATTTTTTTTTCCGCTAAAGTATTTTATTATTGATTTTAGAACCACAAAACACATACATTTTGAATCTAACTAAACTAAGCTAAACATTGCTCATCTGACTAAGACATAATCAGGCCGTGAGAACTTTCCTATGCAACAGGACATAAAAGCTATAAGCAGGCAAAAGTCACCTGCTTTCAAAAACGTAAAATTCCATATATATATTATATTATATATAAACTCAACAGATTTGTAACTTAATAGTAATCATCACAGTAACAACACAGAAAGGCTCCATATCAGAATTATAGTGCTGCACATGGCTGGCCTGCAAGCAATAGTATTTATAGGCGACGTCCGAGAGAGGGGCATAACTAGAGAGCAGGAGGGGGTGGGGTGCCTTGAATCGCGTCATTTTGGCCCCGCCCCCACGAGTAAAATTACGTTTGTCGCGGGGGACTAAGCCAAAATGACACGATTCTCTGTGAATTGCAAGGGAATTGCGGGATGCGGAAGAAATGCCAGCTCTCCCGGGAGCCTGGGAGACCGACCCAAATTTCGTGAGTCTCCCGGAGGCAAGTATGAGGAAATACCAGTGCTGTGATAAAAATTTACAGCAGTACTTAGTTCATTAGTATACGTTATCCTATTCTTAAAATACAAACATTATAATAAAAAGAAAAAGACATCCTGAAAGGATATTTTTTTTATATTTGTACATAATTAGCGCTCCAAGTTTTTGCAATACATCATATTGAAAGTAAGAAATTCAGGAAAATTAAAATCACAAATAATATGTTTTGTTAGCTGAATCAGACTGCAAGCAGAAAAGATTGACCTGCAAATTTATTTCAATCCCATTGAATTTGGGAGGCCAATACTTAGGAAAACAGCAATAAAATCAGGACATCCTAAAAAAAAAAGAAGTAAATAAAACATGAAATGGAAATGTGTATTTCTGATCTGTAGTAAAAAATAACAGTGATATTTTACTTTGCATGTTGGATAATCTCTGTTCTGCGAAATGTTAAATAATAAATACATTTACCCATACATGCTGACTTTCAGTCTTCTTGCAGTACCTGAACAGTGCACACAAATTAGTTCTACTGAATAAGCAACCACTACTAATGAACAGTAAGTGGTATAAATGTCACCAATCTGTCATCTACTTAGTCACCAAGATTTAAACTAGGGACACTTAAAATCAATACAGGATGGGCCTTGAAAGTAAGCATTACTTTAACAGCTCACATTAGAGAAGCAGATGTTGCTAAAGTGAAGAAAAAAAAAACAGAGTCCCTGAATAAAGATTTTTTTGTGTTATCATTTTGTATTAAGTTTTTTTTGTGATATGATTTTACTACAGCTACAACTACTATCATTATTACTGTAATTATTATTACTACCATCACTAATGCATGGTCTGCAACATATGAAATACTTTATTTCAATTGACTTCTGCTTGAGCAGTATAGTTGTAAACCTCAGATTACCATAACTTGATAAGTTATATGTGTCCTCCTGTAACTTTTACCAAATAAATTATTTTTTTTATTACTTATTTAATCTTTGACCTTGTATTTGTATAATCGGGTAGACTTATTTTCATTGCCTTTATTATTTTGTGTTTCACCATCTGTGACTGTTCTGCAGATCACCATAGAACAATTTCAAAATGAATGAAGGGATATGTGTGAGATACATAATACACATACACAAATAAATGACAGCAAGATGGGGCAACCATAAAATACCCTTCTATCCTTTGACAAAACACGTAAAAAGCAGAATGGCATGTGTAATGGTCATGTAGCCTTATAAAAGCACAAGGGTATATTTTTTCTTTGGCTTTTGATATTTTTTTTTGACTGAGCTATTAGAAATGTAAATATAACTGGTATATGTTGCTAGGATGAAAGTAAAAACTTTCATAAACTGGGTCACTAAATATTGTTATGAATGTTTTAGAACTTATGACTTAAAATTGAGAAAAATATATATATATATATATATATATATATATATATATATATTAGTCTGCAGAAAGAATAATCTGCTCAAGCTGGTGTCTAACAAAAAGGGAGATCAGGCACATTCTTGTACCCGACTGTGCCAAGTTACAAGAGAAACCAGATGAAACCATATATACTTTGGACCCCTGCAAGGTCAAACAGTGTACGTGAAGTCTAGACAGGATGTGTAAGTAAAATCTGCCCAGTAACAAGAAAGGTATTTAAAACTGTGAAATGTATTATTTTGTTCAGGTTCTTGTTAGAATGCCACATCCATGCTTGAATGTGTAATACCCTGCAAATCACAGGTATATTACTGTGAAAACTACATCTCCCAGAGTGCCTCTGTGAAGTTCATTGAAAATTGTGCTGGACATTTTGGGGTGGACAAACTGCAAACTAGAGCCCCAGACTGCACACTAGAGCCCCAAATTGTGCTAGAAGCAGAGTCTTCACAAGTTACAAAAAGCCTGCAAAAAATGGCATTTTGGTGCCAGAATGTACTAAAAGGCTCCAGGATATTCTTGGGGGAAAGTGAGGAGCCAAAAATGGACAGCTGGGTGATGGATGCTATGAGTTGTGCTGTGTTAATGCTGCCTGGGACCATAGAGGATCTACCCACAAGGGCCTTTGAGTGCTGTTGCTGGACTATTGCTTTGAGGTATAGTTGTAGCTAAAGTTACAGCTTTAAAAGCCAGCTCAGAAGGAAGCATCTTTGAAGTAAAGATGTCATGTGCCATCAAATGTCAGTAGGACTCATATGAAGAAAGTTTAAGTTTACGGTTTATTTTGCCTTGCTATGTTCAATTTTTTAAAGTGATACAAAGGAGATATCAAGCTGTGTTATTAAAACCTCTAACTTGGACTGTAACATTGCTCTTAAGAGGTTATGGTGCTGTCTGAAGGAAGAGTGTATTTCAGCCAAATCTGCTGTATTTAAAGTTTATCTGCCAGCTGATGCAGAGTGCTAGGAACATAAAGAGAATTCATTTGTCACAAGATATTGTATCAGAAGTTTACCTATTGTGTAACTGCCTAAAATGGTTGCTGAGGAAAGAATTGTACGTTGTTTAACTCTACAATTAGTGAGAAAGAGCTGCTAAATCCATTAGACAATTTACTAAGAGAAGATTGAGTTCCTTACACTTAAAATTGTGTATTGTGCATAATTACTGTTTCTTACTTCAAGCTCAGGGGCCACTTATGCATCAATTCGATAACTTTTTTATCCTTTACATGGTAATAAGCTTCATGTGTCCAGCTGAAACTTTGCGGTAACCTGCAGATTGTAATTTACTCCAGTGGGTTCTGTCTATTGAAAAGTGACCCTAGTTTACAGTCATTTCTTCTAAAGCATTTAACCTATTCATGTTGGATTAATTCTTGTTGCAGCTCTACTGATTTTTATGAGATAAGTGTATAATTGCTGCAGCAACACATAGTGTAATTGTCTAATTAACCCATTAGCAACCTGTTCTCTTTCAAAAGTATTTAACCAGTAAAACCCATTTCACTGAAACACAGTGCCTCACTTACCAGTGAGATAAATTTATTCAGGGACCTATGTGTTGTAGTGATTTATGTTTTCCTATTGCTGATATTGTTGAAACAAGGGGCCTGATTCATCAAGGTACGCAAACGCATAGGCATCTGTGTTTCATACTTTGAGTGACGCAAACCGTTATATTTGCGTTGGAGTTTGAGATTGAGTTGACTTTGAGTGCCGTATCTGCTCTGTTTGCGCTGCGTATGTGGTGTTTTACGTAGCGCAAGTCCCGTTTAGCAGATGCGTATGCATTTGCATGCCTTGATGAATCAGGCCCAAGATTCCTAAAATTTTATTTTTTTGTGACATGTTAACACAACTTCTGGAATGCCAACCATCTGTCCCATTACATATGCCTGAACTAGGAGCTCACATTTGGATCTTTGGCTTATGATTTTTGACTTCATAATGCTTGGTAAAATCCCAGTTATAACAATGTTAAATATTGTTAATTAAACATATAATTAAGATATCAAAATAACAAAGTGAATATTTATGTGACATTAATCTGGTAAAAAATTGTCTATAGAAGAATGTCGCATAGCAGCCAAGCCTTATTTAGTGATATGTCTCATCCCTTCATTAGATTATTTGAGTTGAACACTCATAGATTGGCAGATCCAATAGCTCAATCTGAGTGCTTTGTAGTCAGATGTACAGCCAATTTGCCCACAAATGTGTGTCACCAAAGATATGGCTATTCTTCCTTGAGTCAAATAGATAGATCCTCTGGGACACAACTAGTGTGGTCAGACACAACATGGACGGATCTTTTCTGCCTATCCTGATTAACAACTGATTAGGCATAATCATGAGTTGATTAAGATAGGCAGTGTTTTGTGACCAATTAGGTATAAAATGACATGATTGATATGTATTGATACTTATTTCATTTAAAAAGAAACAGACAGTAAATTACATATGGTATTGATGATAGTGTCCTACTACATATTTAACATAGTCCAAATAGAAAATAAATACAAATATAACTATAAGAAGGTATACAATGTAATGATGAATGGTAATATGATGTACATGTTCATCAGCATAAACTTAAATAAGCAGTATTTACTTTCAATATTTGTTTGTCTCCTTTGTGAACAAAAAAAGCACACCTCTATAAAATATACAAGATATAAAAATGAGTTGTGAAATACTGCTAATTACAGGTAACTTTTATGCTCCTTTTTATCATTCTTGCTTGCAGAGGACTCATAAACTTTACTCTTTGCTGTCTTGACTTATGTACTGGCAGTTTACAGATGTTTTACTCACCTAATTTGTTCTTCTATTGAAAAATAAAACATGGTTTCCCTGGAAACGGCCACATTACATGATAGTTGAGTTATCTCTCTGCTGCAGAATGTTTTCTTAACTAAGAACAAAACCCACACACATTGATGTAGCAAGCAATTGGAGTACTATTTATCATGATTTCAAGAAGCATACCTCATCCACAGTGTGTTTTTGTAAACACATACCATATTAATGTTAATTAATTTGTACTGAAATGACTGATATTATTCATTATTTGTGGCACTCCTGATTTATTTATACATACATATAATTATTCAACTGGTATCAAGAGTCTCTGCACACATGAATGTGTTCCTTATATGCTATTTACATTACAATACGTCAGCTATATTCCAGGAAAACCGATGTGATTAGTAACTATTATCAGAATTATAGAGCATAGGTATATAGCAGGATGTCTAATCCTTTTTATCAGATACCCATATTACATATGGGTGTTTCTGCCCTTATGTTATGTACATTTTAAAAATACCCCATAATGTTAGGTGAAAGACCAAGGACTCCCTAATGAATGTAAATGTATAAAAAGTAATCCATGAAGTCTGTAAATGTTTAATAAATTGCCATGCCAGATCCCAAACTGGGTCAAGGATGTGGACTTAATAAATCTGAATTTAGCTTACAAACAATTATTCTGTTCTCAGCCAGGATGCAATGCAATGTTTCTGAAGAGAAGACCTAGCCACACAAATGGGATAGGTCAGCTAAAACATTTATAACGTCTTACAGTGAGGTGCATCATTGTTAACTATGGTTGCGGACAGTGGGAGCCACCACACCAGTCACTTTATTGGCTTGGATACTGGTTTTATATATAATTATATATATATATATATATATATATATATATATATATATTCATGGGTGAAATTCAGGTACATTCATTAAAAGAGGGTGGGATAGAAAGACAGACTACTGTAGATAGATAGATAGATACATACATACATACATACATCTGTATTTACATATTTATTGTCATATTTATCAAGCAGCACCAATTGTGGGCTGGCAAATTTTAGGGGGGGGGGGGCAAGACTCAACTCAGCAGCCTATTAGGAGCATTTTAAAGGAAAAAATGCCGGTGACCCAGTGACTCAGCCCAAGGTAGGATAGATAGGCATATGCCCCCTGCCCCCTCGATCCCAGCCAGACCCTGACCAGCACTTCATCGTATAGGGCTACAAATGTTTTATAGAAAAATGACAGCAGAACTCCAGTATTTATAACTAAAGAAAATCATATTTAAAAAAACCTAAACATGTTATTTACTGATAATTTTCAGATAAATAATACAGATAATGATGCAACTCTCGCAAATTAACATTTTATATTGCATTTACTACTGTATGTAAATTTCCTATAATATATTCAATTTCATATCAGTAATATACAGAACAGTATCAGAATTTGGTGTCATGGTCTGCATTTAGACTTGATGACTACTTTAGCCTTTAGCATAAAATGTTTAAATAACTATATAAATAAAGCTAAATGATGAGATAAAATGTACTTTATGCATTAATAATAAAATAAGTAATAGAAGCTACCAACTGTACATGTAAGCATTTAACTGATGGTTACCTTCACAGTTCAACACAGCTCTCACTTTGTTGATTTCTTACTGTTCTTGATTTCAAAGCTCTGGGTGATTGATGGTTTCTCTATTCTCTGACATTATTAATACACTGGCAGGTTTGAACTTTCCTCCTGTTATATTTGCCTTTCCATTGTCCTGTGGTCCTTTTTTTGTCCTTGAGCTCACATATCTACTTTATTCATATTTTAATCTCTTTATGGTTGTTTTCTGTTGCCCTGTTACAGAAAGCTCAAATGTAAATGTTTACTGAGCTTTTGGAACATATATAATATAACATACATATATAATGTATATCTATATATACACGTTATATAATATTTCCCATTAGTAATTTATTCTAAAAAAACAAATATATTTTCTATACTCAAAAACAAGTATGCCAAGCTTTAACTTGACGATTTACTGCAGAATATTGAGGGTTTTTTTTCTTAAAGTACAGTAGGATTTCAATTTCTCCCCACCAACTACACTAAATTAGACAATTTGTTTATAGACCACTAAGCTGAAATAAACGCTCATATTATTTACTATTAATGCCAGATGCCTTTTAACATTGGTGATTTGGTACATTTCCGACGCAATGGACAGGCGCTAAGGAGTACTAGTTAAAGAGCTACCCTGTCTTTTTGCACAGAATCTTGAAGAGGTTTGGTCAGACAGGAGACAGTGATATTGGTAGCACTATCCATCTTTGTGCCACTTGCCCTCATAATTTTCATCATTTTTTTTCTGTATACAACCCATACAAGATTTGCAGGCCCTACTTATTTGTCTGCCTCACACATGCATAGGTGAAAGCCCATTTGTCACTTCAAGAAGTCCTCTTGCACAAATGAAAAATGCATTTAAGGGCTTTCAGACAGAGATTGAAACACATTTCCAGAACCAATCTTTTATATGAACTATGCAAGCAATGTGACTTCAGCACTGTCTTAATTTCATGCATCACATTTATATTTTCAATATTTTAGTTTTATTTGTAGATTATGTGCCGGGACGTCACTTCTGGGACTTCCGTCTCAGCCGTTGCCAGGCCAATGGCCGGAACGCTCTTCTAGTCAGCGCCATGTCCCGGCAACACTGGGAGCCTGGCACGAGCGCAATAAATGTTTTTACCCTGTGGGCTAATTAATGAATCAATTTAATTATGCAGCTTCTAGAAGCTCATTTAGATCCAACTCTCTCTCTCCCTATTGGTCACCTTGTGCATTTAAGCCAGGGAGGGCTTAGACTCCCGGTCGGTTATAGCGTTCAGTTTTCTGTTAGCTTGCCTGCACCTGTTTTGCTGAAATCTTGGATTGATTCTCTATGGGTGACCCTCTGCTTGCTTTCTGGACTTGATTGCTTGCTTATTGCCCTGACCTCTGCTTCGTTACCCGTACTTCCTTTGATTGCTGCCAGCCCTGAAAACTTTCCTGTTCCTGACCACGTTACCTACTTTGGACCCTAGACCTCGGCCTGTTGCTGACCCGCTATTCTGTGCTGTGGTACGTTCATAAGCTTGTACTACACTGAGTGTAGGACCTGGGGGCATCTGAGTGCCTGTGAGCATAACAAGCTCTACGGAAAAGTGTCTGTTATAGGTGAAGACCACTACATCCGGTTCTTCAAGTTTATGATAGTAACCATAATATTATAACTGGCCAGTGAAGAATTTGGAAGGACTCACTTTCATGGATGAAAGTGGGACAAATCTTTCTCCAGCCCAGGTTCTGGCGGGCCAGATTCAACTTTATCTTAGATGGTACAAGGTCTGTCCAATCGATTGTCTGTGCAGGAAGAGGCCTCTAGAACTTCACAAGCTCAGCAAGCTTCCCTGGCACCCAAATTTAATCTGCCAGATTGCTTCTCTGGGGATAGAGCCTTATTTCACAACCTTGAAGAAAGAGAGTTGTAAAGCTTATTTTCGTCTGAGGCGTCGTTTGTCAGACTTGGAGCTTCAAGAGGTTGGCATCAGAATATCTCTTCTTCAAGGTGACTCCTAGTCTTGGGCATTTAGTCTTGCTCCCGTGAGCAGGGCTGTCTTTCCCATTGGGCACAATGGGCAGGTACCCGGGGGCCCTGCAGCCCAGGGGGGCCCGTTGGAGGCAGCACAAAAAAAAACCTGAAAAAAAAGAAGAAGACGACAATACTTACCTTGCAGTCAGCTGGCGATCTGGCTCCCTCCCTGGTCTCCTCCTCCGTGCGGCGCTGGCAGTGCATGTTGGGCATGACATCATCACGCCCGCCTGACATCCATTGCGGAGCACGACAGAGGAGGAGACAAGGAGGGAGCCAGATCGCCAGCTGACTGCAAGTTAAGAATTGTCTTCTTTTTTTTCAGGGTTTTTTTTTGTGCTGCCTCCGACAGGCCCCGATGGGCTGCAGGGCCCATATATATAGCCACTTTTTATATATATATATATATATATATATATATATATATATATATATATATATATATATATATATAGGGGCTCCGGTGGACTGCTTTGCCTGGGGGCCCAAAAGGTTAAGAGGGCCCTGCCCGTGAGCCCTCCGTTAGTCTGTTGATGCATTCTTTAATGCCCTAAGCCTGCTCTATGATGACCCTGACAGAGTGTGCTCAGCTGAATCCCATCTTAGGGCTTTAAAATAGGCCGACGCACCATTGAAGAGTATTGTGCAGAGTTCAGGCAATGGTCCATGGACAGTGAGTGGAATGACCTGGCATTTTGGAGTCAGTTCCACCTGGGCCTCTCTGAACAAATCAAAGACTCCATGGTGCAATATCCCATACCAGCTGCACTGGAGAATCTGATGCAGTTTGTAATCAAAGACGGATACATCTGTTTCTTCCTACTCTCTGCTGACCCCTTTTACTGCACTCTTGGAGGTTGCTGAGCCTGTGCCGCTAGGAGTTTACTGTCTTTCCTCAGAAGAATACTCCAGACGGCGCACCATGGGTCTCTGCATGTATTGTGGCAACAGAGGCCACCTGCTCCGCGCTTGTCCTAACAAGCCGGGAAACAGCCAGGCCTAGGCGCTGGAGAAGAGGTTCTGAATCCACTAATGTCTCTGCTTTCCTTGACAGCGGTGCAGCTGGTAACTTCTTGGATCTCCAGCTGGCTCAGACTCTTGGTATTCTTTCCATTAAGTTGGACTCAAGCATCAACGTCTGTGGATTGGATGGTAACCCCCTAATTGGGGGCAGAATTATCGCTAAGACTCCACATATTCAGTTGTCAGTGGGTGTCCTCCATGCTGAGGTGCTCTCATTCTATGTGGTCTCATGTACCTACGCTTCTTTGATTCTGGGGACATCCTTGGCTTCAGAGCCATATTCCTCACATTGAATGGAAAAAAGCAGAGATCATTCATTGGAGTGTTCGTGTACTTGCTTGATTTTGCCTCTCCGAGTTCTTCAGTCTGGAACCTGTACCTGCTCCATATCAACAGTTCTGTGATGTATTTTCTAAGAGGAAGGCAGACTCTCTCCCTCCTCATCAGGAGTATGAGTGAGTGTGCAATCGACCTTATTCCTGGTTCTAAATAGCCTAAAGGACGTTTGTATTTCCTCTCTATTCCTGAGACCCAAGCAATGGAGCAATACGTGAAGGAGAATCTGCAAAAAGGATTCATTCAACCTTCTAAGTCTCTATTAGGATACAGTTGTTTCTTTGTAGCCAAAAAAGATGCCAGCCTGAGGCCCTGCATTGACTATTGCGATCTGAACAAAATCACTGTCAAGAACACATATCCGCTTCCTCTGATTTCTGTATTATTTGACTGAAATCAGCCATTATCTTTTCTAAAATTGACCTCCAGTGTACCTATTACTGGTGCCGATAAGAAAAGCAGACGAGTGGAAGACAGCTTTTAATACTCACTCTGGGCACTATGAGTATTCAGTTATGCCATTCGGCCTCTGCAATGCTCTGGCGGTGTTTCAGGATCTCATCAATGATGTTCTACGGGAGTTCTTGGGCAAAATGGTTGTGGTCTATTTGGATGACATTTAGATTTATTCACAGTCCCTGGCTCAGCACTGTCAGCATGTTCGGAAAGATCTGCAGAAACTGCGCCAACATCAGTTATACGCGAAACTTGAAAAATGCGAATTCGAGGTTTGACGTGTGACCTTTCTGGGATATGTAATTTCCTCCTCAGGATTCTCCATGGATCCTGACAAAGTCCGGGCAATTCAGGATTGGGTGCTCCCCACCAATTTGAAATCCATCCAAAGATTTCTTGGTTTTGCCAATTTTTATCGGATGTTTATACGCTCATTTTCAACATTAGTGACACCCATTACTGCCCTCGCTCGCAAAGGCGCTGACACAGCTTATTGGTCTCCAGCAAGGTTGGCAAGTTTCTCAGCTTTAAAAAATGCTTTTACCGCTGCTCTAGTACTTAAACATCCAAACCCAGAACTTCCATTTTTCATTGAAGTGGATGCTTCAGACATAGGAGCTGGCGCCATCCTTTCTCAGAAGGACCCGCAGAGTCAGAAATTGCACCCCTGTGTGTATCTCTCCTAAAATTTCTCACCCACTGAGATCAACTATGATGTGGGTAATCGTGAGCTACTGGCCATCAAATGGGCCTTCGAAGAGTTGGAAGGTTGGAAGGAGCTACCCATTAATTACCATCTTCCCTGACCACAAAAACTTTTAATATGTTCAGGCAGCAAAGATCTTGAAAACTAGACGGACTCGCTGGGCTCTCTTTTTAACTCATTTTAAATTTGTAATCACCTTTCGACCATGCTCCAAAAACATCAAAGCGGATGCTCTGTCTCGAAGCTTCTTGGCCTGCCATGACCTGCCTCCTGACAAATGGCCCATCATCCTCCTCAATACATGTGGGTTTGACTCAAGACCTTGAGGCTTCGCTTCTCCAATTCAAGAGGAATGCTACTGCTCAAACGCCTACGGGCATGTTATTTGTTCCTGTTCACCTTAGAAAACTGGTATTTGCTGAATGTCATTGAGTTAGGCGCTGTCTCCACTAGTGCCGAAGACAGACGCCCTACTTGCCCTGAACACCGCATTCCGTTGCCTAGCAACAGGATGCTTCCAGATTCATGTAAGGGCTCACGCTGCGCTGTCTTGTTGCCTAGCACCGGCTTCCGGGACCAATTGGGAGGAGGAGGGTTCAGACTCTATTTAAAGCTGTCTCTGTTACCACTAGGGTGCCAGAGTATTGGTTCCACCCAGCTCCAGCACCTTGTTGTTCCCAGATTCTGCTCCTGTTGTGACCCGGATTGTCTCCTCTGACCTCCCTTTTGGTTCCGTTTTGTACTTCTCTGCCTGTTCTTGTTTCCTGACTCCTGGCTTGCCTTTGACCATTCTTTGCATCTCCCCTTGTACTTCGCTGTCCGTTCGGTTCTAACCCGGTTTGATTGACTACCCTCCATCCACTCTGTTACTACGCTGGTGGCTGATTTGTGAAAACCCCGACCTCGTGCACCCTTCTGCAGCGAGGTCCAAACTCCCTTGCAGGAGTCCCTGGTGAACACAGGGGGTGTGTTAGACTCCGCGCCTCCTTGCTCAGCAGCGCAGATACCAGCTAGTAGGCATTCCATAGCTTGTACAGCGTGACACATAAAAACCAACTCGCAGGGCATCCAGGAATATTTAAAACCATTCAAGTGTTATCATGTTGGGTTTGGTGGCCCACTTTGTCTTTTGATGTTAGAAGCTATGTTCTCGCTTGTTAGGAGTGTGCCAGAAGTAAATCTTCCAGAACTCGGGTCAGGTCAGTTGATTCCTTTGTATGTTCCATTTAAACCATGGACACACCTCTCAATGGACTTCATTGTTGACCTTCCATGGTCATTGGGTCACAATTCTATCTGGGTGGTTGTGAATCGCTTTAGCAAGATGGTCTACTTTGTCCCATTGCCTGAACTGCCTGATGCTCGAACCCTAGCTTCATTGCTAATTCAACATATTTTCTGCATGGTATTCCTGAGGACATTGTCTCTCACCGTGGGTCCTAGTTTATCGCTCACTTCTGGAGGTCTTTCTGCAGGCTTCTTGGTATAAAGATTAGCCTGTCATCTGCTTGTCATCCACAGTCCAAGGGTCAAACGGACAAAAATAATCAGTCCTTGGAACAGTTTCTTCGGTTGTATATCTCCAAATTTCATGATAAGTTGTCCTTTCTACTTCCGTTGGCTGAATTTGCTTATAATAATTCATATCACTTCTCAACCAGCACATCTCCTTTTTTTGCAATCAAGGATTCCATTTCAGAGCAAACTCTCTCTTTTCCATGCTAACTTCTGATCATTCCAGGATTCCTTCCACCACTGCTTCACGGCTCAGAACTATCTGGAGGAAAGTACACTCTGCGTTACTTCAAGCATCCTTCAAATCGAAATCTCTTTCGGATTGCCATCGTAGTGCTTATATTTTGAAAGTTGGTGATAAAGTCTGGCTTTTCACCCGAAACATTAAACTCAAGCAGCTGTGTAGGAAACTGGGACCCAGATTCATTGGACTGTTTATGATTATGAAGAAAATCAACCCTGTGGCTTTCAGACTCAAATTGCCTCCTTCTTTAAAAATTTCAAACACTTTCCACTGTCCTCTCTTGAAACATTGTCCTTTGTAATAAGTGTAGTTGGCACAGGCCACACAGACTACAGCCATTCATTATTGGTGGAGATCGTGAATTTATTGTTGAAATAATCCGTGATTCCAGGAGAGATCAAAGCAGATTCAGTTCTTAGTCCATTGGGAAGGCTACAGCCTAGGAGAACGATCCTGGGTTCCGCAGAGACGTCTCCACTCTGACAAACTTATCAAGGAGTTCTTTAAAAAAATTCCTGGGAAACCTGGATGTCACGGTGCCTTCACCCCTCCTCAAGGGGGGGGGGGGTACTGTAAGGAGTACCAAATCCCCGCTGCTCCCTCCTACCTGTGTGACGTCACTTCCAGGACTAGGATGCTCTTCTAGTCAGCGCCGCGTCCCAGCAACACTGGGCAGCTGGGCGTGTGCGCAATGATTGCTTTTAGCCTCTAGGCTAATTAATGAACTAATCAATTTACTGCAGCTTCTAGGGGCTCATTTAGATCCAACTCTCCTCTCTTCCTGTTGGTCACCTTGTGTATTTAAGGCAGGGAGGGTTTAGCCTCCCTACCAGTTATAGAGTTCAGTTTCCTGTTAGCTTGCCTGCTCCTGTTAGTGTTGCTGAAACCTTGGATTGATTTTCTGTGTATGACCCTCTGCTTGTTTCCTGGACTTTGATTGCTTGCCTATTGCCCTGACCTTTTCATAAGCTTGTACTACGCTGAGTGTAAGACCTGGGGGCATCTGAGTACCTGTGAGTGTAACAAGCTCTAAGGGAAAGGCGGCTGCTATAGGTGATTAACAGCTGTTGGTTATTTTCATACCACCGAACACCTCAAATGGCCAAAGGGGAATGTTAAGATTTATTATATATAACTACTCTTTCTTCAAATGTTCAAACATCTGAGAGGACTTCAAAATACCAATAGTCAAACACAGTTAACTGTCAGTGGCACCAGGATATAATCTCCATTGAAAAAGTTGTTAATTTTGTTGTAAGAAAAGGAACTGATCCCTATGTTAATACCCACGGACCATTCACATATTATATTTTCATGTATCCCTTGTTGGGCCTGTTGTCACATATCCCCTGTTTTGCACATATCTCCTCTTGGACCTGTTGTCACATATCCCTCGTTAAAAATAAATTGTTCCAGCCTGTTGTGTTGAGTGTCACTGACCTCTGTCTGCGGTCACACAGCACGAGTCACACACAGCCTCTGTAGGCATAGTCCCCACCGCACTCAGCAACAGGCAACCTTGTCATTGGGTGCCTGTTGCTTTCCAACAACAGGACCACCCCCTTGCAACCAGGGAAGCCTCACCACCCTGACCCCCCCCCCCCCCTCCCTGCGCCATGTGCCCTCACAATTTTTTTTTTTTTTTTACTTACTTCTGGTTGGTCTGAGCCTATTTCTGTGGAGAGGTCTGGGGCTAAAACCCCATCAGGCCCATTGTTAATCTGGCCTTCTGTGTACGGTCTAATTGAAACCTATTAGGCAGCAGTTGAGAGTGGAGCACTATAGGAGTTTTTTCCTTCCTGCTTTAACATGTTCTTAGCATGCATACACAACTGTCATCAATAGTAATCAGCACTTATATCACTTGCACCAACTACAGAACTGGTGTGACAGAAAATCACATATCTCTGAGATGCCCAAAGCTGGGACATGGCTGCGTGCGCTCAAGCTTGGTATGCCCTTAATGTACATTGACTATGTACATATGCCCAGTCTCCTCCCATTCGGCCACTGAAATCATAGGCTGTAGTAAGGGTCTTGAAGATAAATTGGATGTTGCAGTTTTCTCTAGCATATGGTTAATTTTGGGTATGCGCAGTGTGATTTTACGCAAGATAGAGCATGTATCGGTGCCAGGATGGGGGTATAAAATCTCAAATTGATAAACAGAAATGAACGTGATCTTCTCTCAGATAAAAGTTTCCTTTTTAAAACAGTTTGTCAATTAGCCAGTGAGAGGTAATTAGATTGAGCAAACCCTCTGTAAGGAAACCAACTTAAGATATGCAAATCACAGACACCCATTGTCTTTGATCATGTATTCCACTTCCTAATTAGAGTAGACATCCTTTCAATAGGTATTGTAAAAACAAAATAACCACTAGGTGTAAATTAGGTAAAACCACGTGACTCTGTGAGATCCTTGTAGGCAAAGGCAACACATGAAGGCTATCTATGCAGGTATACATAAATATGAACTTCAAAAGAAAATGCCTTCATATTTTATATTTTGGTAAATCAGTGTGCCACTCCATACTGAGGGGCAGAAACCACACCAGGGTTATGAATTATAGGTCCCAGGGGCACAGAAAGACAGCAGTATTCACATGTCTTTGGGAAAGGTATTTCATATGGTTATAAATCCATCATGTTTGGCATTTAATTGTGCAGGAGATTATGACTGGTTAATTGATGGGGGAATTATGTCTCTGGAATATATCTGAGAAACGTTAAGACAGGTAAAAACTTGAGGAATAGTTTTGAACAGACCTTAGGTGACACCCAGGGGACATTTCCACCCCCACATTAGCATCCACACTGCCCCTGTGAATGCGGTCACATTTGATTTAGCTTAAAAACCTGTGTTGTGAAGGTACAAATTTTCAACTCTTGGGGATCTAATTGAAGGACTGTCCATCTCTTCTGCCTGCCCCAAGCATATGGATTATTATACGTGAGTTATGCTCTGTACTTTCATCCCATTTGTTTTCATAACAGTTATGCAATTTTTTATTTGTATGTCAATTGTTTATTAATTGTTTTCATAACCTGTAAGCATTGTACTTTTAACATTATAATCAAAACATTTCATAATGATGTCCTTTTTGCTCTAAACAAATTCACTGTCTGTTTAGAAAAGAGAGATTGCTTGTCTTGGTTAACTCTTTAGAAACCAGTGTGTGAAGTGTTAACTGTTTAGCCAACAGAGCACAGAGTGTGCACAATTGGATAATTGATTCATAGGTTTGCTACAGGGTTTATACTGAGCTGGTAGCAGTTGCAGAGAGGTGTGAAGGATGTGTCTGTGTTGGGAAAGAGATCAGCTAAATCTGTAGCCTAAGAAATAGGTGAGAGTGAGGTTTAGGCTGAAATCTGGACAAATTAGAGGTGATATAGTTAATATATTAAATCAGGGAGTGGATAGAGATGGCTATACGTAACATTCGGCATTTCCGCATGTTAGTGAATCAGAACTGTTATGTACGATTGCAAACAAATGTTGTTATCTCAGACTGTAGTATTTTTAGAATAGCATTTCTATTACTAGAACTGAACTGATTTTGTTAAAAAAAACAAAACACCAAAACATATACCTTTTCCATGCCTTCCCATGAAAAATCATGGCTGATCAATATTCATATCTTAACCTGTGAATAACTGTGTAATAAATTTTTGATAATATATCTGCCATTTGAATATTTCCACTCAGCACACCAATGTTAATAGTAATATTTTTTTTAAAGCTAATTCCTCATACATAAACTATTATAATAGTAACTAATACGAAGAATAAACAGAGGTGGCTTGGTTTCAGTTTGCGGTAAAGGGGTGTCTATAGCATTATGTACTTTACTACATATAAAGCATTAGTACTTTGCCTTTCCCTCTCATCCATCATGGCTGCTGGTTATATCAACACCCAACCTCTTGCTAACCCTATTCCTACTTTCACCTACCCCTCCCCACTCACTTTGCTACAAAATCACCCACACTCTCTACATCTCCTACTCCTCCAATATCATCCATATCCCCACTTTCTCCCACCTTCCTTTCTCTTGTGCATTCTGAAACTACTTCCTGACACCTCTTTTCCTGCTTTTTACCTATGACCTCCTTCACCCAATCTCACCTCCTCTTCACTTTTCTTCCCCTGCTCTCTTTCACTGTCCTTCTAAATTTAAATCCCTAATCAACCATATGCCCCCCTCATTACCTCCCACACCCCTTGTTCCCACTGTATCCCCATACCAAACTTTCTCCCTCACAACATATTGGTGGCTTTTTTCCTACCAACCTCCCTCACTCTATTTCTGTTCCCTCTCATCTCACTCCCCTGCTGCTAATCAACCTAGTACACATTTCTCCTTTCCCTCCCTTTCCTGCTCCCTCTGAAATGCCAGATCAGCCCCACACTTCCTCTCTTCTGAAGTTTTCTCACTCATCCTGGGAAACTTCAACATCCTGATTTATGATCCTAACAACCCCATATCTTCAAATCTTCTCTCCCACATGTCCCCATTTCATCTTTCTCAATAAACCTCATTCTTCCACAACAATGGCTATTCCCTTGACTTGGGGTTTTCATATCTCTGTGGAGTCTCTGATCTCAACAACACACCTTCCCTATCTCTGACCAAAATCTATTCTCCTTTAGCATCTCTCCATCCCCCAAACCTTCCTACTCTCCTAAGGCCACCTCATGAAACGTAATTTTGACACCTTCAGCATCTTCTACTCCTCTGTGGATTTCCTTCTTTACCTCATCACAAGCCTCTCCTGTCCTGACCAGGCTGCCTCCCTTTACACTAACACCCTTATCACTGCCTGGGCTCTCTATATCAGCCTACAATGGTTCCCACCACAACTTTGGCATCATAAACTGATCCACTATCTACAAAAAATGTTCTTGCACTGCTAAGCCTCTCTGTAGGTGGCTCCCATGCTGACTTTCTCCACTTTAGAGTCATTCTCTCCACCTAAAGTTCTGCATTCTCCCTCAGTCCTACTTCAAATCTCTAATTCCTCCCAATCATCCATTCCTCCTCGCAATTTTGATATCTTCAACTCCCTCCTCTGCCCCATTTCACTTTCTACATTACTCACCGCACTTGACTATGCAACTTACTTTCTTCCACCATTTACAGTTCAATCTCCTCCTTTCAGGCTCCTCTCTATCTAACACAAACTTGCATATCCTACTTCCCCTCTGGCCTACCCACCTTATCCACTTCCCCTCTGTGGAGAAATCCACACCCTTCTCTCCTTCTCCCCTCCCAGCATCTGCCCCCCTTGACCCTATACCCTCTCATCTCCTCTGTTTTCTCTTTCCTATTGCCTGACATCACCAATGTTCTAAACCTATCCCTCTCCTCTGGTATTTTCTCCTCCTCATTCAAAAACACCCTGCTTTACCCCATACTCAAAACCCATCACTTGACCATGTCCCACTCTCTAACCGGTGACCTTCCTCCTCCCATTAACATCCAATGTTTCTTGACTGGGTTGCTATAATCACCTCACCACTTGCTTACCTACTCCACCCTCCAAGACCCACTTCAATCTAGCTTTAAAACCCTATATTCCACCAAAACTGCCCTCACTAAGGCACTAATGGCCTCTTCACCACCAAATCTAAGGCTAATTACTCATCTTTCTAGACCTCGATGTGGCATTTGACACCATTGACCACCTTCTCCTTTGGCAAACTTTCACTCCATCTACGACAGTGTCCTTGCATGTTTCTCCTCTTACTTCATCCATCTGCTCATTTTCTATCCTACTCCCACCTCTCCATCTCCCCCTGCCTGTTGGCATCAACCAAGGTTCCATCCTTGTTCCCCGCTTTTCTCCCTCTACACTGCTTCCGTTGGTAATCTCATCAGCTCTTTGGACCTCCAATATCACTTCTATACTGACGACACCCAAAGAGCAATCAATCAGATTCTAGCTATCATTTGTCTATTACATTCTAGAAAATGATAGCTAGAACGTGATTGGTTGCTATGATTAACACCTCAATTTGTTATTTTTTAGAAAGTTTGATAAATCTACCCCCTAGTGTTTCCCTTACATAATTATGTAACTTTGATAATTGTAATTATGTAAATTTGTTGTTTGTATTTATTTAATTTTGTCACTATTGCACTTATGTTATTTCATCATTTTGTTGTATGTTCTAACTCCCTATGTACGGCACTGAGGAACCCTTGTGACACCTTATAAATAAAAGTTAATAATAGTAAAATACTTATCTTCTTTATTAATCACATTTGACTCTACACTTTTAATATATACAAATTAAATATTTGTTTCTCAGTTTATTTCATACATACTTCGCAGAATGCCAGTTAAGTTTTAGTTCTATTGTACATGTAGCTGTTGTATACATTAGTATTGTCTGCTTTATTTTCAGTATCAATGTTTTGCAGATATATTTTGCCAAAGTTATTTACTGGAGAAACAAGTACTATGTATGATCTTCATTCGATATAGAATGGTGTTTGACCCCACGATTGTCCTGCATTCATTTTATTGGTACTTTACACCTTTACATTTTGCTTTTGAAGAACCCTTCTTCCACCATAAAACTCATAGTATATTACTGCTTTCCTCCATTACTCTTCTCCTACTGCTCCTATCACATGCAACCCTGTCCTCACTTACTCATTCACACAAGTTGTCAGGACACTGCCTCCTACAAGGTGAACACACAAATTTCCTTTCATAGTCGGCCATGCTCTTTTGACCACTGAAAACTGAGATTACCCTGCAACAATTTTAAACATTAGGAGGTGTTTTAAACAATCTGATGATCTTTGACCGCAGGTTTTTCTACATTACACACTTCAATACATGACAAATATGGTCATGCAGAAGATGTAGATTAATGTCAAGAATGGGCTCTCACACTTGTCATATGCACATTATAGGCTCAAAAAATCTTTGCTTTCAGGGCATTGTAATGAGAAACATCTATCAATTATTGACAAAACAACACATTTCAATATATTAAGAAAACCCAAAACACACAAGTTGCTTAGTATATTGGTGCATACTGCAGGGGCCTATTTATTTTAGTTGTATTTATGCATGATTGCAGAAAAAGGCCAATTAAATGAAATTTCATTTTCTTAAGTTCCCTTGTGTAACACATTTTTTTTTAGAAAAACAGACCCTATACTTGCTAAGGAGATGATATTTCATGCATTTCTTTAAACCAAATTAGTACAAAAGAAGAGCATTCTAAAATATGCTGATTCTTCATTTGATTGCAGTAGCAACTAAAAGCCATTTCACCATGGTCTTGCTAATCATTTCAGTATGGCGGGTGGAAGAAATGCACATCAGCAAATAACTCACACTGAGCATTCTGTAGTTTAACACAGGGCCTGTAAGCACCTGTACTATGATTTGTATTCATTTAGTACATTGTTTCACTACCAATCTTAACAAAAGTCAATTGAATACTTTTAATTTTTTCTGTGAATTTTGTTGGGACTTTACATTCCACATATGTATTGGACATGTTACCTTTCCTGTCTGAGAATTGTGCAATACTGTTCTTGTGATATTACAAATTGGTACTAGACTATCTATGGTGGGCATTTATGGAGATCCACGTCAACCTACCCCCTCCAGTTCACTGACATTATAATATAAACTGCACAGATTTGTAATTTGGCAGGACTCAAAGTATTGCCTCATGTGAACCAACCCTAAGAAAAAGATAAACTATTACAGAGATTTTAATAAAATGTAGTGGCTGTAAGAACATTGGTGCAACGTAAAGATGTCGCATATGATTTGTCGCACTGCATATGTACAGAACTTATGCCCTTTATTTTGAGTTGAGTTTATTTTATACTTGCATTCACTTCATGCACTTGGAGACCTGGTCAGGGGCAATCAAGTGTAAATTTGATGCAATAAGGGAATGGAGACACAAGGCAATTTAGAAAAGAGTCTGCTTTCAACTTTTAGGTATCTTTAAGTTACATCTTTCAGGAGGCATATTTTTGCTCGTTCCAAATTTCTGAGTTGATGGTAATGACTGGATCTTTGAGCAAGGTGTACCTATAGGCTAGATTTAAAGATACACATTTCTTAAGATAATTGCAATTCAAACTATAGCGGGAGAAACCAACTTCTACATAGACACATTTCAAAAGTCACATTTTACATTTAACTATAAATCAGTCCCGTATTCTGTAGCATAGTACAAATCAGATATTTTTATCCAGGAACTTCTGTGCCTGCCCTTGTGGACCTTACAATCTAATTCCCCTACCATAGACACACAAGCACAAACTAGCGCTAATTATAATTAGAAGCAAATCAACCTATTAATCTCTATTTGGACCATGGGAGGAACCTGGAGGAAATACACACAAGCACTGGAGAACTTACAAACTTCACATATATGCACACTCTGAATTCTTAATCAAAGACATCAGTGCTTGGAGGCCTAATGCTAACCACTGTGCCACCATGTTACCTCAATGTGTCACCATGTTACCTCAATGTGCCACCATGTTAACTCACTGTGACAGTCTATAGTTTTGTGTGAGAAAATTAAACAATTATGTAACCAACTTCAATCGATTTAATTTTGGCAAATAAAGCATTTGGAGTTATGTATGTACAGTCATGACCAAAAGTTTTGAGAATGACACAGATATTGGTTTTCACAAAGTTTGCTGCTTCAGTGTTTTTAGACCTTTTTGTCAGATGTTGCTATGGTATACTGAAGTAAAATTACAAGCATTTCATAAGCGTCAAAGGCTTTTATTGACAATCCCCTTAAGTTTATGCAAAGAGTCAATATTTGCAGTGTTGACCCTTTTTTTTGAAGACCTCTGCAATTTGCCCCCCCCCCCCCCCCCCCACATGCTGTCAATTAACTTCTGGGCCACATACTGACTGAGGGCAGCCCATTCTTACCTAATCAATTCTTGGAGTTTGTCAAAATTTTGGGTTTTTGTTTGTCGATCCACCTCTTGAGGATTGACCACAAGTTCTCAATAGGATTAAGGTCTGGTGAGTTTCCTGGCCATGGACCCAAAATGTCAATGTTTTGATCCCCAAGCCACTTAGTTATTACTTTTGCCTTATGGCAAGGTGCTCCATCATGCTGGAAAAGGCATTGGTCATCACCAAACTGTTTTTGGATGGTTTTGAGAAGTTGCTCTTTCAGGAAGTTTTGGAACCATTTTTTATTCATGGTTGTGTTCTTAGACAAAATTGTGAGTGAGCCCACTCCTTTGGCTGAGAAGCAACCCCACACATGAATGGTCTCAGGATGCTTTACTGTTGGCATGACACAAGACTGATGGTAGCGCTCACCTTTCCTTCTCCGGACAAGCGTTATTTCAGATGCCCCAAACAATCTGAAAGGAGATTCATCAGAGAAAATGACTTTACCGCAGTCCTCAGCAGTCTAATCCCATTACCTTTTGCAGAATATTAGTCTGTCCTTGATGTTTTCCTAGAGAGAAGTGGCTTCTTTGCTCGCCTTCTTGACTTCAAGCCATCCTCCAAAAGTCTTTGCCTCAATGTGCGTGCAGATGCACTCACACCTGCCTGCTGCCATTCCTGAGCAAGCTCTGCACTGGTGGTGCCCATATCTCGCAGCTGAATCAACTTTAGGAGATGGTCCTGGCGGTTGCTTGGCGTTCTTGGGCACCCTAAAACCTTCTTCACAACTACTGAACCTCTCTTCCTGAAATTCTTGATGATCTGATAAATGGTTGATTTAGGTGTAATCTTACTAGCAGCAATATGCTTGCTTGTGAAGCCCTTTTTTGTGCAAAGCAATGATGACTGCACATGTTTCCTTGCAGGTAACTATAGTTAATAGAGGAAGAACAATGATTTGAAGCAGCACCCTCCTTTTAAAGCTTCCAGTCTGTTATTCCTACTCAATCAGCAAGACAGAGTGATCTCTAGCCTTGTACTCGTCAACACTCTCACCTGTGTTAACGAGAGAATCACTGATCTGATGTCAGCTGGTCCTTTTGTGGCAGGGCTGAAATGCAGTGGAAATGTTTTAGGGGCAAAAGTACATTGTCATGTTAAAGAGGGACTTTGAAATTAACTGCAATTCATCTGATTACTCTTCATGACATTCTGGAGTATATGTGAAATGACATCATAAAAACTGAGGCAGTAGTCTTTATGAAAAATAATATTTGTGTCATTCTCAAAACTTTTGGCCGCGACTGTATATAGCGCCGTGCAGTGTACGCCACACCTCACGATACTAAAATAATAAATATTATCAGCAACAAATGCAATTAGCATACATTGCTCACACCATTAAATAAGTAACCGAGCTGTAATACATGTAAATCAGCTCTTCTATAAAGATAACAGAGTATGGGATCATTAAATATTTTACAGTTATAGGAATATACTGTACCATGCTAAATATAGCAAGTACAATATTCACAGATCTGAAACAGTATAGACTATACTTGACTGCAAAGTCTGGATTCTCCAGTTAATTCTTAGCTATGGGAAGTAAAATATACATTCAACTATCAGGTAGGTTAATTGATTTTCCTTCACTAATGAAAGGTTTACTTTAATGTGGTTACTAAAAAATGAAAAGCACATTATGCATTGTCATGTAAGGATTTATTGCTAATTCACACTTGAATTCACTTGCTAATTCCCCAATATGTTTGAACAAGTTTGGCTAAAGTGATGTTATGGGAAAATCTAATCAACTGGATAAATCTAAAAACACTTATTGGATAATTTGTAGATTCTTGTAACACCGTTCCATCCTCAGTTACTACTCTAACTCAAAACCATTTGGAACAACTCTTAACTTCCATATTCCATTCAAATTTTCAAAGTTACATTGTATAGCTTTATCTAACATTTTAGAATGCTCCAATATTTTCTAAGAGGTTTGCAGCTGAACATTGTTCATGCATTAATACATATACCCCAGTAATTTATAGTGTATATTACAATTTAAAAGTGCTCCAAGATCTATACAGGTTTAATTTATTGGATTCATATTTACATTTTCTGATAAAGAATAACTGTTCACCTCTCAACTATTTAAATCATTATTAAAGACAATATTCTACAAATGAAGCTGCCATGCAGATGCCAGGAGAACTCACTAAATGTCAGCAGGATACTGACGAAATTATTTATACTCACTGGTTAGCCACTGTGTCACTGTCTGAATATAGACACATCAATTACTGTTGCATGAAATTGAACTTTATCAAGAGTATGATGTTAGCAATGGTCAACAAATTGTATAGCATAAACTAAATGTTTATCTTCAGATTTGGCATAATTTATACATTCATGCTCCAGCAGTTCAAAGTGAATGAGTAGAAAATTTGGGCACAGTGTGTAAATAGATGTAGATTTAAAAATATAATTACAATAAGCGTCAAGAATTTTTAACTGTTACTTAGACCACTTGGTTAAAACATTTTTTATCTGTTGTGTGTGACTATATGTATGTGTATTGTTGTGACAGATATGTAGCAGTATGATTCGGTAAGCGTTCTTGGTAAGTGTTAAGATTTTTAATGTTTTGTGTAGGCTAATTAGTCAAATTCAGTCAGTGAATATATTTGTGCTCAGGTTTTGAAGTATGGTTTATTATAAACACTTGATAAAAACATGCAGTCAATGCACTGAAACATGACACAATATCTACACCCCCTCCAATGTGGATGAGGATAGGGAAGATGGTCTTGATGTGTGAACAGGACTCAATAGTGTCAAAAGCTCAAAACAATTTGCTGCGTCTATGCGTTTCATTGAAATGTGACTGCCTACTGCATTAAGTTTTGTAACCAGGACTATGCAAATATATAATCAGTCAACCTAGCTTCGGCCCTTTACAACACAGAAAGATTGATGGCTGTGGCAATTGGAGAGATTTTTATCTTTTTACTGATGGTTATCAAGAGGGGCGCAAGATAGTATGTGATTGCTTCACGTGCCATTGATCTGATTGGCACTTGATTTTAATTTCAAATCTACCTAGTTTTCACCCCAGCTAGGACCTGACCGATCGTCCTCAAAGTTCGCAAATTTGCTTTCCCCACTGTCTAGCACTGTGAAGCATTGTGACGCCTTACAAATCAACAGTAATAATCAACAGCAATAATAGTATTGTGGCTATGCTTATAAATTGTGGTGTCTTACTTTGTTTGTAATTACGAACACTAATGAAACAGAAATATTACTCCTTTAAATATTCATGCAGTGGCAGCTGTGCTGTTGTAAGTATTGTGAGGCCGGGCGTCACCATGATTATCCTTCATAGCTGCATGCTCATATACACTCTACTTTAGTAAGTATATGTACTTTTACTCATGTAAATGATTAGTTCTCATAGTATAACCTTAGGGGCCAAATTCAATTATCCGCAAGGTGTCACCGGACAGATTTTAGTAAAAACAGACGTGATGTGTCTCCGAGGACTGTTCTGGAGATACACGGAGTCAAATTAAATCTGTCTCTAGGTCTGCTCACTTAGTAATACTGCTGCCTGATAGATACCCTACCAGTGTCGGACTGGGGCATGAAGGGCCCACCGGGGGACTGCAACGCTAGGGGCCCACCAGAGGGGGTGTGGCCAGCCATCATAGAGGCGAGACCAGACACTAAAGGGAGAGTGGTCAGCCCACGAAGGACAGCTAGCACCATAGTGTAGTATATAAAGAATGTAGTGTGCTCATCCTTCTCTTTTAAAATGACAGGCTGACTGCGCACTTATTATTCCAAGTGTAATGCTAATAATAAAATTTGTATGCTTTTATCTTGAATACAATTCGTATTTTTCTATATCTTGTATTAGGCTGTGAGCAAGAGGCTCGGTTCAATTAGTGGGATAACATTTAATGTTAGTTTTATCACAATTTATTGAATCCTGGTTAAAATACATAAAAATACATTAATATAGACAAATAAAATACTCCAATTAAACCACAGTATTTATATTATGAGGCATTGATTTCTATATACATACATATGGTATGGCATCAATTGAACATACATAAAAAAAATCAGACAAACCTAGGTATATAGACCTGGACTAGTCTAGCTACTGGGAGGCAAATGGCAGTGGGTATAAATACTGCATTGATCCAGATATAACACAGTCACTGATATCTCAATAAAATAATGTTCATAGCACACAAGTCCAGTAGATGGGAATTGGTATTTCTTTAAGTCTATGCTAGTGCAATATAAATATTCAGATCACTGTCCACATATATCACATGGTTATTGCTGCGATGCTTTCAAATTTAACTTTGTTTAGTTTTGATGTATATAGAGATGGTGGCCAGGTACCCAGTGTGCTGAAATCAGAGGATGTTTCTCGTGGTCCGTGCTTGTTACTGTTGGAGAGGAAGGTGCCTGCGTTCCACTGTGGAACGCATCTGTCCCTTCCTGTTCTCGCGTATGTCCAAAAGATGAATGGTATGCAAGTCAGGAGTCAGCTGTTTTCTTAGCTCCTCCCTTACAACGGAGGGGGCGTGGCTATAATGTGGCGGGGCCTACCGGTGGATAGTCCTGCTGCCCTGCAGGCCAGTCCGAGCCTGTACCCTACTGCATTCATTATTGTGGGATTTTTATAGGTCTGCTATACATATATTACAGTGGGACTTTGTTTTTGAAGAATTGCATTTTTTGTATTATTCAGCATCATGTACTGTGCTGATTATGACAATGTGTTGCATACACACACTCTACTAACTTTTCATGTACTATAATATACTCTATAATACATTTTTCTTTCTCGATTGTTCCATTACTTATAAGCGTACTGGAATGTATCAGATGTATCATAGTCATGTACAGCTGGCTGATTTACTTCTTCTATGTTTAACAATAGCTAGTAAATGAATGTTGTACTGTTACCTACGATGCAGAGATTTGTTTCAGAATAAGGAGTCATGAATATTAAATAGTTCTTATGACATTACATTCATATAATACAAATAATTTAAATAACTTAAAATTCAACTGATAAAAAAACAACAAAGAGAGGAGGGATTCAACAGCAGAATCTATGAGCTGACCCTGTGGACCCATTGAATAAGTGATAACATTGCATGAAAATACATATGTATTAAGCTTGCAGAGTAGAGTATTAGAACAATAAGTCTTTGCTGTCACCATAAATGTACAGGGATTTTCTTTTGCAAAACAATAAGGTATAAAATGTTGTTACTGTTCGCTATTGTTATCCATGAGGCCAAATAAAAGGAAATACCGCAAGTAAAAGAAGCTGTAAAACACGGGTCTCTAAAACGTGCCACTAACATAATATGCCGAGAAGTCATTTCAGTCTCTGGGAGATCTGTAGTTTGCCTTTACCGGCCCTTTCATTGAAATAAAATGAGACTCTAAAACTAATGCAACATCAGCGTTTCTGCTTACAAAATGTTAAACATCAGGTTTTTATCTACATGGCAGCGTAGAGATTCTACTTTACAGTATCTGACAGTTCTATGCATAGACTTTAAGAGAGGAACAGTTATGGTGAGTTTTAGTTCCAATAAGGGAAAATACTTCAATGTTTTAGGCAAGTCGCTCCATGACACTATGTGCACCACAAATCATTTATTGTCAAGTACGTCCAGCATATTTCAAGGTGTTTTCTTACTCTATGCTCTCTGGAAATGCAAACTATCTATAATATAAATGTCTAGTGGCGTGTGTTAGTCTGTCTGTCTGTCTGTGTGTGTGTGGAAAAAATAAAACCAAGCTGCAGCGCCACCTGCTGGACGGAGTTATACACTGACCTACTAAATTCTTAGTGTGTGTGGAAAAAAAAATTCAGAAAGGGCTGAAATTTGGTATACTAAGATGTTTTTAATTTGTTAATTTAATTTGTTAATTGTTAAAAGTGTTTATAAAGATTTAAAAAATATATAAATATATTTCTTGAAGGAGAAGTGACAGTTGGGAGTGGTTGGTGGTTACCGGGGGTGACAGTGGGGAGTGGTTGGTGGTTGAGGCCTGGACTATGGCCCAAATGCATGACAAGAACCTTTTTAACACCTTAAGTAGCTTGATTTGACTAGAATTCATGAGTATCATGCACGGGTTAACTTGTAAGTACTATAAGTGTTCAGAGAGTTGAAAATATGTGAAGAGCATACTATCACTATAGAACCACTCCTTTCAATGAATTAAACGTTCACTTTCTCCTAAACTGCTGCTCGGTTTAAAAATTCTTCTATGGCTTAAAAAAATCATGAGAGTCAGGGGACAGTATGATTGTGTGTATTAAAAAAAGTGCAAGTGGCAGGTGCAAAAAGCATCCCATTAAAGTATAGGATGAAACGCGATCTCCGCCAGCTCAAAGCTGGAGAAATAGTGTTTTTGCTCACAGTGAAAATGGGAAAGCAAAAAATATAAAAGTGTGCTTTCTCCACCCCTTGATCACATGTTAATCCCATTATGCAATATAATACGTTTTTGAACTGCTCCACAAAACCAAGTGCACTGCATTTAGCCATACTTACCTACTCTCGGAAACTTGTTTCCAGGAGAGGGGCGTGACTGGAGGGTGGGAGGGGCGGGGCACGGCTAAACGCGTCATTTTGGCCCTGCCCCCTGCAACGGAAATTACGTTTTCGGGGCGGGGGGGGGGGCAAAATGGCACGATTCACAGAGAATCGCGTCAAATTATGTGATTCTCTGTGAATCGCGGCATTTTAACAAGGGAATTCTGGGATGCGGGAGAAACGCTAACTCTCGCGGGAGCCCGGGAGATCGACTCGAATTTCGGGAGTCTCCCGGACTTTCCGGGAGAGTTTGCAAGTATGCACTTAGCAAAGAATGCCCTCACTCTGCACAATGCATCCAAATGGTCTGCTTCTCCGCAAATGGGACTAGCTTACTCTGCAAACTCATGCACTGTAGTGGAAAACTAAGAGCAACAGCACAAATCAAGGCCGTGACATCACCAAACAAATTTTCTTTAAAATTGTATAAAAACACTAGTGTCTTGTTTTGCTCACGTGACTTCTAGAATATATCATTAACAATAGGGAGTATGATTACTCTATATATGTTACAAAATTATAATTTTTGCTCATATGGTGTTTTAAAACAACTGGTTTACTTTTTGGAGTTTAATGCCACTTTACCTCCTATGGCAGACAAATCTATACATTTAGGAACTGATTAATTAAAGAACGTAAATGCTGATATGTGACGCATTTTGCATAAAATCACTCTGCTCTTTCCCATAATCGGACCACATGCCGGTGAATGCCGCAATGTCCAATTTATCTTCAAGCACAAAGGACCCTTAATCCTTAATACAGCCTATGATTTGATGGCTGAATGGGAAAGGGAATGGGTGTATGCACATAGTTAATGTACAGTAACAGCATGCCAAGCTTGAGTGGATGCAGCACCATCCAATTCAAGTTTTGTGTATAGTAGACATTCATAATTCATAACATCCTAATAAATGTATGTTAATGGGGGGATTCTTTTTTTTAATTTTTGCCATTAATAACTATATTAATGAGTTCTTTTGGGGCTTTATTTTTCACATGTGTATTTGATATATCCTGCAATGTATTGTCTGCTAAAACAGCCGGCACCTAGCCCTGTATTCAACAGATGTATATTTTGCATCCACTCCTTGTTGAAGTACATTCAGGGTATCCCACTCCTAGTACTGGTTCACTATAAAACACATTTAACTTTAAAAAAGTTCCCCATAATGTATTCCTTATGTTTATGGCCTCATCTTCTCTCTATTACAAACTATTCTCTCACCATCAAAACTTATCTGTACCTTTGCTTCAAAATTGTAACTTGCCCTATCCCATTTCCTCTAAATATTTCATTCTTCTCACGATCCCTAAAGACCTTTACTTAAGCATTATTATTTTAGTGTCTTTATATTCCTAAATGTTCACTGCTCTTGAGTTCATTGACTTGCTTTTATAGATTCAGGAACTGTTTACTGCGTCCACCCCATTAGCTTGGCTGGTGCCAGCTTGGAGTTTCTCAAGGAACAGAGAAACCCTGTGCCCTGCAGCAAGATATAGTGGAACCGCTAGTTTATTTTTTAATGAGAGCAGCCTCCGTAGCGTAAGAATGACAGCAGTTTAAAATACACACTCCCAACCTTACATTTACACCCCAAGCACAGAAAACAAACAAAACAAAAAAACAAGAGCTCCAGACATTCCATATATGGAGTATAAATCCCTGGTAACGCTATTTTGCACGGGTCAATTTACTAGCCATTGACGCTTTAAATTTCCCCTGCAAAGTCGACGATTTTCTGCGACTTGCAGATATTGGAGCTTCATACATTTATCCCTGAACATCAACTTCATTTTTCAATTTCTCTAATACCAACCAATCCATACTGTGCTTCTCTCACTATTCTTGCCTACCCTTTTACATGTATAGCCGTTATGATCAGGGTCCTCTCAGTTTGTAAATGTATGTTACTTTCTATATTTATGTCATAATATATATTTGTAAATATAGTTTGATAAAATGTGTGTGGCTTAATAACAGATACAGTACGTCTGTCTTGTACTGTATATACCAGTGTTTTCGAATATGTATCATGCAAATGAGGTCAGAGCTTCTTTGCAGAAAAACATTGTGTACAAATACAGGTTTTTGCAAGAAAATATTTTTGTTGATGTCTAGAAATGAAGATATTTCACAGTTTATTGAAGGACTTCACACAATAAAACCTTCACAATGACATTTTTTTTAGAAAGAAGACAGTAGAAATCTTAAATATTGACCCTCTTACACTGAATATTTCTAGTTAATGGATTGTCCTGCAAAGAAAGGATTTTAAATAGTATTTTTAATCACAATGCTATGAAGTGGTATAGTAAATTACTTCTAGGTATATCCACAGTGCTGCTTGTGCACTGCATTATTTCATGTATTTTGTACTACTCTTATTTTATGCAGATAGATACATTCATCTGGATCAGCATCCTACAAACCTAAATTTTATGACTATTGGACATTTCAATTTGGAAAGTGGAATGAAAAAATGTTTGCATTTCTATGATAAAGAACAATATATAAATAATGTTTATTTCTCATCTTCTGTTGAAGGAGTCAAGTTTACAATGGCATTATTTCCTGTTGCTTAATGAACAGGCTACATACATGTATTTATTTATTTTAATCGACCATAGCAAAAATGTGATATACATATTGCTATCTCAATGTGTTTATTAATTAGTTTAAATTAAAGAAAAAGTATGGGCTCTTTTGTTCTTAAAAACTTTATCTAGAGAATTTAGAAAACCAGAAAGAAAAAAAAAAAGTTAATCATTGCTGCAGTACAGTGATAATATAATATATACAGATATGGTGACAAAGTGTTTTGTTCCCATAATGAATTATGCTAAACATGTTAAAGAGAAGGGGAAAAGTTTGGACATTGTGTGAAAAACAGGAATAAGTCATTTACAATATTATAGGCGTGGTTCTCCAAATAACGGAATAATTGTCAAGTCCAATGCTGGTGCAGTCCCTGACTTGCCCTGCGGCATGAGTTTCACATGTCCTGAAAGCAGCACTGTTGGCATGGCAGCTGCAAAGTTTTTTATGTCAATTCCCAGGAGGAATCTGATGCTAAAACAGCCAACTCTGGGTTGCAGCAAAACAGTAAAACAACCTAGTGCATTCCCCTGGCTCTCGGATGACTGTCTATCTCTCCTCTCTCTATACCTAGATTTGGCTATACAGGAGTCCAGAGGCTCGTCCTCTGTACTTACACCTTTTCACTACATACTGTTCCTGTCTTTGGAATCCACTAAACGAGTAATCACATTACAAAATATCATAGACCCTAACAAAAACCCTATGGGAAAAAGTCCAAATCCCAATCATTCTGGATTTCATACCTGTACTTTACCACTGTCACGGGCACTAGGAGTCTTTACCCAGTATCACCCGCTGATGGTCTTATCAGAGCAGTAGAGTTGGTATATGATACTCTGATGGCAGGTTGATAATGGAACTGGAAACAGCAGATGGTTAGAGAATGCTCAGAAAGTCTATGACTAGCAGCACTGGTAAACAATAGGTAACTGAACACGAAGATCTGGATGGACAAGAACACGTGAGGGTAGTCAGTGGTCTGCGCACGGCAAGTTGTACCACTGCTATAGTGAGAAGAATGTCCAGGAGTAATAAGGAGGTGGAAGTCAGCGGTCTGCGTATAGCAAGTTGTACCGCTGTCTGTAGTGAAGGAATGGAATCCAGGTGAAGGTCACGGGGAAGTCAGTGGTCTGCGAGTAGCAAGTTGTACCACTGCTTATGTGAGAGGATATATGCAACTGGTGACACAGGGAAACAGGAATCAGTGGTCTGCCTCTAGCAAGTTGTACCACTGAATATATATGTGAGGAAGGACACGAGGAGATAAATGCTATGCAGAGTCTACACGGGTACACTAAACTTGATCCCACGTTGAACTGCACACAATGATAATAAAGAATGAACAGCACTGCACAGATAAACAAAGTCACTCAAATAGTCCAGCAAAAGGAAACAGTCAATAATAGCAATAGTCTCAGAGGATGGAAACTCCGGAGGGGAACAACTCAGTCCAGATGGATATGCAATACACCAGCACAGTCAATGAGAAGTATGCATACCGTGGTTCAGATGAGCAGGCTGTTAGGGATAGCTGCAGGGATACCTGAGCGGCCGGTAACAGACGAGATGCGAAGTCCTTGCAGAATGGAAGCGGCAGGTAGGCGCAGCGCACTGTAGGTAGGACAGCAAAGATGACAAATACTCAGGAAGCAGTAGTATGTTGAATAGAACAGCAGGAGACCACGGGAGAGTTGAAGCGATGTAGCAAAGCTGGAAGCCGAGGAGCGTAGACTCGAAGCAACAGGCGAGTTGACACAAATGGACACACTGTAGAAGCAGTAGGCAGCGGGTCAGCTGACGGCAGGTAGAATGCAGACTGGAGCGCTGAGACGAGCAGACTCTGTAGACACGCTGAAGTAGCGAACAGGAATCAGCGGGAACAGTAGCGATGTAACTCAGGAGAGTTTGCAGTAATCTGTAGCTGTAGATACACGGAGGCAGCGGATAGGAATCAGCTGCTGGAGTCACGATGAAACACAGGAGAGTTTGCAGTAATCTGTAGCTGTAGATACACGGAGGCAGCGGATAGGAATCAGCTGCTGGAGTCACGAAGAAACACAGGAGAGTTTGCAGTAATCTGTAGCTGTAGATACACGGAGGCAGCGGATAGGAATCAGCTGCTGAAGTCACTAGGAACACGAGGAATAGAAGTGGTCTGGAAACCACAAACGGCAAACAGGAATCAGCATAGCTGAACACACGAGGAGGCACTGGAACACCTTCAGAGACTCATGAGGAATGAGACTCCATGATCAGGCAACGTGGTATTGACCACAGGTGCTTAATATAGGGAGTGTTGCCTGATCAGCCAATTAAGTTAAAGGAACAGAACTGAAGGTTAAAAGGGACTGCACATGCGCAGTACCTCATAATAATGGACGGACACGGTTCCTAGCTACTTTAGAAGTAGCACTCACAGTCCGGTGAGTGACAACCACTACTAAACATTAACAATGAGAACTGGAAACCAAGGCCCAACTCATAAAATGCCTCAACAGATCGATAAAAAAAGCAGAAACTGTTTCTTTTCATGTACAAGAGCAAAGTATATTTGTCACTACATATTCTCCCGCACATCCCAACCCTCATGTGACTGCAATCATCAATTACTGTGGTGGGGGGGGGGCATGTTTCCAATGAGGCATCCGAATTGGCCCTCATTACTTAGAATAGCAAAGAGGGCTTAGTCTTCCTGCCAGTCATACACAATATACAGAAGGTTGGCACTCATTGACTAAATGGATATTTCCCTCGGATATTGAGGTGATATGATGAAGTACATATTGTATTAATTATCTCGTTGTCAGAAAAGGGGGGGCTCAATTTTTTAATTAGGACTAACTAGATGTATTTTAAAATTGTATTTTTGTTATCATACATTTAAACATACAGCTAAAAAATGTTTTACTAAAAACATTCCCCTTGGGGTTATAGTATTCAATCTTACAATGAGGCAAAATTCTAAATTGATAAAACATAAAATCAGGTACATAAAACGGTCCACATTAATTAGATCATATATTGCAATCTGTCTCAGTCACTGTGAGTCCATAATAGCCGATGCATAGACTGATCCAACAAATATTCAGTCCAAAAACGTTAATTCCATTTTCAAAAGAGGATTGTTCAAATACCAATAAATACTCTAAGCGGTGTCCTGCTTGTATAATTAGAAGTTCATACAAAACCATGCATCTCCTTTGGACTGTAATTATAACTGTAGATAAGGTAGACTCCTATTAGTATAGTAGTGTAGATATTTAGCTGGTGTGGAGCTCTGGTTTCCCAGATTATGACAGTTTAACATAGAGATGGGCGGGTCCGGTTCCCCGAGAACCGAACCCACCCGAACTTTAGGTATCCGAGTACTGAGCTGAGTAGCCTCCACAGCAATCCATCGCCATTTGACAGAGGGAGAGAGCAGGGTGTAGTCACAGGGGGATTAGAGCAGGGACAGAGAATACAATATTCTTATTCCAATTGTTGTAACAAAAATCGCTAGAGAAGAGAGGAGGATAGAGGTTTTTTTTCTTTTCAATATTTGGCACTCCCCAGTGCTTTTGGGGTGTCCCTCCTAATTGTGCATAAATATTTCTGGCTGCCAAAATTACCATCTGTCAGCAGTATCTACCAACTAATTTTTAGCACTCCCCAGTGCTTTTGGGGTGTCCCCCCTAATTGTGCATAAATATTTCTGGCTGTCAAAATTACTATCTGTCAGCAGTATCTTAACAAATAATTTTTAGCACTACAAGTGCTTTGGGATGAGAATGGATTCAAAGCAGTCCACATATAAGCAGAATGAGCAACCAGGTTCTGTCACCAGTCCTGATGTTAGTGTTCCCGGTACGTCATCTGGGCAAGGCGATGTCAAAATACAGAGTGTTTCGAAATCAGTCCAAAAAACAAAAACCCCCAAAAAAATTAACTGTGTTGAAGCGAAAAAGAAGTGTTACTGAGCAAAAGTTAAGGGCCGATAAAAAAAAAAAATTGTCAACATGCCATTCCACACACGCAGTGGCAAAGAGAGAATGAGGCCTTCACCTTTGGCTATTAGTGGCAGATCCCAAAAAGTTACCGAGCCTACAATTGGTGCACAACTACTGTTACGCGTCAAAGCCGAGCTGCAGGATAACAGTAAGGCATTAGTGGATAATGTTTGCTCTGAATCAGAAATGACACCAATCCCTGTGGAGAGTCAATCCAACAGTGGGATGTCTAATCGTGAGCATTCTGTTAGTGTACCCATAAAGAAGGGCCCTTTCAGCAGTTCTGCTGATGTGTACCTGAACAGCCCGAGTGTAGCCGCTGATACACAAATTGAGGATGGAAATAGAAGAGGATGAGGGGGAGATTTGTGGAGGTGACGAGGGCGCTAATGAGGATGTTGATGATTATGATGCAGACAGATACCAAATTGCCTTTCTCAATTTCTATTTATATTCTAGATTATATAACGGCTGAATAGTTTTCTATTTTACTCCTAGTGGATAGGGGATCTGATGCAGACAGATACCAAACTGCCTTTGTCCATTTCTTTGTATATTCTAATTTCTAGTTCTACAGTGTGTGCAGGCTGCTTTTTTTATATTCAACTTCAAGTGGAGGGCGGGGGGGGGCATAGATAGCCACCAAACTACCGTGGTCCATTTACTTTTACTTTCTAGTTCCACAGTCTGTGCAGGCTGCTTTTTTTAATATTTAACTACAAGTGTAGGGTGTAATATACACGCAAAGACGATGGCTACATTGCCAATAATCAAAGATGGAGGAGGTAGACAACCAGGTTTGTCTGTATAATTTGCAGACAAGTGTTCAAATTAAGGATGGCCTACCAGGGATTAAACTGTTTCATAATTTATTAGCTTTAGAATTACCTCACTTATCTAAGAAACTGGTGGAGCACTAAATTAGGTTATTTTAGACCAAAAAATTGAATTTTTTTTGAAAATAGTAAAACAAAACCAAAACCAAAACCAAAACACGCAAGGGCGGTTTTGCAAAACCAAAACACAAAGGTAATCCAGATCCAAAACTGAATACAAAACCAAAACACGGGGGTTAGTGACCATCTCAAGTTTAACAATACTTGCGATTAGCAGTTATTTCAATAGGTGCTAGGTACCCAGGTGCCTGCTCCCATGTGCTGCGATAAGTGTAGTCCGTCGCGTGCGTTCCACAGTGGCCAGTTATAGCATTCTTGCCCTGCAAGATTCGTGAAGCCTGCTCTGTTGCTAAACCTGAGATGCTGATTGATTGTCAGTTATCTGACCCTGCTTGATCTTGGATACTGCTTTGCTGCTGCCCGTCCCGACCCTTGGCTTTGTTTTAGGATACTACTTGCTCGCTTTCCCACCATGACTTTCTGGCAAGACCTTGGTATTTCTGTCTGCCCAAGACCATTTGCATTAGTATTGGTTATTCTGTGTATGGCATCTGGTGTACTACTCCCAACCTCCATACTCAATTGCTACCTGGTTTCTAAGATAAAATCTTACTACTCTGCGTACAAGATCTAGTGACATCTGAGTACTTGTGAGAATATCACGCACTCACTATTGAAAAAGCAGCTTGCTATATGTGAAGACTTCTCATTATTTGTATGTAGCTATGGAGTGCAGCCTGAAGTGAGTATCTGTGGTGAAGTGTCTAGGCCAGGCTTGGCTAACCTGTGGCATTCCAGGTGTTGTGAAACTACAAGTCCCAGCATACCCTTCCAGCAATAAGCTGCTATATATTGGCAAAGCATGCTGGGGCTTGCAGTTTTACAACACCTGGAGTGCCACAGTTTAGCCAAGCCTGGTCTAGGCTGTAGTCCATTGGAGATAGGTGTGGTGGTAGCAGACCCTACACCAGTCAAGCGCAATAGTGCACTATCATACCGAAGACCTCTCATTGCCAAGTTCTAAGAGTTTATCTGGTTTCCAGTAGGAGCCATAGCACCTATGAAATAGGCAACTAGGAAAATGAAAACGCTTCAGTCTTCTCTCCATTCTAAAGTCATACTGTAAAGTAGCATTTTCAGGGTCTATATATTAAAGGGAGGTAAGCCCTCCTGCAATGCTTCCCCTGACTATTTACCAAAAAACACTGTCTTCCTCTAATAACACCATCCTGAGATGGGGGTGTCCATGTGAAAAAAAATCCTTTTTAGTAAAATTATACTATCATTCTATCTTACTGAATTTGACATACAGTGGCTATAAAAAGTCTGCAGAACCTTTATTAAATTGTTGGTGTTTGTGATGTAAAGCCTGAAAACAACATACATCATGGCAGACCTTATTCCACCTTTCATGTGACCTTGCAACAAACAAAATTCAAATGAATAACAAATAGACCATTTTTAGGAAAAATAAGTGACAATAAAAAAACCTTCAATGGTTGCATACATGTATACATCTTTTCATAATAGATGTAGCTGTTTTCAAAGTTATCCAAGCACATTCAAAATCATGTTCAAAGGTTATTAGCATACACATGCCAACAATGAAAGTGATTGGGATTAATTGCAAATAAAGAGCAGTTGTTCCTCTAGGATTTTATTGCAGTTTTCCTGGCATCATCCTACTGGGATAGTCATAGTCCACAGGGAGCTTTCAAAACATCTACAGGATATCATTGTTCAAAAGGTACCAGCGAGAGGGGTATAAAAGAATTTCAAAGGCATTATATGTGCCATGGAACACTGTGAAGACTATCATGAATCAATAAATGGAGAAAATGTGGAACAAAAGGAACATTAGCAAGATCAGGACCGCCCTTCAAAGTTGATGGCAGGACAAGTAGAAAACTCATCAGGGAGGCTACCAATAGGTCTATAGCAAAATTAATGGAGCTGGAGGAATTTTTGTCAAAAACTGGTCACTCCTTGTATGTGACAACAATCATATTCTACACATTTGTGGTCTATGGCGTAGAAAGGTAATTTCTTACAAAAAAGCAAAACAAAAAATATCCAAGCCCATTTACATTTTTTTCCAAAAAATACACTCAAATGTTACGGCTCACTCAAATGTTACGGCTCCCCCAAATACTGACCTAAGCTTTTAGAATAGTTACTGTAGCAGAGGTTTTCATCTATAGCAGCCACCTTTCCTGTAGAGATGGATATTCTCATAGGTAGTTGGATGCTCCAGGACTTACACTCAGAATAGTAAAAGCTTATATCCAGGAACAGGTAATGAGGAGTAGGGGGCTGGAGTGCTATTCAGGGGTGAGTGCGAGAAGCAACCAGAGCAAGTCAAGGGGTCAAAAGGTCAGAAGCAGACAGGGAGAGTCTCAGTTAGGGCTGGAGGGTCAGGAACTGGCAACAAACAAGGGTAGTCCAGGTAATAGAGCCAAAGGGTCAAGGCCAGGCAGCAAATGAGAATGGTCCAGAAAACGAGACAAAAGGTCAGGTAACAGGCAATCAAACAGCACAATACAGAGTCCAAGCAGCCATAGAAATTGCAAGGCAAAGGACGATATAACCGGCAGGGAGGCCAAGTCCTTCCTGCCTTTTAAAGATTGAAGAGCCAATATGAAGGGGGAGCAAGGAGCACTCCCCTGTGAAGACATATGAGATTACAATCATCTAATTACAGTCTCAATCATGAGTCCCGGCTGCCTGTCAAACAGCCGTGGTGGAAGTGGCAGGATCATTGTTGTTACCTAAGCAACAGCATGGACACTACTTCCTCCCATTCATGTCCTGCCTGTTGCCTAGGCAACCCGGGATGCTCCTGTTACTTCCTCCCCGATTGTTTGACCAGCAGCCGGGGTGCGTGAAGATTGCAACAGCCAAGACTACAGCAAGGCAAACTCAGACAGGACACGGCTAGCATGGCAGCTTGTAACAATTATCACCCCAAACTATGTGGGAAAGTGTCTTATGGTCTGATGAGACCAAAGAGACCCAGCTCATCACCCAAAGAACGGTATACCTACAGTAAAGTATGGTGGTGGCAGAATCATGCTTTGCGGCTGCTTCTTTTCAGCTGGGACAGAGGCGCTAGTCAGGATAAAAGAGGGCATAATGAACAGCTCCAAATATCAAGTTATTTCAACACAAAACTTGCTGACCTCTATAAGCCAACATTAATCCAAAACACACATCCAAGTTCACCAAGGAATGGCCCAGTCAGAGCCAAGGGAGTAAATGTATAAAGCTGCAGTTTTGAAAAGGTGGAGAAGTTGCCTATAGCAACCAGATTCTAGTTATCATTTATTCTGCAACATGACAGATAGAATCTCATTGGTTGCTATAGGTAACGTCTCCACTTTTTCAAACCTGCAGCTTGATAAATTTACCCCGAGACCTCAATCCCATTGAAAAGATATTCAAAAAGGCTAACTGCTTTAATAAAATCAAAAGGTGCTTCCACAAAGTATTAGTTTGGGGATGTGCATATTTATACAACTGGGGTATTCTTTTTTATTTTTACTTATTTTTCCTATAAAACATTGTCTATTTGTTATTCACTTAATTTTTTTTGTTGCAGGGTCACATTAAAGGTAGAAATGTCTATTATGATTTATCATTATTTCGAGCTTTATATCACAAACACCTGTAATTTCAATAAGGGTGTGCTGACTTTTCACATCCAATGTACCTTACAATATGATAACAACATTCCATGAAAAAGCTTTGCTAAAATGTGTTTTCTTTTGGCTTGAGCACTACGTTTCAGCTATGGAAGGTATTATTTGTTGACAATGCAAGTTCTCTTCAAAAAGACAGTAAAGGTCAATATGCTATTACATTTATTGAGCAATTTTAAACTTAAGCCTGTAGGCAAGAGTTGAATTATTAAATAATTCATAGCTATGTTGTGTTCCATTGTATTATTTTATAAACAACTTCGTAAACATACAGGGCCTGATGCGAGCGCAAAATGCGTTTAACTACAAAACTCAGTTACCCATATATGCTTAAGATCTGAGCGAATCTGCATATACACTAATTGCTTGTGAATGTTTAATGCTAGATGATACATTATTAAGTGTATCATCATGCTGTAGAGATGCCAGAAAAAAATCATCTTGATGATCACTGGTGTTTTAATGTAGTGTATACCAACAATAATAATAATAATAACAATAATAATAATAACAATAACAATAATAATAATAATAAAACAGTGTGCCCACCTCCCACCCAAAAGTGTTCCCAGCTCCAGAGCTCCTAGCCTTGGCTGATAATGGGAAATTCTCCCTGAAAGAGCCACTGCTATTGGGCTATTATAGACTGGACTGGTGTCTCTATAACATGAAACCTCCATTGCATTATTCTGGTCCCAACAAGCCCTGTGGTACTAAACGGTTTGGTGCTTGCCAGAGTATCCAGGGCCTGCTGGGATCTGTAGTGCATCTGCACTGAATACTGATATATTCAATTAATTACATTGTAGCAATGTAAGTCATAATAGTTATACCCAACATGGGAGTAAGAAAACTAAATGGCAGTTAGAAGGAAAGACTAGTTTGAAGATATTAAGAGGACTATAAATCAGTGACCAGTTTTCTTTAATATAGTTGATTTTTCTACTGTAATCGCTCAGTGTGTGACCTCTGTCATGTTGTTTATTCTGTCATCCATCTTCCATGTAACAGTAACAGGATCCAAAAATAAACTTCACCCGTAGAAAAATCCATATTACATTTTATTTAAATATCTGTAAAGGTTCAGCTTAGTAATCAATTTGCCAGTTGAACAAAGAACGTGCCCAGTATCTGTAGCTATGTTTGGTTTATATTTATAATACATTTAAAGGATATTTAAACTGTGGACATTTACATTTGTTACTTTGTGAAACACAATAGATTTGTTTATAGACATGCTCACATGTTTGTACAGGCAACAAATCATCTATTGAGCATAAAATGCTTATACTGGCCCTCCTTGATCCTTAAGTATAGCAGCACGTTTAATAAAACAGTCTGCTGTAAGTATATACTTGAGGTACGTTGTTGAGATGTAATTGAAACAGCTGAGACACTGTTGTCCGTTAGATATCATTTAACACACTTACAAATGATCATACTTAATATAAGCACTCCTTACCCAGTTACGAATTGTTTCAAGTTTCACATGATGTTGTGGTAAGGGACAGTGATGCAAACTTTCTCAGAAGACTGTCTTTCAATAAATGGGTACCAACTATATTACTAACTAACACATGCTTTATAACAAAGATATGGAGCAGAGGACATATAAATAAGACCCAAATGAATTTTCTCTCCCTATATCTCTCTCTCTCTCTCACAAATCAATGTTCAGGCTTGATTATTGGATAATGTAGTCTGAGGATTTATGGACTGGTCTTTACTCACATTGAGAGCCGAGCCATAACTCAGGATTATTCTGCCATGTACAATCGCTATCAACTCCAACACATATTAATAGAGAAAAATTAAATAATACATAGTTGCAATTATTTCTACAGCAAACTTAGCCCAGTTTGTGATACTTAGCAGCCATAAAATATTTCAGAATCTAGAGGACACGTGGCTTTACATTTTATAGTTCTCATTTAAATAAGAGTTAGTTTCTATATGTGCCAAAGCAATTATATAGCTTACATTATTTTAAATATATTAAAAAAAACAGATTGTACAAATTTTAAATGTATAGAAATCTCACACAGGCCATTTATGGAATGTCATTACTAATCTCTGGGTTATAGCAAAAAGGTCACTATATAGCTCTTCGCATACTGTAGTAAGATGGGGAAATCAATTTCTGTTCCCAAGTGACACGACTACTGGCACAATAGATCTTTAAACGCCACCACTTATTGTATGGAACTTGAGTCTTGAAGGAAAATACTATTAATTAGGTGAGCACTGAAATCACAATAGCACGCTTTATCAATAAGATCAATACCCAGACACACAATGAATTACTCAAGGGAAATCTGGGCTCTTTTATTTTACCTTCCCTGTTCACACATTAATTTTGAATCTTATCTCATTCCCTATATATTGTGTTTTACATCTTTAAGCTGATATGGGATATTGTTTGGAGTATATTGGGGAAAAAAAAAGCAAAAAAGATCTATGTTTCATGTTTTGAAATGTAAGATACAAAACATATCAAGTACTGCGTTACTTCAAAATGTGATAATCACAGGAGACGTTGATATGTTTAGAATTTAACTATTAATGCGAGATGCCTAGTTTTTAAAAGTATTGATATATTATAAGCCTGTGGGTACTGATACCATACTACTGTATGCCTATAAATAATGCAAGCTCTGCAATGGAAATGTTATATGGTAGTGATCAATATTGACTCAGATTGTTTCTAATTTGCATTTTAAAGACTTTTGTGTAGTATTGTGATTCAGAACATAAAAGTATCAGAATGCTGTGAGGCAGAAAAACACAAAATACATTACATTAAAGCTGGTATCTCTACGTTTGATGACCTGGGAGGGTGTGGGACATTGGTACAGGGGCAGATATTAGATCACATTCTGCAATGTTACTTTTAAATAAAGCTTTCAAGATAGTGAATGAGGTGTTGAAATTACATAAAGGAGCAACTGGAACCATTATTGTGTAGGGCTAAGGAATGCATTGGCACATTTAACAAACAACATTCAAAATGGTTCTTAAAGAGTTATACGGTTTCTGTGAGGGATAACTTATCAACAACGTACGGTACCTAAAGGGTTTTATAATCTTAATTCCCTAACAACACACACCCACATGAATATGGGAGAACATTCAACCTCCACATATATAGGGCCATGGTCAGAATTGAACTTGTGATCCCAGGAATATGAGGCAACAATGCTGATTACTGAGCCACCATACTGAATGGTCAAAGAGAGGGATAGATGTATGGATTTCCGGGTGATCCATTAATTGAATTTATTTTATTTTTATAAATTGGTAATTACATTTACATTTGTGGCTGATAAGCTCATTACCAATTTAAAATTATATTTTATAATATCTTCTCAGATTGGGGCAACGGTTTACAAATATTAAGACCTTTGTAGTGGTCTCATGGAATTTGATGGCTGAAGAAAGGGGAAAGAAATTTATGGATATCAGAGTATTGTACAAATGTATATATTTCATAAGAAATTAGCTCACTCATTTGTAATTAAATCCATCCCCATTTCTGTCTAGGAAGAGGTGCCCTGTGTTATTTCATGAATAATGCCATGTTTTTCCAACCAAAATTGATTGCATTCTGAAGGTATTAAAGGTTTCAAATCCCTTCATTTGTGAAAGAGCCGCATACATGTATTTCACAGCCGAATCACTCCTGATTTACAAAGAAACAAGGCTTCCCATTCATTGGAATGTCTTAAGTACAGGAGTATTTAATATCTGCAAGTGCCACACTTTTCAGCTTTCTAGTGTGTTAAGATGCTAAGTATTAAGGCTGCTTTTATCCTAATCTGTATAAAAGTGTCAAGAACAATGCATTATTTCAGATTAAAAATTTATTTTTATTTGTCTTCTTTATTTTGCTTTTCCTTTCTCTCCAATACCAGTGGTGAGAGGGAGATAATTCAGCAAGTATAATAAAGATGAATACTGTAGCTGTTGTGAGCAGAAACAAAGGCAGTTGCAAAGATTTTCTTTTTTTATCCAATTCCTATTATACAGTCAGCCAGACAAGCTCTGAATTTTTAAACATTGTTATTTTGTATGTTTACAACCAGCAGGAGAAAGTTTGAAGATTTGCTATGGTTGTACCAGTTTATTTTTTATTTTAAATTCTACACATAGGTATTAGGTCTCTTACTTGGTGTAAACTGGTAAAATGGATGTAGATAATTTAAAGCAATAAAAACACTGTACTTTCAGAGTCTACATACAATACATACGTACAGATACTATGTAGGGAGATATGCATCATTTCAGGAAGAAATGCAGTCATTAAATAAGACTACAGAACTTATTACGTGTCTGCTTGAGGAATAAATAAAAGTGCAGACTTGCAAAGCTAAACAGAGCCTGAAACAAACAGAGCTTTGAAGAATGTGATCACGTGCAGCAGTAAGTCTGCTCCAGGTGAACGCTTATATAGACACACTGGTGTTCCAGGAAGTACAAATCAGTTTGCATTTGAAACAAGGATTTGTGGCTTAGGACAAGAAGGATAACATTCCAGAGATCAGTTTGTCACAAGGAAGAAAGATTTAATGTAAGAGCGGGTAAATATAAACTGTAAACAGCCATCTTCTATGAATGGGTCCACATATGTAGAGGTGTGTGTAACTCTGAGCAAACTCATGGTTTATTTGTGCATCGAGGACCTCATTTATAGTCGGACGCAAAGTCAGTTTTAGCCACATCCAACAAAAAAACACTACCACGCATGTGCAAAAAGCACCAAATCCGCCTGCATCTTGGACGCAATTGACACTTGCAACAGCTTGCGACTCACTACGAGAGAAAGAGAGAAACGCGGAATTGTGAAGGCTTCACCATATAAATAATTCCTAGTCGCATTGAGGTGCAGACGCAACACACGTCAAAACAGGGCTAAAGTTGTGCGGCAGGAATTAGGTGGCGCAAGCTTTAGCTAGCTGCAGGAACTGCTCAAAGCTCGGTAGGGTATTACGAGTGGGATGCGACTGGGGTTGCTTGCCACTCGTAATACCCTACCAAGCTGCGGCACAGTCCCACTCCTACACTTCTTAAAAGAACTTTGCGTCCGACTCTAAATGAGGTCCCCAATGTGCATAACCATTGCAGTTATATTGCATGCTACAATACAAGTGGAAACCTCACCACACAAAACACAAGCTGCTATTACATTTGACCTGTCACTTCATTACTTTAAAAATTTCCATTTTCCGCTTAGTGTGTTGCTTGTTTGGCCCCTTATATATATTTCATATATCTCCTGAAAAGAAGGAAACATCAGGTCTGCCTGCTTTTTTAAGTGACACATTTTTTAAATCCACAGTTTTTTATACATCAGTTTATGTGAGCATATGTAGAAACATTGTGCATTTTAGATAGATGAAATAGATGAGATTGAAATAGATGACATTCCTGATGGTATTTTCCCTGGTTTCCTTTCTGCATATAATTAAGGGGTGCAGAAATATGTGGCGCCCTTTAATGTTAGTGTCCTACAAAAGCTTTGTTTCTTTCTTTTTTCTTCAACACCTTGTTTTAAAGATGTTGTCCTATTAAAATAAATGGGATTTGCTTAGAGGGTCTCACCCAAATCAAACTTTGCAAACATTTATGGCCAGCAGCAAAACAACTCATGCAAGAAGAGTACTTTATAGAAGCCTTTTTTATACCTGTCCTTCTAGCGATTAAACTTGTCCTAATTGTGTACATGCACCTGTCCTTACTTTGCACTACAGATTTATTACTCTGAGAGAAGCTGAGAAAATGTGTCAGATCTCAGGAGAACAGCCCTTTAAGGCTGCGGATGAAGCTGCATGCCCATCTTTCTACAAAGTACTGATGTGTGGTTTTCTTTTATCTTGTCAAAAAATGGGTGCTACGTGACCTTGAGGCTCTCCCAGATGACAATTTCCTAGTGTTGCATTTGAAACAAAAAAAATATTCTTGAGTATACTTCTACCTAGAATACTGCAGATTAGGATCTATTGAAATCTATGCTGTGCCCCATGTGGACATGCACTTTGACAGATATTAAATACAATGCATGGACATGAATTGAGAATATGATATGTGGGGAGCAATTATTGAGAGGAAGCTTGTCTATGGACCCTGTTACACATCATTTCTTAAGATGGATAAGAGTTTATACCATGCAATGACATAACTTGTAATTAGATCAAATATCCTGAGCTATTCAAACTAAACTAATCAAAGATCTGTGCCCAGGTAGCATGGACTCTCGGCTTGATTCACAGCAATAGTGGAAATTTCACTGTAAAAAAACTTGCTTTATTATTTTTACTTTCAATTCTTTTTATTTATATTTTCATTCTCCAATAGTTTTATTGATAACCTGCTGGTAACATTACATTAGCATATTAAGTACATAATTTCAGCATCAGCATAACGCAATGATGAAAACAAAGAAAACATAACATAAAAAAAGAACTATACAATTAATAAAATAATAAGAATTAATACTCAAATTGTGTGAGCAGAGTAAAATATATGATATTACGCTTTAGAATGTATAGCTAATTCAATGATGGGGAGAGGAAAGAGTTTGGGGGATTCCCTTTGACCCATATATTGTTAGATATGAATAACAGGTCTATAACCTATACTCCTAAAAATGTGTTTTACCGAATAAGTTAATGTGGAATGTAGGATAGGGTATATTTCATCCATTTAGTAACATGGGGCCTGATTCATTAAGGATCTTACTTCTTATTTCAGTCTCCTGGACAAAACCATGTTACAGTGCAAGGGGTGCAAATTAGTATTCTGTTTTGCACATAATTTAAATACTGACTGTTTTGCATGTAGCACACAAATACTTGATAGCTTATTTGTACACTGAAATTTAAAGTTGATATTTGTGTGCTACATGAAAAAACAGTCAGTATTTAACTTGTGTGCAAAACAGAATACTAATTTGCACCCCTTGCATTGTAACATGGATTTGTCCAAGAGACTGAAATAAGAAGTTTCTCAAGTTAAGATCCTTAATGAATCATGCCCATAGATCTTTGTAGCCAGGGCCATCTTAACAACATTATGGGCCCCCGGGCAAAGCAGTGCACCGGGGCCCCCACACATATATATATATATATATATATATATATATATATATATATATATATATATATATATATAGATATAGATATAGATGTATAGAGATACAGATATAGATATAGATATATAGGGATAGAGATAGATAGATGTACTTGCTCAGTGACCCTTGAAGGTTTTTTTTGCAGGTTTTTTCTTTTGCAGGATTATTTATTCTAATTAAGAGCCCTGCCTATGGGGTCCCCTTGCCCGTGTGGCCCCTGGGCACCTGCCCATCGTGCCCAATGGAAAAGATGGCCCTGTTTGTAGCCACCATATATTACACTATTTTATTAGGGGCACACTGAAATTTGGGTATTTTCTTACCAGAGAGCATACTAAAGGAAGGTTATTCTATAAGGTGCCTGAAATCAATTACTGGATTTTAATCTTCATGGACAAAGCTACTTGGCATGTCCACCAAGTATGATACACTGTTCCCCTTTCTCAACAATGATGGAAACCATTAGGGTTACAACTAGGGAAGAGGTGGAGTAGTCTTGCTGGGACTAAATAGGTGCAATGTAAAAACTTAAAAGAGGTTTCCACCACTATCATGGTATGAGTGCCTTTGGAGGTTTAAGAAAAACATTTCATGTCATAGAGCAACTCAAATCCTGCTCCCGTTGTACAATAAACTGGAATTTGGTTTTAAGTGTAAGGGCATTACATATAAATATGAGATTGTTTCCCTTGCTGTGTGGGCAAGTAAAACGGAACATTGCTCCCTTGCTCTTAGCTAAATTGTTTTACGCATTTACCATCATCTTTTTTTAAAAAGGCCTGGGAAAGGAAAGGCTTGATATTACATTCAGTACAGGAGAACATGTATTTATGACAAAAGTGCTCTGTACATCAGGTTAAAACATACTTGCCAACTCTCCCGGAATGTCCGGGAGACTCCTGCATTTTGCACTCCCGGATCTGCCCACTTCACTAGGAAGTGCCCACTTCCTAGTGAAGTGGGCAGAATTAGGTCCCAAACGCCATGATTCCCGGTGAATCGCGGCGTTTGGCCCCGGGTCCAAAATGACGCATATTTTGGAGGCCCATCCCCCATCACGCCCACCTCCCCCGCAGACTCCTGGATAACAACATTTTGAAGTTGGTAAGTAAGGGTTAAAAATATGCTAGCAGACATATATATATAAATATAACCCATAGTTATAATGCAAGTTTTCTTACAGTAATACTTAATGTATCAATATCTGTTACAGTAGCACAAGATCTCTGTATGATAGACAAAGTAAATATATTTTGTTTAACAGGTATGTGCAATAACTTGTTAAACTTGTTTGGAGTAACAGTTCACACTGAGTCAGCCAACAAGAAACATACAGTCACTTACTAAAGGTCATGTTTCTACAGCATGCTAATTTGGCACCTGTGTAGGATCATTGTACAGTTTTATACATGCGTATCTATAATAACAGTATCACCAATATCTTAATATACTGTTGATTACTATACAATAATACAGTTCTGCTAAAAAAAATATTATATAATGATGTTCTTAAAAAAAAAAGCTCAAACTTTTTCTGCCTGAGCAAGAACAAAATAGATTTCCTTTTAAAACCACTAAAAGTTTGTCACTAGAGTGCAGGTCGGTCACTTGAAAACTTGCATTTATTCTAGTTGCACACGTTAATTTCAATTTGTTTATTTTGTAATGTTTGAACATCGCACCCACTGCCGTATAAGGAAGGCCTACCATGAAAAGGTAAACAGTACAGCACAAGATCATTGGATAAATGCCCGGCACTCAAAGAAGGTTGTAATGTGGTCACTGCAGAAAGAAAATCAGGTATCTCCTTGGAAAATGCAGTGACAAAGATTGACCTTGTAATTGCTGCCAGATCAATTGCTTGTCCTGGTTGATCTCCACAGTTTGTCAGACTGAAACAGGAATATGTTCTCAGTGCCCTATTACTAGACCTTTACAGTAGGTTAATTAGAGATGGGCGGGTCCGGTTCTCCGAGAACCGAACCCACCCGAACTTTGGGTATCCGAGTACCGAGCTGAGCAGCTCGGTACTCTCCCGCCAATTCCGAATCCAAATCGAGGCCGAACGTCATTGTGACGTCGTCGGATCTCGGGACTCGGTTCTCGCGATACTTCAACTTTATAAATACACGCCTCCACAGCAATCCATCGCCATTTGACAGAGGGAGAGAGCAGGGTGTAGTCATAGGCTAATTAGAGCAGGGACAGAGAAAGAATACAATATTGTTCTTGCAATTGCTCTAACCAAAATCGCTAGTGCAGAGAGGAGGATAGAGGTTTATTATTTTTTCTTCATATTTGGCACTCCCCAGCGCTTTTGGGTTGTCCCCCATAATTGTGCATTAATATTTCTGGCTGTCAAAAGTCATATCTGTCAGCAGTATCTACTCAATAAATGTTAGCACTCCTCAGTGTTTTTGGGGTGTCCTCTCTAATTGTGCATTAATATTTCTGGCTGTCAAAAGTCATATCTGTCAGCAGTATCTACTCAATAAATGTTAGCACTCCTCAGTGTTTTTGGGGTGTCCTCTCTAATTGTGCATTAATATTTCTGGCTGTCAAAAGTCATATCTGTCAGCAGTATCTACTCAATAAATTTTAGCACTCCTCAGTGTTTTTGGGGTGTCCTCCCTAATTGTGCATTAATATTTCTGGCTGTCAAAAGTCATATCTGTCAGCAGTATCTACTCAATAAATGTTAGCACTCCTCAGTGTTTTTGGGGTGTCCTCCCTAATTGTGCATTAATATTTCTGGCTGTCAAAAGTCATATCTGTCAGCAGTATCTACTCAATAAATGTTAGCACTCCTCAGTGTTTTTGGGGTGTCCTCTCTAATTGTGCATTAATATTTCTGGCTGTCAAAAGTCATATCTGTCAGCAGTATCTACTCAATAAATTTTAGCACTCCTCAGTGTTTTTGGGGTGTCCTCCCTAATTGTGCATTAATATTTCTGGCTGTCAAAAGTCATATCTGTCAGCAGTATCTACTCAATAAATGTTAGCACTCCTCAGTGTTTTTGGGGTGTCCTCTCTAATTGTGCATTAATATTTCTGGCTGTCAAAAGTCATATCTGTCAGCAGTATCTACTCAATAATTTTAAGCACTCCTCAGTGTTTTTGGGGTGTCCTCTCTAATTGTGCATTAATATTTCTGGCTGTCAAAAGTCATATCTGTCAGCAGTATCTACTCAATAAATTTTAGCACTCCTCAGTGTTTTTGGGGTGTCCTCCCTAATTGTGCATTAATATTTCTGGCTGTCAAAAGTCATATCTGTCAGCAGTATCTACTCAATAAATGTTAGCACTCCTCAGTGTTTTTGGGGTGTCCTCTCTAATTGTGCATTAATATTTCTGGCTGTCAAAAGTCATATCTGTCAGCAGTATCTACTCAATAAATTTTAGCACTCCTCAGTGTTTTTGGGGTGTCCTCCCTAATTGTGCATTAATATTTCTGGCTGTCAAAAGTCATATCTGTCAGCAGTATCTACTCAATAAATGTTAGCACTCCTCAGTGTTTTTGGGGTGTCCTCTCTAATTGTGCATTAATATTTCTGGCTGTCAAAAGTCATATCTGTCAGCAGTATCTACGCAATGGATTCAAAGCAGTCCACATATGATCTAAATGAGCAACCAGGTTCTGTCACCAGTCCTGATGTTAGTGTTCCCAGTACGTCATCTGGCCAAGGCGATGTCAAACAACAGAGTGTTTTCAAATTAGTGCAAAAAACAAAAACCAAAAAAAAATTTACTGTATTGAAGCGAAAAAGAAGTGTAACTGAGCAAAAGTTAAGTGACGATAAAAAAAAAATTGCAAGCATGCCATTCTACACACGCAGTGGCAAAGAGAGAATGAGGCCTTCACCTTTGGCTATTAGTGGCAGATCCCAAAAAGTTACCCAGCCTACAATTGGTGCACAACTACTGTTACGCGTCAAAGCTGAGCTGCAAGATACCAGTGAGGCATTACAGGAGAATATTTGCTCTGATTCACAAATGACAACAATCCCTGTGGAGAGTCCATCCAACAGTGGGATGTCTAATCGTGAGCATTCTGCTGATGTGTGCCTTAATAGCCCGAGTGTAGCCGGTGATACCCAAATTGAGGATGCCACTTTGGAATTAGAAGAGGATGAGGGGGAGATTTGTGTAGGCGACGAGGGCGCTAATGATGATGTTGATGATTATGATGCAGACAGATACCAAATTGCCTTTCTCAATTTCTATTTATATTCTAGATTATATAACGGCTGAATAGTTTTCTATTTTACTCCTAGTGGAGAGAGGATCTGATGCAGACAGATACCAAACTGCCTTTGTCCATTTCAATTTATATTGTACAGTCTATAATGGCTGAATTTTTTAGTATTTTATACAAGTGGAGGGGGGGCTAGAGAGACAGAAACCAAACTGGCTTTCTCCATGTCAATTAATATTGTACAGTCTATAATGGCTGAATTTTTTGGTATTTTATACAAGTGGAGGGGGGCCTAGAGAGACAGAGTGACCCCAAACTGTCTTTCTCCATGTCAATTAATATTGTACAGTCTATAATGGCTGAATTTTTTAGTATTTTATACAAGTGGAGGGGGGCCTAGAGAGACAGAAACCAAACTGGCTTTCTCCATGTCAATTAATATTGTACAGTCTATAATGGCTGAATTTTTTGCTATTTTATACAAGTGGAGGGGGGCCTTGAGAGACAGAAAGCAAACTGGCTTTTTCCATTTCTTTACATATTTAACTATAAGTGTAGGGTGTAATATACATTCAAAGACGATGGCTGCATTGCCAATATGCATAGATGGAGAGGAAGACAATCTGTTTTGTGTGTAGAATAGGCCTACCAACGAAGAATTAAACTGTTTTTTTGGATGATTTATTACCTCAACAATTAGATTACTTGTCTCTAAAACAGTTGGAGCACTAAATTGGGTTAATTTAGGCCCAAAAACATGGATTTTCCCAAAAAATAGCAAAACAAAACCAAACAAAACCAAAACCAAAACCAAAACACGCAATGGCGGTTTTGCAAAACCAAAACCAAAACCAAAACACGACGGTAATCCAGATCCAAAACCGAATCCAAAACCAAAACACGGGGGTCAGTGACCATCTCTAAGGTTAATACAAAACTATGTTTCTATAGAAGTCAGATGCATCTCTTAGCGAAGGTAGAAAACACAGCAGAATACAAACACATCTTATCTCATTCTGTGCAGTGAATAGAATACGGACACATGTAAGGGTAAACTTGGCAGCACTGGATAGCAGCAGCCAGTTGTATGAACATACAGTAAAATCAGCTGTATTTGCAACACATCATTCAAGCCACAAGCTTAGAAAACCCAGAGCAATAACTGTGCTGTATATTCAGTGAGAGCTGCCTTAAGGTTTCAGCCACCACAGATATTCTTAGGGATATTATTGGTTTCAGAGTAGAGTAAACAGATGTAGTAGAACAAATGATATGTGTGTGCTGAGGTATTTTTACTGCAGTGTGAGAACAAAGTATGATTGGCTCAGGTTACACGGTAAATCAGACGGCCCTGAAACAGTTCTGGCATCTGGTATCGTCAGGTGAATAGAGTCCAGTGTCCCCAGAGAACAAATATTGAATTCTATTTCATAGCACACATTCAAAATAATGCATAATAAAATGTTAAACAGTAAAACACAGAATAATGCAAACTAAAATATACAAATTTACAGTGACAAATATATCACATTACCGTAATATGTAAATATAGATGTTAAAAAATAGAATGTTTGTAATGATCCCTTCTTATGCATGTTTTGGAAAATAATACAGAAGTTATTTACAGGATTCAACAGTTTCCCTAGCAGTTCAGAGGCAGTGTTAGCTTTACTATTAATTACACTACCTGATGGGGGAGAGACTTGTGACAGGCATAGATTATATTGTGTTATGCATCCAGGTCTTTAAACAAGTTTGATGATTAGAGCTACATCTGGACGGAAAGTATAATTCATTGTTGTACCCTCCAAGTAGGATATAATTTCAGTTATAGCCATCAAAGGAGAGCTCACAGTACAAAAGGTACAAGGTGGTAGTCAGAGAAAAAAAAAGCAAAAAGGAACCTACTTAAAAGGAACCCACCCCTTGCTCCATTGTATCATTTACAGCTATTGGCCAGAAGATACTGAAGCAACAAGTGCAGTGACATACCTAAAGGCCACTGGTAAGAAATTTAAACCAGGGTCTCCCTTCACATCCTCTCCCCTAATAACACCCGACACAAAAACCTTTTGCCAGCACTGCTGCCATTCTGGGGACCCACAACATTAGAAAGTCTCTTATAACTACTAAACAGGTCATATTGTATATCTATGATAACACAGAGAGATAAAGTAACAAGCAATCCTAAGCATATACAAAATATAAGAGTCACTGCTGTGTCCCAAAGCACCTTTCATTCTGGTAGCAGTTATTACCATTGCTACTGCATTGAGTGCGTGTTCCTGGTAGAAGAGGTCATAATGTTATTGGATCTGAGACAATCACATGATGCTCATATGCAATCATGTGACTCCCTACTTAGCCAGGAATGCCAATTGCTTTAGCCACACAGGTAGCATTAGGAGAGGAAAATAGCCATGGCAGTCCAACCCATTGAGTGCCTATTGCATCTATTGGGGCATGACTCTAGTCTACTTTTTGATGTTTATCTGTGAATATACTTTGTGCACAATTTAGAGGGCTGTGATAGACTGCATATGCTTAGAACATAAAAATATCCCTTAGAATACTGCTTACGGTCACTTCTTGATCTCCCCGAAGTACTTTCACTTTTTCTCTAAAACTACTGCTTATTGATGCCTCATTTAAAACTTAAGCCATCAGGACTGGCTAATATGTACATATGAATGTACTTCCCCATACAAACTGCATGTAGATGGCACCGAAGGAGCTCAATTACTGCAACCTTAGGGAAGGAGCAAAAGGCAGACAAAAAAAATTACTGCAGTCACCCACATAACTGGGAATCACCCACCTAAAATGTACACACTTCACTCCTTGAAGTTATGTCTCATTAACATGATTTCAAGTATGTATTTCTAATATATTATACAGTCATTTATCAATTCACACAATGCAGAACAACAAAAACACAGTTAGCAAACATGTAAAATAGAAAAGAAAAACATGCAAAAGGAAACTGTGAAAAAATCTCATCCATCTGAAATAGCCAGGACAAAGCAACAACGAAAATAAGAAGATCAAATGATACTGTACTTGTGAACTAACTAAACACAATGCGATATTACTAATGCAAGACATAGGAATTGCACTGTGGTCTGGTACAAGAGCCTGTCAAACTGACAGGTGCAAGATGACTGAGCTGTAAATTTCCAAGAAAGAGGCACACCAACTCTAGTACACCGCTGCAGAGCATGTCAGCACTCACACATTACCTTAACAAAGTGCCACAGAAAAACAACATTACTCAGAACACTTTCGCCTTTTCAATCACACCACATTTTCAATTAGTGATGCTTTAGGTATGAAAACACCAACACATGCTGTTGCAAGAGGCAATAAAAATTTCACAGGCTGCAGAGACTAATCTAACACCTGAACTCTGGAAAAATCACTTAACAAGCTGTTGAACTTACCTTGCAAAGATATACTTGCAGAATTTGATTCCTTTTCTCCCATTGTGGTTCTAATGTAAAAAAACAAAACAAATAAAGGTAGCTGGTTCACGTTGAATAACTTACTATGCAGGCTGTGACCTCCTGATTCTGTAGAGTACTGTAGTGCTGCAATAGTATACCTATTTAGCTAGTGAATAATTAGCAACCTGTTTCCTGAGTTACCTGAGCTTGCCTGACCTGTTTCTCTATCAACTGACATCATATCCTTTGATCTACAGTACCCTGTTCTAGACAAGATGTCTTTGTTTCTCTTATTACGTATATTTGCTTTAATAGTTTTATTATTTAATATTGAAGCCTTTAAATATAAATTTTTTCTCTGAAGGTCATTTGAAAGGGAAAAATAGCAGATCTACAGTATAAAGGTTGCTCTAGACATGCTGTATACACTGCTTTCAGCAACTGTGCCTAGTTTTCCACTGGGGCTCATAGCTTTGGGGAGTAATGCAGCAACAAAGTAGATAAAGGGGCAAAGGGGGTAACTTTTAGGGATATTCTTTGCCATGCACGCCCAATCACATTGTGTGATTTCTATTTTGCACTAGCTCAGACTTGGCAGAAATCGAGTCTTATCCCACAGTATAATCTTAGTCAGACAAAACAGTTCCTATGCACACAACAAGTAAATAAAAATTGGGTCAAATTTCTCCCTCCCCAAGTCCTCAATCTGCCACAGTGTTAAGCAGCCTTGACTGGTTTCCACTATAACAGGTAGACCCTGATAATTTTGTATTTGTCTGTCTTAGTATGTGGGGGGTCATTTTTAATAAAACCATTGGGGTTTTTTCATTTGGTATATGACATATCTAGAAAGAGGAAAATACTATTTCTTAAAATGTTTAATAAATTGGTGAATGAGGGTGTTGGAGTATCTTTTATTCAATTAAACTTTATGAAAATGATCTGTGTCTCGGGGACCAATGCCAAATATATTGGGACTATGGGATGCCTCTGGAAGGCGGGGCATGCTGTTTACTGTGCCTCCATTTTCTAATACAGGCACAAGCCCTTCATTAAACAGCCTAGGGATTGTTTCACTATAGCAGTGGGAAGCCATGCTGTCTGAATGATTTCAGGGATTGAATCAAAATGTAATTATTTATTTACTTGAAATGGTGTACTGGACATAAAGGCTGATCAATCACAGATGGTGAATGAGTCTGCAAATGTGCATCTTCACTAAAAGGTTGTACTAAAGTTGTAGGTCTTTGGCAGAGAAGAGCATTTCTAGGCATACTCCAAGCAATGCAAGAAAAGGCTTCACACACAGGTGATAATGTTCCATCACTGTAATAAATAGGGCTAAACCAAGCAATATTTTAGGATACAAACAGATTAAGAACTGAGGGCTGAAGTAAGCATGAAGGAAATTAAAAGCTGACGCTGTGTCACTCAACTGTAGTTATTCCTCTGGGGTTAAAAGTTTAACTGGGGAGGTGTATTCAGGGGAGGGCTTGATATAGACTATAAGACTGATTAGCAGAGAAAAAAACATTCTTTGGAGATTCAGGACGTTGCCCACTCACTCTCCCTGGTTTGGATGGACTTCAGCGCCTGCTCTGTCTTGGCAATTCCTGGTCTGTTGAGCAGGTCCTGGATGGCATGTTGCCGAAAAATGCAGTGCAGTCGGTGATCAGTGTTTGGGATGCACATTACTGTAGTGGGCACGCTGTACCCACCTCTGTTTGAGGAGTCGGCTATAGTCTTGGTGCAAGTACCGCCCCTGTGGGTCGGCTTGTGGTTGCATTCCTTTTAGTCCAGAAGGGTTGCGAGTTCTGTTGTGCTCAGGGTTGAGGGTCCCAGTAAGGTAGATATGTGTGCCTGGGGGCTGTTTCGTTGTCAACTCCCGTTTGTGGATGTCCTATGGGTAAAATGCTGGGATATCCTGGTTGCCTGGCATGTGTCGTACAGACTGCTCTTTTTTTCACCACTATATTTGGTTGCAAAATAAACTCCTTTTAATTTTGCCACATTTATGTCTCGTGTCAATTATTTAAAGAAGTTAAACAAGTTGTTAAGAAGTTTAAGTGGAATGAGGGATATCAGCCATTAAGCATTGTAAGGTATACTCAATTAAAAGGGGTTGTACTAAAGAGGTAGGAGAATGGACTTTGATGTGATGTTTACACTTTCCCACAGTACACCTATTAAATATTTTAGAGGAAGTGTTCACCTCTGTGTGCACTCTGCACAACACTGAGGTACAGAGCTGCATGCGGATGGAGCAGAGAGAAAAGGTGGGTGAATTCAGTTTCCTTGGGCAGGTGAGTAGCTGTGTGAATTTGTTAACCACTCTCAGGGGTATTTTCTGTGTGTCCCTTCCATGGTTGAGTGAGTGGAGGAATATGTGTAACGTGCAAACAATACAGAAGTGGATGTTGCCCCGTCAATTTATAGGTTCATAGCAGGTGCTTGAAAGGGTGGAGTTATCCAAAAGGAACAAATACAGAGAAAAATCCTGTACTTTTAATAGGACATGTTTTGTGCCTCTATGTTACAGAGAAACCGACTCCTAGGCAGACTCTGAATAATGTAATAAAATAGCTTAATGCAAAAATGTATGCCAAATTTAATAAGGTAGTTTCAATGTTCCTTTACTCTGGTGATTAATTAAGCCAATCACTGTAATAAACATAGAGGAATTACAGTTATAAGGATTAACCCATAACATAATTGTGGGGAATAAGGCCTAATCATAACTTAAATGCATTGTAAATACTGTGTATCAAATAGAGCCATTTCTAAAAAAAAATTCTCTGTAAGTCAAATACAAATGACTTCAAAGCAGAGCCCTGCTTTCAAATGACCTGTGTTTATTCGGTGGCTCTGCACACCCCTGTCTCATTAGATAACAGTTGTCTCCTTTAGGGAGTGAACAGCTTCAAAGGCCCCTGGTGTGAGCTATATCCTATTTTTATACAGATGGGAAGGAGCCGTTCAGAGCTTGTGGTCTTCCATGATGAATTGATATATTTTGTATTGGCAGATATGTTTTAGTTTCCAAAATACCACTTAAAATCAATAAAGTAGTGATTAACCACATACCAATAAATAACATGATGAAGAGCAGCTCACACATCAAATCAAGTAGTCTGTCACACAGACAAGTTGAGTAAAATAAGTATAAGCTCAACTAATACACTGGACCTGGACCTGTTTGGTATTAATAAATTGGAAAATTCAGAGTGGATCTATTAATAATAAAATTGGGTATGCGTGATACACCACATGAAAGTAAGGTCACACAGTAGAATTGGGTATTAAATCAGGGAATATGCAAATTGTGGTTGTAAACAGTGTCACAGACCTCAACCCCCCTGGAGGTGGGGAAAGGTGAAAGTGTGTTTAAAAAGCTGAAACCAGTTACAAGAAAGGGTCAGCTCTTGGGGATCAATCTAATTGAAGGACTGTCCATCTCTTCTGTCTGCCCCAGGATTACAGATTATTATACGTAAATTATGCTCTGTACTTTCATTCCATTTGTTTTTATAACTGTTATGCTATTTTTATTGGTATGTCAATTGTTTATTAATTGTTTTCATAACCTGTAAGCATTGTACTTTTTGCATATTAAATCTAAAACTTAATAAGTGCTGTCCTTATTGCTCTAAACAAATTCACAGCATTTTATGAAGAAGATTGCTTGCCCATGCTAATCCTTAAAATGCTGATGTGTAAATTGTGAATACAATTGTATACCAAGCCTAGTGTGTGCCTGCATGTACTTTTGTGTCATATAGCCTTGAGGGGTTAAATGTTAACTCTTTTGATCGCTGGTGTGTGCCTTTCTAACCTGTGTGTTACAAACAGTGCTCATTGTGTGCCAGTGTGTGACAGTATATTGGGGTCCTATTGCCCTTATTCAATAGGTGGTGGAAAAACCGAAGTGGGTGTGGTTGTGTGAGTGCTGTTTGGGGTAGATTTGGCAAATATGTAATCTATGCGACAAGTGAGAGGAAGAGTGAGTGCTGGAATCATGAGCAACCCCATACCGTAAACACTTCCATTAGGAAAATACCATAAAGGTAAGATAAACCGAGGGGACAGTGTGAAAATGCAGGGAGGGGGATGCTGCAGGGGAGAAACAGTGAGGAGTGGGGTTGCTGCAGGGGAGAAACAGTGAGGAGGAGGGGGGGGTGCTGCAGGGGTGAAAAAGTCAGGGGCGATGCTGCAGGGTTAAAACAGTGAGGGGGGAGGTGCTGCAGGGGTGAAACAGTGGGGGGGGGGTGCTGCAGGGGTGAAACAGTGTATGGGGGGGTTGATGCTGCTGAGGTGAAACAGTGTGTGTGGGGGGTGATGCTGCAGGGCTGAAACAGTGTGTGTGGGGGGGTGATGCTGCTGGTGTGAAACAGTGTGTGGGGGGGTGATGCTGCAAGGGTGAAACAGTGTGTGGGGGGTGATGCTGCAGGGGTGTAACAGTGAGGGGGTGATGCTGCAGGGGAGAAACAGGAGGGGGGATGCTGCAGGGGTGAAACAGTGTGGAGGAGCGATACTGCAAGGGTGAAACAGTGAGGGGGGCAAAGCAGCAGGGGTTAAACAGTGAGGGGGGTGAAACAGCGGGGTGTGATAATGGAGGGTACAGTGGGGGGGGGGGTGATGCTGCGAGGGTGAAACAGAGGGGGGGGTGCTGCAGGGGTGAACCGGGGGGGGGGGGAGGGAATGGAGAAGGGCACAGTGTGATGAGGAGACAAAAGTGTGACGAAAGAGGGGGCACAATGTAATGAAGGAGGTCACAGTGTGATGAAGGGGACATTTTTTTCTCTTCTATTCTTCCCACCAAATTAATTTGCTAAAAATTTAAAATTTTACTGCAAAGAATATATATTCTTCATTTATTCATAGAACAATAAATGTACGCTGTTTAATGTAACTGTATTACTCTCTTTATGAAAGTTTAAAATATAATTTGTATTAAAAGAAGAAAAGCATTATTGAATGAACAAATAATTTATAACAGAGGAGGGCGACAATTTATTTTTTTGCAGGGGATTGCCAGCACCGGCCCTGAAAAGAATCTCCCAAGAAGGTTGGTGAGTATGCACCTTTATGTGTGCTGAGTGGACCACCAAATTTAACTGTTACAAAATTGGGGTGTTTTGGGTTGCTAGGACATATGTCCATGTGCATAGCATATCTTGCATAAAACAGCTCTGTGCATGCCCAGAAACGGACATTACCCCCAATGAATGGGTGTCACGGGCACTAGGAGTCTTTACCCAGTATCACCCGCTGATGGTCTTATCAGAGCAGTAGAGTTGGTATATGATACTCTGATGGCAGGGTGATAATGGAACTGGAAACAGCAGATGGTTAGAGAATGCTCAGAAAGTCTATGACTAGCAGCACTGGTAAACAATAGGTAACTGAACACGAGGATCTGGATGGACAAGGGCACGTGAGGGTAGTCAGTGGTCTGCGCACGGCAAGTTGTACCACTGCTATAGTGAGAAGAATGTCCAGGAGTAATAAGGAGGTGAAAGTCAGCGGTCTGCGTATAGCAAGTTGTACCGCTGTCTGTAGTGAAGGAATGGAATCCAGGTGAAGGTAACAGGGAAGTCAGTGGTCTGCGAGTAGCAAGTTGTACCACTGCTTATGTGAGAGGATATGTGAGGAAGGACACGAGGAGATAAATGCTATGCAGAGTCTACACGGGTACACTGAACTTGATCCCACGTTGAACTGCACACAATGAATGAACAGCACTGCACAGATAAACAAAGTCACTCAAATAGTCCAGCAAAAGGAAACACAGTCAATAATAGCAATAGTCTCAGAGGATGGAAACTCCGGAGTAGAACAACTCAGTCCAGATGGATATGCAATACACCAGCACAGTCAATGAGAAGTATGCATACCGTGGTTCAGATGAGCAGGCTGTTAGGGATAGCTGCAGGGATACCTGAGCGGCCGGGAACAGACGAGATGCGAAGTCCTTGCAGAATGGAAGCGGCAGGTAGGTGCAGCGCACTGTAGGTAGGCCAGCAAGATGACAAATACTCAGGAAGCAGTAGTATATAGAATAGAACAGCAGGAGACCACGGGAGAGTTGAAGCGATGTAGCAAAGCTGGAAGCCGAGGAGCGTAGACTCGATGCAACAGGCGAGTTGACACAAATGGACACACTGTAGAAGCAGTAGGCAGCGGGTCAGCTGACGGCAGGTAGAATGCAGAATGGAGCGCTGAGACGAGCAGACTCTGTAGACACGCTGAAGTAGCGAACAGGAATCAGCTGGAACAGTAGCGATGACACTCAGGAGAGTTAGCAGTAATCTGTAGCTGTAGATACACGGAGGCAGCGGATAGGAATCAGCTGCTGGAGTCACGAAGAAACACAGGAGAGTTTGCAGTAATCTGTAGCTGTAGATACACGGAGGCAGCGGATAGGAATCAGCTGCTGGAGACACTAGGAACACGAGGAATAGAAGTGGTCTGGAAACCACAAACGGCAAACAGGAATCAGCATCAGCTGAACACACGAGGAGGCACTGGAACACCTTCAGAGACTCATGAGGAATGAGACTCCATGAGACTCCATGAGACTCCAAGATCAGGCCACGTGGTATTGACCACAGGTGCTTAATATAGGGAGTGTTGCCTGATCAGCCAATTAAGTTAAAGGAACAGAACTGAAGGTTAAAAGGGACTGCACATGCACAGTACCTCATAATAATGGACGGACACGGTTCCTAGCTGCCTTAGAAGTAGCACTCACAGTCCGGTGAGTGACAATGGGATTTCATGCAATTTATATTTTGTCTGAATATAAATAACAGGTACAACTCCCCATTTCTTGAGAGGCGGTACAGAGGAGGCAAAAGGCGGACTAACATTGACCATGAACAGTAAGGGTGTTCTGACGCAGATATGGTGGATCCAAGTCCTGTGATTGTCTTACGTACACTTGTTTTCAAATACAGAAGTGGAAGCTGCTGCACTTGTTTTCACCTGTAATTTTTGCACAGACTACAGGGAAGGTGTAAGTGCCAATTGCGATTAATGACTGACACGGCATAGTCTTTGAATTGAAAATTACATATATGTGTGATACTAGCTATCACAAACCAATAGTGCGACATGATGGACCTACTATGTCACCCTGTCCGTGTGTTGCTGGGGACTGATGTGGTTTGCTTTGACACCGTCCCCTTTTCTTTAACCGCAAGAGGAGGGACTTTTGCTGCTGCTGCCACCACTAGACTCCATCACCGACACCTATAACCGCGTCCTTCTGGGTAACTCTCGCTGCTAGTGTACCCCCTTGCTGGGAATCTGGCTGGTACATCTGACCTCTTACCTTCAGATCAGGGTTACTGTGGATGGTTCCCCCTGGCCTATCACACTGGCCAGAGATGCAGTTAGTGGGCAGAGCATTGGTAATGGGTGCAGGGTTCCAACCTCAGAACAGCTGGAAAACAGATTAGATTAGATTTGGTCTAATCTGCAGGTCACAGGATTTACAGCAGGTAAGTAGTCAAAGCAGGATCTTGAAGCAGTGATGTTTATTTAGCTCAAGTGTCCTAATAAGGCCAGTCTGTGTAACTAGCAATCTTTCCAGAAGTTACAGATTATATAATACTAATACATGGTCAAACAGTGGGCTTTTAATACAGTTTTACACAGAAACCCTGGCAGGATGTAATCCAGCCTCCTGCCCTTAAAGTGACGTCAATCTCTGTGCCCTGTATGTTCCTGTGAATAGTTCTATGTCAGTTTTCCTGGAAGTCTGATTTATGTGATGTGATTAGTTACAGCAGTCGCAATTGTTCTATGTCACTGTTTGAAGAAGTCTAAATTCCTCCATGTAGCTAATGACACCAGTTGGCATGTTCATGTCTCTATCACTTTTGTTGAAATGTAGTCTGTAGGAATAATGACTACCAACGGCTGCACATACCATGTCTGAGAAGAGCACATGTGGCCTACTCAGTCATCGTTAATATTTACAATATTTCCAAAGAAAAAATTCAAATCAGCCCAACCATCACTGAAGTATTAGACAGAGGCATATTGTATTGTGATGCCTACTAAAGCACTCTTTCTAAAAGCGCACAAAAATTATATCTTTAAAGATCATGCCTTTTAACTTTGTTGAATCTGATTTATTTTAGAAATTAATAGCTTGTGCACAAGCAAGATGGCAACTACCTATTTAGTATTAGTTTTTAAGCAAAGTAGAACTAGCTAAATAGACTAGTATTGTTACCAACACAGAACTAGTTCTATCTGTTATGGCCTACGACCACCTAGATGAGCTTTTAGAACAGGCAGGGTAGAGATCTTCACCTATAGCAGCCGTCTTTTGCGTAGAGCTTTATATGCTCACAGGTACTCAGATGCCCCCAGATCTTTGGCTCAGACTAGTAAAAGCTCATCAAAGATGGCCGCAGCACAGATGGAAAGGAAGGCGCTGGCCTAGGCTGGAGCGGATGTCAGAGGCAGGCAGAGGTCAAGGGTCACAGGCAAGTAGCAGAGTCCAGTAAACACGCCAAATGGTCAAGGCAACTAGCGAAGGTTCAAAGTCTAGGTACAGGCAGAAGGTCAGGGCAACAAGCGATGGTTTAGAGTCCAGGTAACAGACAGAGGGTCTTACACAGAAAGGCAATCCAGGGAGACAACCAATACAGGACAGAGCAGGTAAGCTAACAGAGAATCTAAACGCTATAACCGGCAGGGAGGCTAAGCCCTGCCTGCCTTAAGTATTGGTTCTGGCCACTCATGGCTTGCCCTGAAACACCCAGGCAGCCACTAATTAATCTCCTGGCTGCTAACTGGCCATAGGCTTATGACGCTCGCACCCGCTGTTCTATATTGCCGGGGCGCGATAGCAATTAACTGGCGCCCAGCCGTTGCCCTGGCAACGGTCGGGCCAAATAACGGAAGTGACGTCCCGGTCGTCATGGAGACAGCCGGAACACCAGAAGGAGACGGAAGTAAGTCGCGGTAGTGCCCGCGGCTGCCACGGCTCCTAACATTATCAAAATCTGTTGGTAAATCCTGCCACAACAGATATGTAATTGAGTCACTATGGTCATGTCAATATATAGCTTTCACCACCAACTGAATCCTCTTGGATCATTTTTGAGTGTCTAAAATAAGGTCACAGCATAGGTTCCCTACTATTCCTTCCAACATCAATCATCATTGTCATTGTCACCCTTATCAACATTGGATTCTTCACTTAAATAAAGAAAATATAAGCATTGTCAACTCAATGTAATCTAAGTAATCACTTGAATAGATTGTGACAACGAGCACTTGGGTGTTCTCCAGATAACTAAAGACTGGAAATAGGGCATCTGAAAATGGTTTGAATATTGTTGCTGCCTTGTGGTCAGACAAATGAAACACATCAGCTATTTAGTTCATGCGCCCATGGCTGCCAAGAGGAATTCAGGTACAGCAACTTCAAGGGGCCCCCTTTATAGTTGAGCATGGTAAAACATTATGCGCCGCCGCTCTGCCCCTCTCTGCCCAGCACCTTTAGTCTCACACATGTCCGCTCTCTGCCCAGCACCTTTTATCACACATGCCCATCTCTGCCCAGCACCTTTAGTCACCCATGCCCCCTCTCTGCCCAGCACCTTTTATCACACATGCCCATCTCTGCCCAGCACCTTTAGTCACACATGCCCCCTCTCTGCCCAGCACCTTTAGTCACACATGCCCCCTCTCTGCCCAGAACCTTTTATCCCACATGCCCATCTCTGCCCAGCACCTTTAGTCACCCATGCCCCCTCTGTGCCCAGCACCTTTAGTCACACATGTCCCCTCTCTGCCCAGCACCTTTAGTCACACATGCCCATCTCTGCCCAGCACTTTTAGGCACCCATGTACCCTCTCTGCCCCAGCACCTTTAATCACACATGCCCATCTCTGCCCAGCACCTTTAGTCACACATGCCCCCTCTCTGCCCAGCACCTTTAGTCACACATGTCCCCTCTCTGCCCAGCACCTTTAGTCACACATGCCCATCTCTGCCCAGCACATTTAGTCACACATGCCCCCTCTCTGCCCAGCACCTTTAGTCACACATGTCCTCTCTCTGCCCAGCACCTTTAGTCACACATGTCCCCTCTCTGCCCAGCACCTTTAGTCACCCATGCCCCCTCTCTGCCCAGCACCTTTTATCACACATGCCCATCTCTGCCCAGCACCTTTAGTCACACATGCCCCCTCTCTGCCCAGCACCTTTAGTCACACATGCCCCCTCTCTGCCCAGAACCTTTTATCCCACATGCCCATCTCTGCCCAGCACCTTTAGTCACCCATGCCCCCTCTGTGCCCAGCACCTTTAGTCACACATGTCCCCTCTCTGCCCAGCACCTTTAGTCACACATGCCCATCTCTGCCCAGCACTTTTAGGCACCCATGTACCCTCTCTGCCCCAGCACCTTTAATCACACATGCCCATCTCTGCCCAGCACCTTTAGTCACACATGCCCCCTCTCTGCCCAGCACCTTTAGTCACACATGTCCCCTCTCTGCCCAGCACCTTTAGTCACACATGCCCATCTCTGCCCAGCACATTTAGTCACACATGCCCCCTCTCTGCCCAGCACCTTTAGTCACACATGTCCTCTCTCTGCCCAGCACCTTTAGTCACACATGTCCCCTCTCTGCTCAGCACCTTTAGTCACCCATGTCTCCTTTGAGCCCAGCACCTTTAGTCACACATGCCTCCTCTGTGCCCAGCACCTTCACACCTGCCCCCTCTTTGCCCAGCACCTTTAGTCACACATGCCTCCTCCCTATCACCTTTTCTCCACTGCACAGCAAGGTCTAGATCTGGCCATGCTTCCGGCTGGTACCTGGTACGGCTCTGAACACAGCCCCCTGCACTCGCAGATGGAAAAAAAAGGAAAGTTTTAAATTTATAAATTTTTTAACTATACAGCTACAGTGGAGTTCCGGACTCCCCAGGAGGTCCGGGCCCGGGTAATTTGTACATGCCCCACCCCCCTCTCGGCAGCCCAGCATGCACAAACTTAAAAGTGCAGAGATTTTTATACACTTATTAAGACATTGAAAGTATGTTAGCAATGTCTATGCTCTAAGATCTTTTATCAACGCTTTATGTGGCATTTATAAAGAAAATTATGGCTGAGACAGCTGAACAATACATCGCTGCCCCCATGTTACTGGCTTGGAGCCACAATAGTTGCAAAGAATATACAGTTTCTTTAAGCTTTTTTTTTCTGTTATCAGCATCTTGAGATACTTGTTAAAAAGGCTTATCCATGCACACTGGTACCCTCTGGTAACCGGGCTGTATTGCTCAAATATAGGACTCTTTGCCCTCTACTAAGTATATCCCTATGTTGTGGAATATCTAAAATGCATGGGAAAAGTATTTTTTTATTTCACCCAATGCAAAGGCATTAGATGGCACATGGTGTATGCTGGTGCACGATTTGTAACAGGTGACTAAGTTTGTTAGCAGAAATATTTGTGACATTGATATTATTTTACCTATTATTTACCTGTCCGTTAAGCTATATGCAGCAGGATAATAAGGGTGATCAGAGCAATAAGCTGCCCTTTCCAACCCAACTATCACACATCTTTCAGTCGTATGTGTGCTTGCATAGATTAGGCAACCAATAATAATGGTCATTTATGTATTGATGATGACTGTCAAAAATTCAGTCATTGATGAAGATGAATCACAGGTCAATATTTAGTGATGAATCAGAAGCCATGGTGCTCTGTTATGTCTGCAAAATTAGAAGTGTACTGAAAGTATTAAGAAAACTGAAATAAGAATGACTATCAAGAATAAATATCAGGAAAAACAGACAAATTATTTAATTTCATGTGTGTTGCAACTCACCTGTCCTCGCTCCAGCGCCGCGATCCTCTCTCCCTTCCGGGTCGCGGCGGCGATGTCACATGACAGTCGGGGCAGGGAATTCAAATCTGGAAACTACTAAAGTCCTGCACTGACGCCTGGACAGCGTCAGAGCAACTTCCTATGTACCCTGACTAGGTGCTTCTCGTGTGTCTCCCGTGAGGAGTTGTCCTCCAGGGAGAACCTTTGTAACCCCACCCCTCCGTGTTAAATTGCTACATTGGGCTCACTCTTCCCTTTTTTCTGGACATGCGGGCATACGGAAGACCTGGGAATTAGTCTCTCGAAAATATTGGTGGCCTACCATACGCAGGGATGTTAAGTCTTTTGTTTCTGCCTGTTCGAGATGTGCCCAGCATAAGGTTCCCAGACAGAGACCAACCGCTCCACTCATGCCGATATTCCATGGTCTCAAATTTCAATGGATTTTATCACAGACCTGCCAAGTTCTAAGGGACATACTGTCATTTGGGTCATCACTGACCGGTTTTCTAAGGTAGCACATTTTGTTCCTCTGAAGAAACTCCCTTCGTCTCCTGTGTTAGCGGATCTTTTTATTAAAGAGATATTTCGACTTCATGGCTGTCCTGCACACATAGTTTCTGATCGTGGGTCACAATTTGTATCTAAATTCTGGAGAGCTTTTTGCCAAAAATTAGGAACCAAACTGGATCTTTCATCTGCATATCATCCCCAGACTAATGGGTTGACTGAGAGGACTAATCAAGAATTGGAGAAGTTTCTAAGGTTTTACATCTCTGCTCTCTCCCTTCCGGGTCTCGGCGGCACTGTCACATGACAGTCGGGGCGGGGAATTCAAATCTGGAAACTACTAAAGTCCTGCTCTGACGCCTGGACAGCATCAGAGCAACTTCCTATGTACCCTGACTAGGTGCTTCTCGTGTGTCTCCCGTGCACCAGCTCCTTACAGGCTTTTCAGACATTAACTCCTCGTGTACCAGACCCAGGCTTGCTGACTACGTATTATCTCCACTCCAAGTGTACCAGACCCCGGCTTGCTGACTACATATTATCTCCATTCCAAGTGTACCAGACCCCGGCTTGCTAATTACGTATTATCTCCGCTCCAAGTGTACCAGACCCCGGCTTGCTGACTACGTATTATCTCCACTCCAAGTGTACAGACCCATGCTTGCTGACAACGTATTCATCTCCATTCCAAGTGTACCAGACCTCAGCCATCCTGACCCTACCTTCCAGTTCCAGTGTTATCGTGGGCTACCTCCGAATCCTTACCTCTAGAGGCAGACCAGTGGACCGCGACCTGCGATCCTCCGAAGCAAAGCCCATCCCGCCTTGCGGCGGTTCTTGGCGAACACCAGGGGGTTCGTTAGACTCCGCACCATCGGCCGGCCAGCGCTAATCTAGAGTAAGGCAAGTACTCCATATTTCATTACTTACATTGCTACATATTGTTACAGTGTGAAAGGGAGTCAGTACTAGTGTATTGCCAATAAAAATGTCCACAGTCTTCATTCTTCATCCATTCATACAGAAAGAAAATAAATTATTTCAGAGAAAAAAATGTGTTTATGTGTTTACAACCATCTCATGTCAGTGATAATGTTAGCAGCAGGTAATTCAGGACATTGTCCAGGCATGTTAAATATGTTTTTACTATACAGGAAATCTTACTAGCTGCAGAAAGACCCATCACACCAACTGACAGATTTTAGTTTCCTTGTCTTCTAAACCTTTTTTTTAAATGTGTGAATGACTTAACAAAGCTACATATACAGTAAAGTAGTTGTCCAATAAGTATATCAGTAAACATCATTCAAACAACCCTGCTCAACATCTTTTTTTCATAATGTGAGTCACATCTTGGTTTTGAGTTCTCAGGCTTGTGACTGACTCAGATATTGTATCTCTTCATCCATAGCTTTCATCTATTTTTGCATCTTGTGGATAGGGAGTGTTTTCTTCTCCTTCGATGACTCTGTATCGGGTTGGGATGCTGTTCAAATAATGTAGGATAGGGTTTTGTTGGAATGGTCACCTTCTGGATCTTCTAACTGAAGGTTGAGGTAGTACTACTCACTTTCATTCTTCAATAGCTGGATTATTTCCTAACTCAATTTCAAAGTTACTTTTTTTCCTCTGTTCCTGGTTGAACTTATTGCTCATGCTGAACACCTATTTGAATCCTGTATCTTTCTGTAGTCTGCTTCCCCTGTATGTTTTCATTTTGGAACATGTACATAGATCTTGCTTGCAAATATTGTAATATTTTAATTAGAGATGTGCCTGAATGTGTTTTGGTTTTGGCTCTGGATTCGCACAAAAGTCCTGAAAGATTTTGGTTGTGGATCTGGATTTAATAAAAATTATGAAAAATAGGTAAAATTATGTGATTTTGAGGTGTTTTTAGTCCAACATTACTATTTATAACATTAAAATTAATTTACAATAATTTACACTCTATTTTCTAATGATCTCTTCAAAACTGCCACCCACACCTGAAATGGTTTGAGGAAATCCCATGCCCATGATAAATGCATTATCATGCCTGAGCCCAAAAAAAAAATCCACCTCTTGTATGTGGAAATATTTATTCCCAACCTAGATGTAAGGATCTTCCTGCAGCCCTCCACATCGCATGCTGCTTATTGTCAGCTCCTGCCTCCAGGACCTTGGACTTATTATGTTATCTGGCAGTACTTCTGTTCACCAGAGGTGCTGCTATTAGTGCCTTTTCCTAGGGGTTAACCTGTCTCACTAATTATCTCCTGCACCTGGGTGTTTCCTACTTATAACTGCCTCTCTTCCTCTCCTGTGCTGGTCATTGTTGTTTTGTTGCCCTTCCTATGGTTTCATTCTCCGGCTGCTCCTGTACCCTCGGATCTTCACATTTGCTGCTAATACCACTTTTCCAGATCTCTAATTATTAAGGGCAAACTGCTTGCATAAAATAATAGTACACACAGCTGGCCCTTAACGACAGTACAGTGGAAATCGTGACATACCTCCTGATTACTAATGATGATGGTTGAGTATGCTTGCAATAATATGTATTTGCAATTAGGAGCAACTATCAAAATGCATTTTATGTACTTTAGACATACATTACATCCTAATAAATGCATTTCATGGGGAAAAACAATAAAAAAACATTTTCTTTGTTTTTAAATATTTTGCCAATAATGACTATGTTATTATCAGGTGTAAACTTTTTTTTCCTCTGTGTTCTTTTCAGAATATATATTCCTCATTATTATCTTCACATCTGGTCCGTTTTGAATTTGGGCATATGTATACCCGATTTACGTTAATTTTTAAACACACATTGCATTCCCTTAATGAATCAGGGACTAATTTCGGAGCATTTATATTTAATAAAAAATCCTATTTCCTCCCAATTAGCACCAACATTAAATTAATAGCAGTGGGAAATAATAGGTAGAGCTACCCCCCTCCCAACATGTCCTGACAATAAATGAATGGAACTCAAATTTAATAAATCTACTTATTTCCCCCTTAAGAGCCCCACTATTAAATCATTAGTATTTCCATTTAATAATTAAACCAATTTCCCCACAAATTGCAACAGTATTAAAGAATTGGTATTCACAATTAAGAAATAGCCCTCCATCTCCTTCAACTAAGCCCCACATTAAATTAATAGCCCCAAACCAACCTAACATTAATTAAATAATGCCATCATACCACCTTACATTAATACTCATTACTATGATCCACTATTAATGAAATAGTACCCATCATCAAATAAGTTGCCAACCACAAATAAATTAATTTTTCCCACTCACTATTAAATTATTATAACCCACCCTCCCCTCAAACTTACCTTTTACCATCTGGCTCTGCAGAGAGTCTGATTCTCTTTATTTCCTTGCTGCCAGCACAAAATACAAGCAGACTGATTTCTAAATAAACTGCACTTAAATCACATCTCCAAGCGATTTTCTTAACACAGAATTGCAGCCAAATTCCTATTCACCTGATATAACTTCTATAATGGCAGACAGGGGGAGGGCTATATATAGAAGATAAAACTCAGGAGAGCTGACATTTTATAGGAAACTACATTTTGCCTCGTTTTCACAGCCCATTTTGGTGCACGAAACCGAGTCGTGTTGCGGTTCAACTCGGATCCCCAATATCGGATATTTTGGGATTTCTCTGAATCTGATCTGCTCATCATTAATTGTTATGTTGCATCTCAAGATGGTTCCTACTTTTCTGTTCAAATAGAGTTTTCACTGTAGTCTTACTGGGTAAGCAATTTGATTCCCTCTAATATGTCATTGGCATATCTTCATCAATCAGCATACATCACCCACTTTCGTACAGCATACAGTTATTTCTCTATGCTATATAATTTTGATCTGGATTGTATTGGTATTCATATAAGTCCACAAAGTCCATGTGTATCAAGCTTAGAATAGTTGTTTACCTGTGTTACTGCTGTTGTTTTTTAGAAAATATGACAAATGAAGCTTTTAGGGTGAACGCACTTAAAGAGCGACAGGGTTTGTAACACGCTGAACACTTACTTGAAGGGGTTAACATTGGGTTGGGCCCGACCAATGGTAGCTCCTGTGGGAGGGTCCTGGGGTTGAATAAAGCAGATGGCACTTCCTGGTTTGCCTCAGTCTTCAGCACGAGATCCAGTGGGAGAGCCTGCAACAGAGAAGCGGATAAGTATCCATTCTTTGCTGTTTAATTCTTTGTAGTTTGCCTTTCTTATTTTGTGGTTCCATTGTGTTAGCTGTGTGATTCCCCTGTTGCTGTCCTTCTTTCCTGCCTTTTTACTCTATATTCCTCCTTATTCTATCCCCCTCCCTCCTCCATTTTGCAAGCTCCTTCTTTTCTCCCTTAGCCCCCGGCAAGGGCACCTTATACCTCAATATCCCTGAATTTGTGGCCCCTTTTATTCCCTGTTACTCCCTGTCAGACCAAAATGCCCCTCCCAAACGAGCCTCCATTCGCCCAGCGCGCATCAGGTCCCCCTCCCCCGTCAGCCCTGGGCGCCATCTTGCGGCCCTCAATGCGGCGTTCCCCTCTCCGGCGGTGGTGTCCCGGTGGCCCCCTTTAGTCCTGCCCGGTTCAAGGACCAGGACACTAACTTCATATCTGGCGGGATAGAGGGTAGCAGGGCGCGGCGGTCGGCGGGGACGGACGGCGCGGTCGGCAGCATCTGAAGGGCCGCGCATGCGCAGAATGAGGGCGCAATCTCGCTCGGCCAGGTTGCTCTGCGTCAGCTGCGGTGAAGGGGGGTTAGGAAGTGGGGGCGATGGATCCCCGGCGGCCACAATTTTGCCTGCATCTGAGCAGGCTGGCGGTATCTCCCCTCCTGCGGCTAGCGCAGGGGGGGTCAGGTGTCAGGATATCACAAGCCCACCAGGGAGACCAAGGGGGATGCGTGGGACAGACAGCTTCAGGCAGTACCCAATAACCCCCCATCTCATCTCACGGGAAGGGGTTCAAAAAGATAAAATTCCCCTGCCCTGCATCAGCTTCATTTTCCCCCAAGCCCCTTTTTGCCCCACAGTAGCAGAGGCTTCTCATGGGAGGCACAGTTTGGGAGGGACCCCACGTTAGCGAGAGGGGTACTTGGCCAGTCCACGCCACAGATGGATATTTTGTCGTGGACAGCATGGGAACGGTGCCACCTGGGGGCGGACACGTTTAGTAGCAGGGGCGCAGGCGATTTTAGGGTAAGGGGAGAGGCGTCTGTGTGGTCCCCTTTTTACCACCAAAGTTTATTGCCGGCGGCGGACAGGGCATTTGGGACACGTCGGGTTCCCTCCCCGGTTAGCGCATCGAGGGGTGTCAGCCATGTTGTGCAGGGCGGCGTGCCAGATAATTTAGTGATTGATTACAACCACACTAGTGCCAGTAATTCGTCACAATGGTCCCTGCCATCGCAAGATCATGTATTCCCGAGCGGTTATGTTGGGAAATCGTTACGGGCGCGGTGCGATAGCCACACCCAGCTGCGGCGTGAGGTAACAGGGGGGTATTCAAGTCCAGGCCACTATGCAGCATCAAACCAGAACTTCGGCGACCCAGACATTGGCGCGGCGCGGCGGCGTTTGGATTACCTTCCTAGGTCACAACTCACTCTCCCCTATTCTGTTTTAGAGCCAGTGGTCCCGAGTCAGGAGACGATGGCGAGCAGCCGTGGTCAGTCCGGGTCTTACTCACAGGGACAGAGGCCTCCAAGGGACACCGAGGAGTCGACACTGGTCAGTTCAGGAGGACAGGTCGCTTCAGCTAGAAACAAGGAGACGACTGCCGATGCCGGGAACCCTGCGCCCGTGGGTGGGTCCACCACTTTAATTACGCACCAATCACAGATGTTGGGTTCACCAGTGCTTTCCACTAGCGGCAAAACTTCTGACTCGGAGGATAGGCCCAGAAAGCTGATCAAGATTTTAGAGACACAGTTGTTAGAAAAACGCAATAAACAGACAACACAGTCAGGACGCGCAGAACAGTCAGTGGTAAGCAGTGATCTAGGGCAGGTTGAAAACCTAGAAATAACTCACGGGATTAGACCTAGCGAGCGAGACAAAATTAGACGGGGAAAGTATGTAGATATGTTTGCACTGACCGGCGAGGTTAAGAAAGCCTTGGCGACAGCGTGTGAAAAGACAGGCATGGGGGAAGAGAGATATCGGTCGTTCCCCAGGTGGGTTAATGCATTCTGCAGTTTTGCTACAATTTACATTGATTCAAGGCCCAGCGAACAGGCGGAAGTTTGGAGGTATATGCACCTCATTAGAGGGATGTTTGTAAAAGACGGGCCAGTGATATGGAGAGTGTACGATGAGCTGTTCAGGAAGCGCATGAGTGGGCGGGAGAAATTGCACCTGGGGTCAAAAGATATTGACACCTGGTTAGAATTGATGAGACCGAGCAGCCAGGCGGCAGAGGGCGGCGCAGGCCGAAGGTTTCAAGGGATGGGGAGGGCTCAAACCGCCCTCCCCTCGAAAGGAGGATGCTACGACTTCAATGCAGGATCTTGTCAGAGAGGAACAGCCTGTAGATTTAGGCACACCTGTGTGTCGTGCGGGGGACATCACTCAGTCGCAGAATGCGTCCGGTCCGGTATTGGGGGTAGGGGAAGAGGCGCTAATACAGCTATACCTGGTCAAGGGTCCATCGCCAATTAATGTGGCGGAGTTGGACAAATGGCTCTCAATGTTCAATGATAGGGACACCGCTGCGCTGCTTCATGATGGTTTTCACTTTGGCTTTAGGCTTCCGATTCAGGGCAACATATCCACAGCAGCTCTGGTTAACTTAAAATCAGCACTCGCCCTCCCAGAAGTTTTAGATGAGAAGATAGGGAAAGAAGTTAATTTGGGCCGCATGATAGGGCCATTTCATCAACCTCCCATTCGAAATCTAGTTAGTTACCAGTCATTCGAGTCTGCACTGGCACTGGTGCAAGAATGCGGGAGGGGGTCCCTGTTAGCTAAAATTGATATTGAATCGGCGTTCCGGCTGTTGCCCCTTCACCCGGATTCGTATCAATACATGGGTTTTCAACATTGCGGTGGATACTATATCGATCGCTGTCTACCTATGGGTTGTTCGATTTCTTGCGCGCTATTTAAAAAGTTTAGCAGTTTCTTGCACTGGTGTTTACAGGCGGGAACAGGGTGCAGGTAGATTGCACACTATCTCGATGACTTCTTAGTTATCGGACCACCGGATTCCGCATGTTGTCAGGATACTTTGTTTTCCATCCAGGCCTTATTCAGGGTACCCATTGCCGTGGACAAAACAGAGGGTCCCATTGTGCGTCTATCATTCCTAGGCATTGAGATCGACACATCAGCAGGGCTCTGCAGACTCCCTGCCGACAAAGTCAGTAAAATGTATGACGCCATTGTGGCAGTACACATATATATTGGCAATATCAAGAATGAGCGCTAATGATAACCAAAAAGCAGCCTAAGTCATCATAAGAGGAGCCACCTGCTTCCCCAAACAGATATACACAACAAAATGATCACTTACAGCGCTGAAAGGGTCACACATACAGGAATGCCAGCATCAAACAGAAAGCTGTAACATAAAATTAAAATAGACATAGAGCAGTACAGTCCCAACAGTTAAATAGGGTATCCACAGTTTTTAGGCAGATAAACCCTCTTCCAAGTGTGTTCCAGATAGTCAAATAAAGGATAACCACGTGAAGGGGCCCCCCTCGGTTGTATGCTTACAAACTGATTTCTTTAAATACAGCACATCAATCAAAGCTCGATGAGGATGCTGACCGCTGACTTCACCGCATGCTCCAACGATAAAACATGTGCACAAAAATAAAATCATAGCATATTACCATTTATTTGAATGACAATAAAATATCTAGTAAAATCCACAGAGTTAGTCTGCTTCTAGGAGCGTACCTCAAGGTAAAATAAATACAGCATATACATTGTGACAGGGAAAATCCCAAAGTCCAAATGACTTGTAGCCGCTGCCGTTACCTTCTGGCCGTCCCAGCAATCGTTTCCCTGTTAACCAACGCGTTTCGAATCACGGAGATTCTTTTTCAAGGTAACAGGTGAGTAAACAAAAAGTCCTTTTAACGTGGTTCAGTCCAATCACATGGTCCGCACTGGCAAATCACATCACATTTGTGATGGTCACATGGTCGCATTCCAATAGATGTTTTCTCAAAACGAGGCTTGGAACATATGCGGTCCACACATGCGCAAATGAGACCTTCCTCTTAGCGATAATGGATATAGGAAATGTCTTACTCAAAGTAGGTGAAGTTAGTGGACTCATGTATATTTCCACGGACATAATAAAAGATAAAAAGTAAAAAGTATAACATATTAGTATTTAACAGAATACAACTCCATAATATTAATCAAAATGTGCATTACAATAAAGTAACATTTATCAAATGGGACATGATAGTGTTACAGCAAACTCTGCTGTTATACCCATCACATGATAGTAATCCAAAAGATGTTTTCCTCAAAAAAAGGCCTACATAGTTCACACATGCACAGATGGATTCTTCCTCTTAGTGATATCGGACATGAGAATTATCTTACTCAAAGTGGGGAACATCAATAAATTCATATATGTTGCCACAACCATGGTAAAAAATAAAATAAAATAAAATAAAATTAAATTAAATCATATTATAACATCTTGGATATTAATAATTAACCAGGTACATCTTCGTGTTGCCAATGGTATTATACATTTCATTGGAATGTCATATATAATATAGCATAACGTTGCAGCAAACTCTCATCATAGCCACTAATGGATATTATCAAGAGGTATAAATATCTAAAAACTGTATGAAAGTTATACAACACAAACGTCAAAATGGAGAAAAGGCTAACAAGGTGGATCCTAGCATAAGACTCAAACTCATATAAACCACTTAAGTTCGAAGTCTCCATTTAATCCCCTGGGTACCAGGGTTTTCAACTGAAAGATCCATCTCATTTCAGCCTTTGCTAGTCTTTGGAGTGTGTTCTTATACCTCCAATGTGGTGTAACACGCTCCAATCCCCAATAATTAATAATATGTTTTGGATTACACTTGTGTATTTTTTTAAAATGATCCGATAGGGTATGGGTTTCTAGGCCCTTTTTGATATTATTCACATGTTCTCTTAATCGAATTTTTAAAGGCCTTGTTGTACGCCCAACATACATTAGATGACACGTACATTCAATAGCGTATACAACGTTAGACATATTACATGTTATGAACTGGTGTATCCGATAGATTTGATTGTTTCTAGAAAATGTGTCTAATTTCATACAGTTCGAAGGTGTGTTCTTACACATACTGCATATTCCACATCGGTAGAAGCCAATACTTTTCACAGTAGATTGACCCACATCAAATGTAACGCTTCTAACGATCTTATCTTTGATATTTGGGGCCTTCCTGTATATAAAGGATGGAGCCTCTGGGAGGTTCCCACCTATCACAGGATCTTTTTTCAAAATAGGCCAATATTTATGGAATATACTTTCCACCTGTCTGTGTGCCACATTATACTGTGAAATAAATGCCCAATTGAACCGTTTCTTATTGGATACCACTTTGTTCTGACCTTTCTCCTCCCATTCCCGGACTATATGTTCAGATTTTGTCAATAACTCCTCTCTATAGCCTCTACTTCTAAAATCATTTTTTAGTCCATCTATCTGGTGGTTTAAAACTACTTCTTCGGTACAATTCCTTTTAAAGCGTTTCATCTGTCCAACTGGAATATTTGAAAGCCAATTTTTATGGTGGTGGCCTTCAAAATGAACATAACTGGGTCGGTCCGTAGGTTTTTGATAGGTTTTAGCATTAATGGCGTTCCCTTTAATATAGACTGTGATGTCTAAAAAATTCACAGTTTGATTGTTCACATTAAAAGTGAGTTCCACATTCGAAGTATTAGAATTAAGGTGCTCAAGAAATTGTTCCAATAATGAGCGTGATCCGTCCCATATAAAAAAGATATCACCTATGAAACCGGTCCATAGCACCAGACTCGCCCCTAGACCTCGCGAATCCCTCAGCCACTCTTCTTTCCACAACGCCATGAAGAGATTGGCATAGTTAGGGGCGAATCTGGTGCCCATCGCCATTCCAATACATTGTAGATAATAGTCATCCCCAAAGCGGAAATAATTGTTACTCAAGATGAATATGATTGATTCAATAATGAATTCCTTAAGCTTTTCAGCCATATCAGTGGTGTTCAAAAAATGGGACACTGCTTTAACTCCCAAGTCGTGCCGGATAATAGTGTAAAGAGCACGAACATCTGCCGTAACTAAAATGTAGCTGTCTTTCCATGGAACAGCCGACAGTTTATCTAAGAAGTCTTTAGTATTCCTAAGTTAGGATGGAGTTGTTTGGACCAAAGGTTGCAAGAACCCATCAATCACCTCTGACATATTTGAGGTAATTGATCCTGTACCAGCGATAATAGGTCGTCCAGGGGGGTTTTGACTATCTTTTATGGACCTTAGGTAGGACATATATGACTGGGATAGTAATATCCTCTATGTTGATATAGTCGTATACGTCCTTCTCTAGTACTCCCATGTTATAATATTTTGTAATCAACGGGGAGAATTTTTTTAAAATACCCCCGGTTGGGTCACCTTTAAGTTTTTTATAGGTGTCTCCCTCAGCCAGTTGTCTAAGTATCTCTGCATCATATTTGATTCGATCCATCACAACGATCCCCCCCCCTTATGGCTTGATAACAATGGTTTTAATGTCTTTAAGATTCTTTAAAGCTTGTCTCTCTTTTACATTTAAATTCCACTGTTTCTTATATTTATGTCTACCTATAGTGGATTCAATATCATCAAGAACCATTTTGCTAAAGGTCTCAATAAATCCTCCCTTTATATGTTGGGGAAAAAATTGTGATCTTTTTTTATATTTTTTGGAAGGCTCAATGTCCTCAGATATGGTATTATCATCAACCCCCTTCATTTCTCTCATACAGAAAAATTTATTTACAGTTCATTTCTTTATATATTTCTGAACATCGACAAATATATCAAAAGAGTTAGGTAAATGAGTAGGGGCAAATTTGAGTCCCTTGTCCTATAAGGTCATTTCTTCTTTTGATAATACAGTGGAACTAAGATTATAGACCATACATTTGTCCCCTACTTCATCAGCCTCCTTAGTAGACTCTGAATTGAGTAAACCATCAGTTACACCCTCTGCACGACGAGGTTTATTTTTAAAATTCCTATTTTTACCCCCTTTAGTGCCTCTAACGGTTTTCTTCTTTTTAGGGTTTGCATGCATTGTGTGGGGATCCATTATCCCTTCCTTTTGTGTGGGTCCCACCGGTCTAAAAAAAGGACCATTGGAAGAAGTAGGTCTAGGTGAAGAATAGTTAGAGTTCCCACCTTTTAGGGGCTCAAACCTATTCTTCAAAGGTAATTTGAAGAAATCAGGATTCCTATTGTTAATGGAACCATGCCTTGTTCTAAAATTGGCGTGAGGCTTTTTCTTATATGGAACCTGCTGCCAGGGATCATTTCAATTATATGATCTAGCCATTGTGGCAGTGTTAGGTGCCAGCTCAAGTTCATTGAGAGAGGTTCAGTCCTTATTGGGTCGGTTCAATTTTGCCTGCCGGGTGATTCCCATGGGGAGAGTGTCCTGTAGGAAATTACAGAGAGCCACCGCGGGTAGGAGTAGGCCGCACGCGGCTATTCGTTTAGCCATAGAGATCAGGGAAGACTTGCAAATCTGGCTTATCTTCCTCAGGGAATTTAACATCAGGCGAATTTGGCCATCTCCATCCGTAGCAAACTTCAAAATTAACTTATTTACGAATGTGTCGGGAGCATGTGGCTTTGGGGCTTATTTTGACGGGCATTAGTGCACAGAACGGTGGCCGGATAGTTGGCGTAGGGCAGGCATTATTAAGAACTTTCTGGTCCTTGAGCTATTTCCGATTGTGGTGGCAATGGAACTGTGGGCGCCCGCATTGCGTGGTAAGCACATAGTTTTTTGGTGCGACAATCTGGGAGTGGTTCAATCCATTAACAAACAGAGTGCCTCGGATCATCACGCGATATCTCTGCTGCGTCACCTTATTCTGCGCTGTCTGCAAAATGATATATTATTTAAAGCAAAACATGTTCCGGGAGTACAGAATAGCTTGGGCGACGCATTGTCTCGCTTCCAATGGAGCAGGTTTCGTAGCTTAGCCCCCAGGCAGATAGTGTTGGCATTCCGTGTCCCTCTTGTGTTTGGCAGATCATCAAGCCGGCATAAGGGGGCTTGTGGAACAGGCCGTAGCTCCCTCCACCCTGCAAACATATCAGACGGCCTGGAAACAGTGGTCGCATTTCCTCAGCCAGAGAATGCAATCAGAAGCAGGTCAGAGAGACGCTATGTTGGCTTTCATGTGGGATAGGTACACTAGAGGGGATTCCAAAACCAGCATGTCTTCTACCCTGTTGGGGATCTCATTTATGGCACGACTACACGGGTCACCTGATGTCACAAAGGGGTTTCTTATCAGAAAAGCTCTAAAAGGTTGGGCAAAGTTGCGGCCTATGCATGCGGATACTAGGATGCCAATTACCGTCAACATCCTAGACGGACTGCTAGGGAATTTAGGTCAGATCACAGCAGACGATTACGAAAGACTTTTTTTAGTACAGCTTTTTCCATGGCATTTTTTTCGGCTAGTGGCTAGATCTAGGGGGCATTGCGAGTCTGGTTTACGAGCGGAACATGTCATTTTGCATGATGGGACCTTAGCTTGTAAAATACGTAGGTCAAAAACTGATCAGAGCGGTAAGGGTACATGGGTGCAATTAACATCACAACAGAATAATCAAATTTGCCCAATTAGATTAACATCGCAATTTGTAAATGTAAGACCTGAGGCCTGCTTATTTCTTAGTCACAGTGATGGTACGTCTTTGACTAAATATCAGATTGCAACCATTATGAAGCGGGTGCTGCAGTCCCTTAATTTGGATAGTTCATTGTACGGCACCCACTCTTTTAGGATTGGGGCGGCTACATCCGCTGCCATAGCCGGATCATCTACGGAGTCCATTAAAGCCCTGGGCCGATGGAAATCCACGGCATACAAGTCATATGTAAGGATTGACGGTGTTGATTGTTGAATGATGTTATGCCTAATCAAGTGTCCTTTTCATCCTCACAGTTTTTTCTTTTCTTCTATTTTTATTCTTTTCTGGTAACCCCAACCCACCCCACTTCCCCCTCCCCCACCCCATCGACTCCCTCCAGTTGGTGGGCTACCCTGGGCTCCTCCGCTCATCGCGAGGGCGCAAAGGGATTTTCACCCGCGGTTTCCCTGGGCGTAAGTCCTGATTAGTGGTGTGCAGCCGGAGTTTTACGCGGGTGTTGTTTACCTCCGTGTCTCCTTCCCTTACCCCTTCCAGTGTGATCGATTGGAATGCACTATCCTTCCTTTCTTGGAAGTTTTTATCTAACTTGACCTGTCTTCAAGTATATGGGTATACTGTTCTGACACTGGTTTTTCTACCTACAGGTGAAGGTGTTTCGGCTAAGTGTGTGTGGATCATAGGTCACTCCTTTGTTTTCTGGGCCGCTGGCCACCCCAGGGCAAGGTTAATCCCAAATCACAACGGCACTGAGATAAAATGGTGGGGTAGACGGGGCTTAGGTTGGCCTGATCTTATGCCATGGTTGGTGCGGCTCATTAATTAACACGGCCACCAGACATTTTGATAGTGCATGCGGGAGGTAACGACCTGGGAAAGGGAAAATCTTTGGAGCTCATTATTGAGATTCGGGAGGACCTGCGTTGGATTCATGCGACTTGGCCGGACATCATCATTGGCTGATCGGCACTTATTCCCCGGCTAGTATGAAGAACAGTTATCCCCGTTAAAACGATGACGATCATGGTTAGAAAATTGAATAGTGCTATTCGGAAGATAGTGCGGTCCTTAGGGGGGATAGTTAATGATCACCCGGGAATAGGAGTGGGGTCATGCGGGTGTTTAGAGGGGACGGCATGCACTTGACGGGGGAAGGAATGGGTCTATTTGTTGATAGGATCTGCGGGGGAGTGTCAGCGGTTCTCGGTTAGTTGGTGGCGGGCTACGGCGTCTGGGGGGCGTAGCGTAGTAGGAAGGCACTGCGTTCAGCGGCTGATTAGTGGGCGCAAAGGTAGTTGGCCGCAGATCACTGTCCCCTTAGAGGCACCAGTAACTCCTTTTGGTCCTTCGGTGAGGAGGGTCCCCTGTCCGGCTGGGTGAGGGAGGGCAGTGTGAGTTTAGAAGGGGAGCAGTCACTCTGACGCCAATTCAGCGCAGGATAGTTTGGGATGTGTTCCCCATGGTTAGTGGATGTACGGCGGTTTGCGCCAGTTCCCACGTTATCTGGTTATATCAGCTTTGGAGCTGTCCCGCAGTGCCCTTTCTCCGCCACCATAGGTTTAGTTTAATACTAATATAATAATAAAAAGGTCCTCCATTTTTTAGCAAACTTATACATGACTCCGTGTGTTTATTTGATATAAATGGTTAAGAATTTTTAAGGTTGTTGTGAAGGTTATGGGGACATACACAGTGAGCCCTTTATTTCCTTGTCATGCATTTCATTGTTTGGCTACAATGGTCAATATTGATACTGTTCTCAAGATGTTCCTTAGCTAGCCACTTTATTGTTTCAGGTTTCCCTTGTCCTGGATGCTGATACCATGGTGGTCCTGCTTCACAATGTTGACAGCTTCTATATTCTTCAGTTGGTAAAATGTATCAGTTATTTTTCTTTCTACAGAAGTTTGGATTTCTTTTGTAATGATACAGCTGTCAACCTTCAATGTGACAACATTGCCTTGCCTTGTGAGTTTGTTTACTGACAATAGATTGCTTTCGGAACCTGGTACCTATAACACATTATTTACTGGATAATGAATGTGACCTTCCCCTAAGGTGAGAGAAAAGACTTTTAATGTTAGTCTAATAACTTCTGGCTCTGAAGTTAATATGACATGCATGCTTTGATGGCATACCCACACTACTGTTAAAGGCAGAATCATTACCTGAAGTGTTGTCATCCTCCTTTAAAGCCCATTGGCTTTCTGAATTTTTTTTTGTTCTTCAGTTGATTCATTTTTCTTTTCCAAACCAGGAGTCGACCTTTAGCTGACCATGTATCTTGCATACAAAATACTCAAATATTTCACATTGTTTACTAAATTTTTCCCCAGTCTTGTGTTTTTAATGATAGTTCTGTTCTGGGCACATTTATCCACAATCCTGCCTTTAAAATATTCTAAAATGTGCTCATCATCCATTTTAATACTAAGTATGATCAGTGGTCGCAGTGGGGCTGTATACAATGGTATGCAATAACATTACTTCTCATCCTGCCTTTATTGTAATACAACCAAATTCCTTTCACTTACATCCCCAGTACATTTTTCATACCAACACTTATAAATTTTCATATCACTACTTCTAAATATCCACTGCAACCACTGAATATGATCATAAGCATTTCACAGATCTCTGGGAGACCACTGAGTAGCAACACAATTAAATAGAAGTCTTTATTTATTTTCCAATACCATGTAAGAGCTCTGCCGTTTCTAAGGTACTGTTTAATTAGATAGTCCTACATATGTGGACGTTTAATACAGTGTTCTGAATAAATACAATTTATTGCTAAGATTCAATTGTTTTCATGCACTTTCTTCAGTTCATCCCGCGTTTATTTTGCAGTTTCACATTTGCATATGTCTATTGTTTGATCATCACCTATACTAAGGGAGATGGAACTTTTGACTTCTTGATTGTTCCCGAACCAATTATCTGGATATCGAAAAGGCCTGTAGTCTTGTCTACACACATATCTTCTCTTATTAGCAGCATTTAAGGACAAGGAAATTAATTCTAATAAAACTCCTTTTGCACCAGGATGTAGCACTTCTGTAGAGACGCACATTTCCATGTGCATTCCAAGTAATGTAGTCACACTCATCATACACAAAACTACCACCTATTGCAATGTACTGTTTTAAACTTAAAATAAATAATTAAAAAAATGGCTAGCAAAATGCTAGCACTTGGCATAAAGGAAAAAGGTCATCAGAGGACAGGCAAAGAGGGGAGCATGACATTATATTAGATGGGACAGGGAATCAGAGTAGCTGGAGAGGAAAGTAAACAGGAATAAAAATGAATTAAAAAAATAGAAAAACAAAATAAATGTCAGGCGGGGCTCCAGTGTTCTGCACCTGCTGCACCGGCCATCATTATATTCCAGCGTTCTTACTTTATTTCACATCTTTGTGTGTGTAATAATTTTACTGCAAATCTTTAATTACCCTTTACAAAAGTAAATAAATGAACACCTGATATTAGTTTGAAATGAGCCTTTTCTTATAGTGATTTTACATTCTTAATTGCTTCGTCTTGTAATGCACTTCAAATTAGACCTGTAGAGTGTATATAGAGAAGTTTTTATGAGAAAGTAGCAGCTTTGAAGATCTTTTTCTAGCAGTGTACAATATAGTATGTAGTCAGTATTTCAATAATTCTTTATTACAAATAAAAGTAATTGATTCTATTCTGCTCTTGTCTGTTTATAATTCAAGAGCAGTGAGCAATTTTCTTGTCTGTGAATTTCAGATTAACAGAAACATCCAGAAAATGTGTGTTCTTACATAGGAGACATATAGTTGACTTTAAACCTACTAGCGTCTTTATATTTCCATGTTTTGTAAAACAGCCACTACATTTAAATATGACTGTGTTGTAAAATAAATAGTTAAATTGTTTAAAGACAGAAAGAACAGACAGAAGGTAGATTTGTCATTTCTAATACTAAATATTTTAGGACTATTACGTAAGGTTTATTATACATAGCTATTCTTTTATATTTCTCAAAATCAATCAATTTAATCACATTAACTATACCACTGTCGAAGTCGTATAATTGGATGAACGAAAGTATATTGGTTAATATTGTTTTATCGTGCAATTGCACTCACGCGGTAAAACACGCACGCACACACTCGCACTACAATATTTAGTTATTTATATATTTCATATTTATAATGATTACGATCCACAGTGATTTATGAGCAGATAGTATTTAGTTTATTATTAGTTTATATATTATGATAATATGTACACTTTAGTGTTATTTAAGGTTCAGGTTATAGGAAATGTGTCATGTCTGGTATCATTTTAATCCCCTATTCATCAGCAGTTGTCCGGTGCTTTCGCCGAAGAGATTGCACATTGCATACTCTAGTTAGTGATGTTAGGGAATAAATACTTAAAGTAATACTGACTGTAATATGTAAATAGACTAGCTTAAACTGGTTTCTGTGTGGGAGAATCATCTGGAATGTTGACCCTCAGCCTTAGAGGGGGTTGTTTGAACTAGCCTATGACCTGTTTACACTGGACTCACCTGAAGTCTGGACCTATAAAAGCAAGCCACGTCATCTGCATTGTTCTCTCTGTAACACTGAGTGTATATAATATAGCTGTACTCCCACTGGCTTCAGTCTACTCTGACCACAGTAGAGTGAAATACTGTGTGCAGGTGCCAGTGAGAGCGCAGCGAGCGCGGTATGTATTTATCTTTTGGTATTGGCTGTACTGTATTATAATCATGTATTGAATTGTTAAATTATTGCATCTGCTAAAATAAATTACTTTGTGCTTTGGAAACACAATACAATCGTTTATGCAATGCTTATTTGAAAACAATAGAATTACTTTAATACCACCAATGAAGAATAAGATATACTATAATATCTATGTCGAGCTCACTGTAATGATTATATAGAGAGTATAATAATGACTAATACACGTGTGGTTAATGGACAACTTCAGTTTTGGGAACATTCTTCCTTACAACTAATAACCAACCAGCCTTTCAAAATACTCACCCCTGGTGCTCCCAGTCCTACCAAATTTGCGCATCTTACCCATAGGTTGTCAAATCAGCTTAATCTGAATCTTGCATTAACCCTGACACAAAGATATGTGGAATATATTAAGTCAAGGTTAGAAGACTTTGGGGATAAGTATCTGCCAAATAATTGGACAATAGTGTCGTCTTTGTTAATATATGGAGCGCTTTCGTTCCGTCCCCTGTGCGTTGGCATGGCAACCCTGCAGTTTCTACGGTGGTCTAGGAGGAAACAGGATGTGGGGCAGGACTCCAACATCGCTCTACTGGGCATGCACGGACCGCCGAACCGGAAGTGCGCACTTCCAGTCTGACCAGTGAAAGAAATGGACGCAGCATCAGTAGCTGCGCTCCATATATATAGTAAAAGTCACTCAAAGCGCCCAGTGACTGACCGGAGGCTCCCTCTACTCATATACAAAAGGGAGGAATCTGTCTGCCCACAAATAACCTGCACGGACGTGCAGTAGATATTAGAGACCTGCAACCATAGCTGTATAACTGCAGTGTATACCACTATTATCTACGTATACAAGTGTATCTGTATACAAGACTGCATAATACTTTTATTACCTGCTGTACTACAAGTTACTAACTGTGAGTAGCTGCATCTGTGTTATCTTTAATAAACAGATACCTGTTTAAGCTACAAAAGCATTGTGGCTTAACATCCACATTAACACTGCTGAACACCTTTATTCCATTTAAAGGTATAACCAACAGGTTATGGGCCCAGGCACCGTATGTTAAGGTAAACGCTTAAACATAAAGAAAGATAACAAAAGTACAAGAGAATACAAGGAAGCTGAAATATCCTTTATTCGGTACACAAAGAAAAAAATGCACAGCACAGGCACCAGTATGAACTTTAAAAGAAAAGGTTCTGAGAATTATGCAATGTGGAAATTTGTAATGCAAATGCAGTTAATGCGGGAAAAGTTGTGGAAAGTCACAGTAGATCCAGGCGACAGTTCAAATGCTGATGAAGTGAATTGAGCCATGGGCACCATTGGCTTAGCTGTAGAACAGTACGTGTATTCTAAAAGTGATGTTAAAGGTTCAGCAAGTGAGATGTGGACTGCTCTGAAAAATGCCTATGAGGACAAAGGTCTAATAAAAAGAATAAACTGTACGGGACTAAATTGAGTACTTGTGAGAATATGGATGTGTACATAGACAAAATGCTGTTATTATCCCAGAAATTGGCATCTGTGGGAGCACAGGTGGACGACGAAGAAGTCACAATGGCGATGCTGCAGAATTCCACGCCAGAGTATGATTTCCTTGTAATAGCTTTGAAGTCTGACAATACCAAGTTAATGAACAGAAATTGTGAGAGCTAAGTTGCTGCAATTCAAACAGAGAATTCCTGTCGAGGCAAATGCTGAAGTACCGCTCTACTCACAAAAAGTGAGTCCAAAAAACCTAAGTTTAAATGTTTCATATGTCAAAAGATGGGGCACAAGGCTGCAGACTAAAAGTTAAAAGTGGTACGCAATAGAAAAAGCATGAAAAACCTAATGAGTCGGCATTGAATGTAGCAGATAGTCATAAGAAAGACTGCTGGTATATGGACTCGGGGGCCACAAGACATTTTAGCTGCAATCAGGAATGGTTCAGTTCATTGAAACCACGGGATCCAGTTACAGTAAAAGGAATCTGTGGAAAAGTTCTTACTGAAACAAAAGTTGGAACTATCACAGTACGCCTGAATATAAAAGGTGAAACCATCATCGCAAATATCCAAGACGTATTGTATGTACCAGAGTTAAGAACCAACCTTATCGCTATAAGCATCCTTGAGAGAAAAGGTTAAGAGGTCAAATTCACAGAGGGCAAATGTGTAGTGCAAAACCAGAAAAGGTACTGTAATTGCAACAGCAACCGGGTGTAAGCAGCTTTATGTCCTAGACACCGAAGAATGTCATCTGATGGCGGCTTCAGATAACAGTTAATCAATGGAGCAGTGGCATTGGAGATTGTGTCATCTGGGATATGACAATGTCCAGAAGCTCGCTGGTGGGATAGTGACAGGCATCTCTGTGAACAGTTCTGGGATCGAATACGGAGAGATCTTTTCGCCTGTTGCCAGATACAGCACCCTGAGGTTAGTAATTGCCATCTCCACTATCCATAATTTGTTGTTGTATCAGCTTGACTTTGACTCTGCATTCTTAAATGGAGAATTGTTAGAGGAGATTTTAATGGAGCCACCTGAACACTACAACGAGGGTGTCTACCAAGAACGTAAAGTCTGCTTCCTAAAGAAGACACTTTATGGTCTTATACAAAGTAATCGATGTAGGTACATTAAACTTGGTGCCATACTGCTAGACATGCACTTTAATAGGTCAGAGATTGATCATTGTCTATATCACAAACCCATAGAGGAAAAGATGTTCTTTGTAGATGTGTACGTAGATGATCTGTTGCTAGGAGGCCAAGAGAGACACATCACCAGTACCAAACACCTGTTGAAACAGAAATTCAAATGAAAGGATCTAGGTTCTGTAAACAAGGTGTAAGGCATGAGGATCGTGCAAAAGTGAAATGATGAAACTGTTACAATTGATCAACAGGCATACATGGAAAATATACTTACAAAGTATTTTATGTTTGAAGCAAAACCAGCAAATACACCTGCAATGTCACTAACAAGCAGTAAAGAGAGAGAGGAAGTGAGTCTATTCCCTTACAGAAATGCTGTTGGAAGGTTAATGTTTGCAAGTATTGAGACTCAACCAGATGTCACATATGATGTGAATCGTGTGAGTCAATCTACAATCAATCTTGAGAAAAAACATTGGACTAAAATCAAAAGAATTCCAAAAATTGATGACTTGCATTGTTTATTAACCCTTGATTTCTTGTTATAGGAACAAGAGCCTTTATTGAAAAATGGGATGTTTGATAAAGTTAAATTGTTTTTCTTTGTGACAGGAGACTAAGCAAAGGGGAAATTGGTATATGGAGCGCTTTTGCTCCGTCCCCTGTCTGTTGTCATGGCAACCCTGCAGTTTCCCTGGTAGTTTAAGAGGAAACAGGAAGTGGGGCAGGACTTCAACATCCATGATGCACTACTGCATATGCGTGGACCACTGGACCAGAAGTGTGCACTTCCTGTCTGACCAGTGAAAGAAATGGACACGGCATCAGTAGCTGCGTTCCATATATATAGTAAAAGTCCCTCAAAACGCTGAACACCTTTATTACATCAAAAGGTACAACCAACAGCCTTTAGAGGAAGGAGAGTTTTGCATGTGTATTTCCCCCCTGGAGTTCACCATTAAGAGCATCAAATTATAACAATTCAAAATAATGCATCAGGAATACCTATGGGAAACATAAGTTCAGTACTTAAAAGATGCCATTAGGAAATATATATATATATATATATATATATATATATATATATATATATATACACACACACAACATCTCCACTTTTTCAAACCCGCAGCTTAATAAATTTACCCCTTAGTTTCATATCTTCAGACCACCCCATGATGTTATATTGTCCATTGCTTGTAACTGATACATTTTACATATAAATAATGGATTTAAGAATATGTACAGTAGTCTTCAGCATTTGATGAGAGAAATGTTTCTGTCACTATGTTACTGAGAAAGCAATGCGAAACACAGATTAAATACATGTATTGTATATAGAAAATATGAATCAGTATGTATCCTCTTTTTTTAGGTTGGACATCAAAAGCAGGTAACTTTAATCATACATCCTATCACAAGGACTGTTCGCTCCCCTGAGACGTTTTTGTTTTTTATGATGACCTTCGCTACTTGCATTTTGAATTTCTTGACAATGGCTGTGTAGGCAGAGAAACAGCATGACTGATATAAATGTCATTTGTTGTCTGCTTGCTCCTTTTTCTTTCACTAGTTGTGCTTCTGATTGTCAGAAGACAAATAACCTTCAACCTAGTTTTTATTCCCTGCTGCTTCTTCCCCTCCATCAGTTTGGGAAAAGATTCCATCTCGGAATATTAAATGTGCATGGCTGTTACCTGGTTTGGTGCTGCATAGGATTGTGATGTAGGATGATGTGATAAAGCTTTATTCTTTAATGTAAAGTTTGCTGATGTCACTGTGTGTGAGAACACTTGCTAAACCGGTGATAATCTTTTTCGCGATTACCACTATTCCAACATGGAGAAGCCCTACAAATAAAATCCGAAATAATGAAAAACCGATTTGAAAATAAACAGACTTACCATCAATCCGACGCTGGACATCTCCGATGAAAACACCATGCTGACAGCAAGTGATTCCGATTGAAGAAGTGTTCGGCACTGCAGGCTGACGTCATCGCAACATCTGTCAATACAAATTTAAAGGGCTTCTCCATGTCGGATTACTGCTAATAGGTAAAGCGTACCCAACCCTGTTAAACAGCATAAAATTGTATTGACTTCACCATAGTATAGCTTCCCTCTACTTTGGGAGTTATTAATTTACTCTCTGTGCTGCATCATACATTAAAGACCTAATTACATCCAGAATACCATGATGGCCATCTTGACAAAATATTGGTTCAGTATAGTATGTTTCTTGGTTGCTGAGAGCATCCTAAATTAATATGATCACTAATACCTGCCAATTTAAACGTTATATAAAGGCAGCACAAATTTAAATGAAAAGAATATTAGTATATTAGTATAGGCAACAGTACTCAGATCAAGATTCTAGTATACCGCTATTTTTACAATTGCTAATTTTACATATTTAATTCATACACTGAATTATATAAAGTATGTACAGTGGTTACAATAAAAAATACATGATAAGCAAGAGATATACATTGGCAGAATAACTGTAGACAATGATCCTTTTAAATGACATGCCTCAAAAATGTTGACCTTTGGTCTCTACATTTGTAACCATTTCCCACCATTATCTGCAGAGCTTTTCCATACTGTTGCAACCTTTTATGGAACTACTTAAATTACATAAACTCACAGACTGTCTCCTAAATTTGCATTCTTTAAACATTCCTTTAAGACCCCACTCTACAAAGAGACATATTCCCTTAACCACTCAGTCCTCCTCAGCCTCATCTCTCCAATTCTCTTACACCACTTACTCCAACCATTGCTTATGTCCCTTACGCTTTGCCTACCCTTGTAGATTATAAGACCTCCCAGCCAGGGCCTTTTTATCTTTATGCTCCTGAAAATTTATGTACAAAAAAATTACTTGTGCAAAAATCTTGCGGCACATCGCCAAGTAATGAATCGGACCCGTATAATTAAGGTGTATGGTGTGCAAATATAATCTGGTGGTGTACTTTGTTTTTTTTTTATACAAGTACATACAAGTACTGCACAACATTTTGTGTTATTATCTTGCTTCCAAATGCTTCTTGGAATTGAGACCGGTTACAGTACTGGGCCAAAAAGGTCCTTCCACAAATGAGAACCTAATTTTCTCTGAACAGTTAGAAGTGTGAAAACATAAGCAGGGGCCATGGTGCATGGTAGGGCTCACAGGCAATTTCCCTGTGAGCCCGTGAGCCAATCCTGGTTGAAAGCAAAAGAAAGAAGTCAAAACAAGAGAAATACAGCTTGTAGGATAGATTAACAGACAGGACATGATTACAGACTAAACAGCGTAAGACAGGTTGGACATATGTATATGAAGGTTCGTACTTTATTTTACTTTAAATTATTGCAAGGATCGTATATATAATATCTGTCCTTATATAGGACTAGAGTGAAAAGCATGATAATGTGATGCCAGAAGCAGAATTCCCAGAATAACCCTCTAGAACCAGGGTTGTCATAGTCTTCCCCTTTAGCAGCCTTATTTCACTTAGTGCTGGAAGTGTTTTGTGCATACAGTAGTAGAGGCTTATTCTGAGATAGATGCTGGCACCAGAAACATTGGTGATGCCAATCAAATAATACAGAGAGCTATGGAACAAAAGCAAATCAGGTGCTCACAAAAATATATAGGATTAGGTTCAGTATCAAAACAGAGGGCAGAGCAGGTTACAATCCAGAGAATGGTGGAGGGCCAGGCAAAGGGATGTACTCATAATCATGAAATGCAGAAGTTCACAAATGGACATTACTGTCACCAGGGCGAGAATTGATGAAAAACAAATAGAGTTTCTGATGACAATAGAAGCAAAGTAGTGGCACTAAGCTAGGCTCTATGTTTTTGTTTGTTTTCTGCTTGATTTTCATGTTTGTTTCAAATTTATAAGCATAGATACAAGCAGTTATGTATACTAGGGTTGCCCAATTTTGAATCCTTAATCCAGCAACAGAGCAGCATATTATTTACTACAAGGAGGGTACCACTGCACTAGGTATCGCTATTCCAGTATCAAAATATAATTACAAATGTTAGAATAGTTTACTGGGTGGTGCACTATTACACAAATAGCTATTATTGAAGCATGAAGAGGATAGGAAGAATTGTGTATTGGAAGGCACTCAGCGATCTACTTGTTAAAAATAAAAAACTTGTACTTTATTAATATACTTAAAATAGACCTCCTAATTGAATAGCGAAATATTAAAGTGACTAAAGTGAATTAAAATAGCAAATTAAATTGCTATGCCCTGCTACTTGTTATCAATATATATAAAGCTAATCTATATATAATAGTCACTCCTCTTCTAATTATATATGACTACCTAAGATACCATTGCAACTGAAAATGTATGCTGTGTGTACTGAGGTTATCTTTATTGGAACCAATGGTCATATGATTATAGTTGACACAATTTATAAGGTAATGAGCTTATATATTGACTCAAACCTCTGGTGATGTAAGGAACATTTTATTATATAAGTATATTCCAATGTTTATATAAGCTCACACCAAGTTGAGTATTGATATATGTTATTATTAAGTAGTATTTCTGGGGCTAAAAGGAACTCTGACTAATGTTGATTAGTTTGTATAATCTAGTAATCCTTTGTCCTTGTAATATACTACTGAACTGCTAACAAACAGGCGCTTGATATGTCTGTAGTTCTCCTGCTAATATTGATAGTGCCGTTTGTGCAGTCCTGCATACACACACCAGTGGACTGCTACCAATCAAGCACCTGATATATCTGTTAGTTCACCTACTAAATAGACCATAAAGTTCACCTACTAAATAGACCATAAAGTTATTGGAATCATTGAGTCCATTTGGGATCAAACTATTCATCATGAAAATTTGTCTTGCTTCTCGTTTAAGGAGGAAATCATGAGACACGGAGTTTCCGCCTATTGTAGAGTGACACGTCAGAGCAGTGGGCGTGAACAGCTGCATAAATACTCTCAATCTTCCTCACTTCTGGTTGCCTTGAAAAAGCATGTAGCGAAACGCGCGTTGGCGTTTACCCTGCTGCTGCAAATATTCACTCCTTGCTACCTGTATTAACCTAACTATCACTCACCCTTGTATGGGTCATTTATTAATCTAAATGTATGTGTGTGTGTATGATTGCCAAACGGCACTACCGCTATTTAGTAGGTGAACTAACAGATATATCAGGTGCTTGATTGGTAGCAGTCCACTGGTGTGTGTATGCAGGACTGCACAAACGGCACTATCAATATTAGCAGGAGAACTACAGACATATCAAGCGCCTGTTTGTTAGCAGTTCAGTAGTATATTACAAGGACAAAGGATTACTAGATTATACAAACTAATCAACATTAGTCAGAGTTCCTTTTAGCCCCAGAAATACTACTTAATAATAACATATATCAATACTCAACTTGGTGTGAGCTTATATAAACATTGGAATATACTTATATAATAAAATGTTCCTTACATCACCAGAGGTTTGAGTCAATATATAAGCTCATTACCTTATAAATTGTGTCAACTATAATCATATGACCATTGGTTCCAATAAAGATAACCTCAGTACACACAGCATACATTTTCAGTTGCAATGGTATCTTAGGTAGTCATATATAATTAGAAGAGGAGTGACTATTATATATAGATTAGCTTTATATATATTGATAACAAGTAGCAGGGCATAGCAATTTAATTTGCTATTTTAATTCACTTTAGTCACTTTAATATTTCGCTATTCAATTAGGAGGTCTATTTTAAGTATATTAATAAAGTACAAGTTTTTTATTTTTAACAAGTAGATCGCTGAGTGCCTTCCAATACACAATTCTTCCTATCCTCTTCATGCTTCAATAATAGCTATTTGTGTAATAGTGCACCACCCAGTAAACTATTCTAACATTTGTAATTATATTTTGATACTGGAATAGCGATACCTAGTGCAGTGGTACCCTCCTTGTAGTAAATAGATTTTTATAGTGTGTTTATCACTATCTTTTTCCACTAGCACAGGCAGATCATTATTGGACTATTATATCCTCCTCCGACTATATACCTATTTTTAAATCATATACAATGGCATCATTCAGTATTAATCAGGAGTTGAGTCTTAGACAACAAAAGTGGTTAAGAGACACTGAAATTGATTTCCTTGATGGTAACTCTCTAGAAGGCAATGAAAACAGAAGTTGGTCTGATTATCTAATGGAATTAAAGAACTTATTATTTAAACAAACCAAGGTGCATTGGAACAAAACAATGTTTAACAACTACATCAAACAAAAAATGATTCCGAGAGGTCTAAGACCAAGACTCTATCCGGCCTTTGAATTAGCTACATTAGATTTAAAAAAAGAGTGGGAGTCGATTTTGACAAAATGTTCCACCGATTTGATAAATGTATTATTGAAACACGATAATCTATTGTTGGAACAATATACAAGTGATCTTACCAAATTAGGAGACAAATTAAAGGAGTTTGAAGGATTAGATCGCTTCAAGAAAGCGTATGAAAAAGTTAAGGAAGATCTAGATGAATATGACAAATTTATAATGGAGAAAAAACGTACAAAATTCTTACGAGATAAAAACGATTATGCCCAGAATAAAATATTTAGATGGGATGTGCGTAAGTCCATTAGACCGACTACCTCATTTAGCACCTCTGAAATAGAATCATCTGAAGGTGAGACATCTGAAACCTCTCCTGGTAATAGAGACCAATTATTTCAATCTAGAGATTTTTTAGGTCGAGGTTCAAGGGACACAGAAGTAGGGGGCCATGTACCCACAAACCGATACGAAGGGGGAGGGGCAAGATCCAAAGACAAAAAGAGGAAGCAGATGGAAGGATTAGAAGGTCTTCAAACATTTCGAAGGAACAACAGACGACAGAGATAATGGAAGACACTTTGAGAATTATAAATTTGTCAGACAAACCACTTGATATTGCACATATTCAAGTATTGAGTAAGGGTTTAACCTTCTCCCCAAATAAAACGTTCAACAGATTTGAATGGGAAAAAGACCTTGCGTTTTTTACTAGAAAACTTCTCCTTAAAAAATTCTTTGGTAATAAAGAGAGACTCAATCCTGATATGAATGATGCTACTGTACAAATACTCAGTCTAGAAACTGAGGAGGAGAGACAAGCTTTACAAACTCTGCAAGAATTAGACACCAATTCTGGTCAATGTTTATTAACAGTCACAAATACAGCAAAATTACAACTGAAAAAGAAATCTAGATTTTCTCCTGACCTGTCAATATGCCCACAAGTTAGAATATACAGGGATCTAGTATCAAGGGATCTTGACAAATTAATGGGTAAAATCAAATATTCACAATCTAAATGTAATCTCACTGTACAAGAGAGGAATGCTTTAAGGGATTTAGAATCTTGGAAGGACATAGTGATTAAACCCTCGGATAAAGGGGGGAATATTGTCCTATGGCCAATATCAATGTATAAGGCTGAGATATATCGCCAATTGGATGATCCCTTATGCTACAAAAGACTTATTTTTAACCCCACTGCCAACTTCTTGTCAATGTATATGAATTTAATAAAACGAGCTTTCAACAATGGAATAATATCGAAAATGGACATTGATTTTCTTGAGGTAGCAAATCCAATTATTCCAACCTTATATGCTCTACCGAAAATTCATAAAAATGACAAGGTTCCACCAGGGAGACCCATAGTCTCAGGGGTTGGAAGTCTGACTGAAAAAGCCAGTCAGTTTGTAGACCAACATTTACGTGAATTTGTAACGAGTTTGCCCTCATATACAAGAGATACTTTGGATGTACTATCCAAAATTAATGATTTATCAGTTAATAGTAAAACCATGTTGGCATCCCTTGATGTGGAATCCCTGTATACAAATATATTACATCAATATGGCATCCAGGCAGTTCGACATTTTTTAGACATGAAGATCCAGAGTGAATTCAATACATTTCTGATTGAACTTCTTGATTTTGTTTTGACAAAGAACTATTTCCTATTTGAGGATAAATTCTATCTTCAGATCAGAGGGACTGCGATGGGCACATCTTGTGCACCGACGTATGCTAACATCTTTCTCGGCTGGTGGGAACAACAATTTGTATTTAATGATGAAAATGAACAATATACGAACCATATACTATTATGGCTTCGCTATATAGATGACATACTAATATTATGGGATGGTCAGGAAAATATGTTTCAGGAATTCATTGAAATTCTTAATGACAATAATCTCAATTTGAAATTGACTTCAGATATTCATAAAAACACTATAAATTTCCTTGACCTACAAATACAAATTAATAGAGAAGGTAAAATTTGTACTGATGTTTATAGGAAGTCCACAGCTACGAATAGTTTGTTACATTATACCAGCTCCCATTTTCCCCCTGTCCTTAGAGGTCTCCCTAAGGGTGAACTTCTTAGGACTAAACGTAACTGCTCAGATGACAATACTTTTCAAGTAAGATCTCAGGAATTGCAGACTAGATTAAAACGGCGGGGGTACAGTAATAAAATTATACGGAAAGCAGTACACTCGGTCCAACAAACAGATAGAGAATCATTAATATATCCATCTGTAAAAAATAAAGTTCAGGACTCTGGAGTTAGAATGATTGGATCATTCTGTAACGAATGGAAGGCTATTTCAGAGATCTTTCAGAAACACTGGAACGTATTATTATTAGATGAGGATCTAAATCAGATTTTGCCTAACAAAGTCTCCATATCTTGGAGAAGATCTAGAAATCTTAAAGACCAATTGGTACACAGCCATTTCAGTTCCCACAATAAGATTCCTAAGACAACTATAGGATTCTTTAAATGTGGCACATGTAAGGCGTGTGAATATTGTATACAAACTAAAGAATATACTGACCGCTACTCTAAAACTTGGCGAATAACTGAGTTTCTGAATTGTAACTCTATCGGTGTGATATACTGTCTAACTTGCCCGTGTGGGTTGAAATATATTGGTATGACAAGTAGGCCGTTCAAGAAACGCCTCTTAGAACACGTAAATAATATTAAAAATGCCTCTCGGTATAAAGATAAATTTAAACCTTTGACAACTGTGGCAAAACATTTTTTATTACATCATAGCAGTAACCCTAAACTATTATCAGGTTTTGCCATGGAAAAGGTCTCATTGGGAATCCGTGGTGGCAATTTTCAACAGGAACTCCTTAAACGAGAAGCAAGACAAATTTTCATGATGAATAGTTTGATCCCAAATGGACTCAATGATTCCAATAACTTTATGGTCTATTTATGAGGATAATTATAATGCTTGTTGGGTGTCTATCTTTTTATACAAGATTTGTCCATATTTTCACAAACTGTAGGTATAGTTTTATACCAATCTTTAATCACTTGAAATATTTGTCCACTTAATAGAGTAACTATATTATAGGGACCATATGTAGTCCAAATGTCTCACCTTAAATGCCCTCTTCTATGTTTTAACATGGGCTCATCTAACCGTTAATTTCACAATTTATGAATTAATTTTAATAGCTTAATTTTTATGGGCTTCATATTTATCACTTTTATTTTATTTATTTTATTTTCACTATGTATCTTTTTCACTTTGATCCATTCAGATCTTGAAGGGTTTATTATGGACAAATCTCAATCTAGTTTAATCTAGAATGTATAAATACAATAAGAGTTTCACACATTACAAAATGTATGCACAGTGAATATATCAATTGAGTTAATGGGATTAAGCATTGCTGGATTATGGTATTAGCTTAGTAATTATCAATAACATACTCTACATAATCTGTGTTATCTAAACACATATGTATAATAAGCTTTAATTTTAATCCTTATATGCATAGGATCAAATACCATCACATAAACACATATGTATAATAAGCTTTAATTTTAATCCTTATATGCATAGGATCAAATATCATCACATACTTACCATATTATATGGAGATTCATTCCCTTATTTAGACTGCTGTAGTATTTTAAATTAACTGAAACAGTTCAAGAAATCTCAATTCAGTATTCACATAGTGTTTGTTTACATGCTGACAAACGGAAAACATAGATCCCCCAATCCTCTATCATTGGGAATGGCTAAACATAAATTCTATCAACAGGATAGGTTACTTTAACTATCAATCACGGAAATCATGAGACACGGAGTTTCCGCCTATTGTAGAGTGACACGTCAGAGCAGTGGGCGTGAACAGCTGCATAAATACTCTCAATCTTCCTCACTTCTGGTTGCCTTGAAAAAGCATGTAGCGAAACGCGCGTTGGCGTTTACCCTGCTGCTGCAAATATTCACTCCTTGCTACCTGTATTAACCTAACTATCACTCACCCTTGTATGGGTCATTTATTAATCTAAATGTATGTGTGTGTGTATGATTGCCAAACGGCACTACCGCTATTTAGTAGGTGAACTAACAGATATATCAGGTGCTTGATTGGTAGCAGTCCACTGGTGTGTGTATGCAGGACTGCACAAACGGCACTATCAATATTAGCAGGAGAACTACAGACATATCAAGCGCCTGTTTGTTAGCAGTTCAGTAGTATATTACAAGGACAAAGGATTACTAGATTATACAAACTAATCAACATTAGTCAGAGTTCCTTTTAGCCCCAGAAATACTACTTAATAATAACATATATCAATACTCAACTTGGTGTGAGCTTATATAAACATTGGAATATACTTATATAATAAAATGTTCCTTACATCACCAGAGGTTTGAGTCAATATATAAGCTCATTACCTTATAAATTGTGTCAACTATAATCATATGACCATTGGTTCCAATAAAGATAACCTCAGTACACACAGCATACATTTTCAGTTGCAATGGTATCTTAGGTAGTCATATATAATTAGAAGAGGAGTGACTATTATATATAGATTAGCTTTATATATATTGATAACAAGTAGCAGGGCATAGCAATTTAATTTGCTATTTTAATTCACTTTAGTCACTTTAATATTTCGCTATTCAATTAGGAGGTCTATTTTAAGTATATTAATAAAGTACAAGTTTTTTATTTTTAACAAGTAGATCGCTGAGTGCCTTCCAATACACAATTCTTCCTATCCTCTTCATGCTTCAATAAGAGCAGCATATTATGCCCAGCAAGAAGCTTACCTTCCCAGAATAAGAACATATCCTGATAATTACAGTATATCATGTGCACAGAAAAGCAGAAATTTTATTGTGCATGCATATTGTACACCATAGTTGCCTAATCTTCCGGAATTCCCGTGAGGGCTCCCGAATTTTGGGAAGTCCTCCCGGACCACTGGAAGAGTAGGCAACCTCCCGGACACTTGTGGAGGTGGGGCTTATTGACATGATTGCGCCTACGGTAATGCAGCGGCGTCACCACATCCCTCTACACTTGTCATGTGACCTGTCCTCTGGGGCTCTCCCGGAGGACAAGTCTTAAAAGTTGGCAAGTATGTTGTACACTGTGAATGGGTTATTACAAATAGGTGATATATCCATTTATAAAGCACAATAATCACTAAATCATTATAAAACACTATTGCCTAGTTGGAGGAAAAACAAATCAAAACAACGATTATCTCTGTGAAATGTTGATATCTGCTAACCATAATGTCTATGTGAATGCTGCATAGATTATCAAGGCATGCATCTAATATTACTTTTTAATTAACAGTATTTTTTTCTTTTACCTTCCTGTAACAAAACAAAATTCACTGCACTCCTTCCAGTCTATTTGTGGAGTAAGTAAATGTTAACACAACGATCCTAATAACCATATTTTGCTAAAGAATCAATGAAATTCAATATAAGTTGGTTTTGTAGCAAATAGAGTAAGTGGAAACATGCAATTTAGTCTTACAGTCAGCTGAATACCATCAGAAGTGTGCAGTGTCTATAAATCAGGCAGACATGGTAATTTATACGTTTCCAATAGTACGTGATGTGGCAAACATTTTCTAGAAATCTGAGTGAAAGTTCACAAGTGAAGAGTTACAACATATTCAAAAGTGGAATTGAGGAAGCTGTCTTGCGGTTTTATGTATGGGTTGTGAGGTTTACTAGCCCTAACATAATATCACACAATGTACTAAACCCTCTGCCATGTACAGCTCCTTGTGTTTAAGTAAGACCCTTGACTTTCTCTGTAGCTTGCATTATGATTCATTTATCTGTCATATAATTCCCTACGGAACCAAAGATTATTCTGTTTGAGCAGACAGGAGAGAAGAGCTCTTTATAGCAAGCTCAGCTTAGTGAATGATTTGTGAAATGTCTTCATTTCAATACCCAAATCAATCAATTATTCCAGCATTATCTCTCTTTGCTTCTGAAAGTATAGTAATACTGAGTGTAGGAAACAACATATATATGCTAGTCTAGATGGTTATGTTAGTCTGGTAAGTTACCTCTCAATTTAAAAAACACATGAATATGTGACCCCATATAGGCACTCTAACTGCCTTATTAGCAGGAGTGCCATGATGTGGCAAGTGGCTTATCATATATTTGCAGATGTATGTAACTAAGGGGCGTATTCAATTGTCGCGGAAACGCCGAAAATCCAGTGGTCCGCGCACGATTACCGTTATTATGGAAATCGTGCGCGGAAAAACAGTTAATACGATAATTTACTCGCTGGATTTCAGCTCGCAGCTCCCTGAGCCGCGAGCTGAAATCCAGCTACAAATTACCGTATTAACTGTAATAGTTTTAACGCCGCGGGACTTCTAAAGAATTAAATACACCCCTAAGACTTCTGCATTTTATTTACAAATAGAAGTTAATATTGTTTAATCTTTGTTTAGGCTGTCTGACAACAGTGTGCTGGAGGAATTTTGTGTGTGTTTATAGTTTAGATCAGGGTTGTCCAACCCGCAGCCCGCGGGCTGCATGCGGCCCAGCGCGCCTGTAAGTGTGGCCCAGAAGGAGTTTTGGTTGTGGCAAGGGGGCAGTACTGTTAATGGAAAAAAAAAATCTTGCTAAAAAAAGAAAAGAAAATACTCTGGCTCCCTCCCTTGTCTCCTCCTCCATGCGGTGCTCGCAGTGAATGTCGGGCGTGATGTCATCACGCCCAACATCCATTGCGGAGCGCAACAATCAGCAGCACAGAATTGGAGAAAAGAAGAGAAGAGGACAGGAGAATTGTTAGTGTATCTTATGTGCGGCCCAAACCAACTTGTCGTCTTCCAATGTGGCCCAGGGAAGCTAAAAGGTTGGACACCCCGGTTTAGATGATTGAACATTCCCAGGCAATGTTTGCTGACAGAACCTATGAGTGACGAGATTTACATACTTCACATGGTTCAGGAGTGGATGGCAAGTACAAATTGTACTTTAATGTGGAATTTAACTCATTTGGCTTTCCCACAAGCACCAAAGATTGTTATCATGTTTTCTGTGCAAGTGAATGGTGTTTAACTGTAATGCTGCTGTGCATCACCATGAAAACACCACTTAAGCATATTCCATCTTCACTATAAACATTGGGGGCAGTTTGTATTTTAAATACCTTTATTTACTGTAACCATAAATGCATTTCCACCCTCGTATAATTGGCAGCACCTTACCAATTGGTTACCTGAAAAATCACCTTTAACTTATAGTTTATGACCTTAAATAAGCTAGTTAAACTGTGAAATAATCAAGACTATAAATGCCAGAAAAAATTCAACCTGGCTCAAAATTTCAATTTCACCTGTTCATTATCTGCTGATTAGATTTTGTGATTCAAAATTCATGCATATTCCCCCTTCGCAATTTGAGTTTGCTGTTCCCATTCACCAGTCCCATAAAAAAAATCAAATAATTGTAAAATGCTGCCTGTTCTAACTCAAATGGCTATATTTTATGGTCTTATAACAGATTTTTTTAAGTGCAAACAGCTAAAAATACTGTGTTCGAGTTTTGAAATTTGCAGTTTCCATTCAAGGTTCACCCTTTGCTGTTTACTGTTGTAACAGTGTTGGAAAAAATGTAAAAATGTTTCCGTTTACACATGAACATGTTCAAGCTGGGCAGCACAGTGGCTAAGTGGTTAGCACTTGTGCTTCGCAGCACTGGGGTCATGAGTTCGATTCCCGACCATGGCCTTATCTGTGTGGAGTTTGTATGTTCTCCCTGTGTTTGCGTGGGTTTCCTCCGGATGCTCTGGTTTCCTCCCACACTCCAAAAACATGCTGCTAGGTTAATTGGCTGCTATCAAAAATTGACCCTAGTCTCTACCTCTCTGTCTGTATGTATATGTCTATGTGTATGAGTGCGTGTCTATATTAGGGAATTTAGACTGTAAGCTCCAATGCGGCAGGGACTGATGTGAATGAGTTCTCTGTACAGCGCTGCGGAAATAGTGGCGCTATATAAATAAATGGTGATGATGATGATGATGATGGTTTGACCATGTGTGAACCATCTCTATCATATATATACCCGGCTCAACCATGACCAAACCTGTTTGCTAGCTCTATTTTTGCTATCCAATCTAAAGTTCTAGAATTTCCATTTTATGGAAAACAGTTGTGGGTAGGATATGGGGCAGAGTTTAGAGCTCTAAGGCTTGTGGACCTGCAGATGCTAATGGTGTATTCACAGCCATGGACATCACTGATGCCCTAGCTAATGTATTTAATGAGAATTGCAATGGTGAAAGAGAAACATAAAGGTACAAGTTAACCCGTGCATGATACTCATGCATTCTAGTCAAATCAAGCTACTTAAGGTGTTAAAAAGGTCCTTGTCATGCATTTAGGCCATAGCCCAGGCCTCAACCACTCCCCTCTGTCACCCCCGGCAACCACCAACCACTCCCAACTGTCACTTCTCCTTCAAGAAATATATACATATTTTTTTAAATCTTTATAAACACTTTTAACAATTAACAAATTAAATTAACAAATTAAAAACATCTTAGTATACCAAATTTCAGCCCTTTCTGAAATTTTTCCACACACACTAAGAGTTTAGTAGGTCAGTGTATAACTCCGCCCAGCAGGTGGCGCTGCAGCTTGGTTTTATTTTTTCCACACAGACAGACAGACTAACACACGCCACTAGACATTTATATTATAGATTGTTAATATATCGCTCATTTTATCTATTATAGACTGTAAATGAGTTATAGAATTTAAAACTTAAAGCCAATTTACTTGTAACGTATTTGGATTCATTATCGTACTATAATATTAATCCATATTAATCTTTACTCATGTATATGGGTCATATCTGCACCGCATAATACAATAACATCATAAAATATTTTATTTTGTAAGATCTACTCAAAGAACAAATGTAGCTAAACAAATTTTCCCAAAGTTATTTAATAGTTTTTTTTTATATCTCAGTAAATCCAAAACTATGATTATGACCTTTGTAAATATTACTGTTGCATTTCCATGTTAGCTATAAACATGTTACAACTAGAGACATCATTTGTCATTTCAACAGAGATAAAATATAGTTTATACTTAATCACGTTTCAGAAAGGAGTCTTAAGGGTACTTAATTCACAGGAGATTTACTGAACTAGATGATATATCTTTTGGTGTTTTGAAAAGTGATGAACTAACCTGACATTTTTATCCACAGAAATGTAATTTACTTCAATCCAACTAACCTAATGGGAATATCAGTTGTTTAGAATGGGGCAAGTGAGTAAAAATATACATGTGCTTTTTGAAGGATTTACAGAAATAGGTGTATTTTTAGTAATTTATTTTATTGTGGCTTAAATTTATAAATGAAGGTTCTTTAACACATTCCTCTTTGGTATTGATTTTTCATTCATTGTCACTTTCTACTTCTTTTTTTTGTGCCACCAGAAACCTATTGAATGTGTAGCCATCTGTTCCAGAAGGATGAGTAGTGTCATTACCATTCGACTTTTAAAATCATTCTCCCAGTTTAAAATACAACAAAGACAATTTGCTTCCTATAAAATATTGCACACCAAGCAAGAACTCTGAATGAGTAATGAGCATCCACTTGTAGCAGACGGATCCATCGTGCCTCGGCTTTCATGCACTAACCCCAAGTTAGTATGAAGATAACACTGATAATAATGTAATCCCCTTAACTGTTACACAATGAGTCACTGTGTAATATGCATTAAATTAGAAAACAAAAATCAATATTAACTGAGAGAAAGCTGCTGTAATCCACTGAAGACACAGTAGTTGGTTGATAATGAAGAACCAGTTTTAAATGGATAGCAAAAGCTTCTTCTAATGCTTAGAATAAAAACTCATATCAGGATGAGAATCTATAAAACCATCCGAAACAATTAATTTCGCTTTCAAAAGACAAAGAAATAACACATAACCACGTACGGAGAAAGCTCACTTAGCTTTCTGTGTTTCACATTGTTACATCCCCCATTAGTAATACTGATCATGTTTACATATGCAGAGTTACAATCAGAATCTTAATTGCACAGCAGTTTATACAATTTCCTTTTTTGGTGGGGAAATCATCATTTGTCTAATGTCTACAACTGGTATAAACAAGTTGTCAGAGATTGGTGGAGATCACCTAATATTTTCATTAAAAGGAGAAGTCTTACAAACACATATGAAAAGAGTATCTTATTTTATTTTCTTAGGAGTAAAGTGTACATCACCTTCAGACATATAAGTTCACAGTTATTTCTAGTATTTTATTACTGCAAGACACTTTTGCTTTTTGGGCCTCTACCACACTTGCCAGTTATGACTACACGTCACACATGAGGTGCTCCATGCAGCTGGTTCCACTTCATGCATCTCTCTCCTGGTCCTGGGTCACACATTATGCCTCCCTGCCTCGGACATTAAGGGCTGGAAGAAGAGAGGAGCGTAATTTGCGATTGAAAAAGTTGTACGCAGTTGTATGCATATGTACGTCTTAATCAGAGTTGAAGATACGTCCAGGTCTGAATGAGAAGCAGATGGGTCCACTTGCCAACAGACACACCAGTCAGATGTGCAACTTGCTAACATGTACAAAAACCTTTTCTTTTATATGTAACAAATGCAATTGCTATGTGATGTTGAATACTTTTGAGTCAAAAAAGACAAAAGTATTATAGCAGTGATACCTTTATTGGCTAACCAAAAGAAATGTTTATATTTGCTAGCTTTCAGAGCACAGAGGCCCCTTCATCAGGCAAGTTGAAATGTTCTTATTGGCTTGAATTCCCAGACTTTAATCTCCCTGTCATTTTAAAAAAAGACTTTCAATATTAAGATTTTTAAATGAGTCATTCTGTATCCTGGTCCAGAGAAGTGTTTCCCAACGGGGGTTTCTCAGAGTCTTCTTTATTGTGTGTCTCTGTAGATTCATCCTGGATTGCAGTTTCTGCTTGGTCTCTCCAATGTAGATTTCCTCAGGGCACCTTGTACACTGTATCATGTACACCACATTGGAGGATGTACATGAGAATGTGTCAGTGTTTTTATAGTCGTGATGTGTGTTGGGTATGTGGACTGTGTTTGTTGGTAGGACATGGGTGCAGGTTTTGCATTTTTTGTTTTTGCAAGGGAAGGTGCCAGTTTCTGATGATGATGAGAAGGCACTTCTAACAAGGAGATTTCTTAAGTTCGGAGGTTGTTTGAAGGAAAGGAGAGGAAAATCTGGGAATATTTCCTTCAATCTATTGTCTTTATGAAATATGGGCTGAAGATCAGCAGCAATTTTCCCCAAGATGTTCATGTGGGGATTGTAAGTGACCGATATGGGCACCCTGCTGTTGTCCTCCTTCTGTTTGTAATCCAGGAGGCTACTCCTTGGGGTTCCTGTGGCTCTGTAGATCTGTTCATCTATAACTATTGGATGGTATCCTTGTTGTAGGAATGTATTCCTCAGTGATAGCAGGTGTTGTTTTCTGTCTTCACTGTCTGAACAAATCCAAATGTATCTCAGAGCTTGGTTGTAAATGATGGACTTCTTTATGTGTCCTGAGTGAAAACTGTTCCATTTCAGATGTGATGGGCAGCCTGTAGGTGTATGATAAACTGATGTTTGTATAGTATTGTTTTTATTGTATAGAGTCATGTCCAGGAAATTTATCTGAGATCGTGAGTAGTTAAGAGTGAGTCTGATGGTTGGGTGAAACTTGTTTTTATGGAAAGTCAGCAGCTCATCTTCAGAGCCAGTCCAGATTAGTAGCAAATCATCAATATAACAGAAGTATGCTAGAGATTTCATTATGCAAGTTAATAAGAATTCCTCCTCTAGTTTAGTCATGAAAAGATTAGCATACTATAGGTGATATCTCACTACCCATGGCACTTCCCATACACTGCAGGTATATGTCTTTTCCAAAAAGAAAAGTAATTATGATTGAGTATGAACCTGATCAGCTGCAGGGTCAGCTCCGTGGTAGACTGTTTACTTGAAGGTAGTGTTGGCATGTGGCTTTGCCATCTTTGTGGGGTATGTTAGAGTACAGAGACCCCACATCCATAGTTGCCAGTATTGAGCCTTCTGGTAGTGGACCTAGGGCTGAAAGTTTGCATAGAATGTCTGTGGTATCCTGGATATAACTAGTTGTACGACTTACCAAGGGTTTTAGAACATTCTGTATCCAGCCAGAACTATTTTCTGTTAAGGTCCCAATACCAGAAGTTATTGGCCTCCCTGGATTGCCTTCTTTATGCATTTTAGGTAACATATAGAAGGTACCCATTTTGGGATTGTCCGGTATAAAATCCAGTAGAGAGTATGATCCAGGGTTGAAACCATTTATAATCTTTATAAGTTCTTTTGTGTGTTGTTTGGTGGGGTCTTCCATAATCAGAGTGTAGTATTTTTTATCCGAGAGCTGTCTGTGTGCTTCCTGAATGTAATCTGATGAGTTTATAATTACTACAGCTCCTCCCTTATCTGCTGGTTTAATGATGATATTGTTGTTAGATTTTAATGATTTTATAGTCTTCCTCTCCTGCACATTGAGATTGTGTCACTTTGTGGTGTTTGTCCAAAATCTCAGATTTTACTTTATTTCTGAAACAGTCTATATGGGTTGGGTACGGAATAATGATACTCATTATTCCGACACTACTTACCCCAACGTGGAGAGACCGAAGGACGACTTCTGTGTATTGCGACTGGAAGTAATGGCGATCCCTGAAGAAGGCGGCGCCAGCTGATGACGTCAGCGGTTAGGTTATCGGTGCTGTGAAGTGGGTAATATTTACATTATCCCCTTCACAGCACCGATGACCGTGTCGCGGTTATCGGTGATGTCATTAGCTGGCACCGCCTTCTTCAGGGATACTTCAGGGATCGCATCACTTCCAGTCGCAATACACAGAAAACGTCCTGCACGCTGGTCGGTGAAGAAGCCCTTCGGTCTCTCCACGTCAGGGTAAGTAGTGTTGGAGTAGTCATCGATATGCTGACTACCACCGGTCTATATAATGATCCATAGTTTGGTTGTGTCCCAACTGTGGGGTCCAAATTGTCCTCTTTTCTTTCTATAATTTTCTTGTTGCATATCAGCTTGTGACGTGATATCTTTTTTGTCATAAAAGAATTCCTTTAGCCGCAATCTCCGGAAGAATTCCACCACATCACTGCAAAACTGAGCAATGTAAAGTGGTTTTGTGGGACAGAATGTAAGTCCTTTGGATAAAACACTCTTTTCCACTGATGACGATGTATCCAAATTGTTATGTGAATTATGCTTTTTGTCTGGCACATTGAGACCAGCTTTCATCCTTAGTCTGTTGAGTTTCTTTTCCTTATTGATGATTTAAAAGTCTTAATACTGAAAGTTTTTTTTTAAAAAAATGACAGATAGAGAAAAGTTTGGGAAATCAAGCTGATAAGAACATTCCAGTCATTGACTCAAGGACTCAACCTGACACCTGGATTTATGACCCACTACATGGACACACTTCACACCCCACAGCAGAGTTACTCCAGATCTCTGAACTCTTAGGATTTTCACTCTTCCATCCGTAACGAAAACCTCCGCTTTATTACTTTAGCTTATCTTTATGATGTATTCCCTTCCCCCCTGTTCAAATTGCTTGATGTAACATCTCTTACATGTTGTGCCCTTTTCTCAGTCATTCATTTGTAAACTTGCCTGATTAAGGGGCCTCTGTGCTCTGAAAGCTAGCAAATATAAAAATTCCTTTTGGTTAGCCAATAAAGGTATCACTCCTATAATACTTTTGTCTTTTTTGACACAAAAGTAGTCAACATCACATAGACTTTTCTGGCTGACACGGTATTGCAATAAAACATTGTTTTTCATTTTGCTACACATTCTGAGAATGCAATTCCTATAAGGCATCATTTAAAATTGAATAACCTAACTAATACAGCACGAACAAGTTCCCAACATGCATACAAAAAATTAATATACTATTTAATCTTTGTGACAGCAAGCTCTGTAATTCCAATCCATGACTGAGTGACTACTAAAGTCTCAATAAACGCTTGCAAATCATTTGCAAACCTTCAATTACAAGAAGTTTGTTAGTTCGGGTTTTCATCATCCTTTCCTACTTACACCTGCCCCGGACAACCCATAAATACAACTGCTTTCTTCTGTTGTATCTGTGACTACTACCCAGTCTGAAAACGTACACAATTGCTTAACAGTACATTTAATATGTTAGACCATCCCTTCTCTCCCCTGTTATGCCTTTTCAGGTGTAAAGAGTTGTAAGTGCAAAAAGTGGCAGGTCTAAATAGCTGCAATTGAGTCTGCTTACTTTCTGAGTATGCTCCATGCATATAAATGCAAAGATATGCTATGCAAATAGCGTATGTCTTACTCTGAATAAGGCCTTCAGCATTCCCTCTCCTTGTCGCATACAGTATGTCCCCTCTCTCCTCTTGCAACCTATCCCCCCAGTCTCCTCTTGTCACATATGCCCCCATTCTCACATTGTCACATATGTCACCCATCTTCCTTCCCATGTTATATAATATGCTATGCACTGCAGGAGCTAGCTGGCAAATTTAAGCCCGGGGGCGAGATTCAGCTTCTTAGCCTATTAGGAATATTTTAAAGGAACACAATGCAGGTAGCCCAATAACCCAGCCCAAGCTAGCCCACTATGGGACCGACTCGGGGGGATGGACAAATGTGCCCAGCCAGCCCCTGAGAGACAGGATGGGAGTCATATGTGACAAGGGTAGCGTAAGGAGGGCATATGTAACAAGGTAATGCAGGGTGGAGGACAAATACTAAAGCCTTCCCTTTCCACCACCAACCCCACTGTTTTGTACCTGCTGCAGTGTGCAGTGGAGTAGGTCTTACAGCGCTGCTGCTAGTTATGGAAAGGAACTAATGATAGCAATATAGCTCTGCACAGACTTCCCACAACATGGAGCAGTAGTGTGAGTGTAGTGAAGTCCTCTGACTTCGCCTCCACCAGACAATGCAGCGGGATAATAGCCTAGTGATGGATGGGAGACTTGGGCTCAGGTGCCCTCCTTTCAATGCACACAACACTTCTGTCTCGGACCAACCAGGTCTGGGATGAAAAATACCTAAACTTAAACAGGCAGCTACTGGCCCCTAGGACAGATGCCCCTATTATAATACATCACTGCTCAGGCAACCGGGTGAACACCGCTAGTTTGCAGTGGATGTAGGTAGATAGTGCTCTGAGTTCGGGCTAAGAAGAAGCTTTCGAGGAAGATAAAGTGAATATTAGCTTGATTAGAGAGAGAAAGCAGAAATATACAAATTTACTTCTTCATAGAAAAAATGTTGCATCTTTGGATGGCAGAATGTACTGAAAATCAAGAGTCATCCTATACTTTCAATGTGTACAAATACGCATGTAATAAAAATGTTAAAACACGCAAAACTGGTCAGACCCCTTCATTAGAGCAGGTGTACAACAAAATTTGGCACCTCTGCTTATCTGAACAATAAATCCCACAAATTCACCCAGACCTAGAACCTGTGGTGTTGCTACAACAACTCAATCAACCAAACCCTCTTTGGTAAGTTGCCACATATTCAATTTAACATACACCTGCTGAAATTCGATGGTTGGGCAGCACGGAGGCTAAGTGGTTAGCACATCTGCCTCACAGCGCTGGGGTCATGAGTTCAATTCCTGACCTTGGCCCTATCTGTGTGGAGTTTGTATGTTCTCCCCGTGTTTACGTGGGTTTCCTCCGAGTGCTCCGGTTTCCTCCCACACTCCAAAAACATACTAGTAGGTTAATTGGCTGCTATTAAAATTGACCCTAGTCTCTCTGTCTGTGTGTGTGTTAGGGAATTTAGACTGTAAGCTCCAGTGGGGCAGGGACTTATGTGAATGAGTTCTCTATACATCGTTGCGGAATCAGTGGCGCTATATAAATAAATGGGGATGATGATGATGATGGGGATGGTTTGAATGTGTGTATTTGTACAATTTTTTAGACGACTTTTACTGAGTTGACCATGTCTCTACATACTAGCACAGCTAACATATATGTAAACATAGTCTTACTTGAATCTAAGCAAAGGATTCAAAGCTCCCAGTAGTTACTTGTTACCCTTACATAGATTTTTTTGCATACAGAACAAAAGCACAGTACCTTGCGGAATAATATTTGTATAGTTTATATTTTTTTACTGTTTATATTTTTTTCTATTGAAGAGGAGCAGTAAGTGATGTAGGATAAAATATTGCTTAGTGAGTTTTCCCAGACAAGCTGATTCTCAGATCTCAGCACAACAAACAAAGATCAATAAATATTAAACATATGTAACAATCAAATTTTGCTGCTGTGTCACTCAAAAGAAGAAAATGTTCCATAAAATATCTGCAAGATGCCTTGTAGCTGCAACCTAATGTAATAACAATGCTTTGGTAGTTCCTACAGATACACAGACCTCACATTTTTACTCGTACACTATGTAATTTTTCTATGTTATATCACAGATTTAGGAGTATAGTATGGATCAATTGACAGTTAGCCTTTTATGTGTAAGCTTTCATATTTCATAAAATGGGGAATGGTCTACATTAGGGTAGAATATCTCAGTCCACTGACAAGCATGAATGGGAGATTACTGTAATTAGATAATTCACAAATGAATTACTTTGTTTGATCTGAAAAATAGTGTTTCCTGTGAGTTAAATTATATATGTGTGAAACAATAAAAGCCTAATTTATTGTACAGAAAAGATAATGCAATCAAACCGGCTTAATACATACATGAAGGTAAACCAAACTATGTTTTATCTATCTATTGCTGCCTTTCAAGGTGAAATAAGATCTATTTATTTTTCATCTTAAACCACAATGTAAAACTGATGTCTTCCAGGACTCCTTCTAGTGCCAATGACACATGGGTTACTTAGAAGTTGGCAGAAAGAGCATAGGCACAAAAATACTTTATTTAGCAGAGAAATCACCAAATGCAATGTGCTTACAAACCAAGCAAATATATAATACACTACATATTTGTGTATTTTGTTATTGTTATTTTTGTGTATTATTTTGTGTCTTTGTTTTTTATTACGCTAATATTAACAAAAACGAAAAGCAGAAAAAGCTGTAATATAATCAACCAAAAGTCATAAAACTCAGACATTCACTCAAATCATCATTATCTTTTCTAAGGATAGTCCACCCTAATCATACTGCTCCCACCCGTTGAACTTCAATCAAATATAGGTCTGTAAAATGCCCAGAGAGAGAAAAAGAAAAAGATATAAAAATTGCAAAGTGCCTGGCTTGATCCTCAATGACTCAAAATAAGATATTAAAATGGGTGGAAATAGAACTATTGGACCAATCTAAACATTTATAAAAATTTAAAAAATTTAAAAAAAAGTCAGATTACTATCAATAAGCATCTCCTTTGTTCAGTGCCATTTTAATGTAGACAAATTGTAACGATACTGGTGGTATTATCTGAAGCCCAATAGCCAAGAAGATATCCAGAGAGTAGTCAGACGTTTGCCGGGTCGGTACACAAGCAGATAGTCAGACGTTTGCCGGGTCGGTACACAAGAGGGTAGTCAGACGTTTGCCGGGTCAGTACACAAGCAGGTAGTCACAGATGCAAGGTAGAGTAGCAAGAAGCAAGAGCTAAGTAAGCAGAATACTTAAGCACATGTCTGAACCAGAAAGTGCCATTTATAGGCCCAAATAGGAAACAGGATCCAAGATGGTTTCTCTTCGATGCCAAACTGGCCATCTTGGATAAGGGTTATTCTAAGGGCAAGTTTGCAAATACAGAGACCTCTAGTGGTCGGAGGTGCAAATGTCAAAGTAATTCCTAACACAAATGTTATTGTTAGGATATGGCCTAAGTTAAAGATCTTTGTTTAGATGTTTTCCTACATCTGATGACCAAAGACAGACACTTATTCTTGAACACTACCCTCAACAGGGCAGTGTTCAAGAATAAGTGTCCATCATTGAAGGCTAGCTTACTTCCTGTTTGAGCCTTGAAAATAGCCACACCTTGTTAGATACATTGCTCAATTATTGCAAGCTATTCCTGCTTATACTATGCAATTTCAACTTGTGTCAGAACACTTTGCTCCTGGTTCCTGTATTCCTTGTCGACCATCGGTTTCCAGCAATCCTAGACCAGTAGCATAACAGGTAGACAAAGTAAAGCATGCTGCGCAATTTTAGGGGGTTCTACATATGACTCTTTTTTTTGGGGCGACAAGATGGTCTAAGGCTCTGATCATTGCGGTGAATCAATGGTGGGGGTTTGGCACTATCACTTTCAAGCAAGTAGGGTGCAGTTGAAGGTCTCCCTGCTGCTGGTCTTGCCTTATATATGTGCCCACTATGTCTCACAATGGCTGCCCCTTGCCAAGACAAGTAGAGACAGTGTTGTATATCAACTGCCTCTTCTCTGGTCTCACAGGAACAAACTCAACACAGTGTCCTCATGAGAAATGAAACTAAGAAAATGCCCTGTCTCTAACATAGAGCTTGTTTCCAACATCCTGGCAAGAGAAAAACTGCAGGTGTGCGACAGAGAGGTTACTGACAGAGAAAGATGAGAAAGAGAAAGATGGAAAGAGATATGTTGACCTGGCTTATTCTGACACTCCTTCTGTTTGCTGACTTGGCCCCCATCAGTCCGATTGTGTATAATTTTTGGCTACATCGACCAATCGGTTGTTACAGTTTGATACCAGCTCATCACGCCTGGAGGTAGCACAGAGTGCTGCGAGCAGCGAACTTCCCTGCAGTGAAACCCAAACTTCCTTCCAGGGGTCCATGGCAGAAACCAGGGGTTTGTTTGTCTCCGCACCTCTGTTACTGCCAGTGCTAATCCAGGTTACCAAAAGTGAATCCACACTATCTGCTAGATTTGTGGCAATAAAGACACAGGAAAAAAAGTCCTTAGCGCTGACAATAGAATTTTGAGAAAATAAATGTTAAAGTCAAATAATTGGATGAAGTAAATCAAATTGATTACTATTGTTTTACCGTGCGATTGCGATCAGTACGCCACGTTTATGATGCAATCACACGGATAAATAACGGACACATACATTTACACTCACACATTCATTATGTAAATAGTTCACCTTAATAAAGTTCCAACACACAGTCATTTATAATCGAATGTAATAGATTTAATAGTTTAATATAATAATGTTAAAACCACTTTATTGATATCTAAGGTTCAGGATTTAGGAAACATATCATGTTTAGTGTCATTTTAATCCTCTTTTTTACCACCAGACATCCGCTACAATCGGCTAAGCGAATGATATTGTGTGTGTAATGCAAATAGACCAGTTTAAACTAGCTTTCCGGCGTGAAGACACATATGCAGCTGTTGGAGAGTTGACCCCCACCCTTGGAGGGCATTGTTTGAACCAACCTATGACCTGCATTACACTGGACTGTCCTGAATCCTGAACCTATGGAAACACGCCAAGACATCACTACTGGTTTTTATGTATCACAAACTATATATAAACCAGGCTCTGAGTCCACTATACAGTCTACATTGACCACAGACTTCAGGATTGAGTGACTGTATACTGGGCGCTGCATATGTATCAGCTGTACTTTATTTATTGCACTAAATAACCTTGCTATTAAATCTTATTGTGCGTTGGAACCACACAATTCGCAGTGGACAATGTTTTATTGACAAGCAATAAAATGACTTTAATATAAACAATAGGCAATAATGTAACCTGCTGCTGTAAAAAGAGTCTGTGAGCTCTTTAAAAAGGTACTAATAAAAAGAAAAGAAACAGTGCTGGAAACCAATTGCCAATATCATAGATGAGTTCATGAAATGGTGAACAACAAGTCATTTATTAAAATACCAATCAAATAAAAACAATACAATGTGTAATGATATTGTAGAATTATCACAGCAATTCAATACGTATGGATATAGTGGGCAGCACAGTGGCCTAGTGGTTAGCACGTCTGCCTCACAGCACTGGGGTCATGAGTTCGATTCCCGACCATGGCCTTATCTGTGTGGAGTTTGTATGTTCTCCCTGTGTTTGCGTGGGTTTCCTCCGGGTGCTCCGGTTTCCTCCCACACTCCAAAAACATACTGGTAGGGTAATTGGCTGCAATCAAAAAAATTGACCCTAGTCTCTCCCTCTCTGTCTGTCTGTCTCTGTGTGTGAGTGTGTGTCTATAGTAGGGAATTTAGACTGTAAGCTCCAATGGGGCAGGGACTGATGTGAATGAGTTCTCTGTACAGCGCTGCGGAATTAGTGGCGCTATATAAATAAATGATGATGATGATATTAGAGATATCTCTATAATACCACAATATAAAACACAATTAATAGTTCAAAATAGATCAATAATACAAATGATCCTATATCATAGAACAATATAATTACCAGGATCACATAAATAAGTTGGCTGATATCATGAAACTAATCCAGTTTAAGTATAATGATCGTTGTTTGACCGATAGACTAATTGTCTCAATGATTAGTCCTTCTGTATCATATGTCCGCCCATAGCACAAATACTAATAGAAGTGTATGAACTCCACATAGAGCTTTAATTGAGTATATATTTCTCTCAAACACGGTGTTTATATAAAAGCCACTGATAGTCTGTCACGAGCCGTGGCGGTACTTACAGCGGCGACTCACTTCCTCCTCTCTCCTGCATCCCGGCCGTCACCTTGACGACCGGGACGTCACTTCTGGGCAGGACCCGACCGTTGCTCCATTGCCAAAAAAACGATACAACGCTTTTGTTCAGCGCTGCGTCCCGGCAATGAGAGAAGCCGGGCGCATGCGCAAGACACCCCTGGCTAGCCTGCGGGCTAATTGTAATTTATTATGCAGAGATGATTGGCGGTGATTGTGTCAGAGCTAGGCTCTGATTGGCCACATGAAGTACTTAAAGCAGGGAGGCCTTAGCCGGTTATAGTGTCTGTGTAGTACACTAGTGCTGACCTGCTCACTGTTTCTGCTGGATTGCTGTTTTCACTATTTGCCTGCTTACTGGATTTTGCCTTCTTGCCTGTGTCCCTGATCCTTTGGCCTGTACTTCGGATTCTGCTGACCTGCTCGTGACCCTGACCCTTTGTAGTGTTTTTGACTATTCTTCTCTGCAAGTGACCCTTGACCTTGGCTAGTTTACCGGATTCGCTGTCCATACTCCTCATTCCTGGGTTCTCCGCAGCCGGTACCCATCTCACGACCCTCTGTTGGTCTGCAGCCAAGCCTGTCCCCACCACTAGGGGCAACAGTGAAAACCAGACCTTCGGAGCAGACTCCGGGTTTTGTGGTATTGGCTGCTGGAGTTCCTAACATAGTCAAGTGTATTTGTCAATAAACCTGCTTCATTAAGTACATTAATATCCGTGATAGAAATATCCTTGATAAAAATATATATGTGTGTGTCTTGGTAGATGTACGCTAGAGTCCAATATAGTTGGTTACCTTAAGAATGGATATCAAACCCGTTTTCTCCGCTCACACTGGTCTCCAAACAAAGCGTACTAGGAACAGCTTAAGTCCGGCAAACAGATATTAAGCCGTCAAGATATCTGCTGATGTTCAGCGTGCACGCTAAAGACACTCTGCTTCCCAATCTTCCACAGCATGTATTCAAGGGGATAAGCAGGCATCCAATTTAATTAGTCACGGAAAAAAAAGCTGTACCCTGTAGAGGCAGGGACACAAAACTAAGCAATTTCTAGTAAGAAAAATTATTTTTCTGACGCGTTTCATTATTAGAGATGATTTCTTCAAAAGGTATTAGTAGGCACTACTAATGCCTCTTAAGAAATCGTCTCTAACGATGAAACGCATTGTATTGTTTTTTATTTGATTGGTATTTTATTAAATTACATGTGGTTCACCATTTTATGAACTCATCTATGATATTGGCAATTGGTTTCAAGCGCTGTTTCTTTTCTTTTTAATAAAGACACAGGGCCTGATTCAACAAGGCATGTATCTGATGATTTGGAGCGTATCGCACGCAAAATAACTCTGCACATGCCCAGACCTTGGAGATAATCCGTAAACGTAGGCATATTTGATCCATCTTCGAACAAAAAGTACACTTACTACAGTCTACGATTTTGGGGATTGAACGGGGCTGGGAAGGGGTGTTTTGCTGTAGTCACTGTACAGTAATAGCATGGCAAACTCAAGAGCACACAGTCATGTCCAAATCCAGCTCTGACAATCTCAACGTTACTTTTTTTTCTGCTGTATCTCATTCTCCAGCTACAGGGCTATTATAAATCCTGATCACTAGTGATGACAGACATGCTATAACATGCATTTGCAATCAGAAGCAACTGTAAAAATGTATTTTATGCTCCATAGACATTAAAAGTATTGCAGGGGGTGAAAAATAAAACAAAAAACTTTTTTAAATCTGTTTTATCATTAATGTATATATTGCTTTAGTTTATTAACCTCTTTAATAAAACTAGCTGAGCCTAGTTGTACCATAGCATTGGATTGCTGTGACTTTATAGGTACAGGCAGTAGAAAGGGGTTAAGTTCTTGTAGACTATGACTCCTACGTTGAATATACACAGGTGGAGGATAGGGTCTAATTAGGTAATTAGACCAAAGTGAGGAGTTTAATGTACATAAACCTGTATTGTTCCATTGTGCAGTGCGACCGATGCCAGCAGTTTGGCCGGGGACTAGGCAGGAGGACTGTGTCTAGCCAGAGTTTGGGATGGCTGGTGTCATCCTGACCGAATGCTATGTTATTTGTGATGTGCACAATTAAACCACAGATATCCAAGTAAGAAGTGATTGCGTCTGTCATCTATTCATATCTATATGTCATTGGCCAGCTAAAGCTTTTCTGTTGAGTCTTGAAGTAGTACATCTGAGCAATGTGTTAATTTCTTTTACTAGTGCATGATTTATGGTTTGATCCAAATGATACAGTAGATTAATTTGTATAGTGTGTATTAATGTAAATGGGCATACGTTGATTTTAGTTAGTGTCTATACATTGATATAAAATATATACATTTTTCATTAACCAGAGCATATTCCAAAAAGTTTTTATAATTGATGCCTTCTCTACCGATTCATTCATTTGGGATTGTGGTTGTGTTATATTGTAGTGTTTTTTTATAGTTTCTGGCCATTTTGGAAACTGAATTTTGTCAATGTTGAGTAAGCAGGCTTTTTATGGCGTGTTTGACTAGGGTCAGAGGACCTAATTGTATTTAATGGCATACCCAGTGTATTAGCCAGGCAGAGCATATAAATGTTCAGAGTAAAGTTATTCGGATAAATGAAATGCTCACAAAAGCACAGAATATTTGTCCTGATCTAGACTTGTCCATTTGTGTCAATATTTTAGTGAGGAAAGGGCTTGGTGTGAAAGGAGTCGTGATGTGAGAAATAGAATGAAGACAAGCAAGAAGCCACAGACTGAGAGCTATATATAGTGGAAGGAACAGGGTCACCCCAAAGAGCACAGAGTATTGATGCCAAGCTCCTGTCAAAATGATGTGGGAAGATTTGGTGTTTAAAGCACCTCTATATAAAATAAAAATTATATTTCCAACTTGATTGCTTGTGGTTAGGTTGAGGCAGAGAAGAGGCATTCATGTGGGGGTTTGTAGGGGGAAGTCTTTGGCTGCAACACTGGCATCTCTTTACTTATCCAGTGGCAGCTTGACCTTTATTTTAGGACACCTTACACTGCCTACTTATGACAGCTTATTAATGGCACCACAAAACTGGCATGGTTTATCACAAATAAGTAGATTGATACTCTATGCTTGCACTGTGGTTGGATAATAATCACACTATGGCTACTTCTCTCGCAACATGGAGGGTGCTGGTAAAAAAGGTTACATACTAAAATAAGAAATTTTATTTTGTAATATTAGGGCCTATATTATAAGCTATATTATATTCTGGACAATTGGAGTACATGCTGTTAAATGTGGCTGTATTAAGCATAATTTGGAAGAGCAATATAATTTGGTGAACTGTAGTGCCTTCGGGTAAGAACAGACACACACAAAGTTCTTTCCTTCATCTCTATTGGACCACCTACCATTCATATGGAGTCCTCAGCATGACTCCATGCCACTTCAGTCTGGGAAGAAACCACAACAAAATTACTGAAGGGAATGGACACAGAGTGGAAGGAAGGGGGTATACAAGGTGACGGACAGAATTAGAGACCCTTCACTCTACACCTCAATTTGATCTGTTCTGGGGTGCTGGACTATGGATATTTGGGACAGGGAAGTATCTCGCCCGAATATCCTACTCACAGATGTACTAGTGAGGGCCCCTATCAAGAAAGACAGAAGATAGAGAATGATGATCGACGTCTAGAAAAAGAGGAAACACAAGACAGCGCACCCACAATGCTGTATACTTGCTAATAAGTACTTCCCACACTAGTGCTAGCTACAATAACAACAAAACAGTGCCCTAGTCCAAACAACCAAACTCTGTGAACAGATGCTGCGCAACTATAATCTTCTAGCACTTAATGTTGTGTACTGCCCTAACTCAAACCCCACAGTTGACAGACTTAAATCACAGAATGCAGACACAGAGAATATATACCAAATGCCTACCTTTAATGGGGGCCTGACTTATAGATCCTTGAATGGAAATTACTACATAAGAATACAGAACAATGCAATGCAATAATGTACAGTCAAAGGGACCACCACACAACGGCCACATAAATACAATGCAATTCATTGCATTTATGTGGCCGGGCATGGGCTCACAAAGGAGGGCCATCTCCTAAATGGGAGCATAGGCCAATCCTGTTCTTCAAATGGGGACTATTCCTGAAATTAATTGTGCCACAGGCTAAGCATGAAAGGGAACAAATGCATCCACAAAGAAATACAATTCCCTAAACACTCCTAATTATCCAGAGCTTATGCCTACTGCTGCTGCATGGGCCTAGTACCTGAAAGATGCCCAGGGTCTTGTGCCCAAGCGGAAGAAAGATAGAGTGCAGGTGTGGGCCCGGAACAGAGATGGCCAATGGGTCTTACCTGACTCTAGCAGCTTTCATTGGCAGTAGAATGGATCCTGAGAGCTCTTTTGCTTCTCCCTGTTGTTTCTTCTTGATGGAGTCTTGAGCCGTTTTCTTTCTTGCTTCTGCCATTCTGCGGCTCTGTAATGTCGGACAGCTATATAATAGCCATTGTATGAGTGTAGACTGGTGATACGGTGAACCCTGATTGTTCGACAAATATTCATATGGCTGGAGGTGAGTCCTGATTGGCTCACTCTTCTGGCTACTGACTGGCTGGCAGCAAATTGTTTCTGTTTGGCTGTCACCTCCACTGGGACCTGAAACAGAAAAGAAGGACTTACGCTTGATTGCCGGTCATATGAGTCTTTTCTTCTGTTTTTCTTTGCCCTCTTCATGGGCTCCGAATGGCACCCTCTCAAAGAACAAATAAGGGTTAATCTGTTTCTTATTATATGCTAGGTGAAGCATATGCACATACTTCTTTGTTCACTAGCCCAGATTGACTGTGATTGTAACTATTTGTATAGCTAGACCCAAAATGTTCTAAAGTCATGCTACGCATGTGGATGCTTATTGAAGAAAGGGGGGTTAAAGATTACAGATTCATCTTTGGAGCTAGTTTGCATAGAAACATGCCAGGTGCTACAACTAACATTGTGGCTTTGTGTGCCCTTGGTTCCCTTATGATATGATATGGTTAGCTGTTTTGATTCATAAAGGGCCTTTGGGATACTAGAAAACTAGCAACAAAGTACAAAACAAACACACACTTCACTGCAGTCCCTTTCATCCCATGAATCTTAGCTCAGTTGCACCATGGGCTCTGTGGGAGCTTCCGCTCCTGATTTATACAGTATTTTCCCAATATTATAAACTCATGACATACTCCAGAGCAGTGTTTTCCAAACCCACTCCTCAGGTACCCCTAACAGTGCATGTTTTCCATACCTCTTTGCTCAGGGGCAGATTGGTGATAGGCCTTACCGGGAAGTTTCCCAGTAGGCCGGTACCCTAAAGAGGCTGCCTCTGTAATGAATAACATTTTTTTAATAAAAAAAACGATATTTTTGTTTTCCCAAGCACGCCCGATGCATGCGCCTGTGCTTTGTGAGGGGCATTCAGCTGAGGAGAGTGGCCATTTGGCGTGCCGGCGGCTGCCTCTATAATGAGTGATTTTTTTTCCCCCACTCAACAGGAGGGGGTGGTCGTTGTTTGTTGGGGGCGGCCCTTAAATGACCTAATTGAGAAAGGCAGATAGACAGCCAATCACACTGCTGCCAAACTGCCTGTCATTTCACAGCGCAGGGCTTTGTTGCGAGAAGAGTCTAGGGACCTGCCTACTGTCAACAATAAACTTCCATCAATGAATATTCGCAGACAGCAGCTAAGTGCAAGGGGCCGTTGGTGGGGGTGTTATATGTCTGTGATTATGTGTGTATATGTATCTACGTTAATAATAATAATAGTATGTATGTATATGGTAATAGTATGTATAATTGTCTATATATGTACATGGTAATATGTATGTATGTTGCATTGTCTATGTATGAATATGGTAATGTGTGTGTGTGTGTGTGTATGTAACTATGTAAATGGCTATACGTATGAATATGGTAATGGGCATGTATGTATGGAAGTGTTATATGCCTGTGATTGTGTGTGTGTGTGTGTGTGTGTGTGTGTGTGTGTATGTATCTATATGGTATTAAGTATGTATCTACAATAATAATAAAAATAGTATGCATGTATAGGGTAGTAGTATATACCATTATACCATTACCTATGGATATGGTAATTGTGGTACTCTCCCGCCCGTTCCAAATCCAAATCGAGGCCGAACGTCATTGTGACGTCGTCGGATCTCGGGGCTCGGTTCTCGCGATACTTCAACATTATAAATACACACCTCCAAAGCAATCCATTGCCATTTGACAGAGGGAGAGAGCAGGGTGTAGTCACAGGCTGATTAGAGCAGGGACAGAGAATCCAATATTCTTCTTGCAATTGCTCTAACAAAAATCGCTAGAGAAGAGAGGAGGATAGACGTTTATTATTTTTTGTTAATATTTGGCACTCCCCAGTGCTTTTTGGGTGTCCCCCATAATTGTGCATAAATATTTCTGGCTGTCAAAAGTCATATCTGTCAGCAGTATCTACCAACTAATTTTTAGCACTCCTCAGTGATTTTGGGGTGTCCCCCATAATTGTGCATAAATATTTCTGCCTGTCAAAAGTCATATCTGTCAGCAGTATCTACCAACTAATTTTTAGCACTGCTCAGTGCTTTTGGGGTGTCCCCCATAATTGTGCATAAATATTTCTGCCTGTCAAAAGTCATATCTGTCAGCAGTATCTACCAACTAATTTTTAGCACTCCCCACTGCTTTTGGGGTGTCCTCCCTAATTGTGCATAAATATTTCTGGCTGTCAAAAGTCATATCTGTCAGCAGTATCTACCATCCTATTTTTAGCACTCCTCAGTGCTTTTGGGGTGTCCCCCATAATTGTGCATAAATATTTCTGGCTGTCAAAAGTCATATCTGTCAGCAGTATCTACCAACTAATTTTTAGCACTCCCCACTGCTTTTGGGGTGTCCTCCCTAATTGTGCATAAATATTTATGGCTGTCAAAAGTCATATCTGTCAGCAGTATCTACCAAATAATTTTTAGCACTCCTCAGTGCTTTTGTGGTGTCCCCCCTAATTGTGCATAAATATTTCTGGCTGTCAAAAGTCATATCTGTCAGCAGCATCTTACCAAATTTTTTTTACCACTACAAGTGCTTTGCGCTCAGATTGGATTCAAAGCAGTCTACATATGATCAGAATGAGCAACCAGGTTCTGTCACCAGTCCTGATGTTAGTGTTCCCAGTACGTCATCTGGCCAAGGCAATGTCAAACAACAGAGTGTTTCCAAATCAGTGCAAAAAACAAAAAAACAAAAAAAAATTACTGTGTTGAAGCGAAAAAGAAGTGTTACTGAGCAAAAGTTAAGTGCCGATAAAAAAAAAATTGCCAACATGCCATTCCACACACGCAGTGGCAAAGAGAGAATGAGGCCTTCACCTTTGGCTATTAGTGGCAGATCCAAAAATGTTACCGAGACTACAAGTGGTGCACAACTACTGTTACGCATCAAAGCCAAGCTGCAAGATAACAGTAAGGCATTAGAGGATAATGTTTGCTCTGAATCAGAAATGACACAGATCCCTGTGGAGAGTCCATCCAACAGTGGTATTTCTAATTGTGAGCATTCTGTTAGTGTACCCATAAAGAAGGGCCCTTTCAGCAGTTCTGCTGATGTGTACCTGAACAGCCCGAGTGTAGCCGGTGATACACAAATTAAGGATGCCACTTTGGAAATAGAAGAGGATGAGGGGGAGATTTATGGAGGTGACAAGGGCGCTAATGAGGATGTTGATGATTATGATGCAGACAGATACCAAATTGCCTTTCTCAATTTCTATTTATATTCTAGAATATATAACGGCTGATTAGTTTTCTATTTTATTCCTAGTGGAGAGGGGATCTGATGCAGACAGATACCAAACTGCCTTTGTCCATTTCATTGTATATTCAAATTTCTAGTTCTACAGTCTATGCAGGCTGCTTTTTTTTCTATTTTACTACACGTGGATGGGGGTGGGGGGGTCTGATGCAGACAGATACCAAACTGCCTTTGTCCATTTATTTGTATATTCGAATTTCTAGTTCTACAGTCTATGCAGGCTGCTTTTTTTATATTCAACTACAAGTGGAGGGTGGGGGGGGCTTAGATAGCCACCAAAGTACCGTGGTCCATTTAATTTTACTTTCTAGCTCCACAGTCTGTGCAGGCTGCTTTTTTTATATTCAACTACAAGTGGAGGGCAGGGGGGGGCATAGATAGCCACCAAAGTACCGTGGTCCATTTAATTTTACTTTCTAGCTCCACAGTCTGTGCAGGCTGCTTTTTTTATATTCAACTACAAGTGGAGGGTGTAATATATACCCAAAGACGATGGCTACATTGCCAATAATCAAAGATGGAGGAGGTAGACAACCAGGTTTGACTGTATAATTTGCAGACAAGTGTTCGCATTAAGGACGGCCTACCAGGGATTAAACTGTTTTTTTTATAATTTATCAGCTTTAGAATTACCTCACTTATCTAAGAAACTGGAGGAGCACTAAATTAGGTTATTTTAGACGAAAAAAATTGTATTTTTTTCAAAAATCGCAAAACAAAACCAAAACACGCAAGGGCGATTTTGCAAAGCCAAAACCAAAACCAAAACACAAAGGTAATCCAGATCCAAAACCGAATACAAAACCAAAACACGGGGGTTAGTGACCATCTCTAATATATATATATATATATATATATATACATACATATATTTATTGTGTGTGTATATGGCTTGTGTGGGTGTAATATTGTGGGATGTGAATGATATAATCCCTTGTAGCTGTGATTCACTATATTTGTTAATTCCACTATGGCTATTATGGCTATGAAGTGATCTTCTCTCATTTACCTTTGAGAACAAATGCTTGCCATTGGACTGCGGAATGATAGGGCTAGAAATTGTGTGCAAATCATAGGCATTGGTAAATCATACATACTCTGCTGGAATTGCATGCATAAAAGATATTGCTTTAGTTCAGGGTTGTCCAACCCGTGGCCCGCGGGCCGCATGCGGCCCAGCACGTCTGTAAATGTGGCCCAGAAGGAGTTTTGGTTGTGGCAAGGGGCAGCACTGTTAATGGAAAAAAAAAATCCTGCATAAAAAAGAAAAGAAAATACTTACCTTGCAGTCACGCGGTCACGTCAGCTGGTACTCCGGCTCCCTCCCTTGTCTCCTCCTCCGTGTGGTGCTCGCAGTGAATGTCGGGCATGATGTCATCACGCCCAACATCCATTGCGGAGCGCAGCACAGAGGAGTCACCGCGCGGGAAGAACATTCACCAGCACAGAATTGAAGAAAAAAAGAGAAGAGGACAGAAGAACAAGCCGATTAAAAGGTAAGTTAAGGAGGATTTTTTTTATTATTTCAAGGGATGCTGACTAGTGAATAAAAGTCACCTAGTCCTGGAGCATCATGGACCTTATCTCCCTGCTACATACTTCTACTTGTAATACTAATGGGGCATTATATATTATTCTCTTTGGCCCATTATAAGTTGTTATCCCTTAACTAACATAGTGGTGTAATTAGCAAAACAGGTCACAATTTGGGGTCACAGTGATGTATATGTCAGGTACCGCAGACCTGGTCAGGGCACCCTGATATACAATGCCTAGCTTAAATGCACTTTATTGATATTGCATCGAAACAATACAAAAAGTGATTATACTATAATAACTAGAGAGGATTTTTTGAACAGGGCGATTGAAAGGTAAGTATAGGGGGATTTGGAAAAAAAGTGATATATATATATATATATATATATATATATATATATATATATATATATATATATCACTTTTTTTCTCATATATATGTTAACTATGTTTTCTATAGTTTTTTGGATGATCAGCTATCGTTAATGTTAGTGTATCTTATGTGCGGCCCAAACCAACTCGTCGTCTTTCAATGTGGCCCAGGGAAGCTAAAAGGTTGGACACCCCTGCTTTAGTTTATCAAATACATTGAAGGTCAATGTATTTTTCAAAGGTTTCAGTTAAAAAACAAACAAAAAAACCCTCCCATGCCTAATCCTGCTGAGATCCCCATATATGGTGACAAAATACCTGCAATATGCTGATTTTTTTTTCCATGTGATCTCCCGATCAATTGCTGTATTTTCATCTGTATCAAGTTTTAAGCATCCAGTAGAAAAAGTATTTGTGCTCTCATGCTCTGAGTTTACATTTTTCTATGTTGACCTTTTTCTCTGGTTCTTTATTTAGTGGCCACCTGGATGCTTTCTGTACTGTGTGGCCTGTGCCACTAGGATGCCCTCTGTATTGTGTGGCAATCACAGGGATGTGACAGGCTCCTCCTTGTATTGCTATGATGATGCTGTGCTAACCCGTACAGTTGATTTGATCCCGCCCACTTTCAGGGTTTTTTTCCAGGGCCACTTTCAGTTCCCAATCCGCCCCTGTCTTTGCTGGAGCACAGGTGTATTCGTTACTGGCTGACACATTTTAAAAGATCCACAGGTAATATTTCACTGGTGACCTGTAAAACCTGCACTGTTTAGAGTACGTGAAGACTGGGTTTGGGAAACACTGCTCTGATCCATGTAGGACAGTCCTTTTCTGCAATAATGCACCTGCCACAGAATTCAAAGAAATAAGAATAATGTATATGTGCTCTAAGTTGGGTCTAGCAGTTTTATACTCACAGTAAACTAAATGCATTATATTTCATACATTAATGCTGTTCATGTTTCATATTTTTTATTACAGAGAACAGGCATTCATATTTTAAAACATTGAGTAACTCAGAATAATATATTATGGTGGCATATGTTTATTTTGTAACATATTGACATACTGATTTGTTGATTTATACAAAATCTAAATAACGGGTATTATAGTTAATCCAGGTGAGTAAAAGAATAACCATGAGAAAACAAATATAAAATAAAATCTTTACTTCCAATGATATTCTGGTTATAATTATTTAAATAGGGAATAATTATGTTTTGCTGTAAATGTCCTGTTGTTTTCATCGTTGTCTACTAAAACAATCAACTCTGTATCTGAATGTCTTAGCAGTTTGATTTCCAGGGTACATCCATCTTACATTCACAGAGCATCACAAACTCCGGAGTCCCTGGAGAAATCTTTGCAAACAGGTTCTTAAAGCTAAAATTATACATGTCAAAATATCCAGTGCAGTAGGACAGACAACATAAAGATTGGCCAAAAAACAGCAGAGGAAGTCTTGGGCTTCAATTAAGATTATTATTTTCTTGAACATAAGGTGATACTTTATTTCCATGGCAACATACTGTACTGCAGTATTTTCAAAACGGTAGTTTTGTGTGCAGAAAAGTGAATGTGAAAATAGTGTCCAGTCTAGCTTTTAATAAGGATATTTCTGTGGATCTGTTAACTTACAGCAGACCTTGGGACTCATGTAAAATTGGACTCATGTCTGTTTTATTTGCTTGAAATACACATTTTTCTGTACTGAAGGAAATGCATACACATATCCGTATGCAGATTTTGTCTCACCTTATATTTGCAACTCCTTACAACTGGAGAGGTGGAACATGGAAAGGAAGGGGCAGGTGAGCATAGGCCGAGTACAGTAAGGGTGGGCAGGGCTGTCTCTTCCATTGGGCACGATGGGCAGGTGCCCAGGGGCCCTGCAGGCAAGGGGGGGCCCATCCAAATCCTAAAAAAAAAAAAAAAAAAATTTTTTTTTTTAAAATACTTACCTTGCGGTCACATCAGCGGTGATCCGGCTCCCTCCCTGGTCCCCTCTTCCGTGCTGTGCTCGCAGTCAATGCTTGGCGTGATGTCACGGCCAGCATTCACTGCAACCACAGCACGGAAGAGGGCAGAAGAGACTCAGCGGCGCGGAAAAAAGAAGAGGATCGGACTTAAGGTAAGTTAAGGGGGCCCCTATATATATATATATATATATATATATATATATATATATATATATATGTAAAAAAAAAGTGATTATATATATATATAATCACGTTTTTTTTTACATACATATATATTTTTTTTACACACACACACACACACACACACACTATTTATATATATAGATATATATATATATATATATATATTTTTTTTTATTTTTATTTTTTTTAGGGGCCCGGTACACTGCATTACCCGGGGGCCCATAAAGTAGTTAAGGTGGCCCTGAGGGTGGGTCCATGTAACTGCGAATAAAGTAGACGTGGACACAGAAGCATACACACCTGACAGGAGGTGCACCTCATCCAGGTGCTGGAGGGCTGGTGCAATGAGATCCAGTGATGATGATGAAAATCAGCAGCACTAGCTAACTGCTTGTGTTTTGCTGATTGTGCATGACCTTTCCAATTGATAGCAATTATTTCATTAGTGTGGCTGCTTTGTTGTATTCAATTGCAGCTGTTTATTTGCATTACTTAATTGATATTTCCATTTGGACTGTGCCAGTAAATATGACTCCCATTGGATTTTTTTATAAGGGGAAATAACAGATGTTTTAATTGAATTTAACTTCTTTTGTATTTAATTATGTTTTATGTGGTTAATGAGACTTTTGCATTAATTAATAACACTGTCAGTACACTATTCTCTCTTGTGTATTTGTTACCTTATTATATTTTGCACAGGTAGGGTAATGCCATTTTTGCACTTACTGCTACCACTGTCCACATCAACATCCTTACCCTTTCTCTATGTAATCTTCTGAAGGAGAAGATTTTGCCTATTGCACTAGCACTAGTGGTTATGAAATCTCCAACTTTGGGGACTGACATCAGGCAGTAGAAAGGCAATGGGTCAGACATACACCAAGTAGCCACAACATTAAAACCACTTGCCTAGTATTGTGGAAGTCCCACTTGTGTTGCCAAAACAGCTCTGACCCATTGAAACATGAACTCCACAAGACCTCTGAAAGTGTCCTGTGGTATCTGGCACCAAGATGTTAGCACCAGATTCTTTAACGCCTGTAAGTTGTGAGACAGGGGCTCCATGGCTATGACTTGTTTTTTCAGCAGATCCCACAGAAGTTCCATCAGATAGAGATCTCAATAATGTGGAGGCCGAGTAAACACCTTGAACTCTTTATCATATTCTCAAACCATTCTTTAACAATTGTTGCATTGTGGAAGGGCGCATTATCCTGCTGAAGAGGCCACTGCCATCAGGGATTACCATTGCCCTGAAGGAGTGTACTTGGTCTGCAACAATGTATAGATAGGTAGTACGTGTCAAAGTAACATCCAGATGAATGCCAGGAACCAAGCTTTCCCAGCAGAACATTGCCCAGAGCATCACACTGCCTCTGCCGGCCTGATTTTTTCCCATAGTGCATCCTGGTGCCATCTCGCTCCCCACCCTGTCACCAGGGCCGCCGAGAGGGGGTGGGGCGGGTACTAATTACCCAGGCCCGGGCATGTCAGGGGGCCCAGCCCGGGCCCTTGCGCTGCAGGGGGGGGGGCTCGCTCGTTGGTGGGGGGAGCAGGCTAGTTAAAAAAAAACATACCCACCTGATTGCGGAGCCGGCATCCCTCCTCTCTGATGCTCCATTCAGACTAATACAGAACTTGTAGTTGCTCAAATCAATTTATAGGCTATAACAGGTGCATGAAAGGGTGGGGTTATCCTAAAAGGAAAAAACAGAGACAAATCCCCCTAGCACACTGCTATAGCCAGCAACAGATCTGCTATTTCTACTGTAGATAAAAATGCAAAAGTCTCAGTTGCACACATTTGCAAATGTATGTTGAAGCCACCCATAGTGGGTGGCTTCCCCCTAGCAGGGGCTTGCTGCTGACGGCTGCACACTGTGCAGGTCCGTTCAGCATTGACATTGTGCTGCCCGGCTGCTCTGATTGTGTTTTAAACACAATCAGAGCAGCCGGGCAGCACACTGTCACTGCCGAGCGGACCTGCACATACTGTGCAGCCGCCGGCAGCCGTAGAAATTAGAAAGGGGCAGGGCCTAAATTCCCCCCCCCCTAAAATCGCCCCCGGTACAGCAGTTGCCTAGATCCGCCCCTGATTGCAGCACTGAAAACACTTACTCCTACAATGTATCCCTGATTATCATTTTATAGACTTTTTGGGCCTGAATCATCAAGGAACTTAGGGAAGTATTTGAGTAAGTATTCTATGTTTTCTGGACAGAACCATGTTACAATGCAAGGGGTGTAAATTATTTTACTATTTTGCTCATAAGTTAAATACTAGCTGTTTTTTTCATGTAGCACACAAATACTTGATAGCTTATTTGTACACTGAAATGTAAAGTTGACATTTGTGTGCCACATGAAAAAAGAGCCAGTATTTAACTTATGTGCAAAATAATAAACTAATTTACACCCCTTGCATTGTAACATGGTTTTGTCCAGAAAACATTAGTAAGAAAACTTATTCAAATTCTTGCATAAGTTCCTTAATGAATCAGGCCCTTTATGTGCATATGTTACATTTTCCTTTCATACAAAAATATACATGGGACAATGCACCCCTTACTATGAAAATTAGTATACTAAAAGCCACTAAGGAGTTCCATGGTAATATCAATACCACAAGTCAAGTGTCTTTTTTGCATGCAAATTGTTTTTTTTAATATATAATAACACATTTTGAATAACATGCTATGCTAATCAGTAAATTTTATTTACTAATTTGCATTAAACCATAGCAATCAATCAGACATTTACTTTATATGCCTGGCCAACTCTCGGTAAAAGCTAATTGCGGAATAGTTGCTATGGTTTAGAACAAATTTGCACTGTTAAATAATATTTGCACATTTCAACAAAAAATCATTCTCAGCAGCTATCAGTTTCAATCTGAAGTATCCACTGTAGCACATGTGGTCTAATGAAACAGAGGCAACGGTTCACATTGGAAAAGGATGGTGTTCATATATAACCTTAAAAAAAGTAACATGTCTATTCAAAATCCTCATTTGTAGCTGAACACATTTAGGGGCCCGAATGTGCACATAACAATACGAACGCAAAACTGCAGTCATATTTGTGTATATTGAGTTGCAAGTATCTCAAGATACGTTCAACTCCAAAGTCAGAAGTATTTCTATGTCAGGCATAGAAATGTATCTGACATATACATACTTATGTATAATGTTAGTGATAAATGCGAAATTCGCATTGCCCAAGTTGGACACAATAACATGGAATGCAGTAATGCAAAAGAGAGGATAGTGTTTACAGTGGAAGCCATATATATGCGAAAAATACATTGTTCATATAACTTTTAATGAAATAACATCCCTCCTCCCACACACCCCTTGTTTGCCAATTTACACACGGAAATACTAAAGAAAATCTTTCCTGCAGAAGCCTAACTGGCTGCAACTTGACATAATATTGCCAAAATGCTACTATTAATTAGGCAGTCAGAAGTGACTAGATAGTGCTGCTGGTGTCATCATCAACATCAGCACATATCTTTACACCAGGCTTCCAGTACCTGCAAAAGGTTCATCTCCTAAGAAGCATATCTGGAGATGCGGCCAAGTCTAATAGGTTTTCTCTCCAGAGAGTGTGCTCCACTTACATGGACATTACTGTACTCAATGTACACTTGCCCATCACCATTCCCCCTCTCCACGTATAAGGGGTCACAAGTCTGATACACTGAACTCATTTACACAGCCAGATTAAGAAGGGTGGTGCTGGGGGCAAGTCCGCTGGGCTCTATCAGGGAACCCCCTGTATTTATTTATTATATGTGTGACTTGAGTGTGTAAAAGTATTTTTTACATTGGTCGTGGTGTGTCAAGGAATGAGCTTTATCGCAGAAGTACAACTGGAAGGGGCAAGATACGTCCCTTACAATTATAAGGACAAGGTTTGGTGCATGATTTGAAAAGTCATGTCCTTTTGCATTGAGAGAAAGGCTGTGAGGCCTCCCTCAAATTAGGAAATGTTCTTGTATATGCTACCTGACCCCCAATATCTCTAATAAATAATCTTGACTTGCAAATTGGTGCAAAAACAGAAGCAGTCAAGTACTTAGCAAGGAACAGCCCCAATTCACTCAACTCCGGCCTTGGCCCATTGCATACATTTTGTTGTTTTAGGTTTATTGACTACTCCCCTACTCTTGATTCTGTTTATCTGTAAGAAGCTGTTGCATGGATGATGGGCCAGAGCAGAGCTCCATGTATATGTTTAATTATACTTGTGAGAAGCACCCCTGGTTGTGGTGTAAGCAGTGCAATCTCTGCTTGAGGAAACTAAGGTGAAGGAACAGACGATTAGGGCAGCAAACACTGTTCAAACCATGTACTTACAAGTGTGAAATATATCGTTTTTTTCACTCTGTGGAGTCCATTATATACAGTATATCCTAATATAAGCACCGTGACCAAATATAATTTACCTTTAGTGAATTATGATGTCAGACTGTGAGAAAGATGATGTTTTTCACAGTAGTCATATGATTCATGTATTATGACTCAAACAAAGACAATATTTGTTAATTTTCTCAACTCAAACAAAGACAACATGTCCTTTTAAAGGTAAACATCCCCTTAGACCATACAGGTAGTCTGGTGGGTGGGCTGTTAGTCACCTAGGGCCTGATTCATTAAGGAACTTAAATTAAGAAGTTTCTTATTTAAGTCTCCTGGACAAAACCATATTACAATGCAAGGGGTGAAAATTAGTTTTCTGCTTTGCACATAAATTAAATACTGACTGTTTATTCATGTAGCACATGAATAAATTCATGATTCATTCCTTAATGAATCAGGCCCCTAGTGTTCTGCATTACAGATCAAGCTTCAGGTCATTCATTGAAGATCACTACACTAAGTAAGGAAAAATAAATGTGTAAACCGATGCTCCACTACTAAAACACTAGGCCCCACTTAGTTAGATAGTCCAACTACCAGATGAACGTACAGGTCAGATCTCACTGTCTATATTTACCTCCTATTTGACCCATGCTAACAAAATTAATTTTCAGTTGCAAAAAATATATTATTCAGATAAGGGTCCCTAATTGTGTGCAGCTATCAAGTGATCACCAGTATTACATTGTTATATAAAATCTAACAACTCTTCCTGCTGGAGAAACATCAGACTTCAGGAACCTATAGTTGGGTCTGGGGAGGAAGATTAGACTCCAGAGGGTATATTTACTAAACTGCTGGTTTGAAAAAGTGGGGGTGTTGCCTATAGCAACCAATTAGATTTTAGCTGTCATTTTGTAGAATGCACTAAATAAAGGAAAGCTAGAATCTGATCTATACATACCCCCAGGTGATTTACTTATTAAACAAGTAATATCCACATAATGTTTACTTTATCAGTTTCCAGATTCATGGTGTACATTATTATTATCATTATTATTATTATTACTAACATTTATAGCAGCAGCATATTCTGTGGCGCTTTACGATTTGTGTACTTGCAACTGAGTTGATTACAACATTTTATTGGTGATAACTGTACGTGATCTTTAAAAGATTTTGACAAATCATTAGATTCAATACAAAGTCTGAGTTGTCAAGGAAATCCAAGATATCTTTTTTTTCCACTATGATGGAAGTCCACTATATTTACCAAGATCCTCAATTGATCTATTGCTTCCTCCAATTCTTCTTCAGGTTAGTAAATGTGCATAAGGACATATTGAGGGTAATTCATAGTGAAAGTAGCTTTGTAAACCTTTATTTATATATATATATATATATATATATATATATATATATATATATATATTTTTTTTTTTATTTTTTTTATTTTAAAAGGATGCTTTCTGATAAAAGTACTTTTCACATGAAGTGTTTCCTTTCTTTTCTTTTGCAGATATATTCATTTGTATGACTTTTAGCATCACTGTAATGACATCAGTCAAATTATTCTTTGTCCAGAAATTATTTTATTCAAAAAAAATATAAATGTTATCTTTCTATTAAATTAAAAATGGCCATGCCATAACGCACACAATATTTGTTATATCTACAAATAAACATTTTTGCTTTGTATGCAACATGGTTACTTGCTGAAATGAGCGAGGGAATTAATTTCTTCAAGCATATTGCAAATATGTTTTTGAGAAACAAAACTTGACAATCTGAATTCCCATTGCATGCCTGTGAACTTTAAAAGGTATTAGGGAAAGGCTTGCATAACCAAAGTCCCCAGTGTAAACTGCTGCAAACAAAATCTTTTACCCTATTAAATGTTTTCTCACAGCAGGTTGTGGCTAAGCTCCCTACTCATCCTTTGTCATTTAAAGAAAAACATACACAATAATAGTGACACAAATATAAAGATATCAGGTTTTTCTGGTCCAATTATACACACTTTGCACTGGCTGGCCACCCATGGATACCTTACTATACCAGGGAAGTATGCCCAGTACCTTCTAGAGGTTCACCAATAACTAAGGCAAACCAGTTATCAAGCATTATGATATTTTTAATATTAAAAAATACACCAAATAAAATTACACTTTAGACAAATGCCATGCTGGTTTAACATGCACCCTGTCTCTCTAGCCTATCATCACATTTGTTTCTGGATCCTTGAGTCCTTGCCACTTGGCCCAATTTTCTATATCCCTATCAGTGTGATACAAATCATATACAAAGTCCCCCTGACCTACCAAGCTATGAGACTCATAAAGTGATGCGCTGAGGAACCGTGAGTAGCACAAAAACTCCAATACCTGGGTTTTAAAACACAACTATCTTTGTACTCTGTTTTTCCTTCCAACTCTGAACTAAGCACTTGAATCTCTTTGCTCAATTGCAACATCTTCTGGGCAGTCCAATCCAGCACCTACCTTTACTCTGGCACTTCTCGCAGGTGCTACGTTCTGGCCCTAAATTTCATGAACAAACCCAACATTATGCTGTTAATGCTATGACCCTTTCTTCCCTTCTCCAGGGTCATCCTTGGAGTGGGCTGGGAACCAACACTTATTGTCTGGTCCCTGGCCCAATAGCTTTTGCTGTAGCTGGGTACACATATCTAATGCCAATGCCAAACTGTAGACTAACCAAAGTCCTAGCCTGCTGCAGGCATCACTTTCTCTCAGTGGAGCTACTATCCACTCTCATCTAGGTGGTGCTGAGACCCACTACAGTCTTCTGACCTCTCTAGTATGATTACAGGGTTTCTTTTTCACAGCTCTTCTTTGCTCACTGCTTCTATTAGTGGTAATATATTTAAAAGAAAGAGACTCAGCAGCATTCTAGTAATGAGGAGATTTAAACACACAAATATGTTTATTGCAAATTAAATCTTATATTTATGTTTTATTATACCTAATAGGTTTGCTATGTAATATGGAGCATTGGGTCTGAGATCTCATCCATTTGTTGTGTTTGTTCCATTTTTTGTTCTTTCCCTTTGAAGTGAACTGGTGCTTGTTATACAGTTGGGGGTGTTACCAGCGTAGAGAGCTACAAGTGATGTAGGGCTTATTTAGACTGAAATGTCAGCATTTATAGTTTACCCTCTATAGTATGACAGGAACACGATGTTGCCGCAACATTCAGGAAATGGCAAAGGATTAACTCTGGGTTGCTGGTAAGTTATATAATAAGCCGAGAAAGCACTGGTCTAAAACCACTGTAGAGTGTAAAGTGCAGCAGGGCACTGCCATTGCAGAGAGGAGTGAAAGCTACTTCATTCTTCTTGCTGAACAAGTTTAGTAAATGTGGTGTGGCCCAGACATAGGTAGAAAACTGCTAGATGCAATCCACTAGTTAGTGTATCTAACAAACTATCAGACAATACATAGGGGTTACATTGGCAAAATAGACCCTTTGGTGGACCTTACCTTTAATACTATACTTAAATGAGAAGATAAACTGTTGCTTATTAATTATTTATTAATAATTATTCATTATATATCAAATATTATAAGGACAAGAGTTTGTCCTGAACATGCCCCAAAGGGGGTCAAAACTGCCAACCTCTGGACTCAGGAAGAGTCATCCACCAGCACTCAGGAGAGGAAAAACCCCCTGTGGAGGAAACCTCTGGGGAACCATGGCTGGGAGGACTGCCCTTCCCTCTGGGCTTTAAGAGATTGCAGCAGCAAGTACTATATCACAGGGTGCACAGTGTTGTCACTGACTTTGTCCAAGAAGTGATATTAAAGCATGGACTGTTTGGGTGAATTGGTGGAGATATCTTCCTACTATGACTTACATTTAGATAAATGTTCTATTTTGTAAAAATGGACAAATTCTTGGTAGTGTAGCAGCCTTCTGTAGTAGGTTTTAAGCTACTTTGTGTAGGTTCAATCCAGACATCCAGGGTGATCATTCATGATGACATGATACAGGTTGAGTTCTTGGACACCCACGATCTCTGCTTAAGGGACATCCCAGGTCCTGTTCTGCCATGTGTTCACAATATTGTTGTTCATGCTGAACACTTGAGCAGTTCTCTCTATATAGTGAGTCTCTCAAGCAGCCCCCTCCCCCCAGATCTGTCTCTCTCTGGAGTGAGTCTCCCAGGCAGGTGCCCCCTCCCCAGTTCTCTCTCTGCACTGATTCTCCCAGGCAAGGTCCCCTCCCCAGGTCTCTCTCTGTAGTGAGTCTCCCAGGCAGGAGCCGCTTCCCAGGTCTATCTCTGTAGTGAGTCTCCCAGGCAGATGCCCCTCCCCAGGTTTCTTTCTCTGTAGTGAGTCTCGCAGGCAGGTGCCCCCTCCCCAGGTCTCTCTTTTTAGTGAGTCTCCCAGGCAGGTGCCCCTTCCCAAGTCTCTCTCTGTAGTGAGTCTCCCAGGCAGGTGCCCCCTCCCCAGGTCTCTCTCTGTAGTGAGTCTCCCAGGCAGGTGCCCCCTCCCCAGGTCTCTCTCTGTAGTGAGTCTCCCAGGCAGGTGCCCCCTCCCCAGGTCTCTCTTTTTAGTGAGTCTCCCAGGCAGGAGCCCCGCTTCCCAGGTCTATCTCTGTAGTGAGTCTCCCAGGCAGATGCCCCCTCCCCAGGTTTCTTTCTCTGTAGTGAGTCTCGCAGGCAGGTGCCCCCTCCCCAGGTCTCTCTTTTTAGTGAGTCTCCCAGGCAGGTGCCCCTTCCCCAAGTCTCTCTCTGTAGTGAGTCTCCCAGGAAGGTGCTCCCTCCCCAGGTCTCTCTCTGTAGTGAGTCTCCCAGGCAGGTGCCCCCTCCCCAGGTCTCTCTCTGTAGTGAGTCTCCCAGGCAGGTGCCCCCTCCCCAGGTATCTCCCTGTACTGATTCTCCCAGGCAAGGTCCCCTCCCCAAGTCTCTCTCTGTAGTGAGTCTCCCAGGCAGGTGCTCCCTCCCCAGGTCTCTCTATGTAGTGAGTCTCCCAGGAAGGTGCTCCCTCCCCAGGTCTCTCTCTGTAGTGAGTCTCCCAGGCAGGTGCCCCCTCCCCAGGTCTCTCTCTGTAGTGAGTCTCCCAGGCAGGTGCCCCCTCCCCAGGTATCTCCCTGTACTGATTCTCCCAGGCAAGGTCCCCTCCCCAAGTCTCTCTCTGTAGTGAGTCTCCCAGGCAGGTGCTCCCTCCCCAGGTCTCTCTATGTAGTGAGTCTCCCAGGCAGGTGCCCCCTCCCCAGGTATCTCCCTGTAGTGAGTCTCCCAGGCAGATGCCCCCTCCCCAGGTCTCTCTCTGTAGTGAGTCTCCCAGGCAGATGCCCCTTCCCCAGGTCTCTCTCTGTAGTGAGTCTTCCATGCAGGTGCCCCCTCCCCAGGTCTCTCTCTGTAGTAAGTCACACAGGCAGGTGCCCACTACCCAGGTATCTCTCTGTAGTGAGTCTCCCAGGCAGGTGCCCCCTCCACAGGTCTCTCTCTGTAGTAAGTCTCCCAGGCAGTTGCCCCCTCCCTAGGTCTCTCTCTCTGTAGTGAGTCTCCCAGGCAGGTGCCCCTTCCCTAGGTCTCTCTCAGTAGTGAGTCTCCCAGGCAGGTGCCCCCTACCCAGGTCTCTCTCTGTAATGAGTCTCCCAGGCAGGTGCCCCCTCCCCAGGTCTCTCTCTGTAATGAGTCTCCCAGGCAGGTGCCCCCCAGGTATCTCTCTGTAGTGAGTCTCCCAGGCAGTTGTCCCCTCCGTAGGTCTCTCTCTGTAGTGAGTCTCCCAGGCAGGTGCCCCCTTCCCTAGGTCTCTCTCAGTAGTGAGTCTCCCAGGCAGGTGCCCCCTCCCCAGGTCTCTCTCTGTAATTTGTCTCCCAGGCAGGTGCCCCCTCCCCAGGTCTCTCTCTGTAGTGAGTCTCCCAGGCAGGTGCCCCCTCCCCAGGTCTCTCTCTGTAGTGAGTCTCCCAGGCAGGTGTCCCCTCCCCAGGTGTCTCTCTCTAGTATTGAGTCTCCCAGGTGCCCCCCCCACCCCAGTTCTCTCTCAGTATCCCCCAGGCAGGTCCCCCCAGTCTTTCTCTGTGCAGTGATACTCCCAGGTGTTCGGCTGCAGTCCAGACATACATGTGCAGAGAAATCATACATGGCAAACCAAAGCAGGCTGCAGGTTGAGGTCTGGGACACTCCCACTCTCTCCCAAGCTGACCCCCTGGGTCTATCTCTCTACTGAGTCTCCCAAGCTGACCCCCTGGGTCTATCTCTCTACTGAGTCTCCCAAGCTGATCCCCTGGGTCTATCTCTCTACTGAGTCTCCCAAACTGACCCCCAGGGTCTATCTCTCTACTGAGTCTCTCAAGTTGACTCCCTGGGTCTATCTCTCTACTGAGTCTCCCAAGTTGACCCCCTGGGTCTATCTCTCTACTGAGTCTCTCAAGCTGACCCCCTGGGTCTACCTCTCTACTGAGTCTCCCAAACTAACACCCCACCCCAGGTATCTCTATATAGGGAGTCTCATGCTTACCCCACACATCCCTCTCTGCAGTGAGTCTCCCAGACACCTCAGGTCTCTCTATGTAGTGAGCTTGTGTATGTGCTGAGTGTTCCTAGCAGTAGTTGGCATTATGACATCATGTCATGATCTCACAATTCATTACTCCTTTATCTTAATATTTCAAGTAGGGGGTGGGCATGTTGTAGTAAAATGCTTTCAAAACAATTATGTTTTTATGTATAGGTGTGTGTGTATGTATAATCTAAAGTTGTTTTTTTCGATTAACCGATCATTATATTTTGTATTTATACTTCTGATTTATTTTGGGTTTTAGCAACTCCTTTTTCGGAGTATTGTTTATCATATCATAACATCAGGCTGCTGTATTGATTAACTAGGTTGTACAAAATAAGTTTTATACTATATAAGTTAAATGCAATGAACAATCATATACCCATACTAAATCAGCATACATTTGAGATACCCCGTGTGGTGTTATTTAGAGTATTACATTAAAAATGCACCTTACCAGTATTAGCTAGTTCTCTTTTTTGTTTCAACATTTCAGATTTTCTATGCACCAGAGAGGTAAGGAGATTTATCTAGATAGATTTAAAATGACACAAGTGAATTCTGAACTAATTTCCTTTTATTATTAAGAAGTCTTCTGATATTTATTTTAGAAGCACACAATTATCTTTAAACAATATCTTATCCCTTTAAAACTAATTATAATTGACAAACCCTTAAATTCGCCATACTAATAACACTGATATCTTATTGGAATTCTATGTCTATATATGTTTCTGCCAGAATAAATTATTAATCCACACACAAACACACACACACATATATATATATATATATATATATATATATATATATATATAAAAGAAGACAGAAGGACAAGGCGCACAATAGTGTAGTATTTAAGTGGCACAGTGGTACAATTCTGTGTCAATACAGAACCTCACACAGTGATATATCAGTACATGCACCAATTAGCACCATAGAAAGATGGTTAAACCAAAAGAAATTAATGCACCACAAATGTTTAATCAGACATAGGCACACAATACACCCCACTCATGTGTGTCTGCATACCAGATACAAATTCTGATATAGCTTATCAATATCCAGGTGGTTTTCAGAGAAATAGTGTCTCATAAGGTGAGCATAACACACCATCCCCACTCATGTTTAGCAGCGTACCAAATATAAGATCTTTATAGCTTATCTGTATAATGAATCTGTATCCAGGATCCTTTCACTTCCCAGGTATATACCTCATAGAGAATCAAGAGGAAATCCACAATAGTGTAATATAGTAATAACAACGATATTTATTACGTACAACAGGTATTGCACTCACATGGGATAAAAATAAAACAGGCTTATCTGTAAAATTGGAACCGTGACCCAATCCCGAATAAGAACTATGTCCTAGCAGTGTCACAATAAATCCACTAGTATGCAATGGTAGTATCTCAACGCGTTTCGTCCACTTATATCACAGACTTCATCAGGGGAAGAATAGCATGTATATATATATATACAAGTTAACCCGTGCATGATACTCATGCATTCTAGTCAAATCAAGCTACTTAAGGTGTTAAAAAGGTTCTTGTCATGCATTTGGGCCATAGCCCAGGCCTCAACCACCAACCACTCCCCACTGCCACCCCCGGCAACCACCAACCACTCCCCACTGCCACCCCCGGCAACCACCAACCACTCCCAACTGTCACTTTTCCTTCAAGAAATATATATATATTTTTTTAAATCTTTATAAACACTTTTAACAATTAATAAATTAAATTAACAAATTAAAAACATCTTAGTATACCAAATTTCAGCCCTTTCTGAATATTTTTTTCCACACACACTAAGAATTTAGTAGGTCAGTGTATAACTCTGCCCAGCAGGTGGCGCTGCAGCTTGGTTTTATTTTTTCCACACACAGACAGACTAACACACGCCACTAAGACATTTATATTATAGATTGTTAATATATCGCTCATTTTATCTATTATAGACTGTAAATGAGTTATAGAATTTAAAACTTAAAGCCAATTTACTTGTAACTTATTTCTGTATTTTGTCTGAAAAAATGAATTCTTTATATTAAGCAGTTCAGGTATATAGGGATCAGTAACATGTGTCTAAGTAACTGCTGATGTTTTCAGTGTCAGTGATGTAATGGTGGAGTTATACTGATCTGTGTCTGCTTAACTGTTATTGTACAACTCCAACTTGTCTCTCTCCTCTCACACTGTCCTCAGTACATAGCTCAGTCTCTGTTGTGTATTCACAGATCTCTATACTGCTTATTTATTTTCAGCACTTTCCTTTTTACTCACACTTCTCTTTTGCTCACTTCTTCTCTTCTTATACTTTCTTCACTTTTAATCTGCTTAAATATCACTTTGTCCGATTGTCATTCTGTCCCTATCTTTTCTCTCTCAGTCTATCCAAACACAGGGATTTCTCTCAGCGGTCTTGAGTATCACACTCCTCTCTCTCTGTCAGGGACAGGCTGGGCTGGGGGGCAGGGGGGCATGTGCCCCCGGGCCGGTCCCATAGTGGGCTACTTTGGGCAGGGTCACTGGGCCACTTGTATTTTTTTCCTTTAAAATAGGCTGCTGAATCGAATCTTGCCCCCCAGGCCAAAATTTTCCAGTCCTCCCCTGCTCTCTGTCACCCCCGGCAACCACCAACCACTCCCAACTGTCACTTCTCCTTCAAGAAATCGTTTTTTTTTTTTAAATCTTTATAAACACTTATAACAATTAACAAATATAACCACATCTAAACAGGCAGGGACATGAACATAGGCATGAGTACACACATATTTACATATAGATACACCTCAGGGTACTCAGGTTTTGGGGTATCACATCAATATATATATATATATTGTTCATTGAGCTTCTGAGTTACTGTGATTTCTGTTAACTGTACTGTGCTGTCTCACCCTGTATCGTGTTTCTGTCTGTCCCTGTACGGCGCTACGGATACCTAGTGGCGCCCTATAAATAAAAATTAATAATAATATATATATATAATATTTTTTTTTTTTATTATTTATTTTTTTTTATTATTTTTTTATATTATTGTAAGCTTGAGAGCTGGGTCTTCTCACCATATTGTCTGTTTTACCCAGTTTTTTACTTACTGTATTTGTCCCTAATTCTAAAATGCTACGGAATATGTTGGCGCTATATAAATAGATGATGATGATATATATATATATATATATATATGTATGTGTATATGTATGTGAATGTATATGTATGTGTGTATGTATGTGTGTATGTATGTGTGTATGTATGTATGTGTGTATGTATGTGTGTATGTATGTATGTATGTATGTATGTATGTATGTGTATGTATGTAAATGTATATGTATGTGTGTATGGATGTGAATGAGTATGCATGTGAATGTATATGTGTGTATGCATGTGAATGTATATGTATGAATATGTCATTTCTAAACATTGCATATGCCATGTTATGCATAATTATTATGCCCACAGACTTCTATATATATTCTATACTATATATTTAAGATGGCCGTCGCAATTGTAGTTAAGAAGAACTACCATATTCATGAAACAATCTGCCCTGTGATGTAAATGAATGCTACCGGATATTAGGTCGCATGTTTAGAGCCTAGCACTGCCTAATACATATTCTCTCTTCCTAGGAATTGGCTATATCAGCGATTGCCCCGCATGCTCACTGCGCTCTCCTTACTGCATATTCGCAATATGGTGTCCACCATTTAGTATAAATATGAGGCTGAAGTTAGCTTCTTATTCAGCCAGCTTCTTATTCACTTCTTATTCATGTTCAGAAAACTTTATTTATAAAGGATTAAATCAGGTTGGATCACTGATTTCACATTAGATAAACACTAAAGAAGGTTCCTTACACAAATCGCAATAGTATTTCGCCTGGCTGAACATGGAATAGGGCATGAAATCAGGTGGCAAAGTGGGTACAGATAGATTTTTTATAATTTTGAATAAGTAGCTGTAGTTTTGCAAGGGTTGTTTTTACTAAAAATTACAACAAAAGAAATCCATATCACTTTGTCCAAAATAAACTATGTAAAACATCAAAGGGTAAAAAGGACCAATGGGAACTAAATTTCATATTATCATAACATCCAATTCTCCTACAATCCCTCCACATAAACTGCTGCATCACGTTATAAATAATATAACTATATACATCAAAGAAACATGACATCCCCTACTTACAGGGTTCTTAGCCCCATACAAGGTCTGCTGCTGGACATTTGCTCCCAGCAGTTCACATTCGTCTGATTCCTTTGACATTAACTGGGTCGCAGATTCTATCATTTTCCTAGTCATCATGTCACTTTGTTCCTTGTCATGTGCCCTTTTCTTTCACTTCATGCCAGTTTGATCCCTTTGTTGCTGGGTGGCTTTAACAGTGTCCTGAGTAAAACCGTGTAAACCTGTCTGTGGTTTGCTCTGTTGGTAGGTCTCTGATTTGCTGGCTATCTTTTGTCAGTTGAGTGACAGATGGCGTTGTCTCACATTCCTCTGCCACAGAATTCAGCTTCAGATAAAACAGCTGGCTTTGAAATAAATACAGAATTTCAAGTAGTTAGTATGATAATAGATGAATATATTGATTTAACATTACAATTTTTTCTCTTGCAGTTCCCTGCAACAGGTGAGGAATAGCAACTTATTGCGCAAGAATTTGAAACACTGTGGAAATTCCCAAATTGTGGTGGATCCCTCAAAACGTGAATCCTATTACTACAACTACAAAGGATTCTTCAGCATTCTCCTGCTGGCCATAGTCAATGCCAAATATGAATTTCTATTCGTGGACATTGAAAAAAATTGAAAAGTGTCAGATGGTGGAGCATTGGAGCAGACTCCCTTCCATGACAAACTTAAAAACAATGCACTCAATTATATTATGTAATAATACACTGTGGCCACAAATAAAAATGTACTTACATTTTCCAATCTTGATGTGTCTTGCCTTCTTCACATCAAGATTGGAAAATTTAAGGACATTTTCATTTGTGATCACAGTGTATTATCACATAATATAAATATTTGTATTCACTAGAGTTGAATTGCTTGAATTGTCTCACTATTCACAAATTTCTCATTATTTTAACTGGTGTATGGTTTTCTTGGCGTCATTTAAAGCTGTGTTTGGGTGTGGAGCGCTGGTGAATTTCTACTTCTTTTAATGCACTTAATTTTCCGCCATGCACTGAAACACAACTTGGGGATATATTTACTAAACCGCGGGTTTGTAAAGAAAAATTTGAGCTGTTGCCTATGGCAACCAATCAGATGCTAGCTATCATTTATTTAGTACATTCTACAAAATGACAGCTACAATCTGATTGGTTGCTATAGGCAACATCTCCACTTTTTTTAAACCAGCAATTTAGTAAATGTACCCCTTGGACTCAATTTTGTTTTAGTAGCTGATAAAGCCTTTGCGCTGCACAACAATGTATTAAAACCTTATCCTTCCAAAATCTCCCACCTGAAATAAGGATCTTTAATTTTTGATTGTCAACAGCAAGACGAGTTGTGGAAAGTGCTTTTGGTATATTGAGTAACAGAATTAGGAATTTCCATTCCACCATAACTCTGCACCTAAACACAAATTGACAAGGTGGTGATGGCTTGTAGATCACCTTTCTGCCATAGTAACTATTTAAATGTCTCCAGCAATAAATCGCATTACTCACATTACAAACTACTTTTTAAAACAACAATCCATCCTAAACATCACAGGAACTCCAAGAATTGTACAACATTACAGGAGTTAACACATTGTCAGCCATCTTTAACCACATGTGCTTGTAATTGCCTAATTTACTGCCCATGCAACTTTCATATTAACAGGAACAGGGCCCAGTACTTATTAGACTACATAATCACACAAAAAATTCCATTCAAATACCAGTTTCACCCACCTACAATTCAATCCATTCAATTTCCATTAAAACTACACTTTTCCTGCTAGGCAGATTCTAATGGCCTCCCCATGCCTCTCACATGCACAAACCTCTATTGCATTAAGTTTACAGGTTCCATAAGTTGGGAGCTTTCTCTGAATGTCCTATGTCCTATCGGGGTCAAAGCAGGGAAGAAAGAGGAAGCTGTGTCTCTCTGTTAGTGATAAAGTTTACTCACAAGTGGGCGGAGTTAACCTTTCCACAGGAAGTGCTCACAGCATGGAGCCTGCCTCAATAGCAAAATACCTGCTATTACATTGGGGGAGGAGAGCTTTGTGCCTAGTCACCTTCTAATTCAATTATGTTTGAATTTGCTCATATATTATAAAAGGAAATATAAAATATTACATTATTTATATACTCTTCATCAGGTGGAGTGGGATGGAGAAGAAGGGATGAAAATGGAGGAGGTGAAAAGAGCCACTGAGTCCAAGGGAGATGGAGATGATGGTGAGAGTGCTGGGCCAGCACGACAATGATTATTACAAGAAAAAATACTAAAAAGCTAATTAGCAAAAGGAAGGAATCATGCAGAACCTGATTAACTTGCTACGTGAAAAACTCTGTAAAAAAAAGAAGCATGTTCCAGATACATTTGAAGAACAGGGGGCAAAGAAAGTTGAAAAAATCCAACCGAACATTACAAAATGTGAGTATTAAAAGTGGTTAATAAAACTTTGCAAAGCTTATTAGTAAATGGCATTAATAATTAATGATAACAATAACAATTAGTATGATTAGTAAAACTTTGATATCTATTTACAGAAAGAAAAAATGTGCGATGAAGTGTACTGAGCAGCACAGCAGAAAAATAAAATGGAGTTAGCGATAGTGAACGTAAAATAAGAAACCGCAGACATTGGAAATGGGGAAATAAAAGACGAATCAAAAGAAGGTAATTAAACATCATTAAAAAGTTTTAAAAAACGTAAAGAGTAACCTGTACCAATATATTAAATGTGGCTTCTATAATTCAGTTGGTATGGACCTGCATGGCTGCATGCCTATATTTCCAGACCGTCCAGACCCAGGACGGACATCAGTACAAAATTTGGATTATGTCTACAAATAAAAGATCTTATAAACAACATTCTGATTTATTTGGTGCACTTGCTACTAGATAGGTACAGACACAAGGTGAACACAGGTGTAGTGGACACAGGGTGAACACAGGTGTAGTGGTCACAGGTGTACTGAATATATTTCTAGTCTGCCATTATCTTAAGAAAATGAAATACACATAGAGTATAGGAAAAAAAAACATTTAATAAGTGTGCACATCACCATATGTGAACACACCATATAATTATATATGACTTTGTAGGTATTACATCCATATATGTGCATGTGCTTACATTTTGAATAATGGCCATTATAGGTACAATAGTACAAGTGACATATAAATACATCTATATATATTTCTAGTCTGGTGTTATCTTAAGAAAATTAAATACACAGAGAGGTATAGCATTAATATGTGTGCACATAACAAACCACCCGGGGCCCCATTGGAGCACTATAGTTTAAAAAAAATATAATTTAAATACTTTTTTTTGTTCCCATGGGTGCAGGAGGGAGCTGTCCACAGACAGTGTGGGATAACAGTGGGCTGGCGGGTCTCATAATGCGTCTGGGGGTTATAATGTCTTGGAGGAGTGTTATAATGATAATGTGTTTGGTGCTAAGAATCTGTCTTGGGGGGATTAAAAGATGTCGGGGGGTTGTTATATGTTTTGGGGTGGTCATAATGTGCCTGGGTGGTGGCATGATAGTATAACTAGGGGTTTGCAAGATATGTCTGGGGGGTGGCGTGATGTGATGTGGCAGGGGTGGCATAATGCGTGATGTGGCAGGGGGTGGCGTGATGTAGCTGAGGGGTGGCGTTATGCATCATGTACCTGATGGGTGGAATGATGTAACTGGGAACAGTGTGATAAATGTAATATTTTATTATAATGTTTGAATTATATACTGCGTGATCTGTGCTATGCACGATATTCACTTATTACTCGGTTTTCCATATTTACATTTACCAACAGTTCCCAACATTCCAGGATCCATGCAAGAATACAGTACCAGGTTGTGAAAGCTGCAATAACAAGTAGGTGAGAGTAGCATAATTTTAATATATAATTCGGGAAATTCAATTAGCTGCGAAGTGTCTCCGGAACATCCGCGAGACAATTTGCGGCATAGATTTGATAGTGATCTCCTCCCATTTCTCCTTGCATATCTATGGGATATGAGGGAAAATGAGCAAAGAATTCTACCAAAATTGGCGGCAATGTGCACTCTGCGATGTCTGTGTGTCACATCGCCGGCAGTTCAATCTCCCCCAATATGTCATCTAAAGAAGTGCAGACACGCTACATGTTGACCATGTCACCAACATTATGTGGCCATGGCTTTTGGTGGCGTCGCAGTGCAGCAGTGGCATACAGTACCTTTACTACTCGCCTATGGACGGGGGGCAAAAAGTTGCTCTGCCGAGGCCCCAAATTTCTCTTAGCAGCCCTGCTCACAGTGGATACTGACTGTAACAGGCAGGAAGTATAACAAGCTTATGCAGGTAATGTACTTGACACTATTATAGTACGTTAATATATGCAGATGGTAATAAGCTTATATTGTGGGGAATGCAGAGAACAGGTTGGTCATATATATTTATATAACTCTATATAAGTAAGAGAACACAAAAAAGGATGCAGCTCTAGTTATCACGTCTTTTTCGGTTCAACTGTGACTGGAAGAACCTGCTGAGAGATGAACTTCCTGTTTGTGCATGCTCAGTAGAGCAATGCGGAAGGCTGGAGGCTGCCCCACTTCCTGTCTTCATTAGATCACAGTAGACACCACTTCCCAGATGGGAGATGGAGTGTAACGCTCCATATAACACCCACCCTCATTTAGCGATTTCTACTGTTACAAAAAAAAAACATATATACTTTACCAAACACATCTTGTAACTAGAAAATGGGTTAGTCAAACAAAAACATGCTAACAAATGAGATATATCAGTATCAATTTATTATTAATTCAAGTCCACATCTTGATAAGAAAATGGTTAACAAGTGTGATGCCAGTCCTTTCGTTAACATGTCAGCGGCATTATCCTTGATTGCCATGTGACTCACACTGATGTTGATAATCTTATCTTGGCAAAGAAGATCTAACTTGAATAAAGTATCTTTCAGCCATAAAGATTCCTTTTCTCATTTCTGTTAATGTCACAGTGGGATGCTTTCTACTTGCCCAGCTGTAGGAACAATGGTTATCCTCATCTGATCCCCAATTGGCATTACAGAAAGTCTCTAAAGTCGAATTTTTAGATTTTGTAAATTTCAACTTTAAGGGGCATATTCAGTTAAGCATATACCGTATTACGTGATGTAATGCGCAGCCGCGATGTCCGTGGTTAATTGAATATACCCCTAAATGGCTTGTGCCTTTCAGGTATCTCAGGATTCTTTTAATATCAATCCAATGTAGTCTCCCGGGATTGATGACAAACTGATTTACACGGCCTACTGCATGTGCTATGTCAGGACATATTCCAAAACTAGCATACATCAATCTTCCAACAGCGCTTTGATAGGAGACCTGTTTCATCTCCTCCATTTTCACGCTGCTTCTTGGTTACATTTCTTTTGTCAATTTAAGCTCGTATCTATATGAGTACTCCCTGGTTTTGCATCAAATATACCATATTTTGTAATTATTGTCTCAATGTAGGCCTGTAGATCAATTGTAACAGTCTTCAGATCTTGCTTAATTCTCATGCCTAACAATTTTTTTTAAGCAAATATTTTATTGATTTTTTTATAAACAAGACAGAAATAAAAATAACAAAATAACAGATATAGTTCCAGTGCTTATTGTATTCCACATTTAATAAGTATAACAAGTAAATCAATTCTAGATGTTAAACCTTGTATTAATATTAAAGTAGGTTTGAAATGTGATGTGTTAAAAGATGCATGCATACCTATCCTGAGTACCTTAATATTGCAATATCTTATAGGGGGAATACCTCTGTTACTTCTCATAGAACCTCGGCTTTCTGATTTAATATCTGTAATCACACTTTCAGGTTCAGACACGCTTTCCTTTGCCTGTACATCCAGTGTTACATATCTTTGCTGTGGTTGTTGATTTTCCACCATTTTACTAGATGGTATCTTTTCATGGAACACTACATCGCCTTGACTTTATTGTTTGTAATGTCCCAAAGTCTATATCCTTTCCTTTCTTGACAGTGTCCAAGCATGATACATCCTACTGACTTTGGATCTAATTTTGCCTTTTTTCTTTGGTATTATGTGTATACACTTTACAGTCAAAGACACAGAGATGACTGATACTTGGCTTTCTCCCAGACCACGCCTCTAGTGGTGTTTTGCATTTTACAGCTACTGTGGGTGAATTTGTAGGTCTTCCATGAGAGTGGGCAAGAATGGTTTTGTGTGTGTGTGTGTGATCAAATTTATTCTGTTTGAATACTCACTAATAAGAACAGTTTTTCAATTTCACATTTTATCTTGTTGTAGCCTGTAATCTGTGTAAAGGTGCTTATAAATTGCCAGAAACAGAAGGGGATGATTGTGATTTTTTCCAATTATCTCGGTTTCTTTTTTTTTCTTTTGGCACTAAAAAGCATATCAAATTATAAAGTGTTGCCACTATGTAGTGCATTCACGTCATCTTACCATCAGATAACAGAAACAATGAAATAATAGATTTGTCCCTTTGTAATGTTTTTTTAACATGTTTACTTTATAATCGAAAGGTTTACAATTTTTTTAAATCTATTTTGTCTCATTTCTTGTTTAAAGCTATAACTTTTTCACCAGTCAAGGACTATTTACTCCAAAGATAGTAACACAGACAAATGTCTATTTATATATTGGCAAACTATTAGATAAAGCAAGCATCTTTAATACAGTAATAACACATTCAGCATAGTGTTATGTAAAGTAATTTAACTCTCCAATCAGAATCTGATCAGCAAGCCATAGCCTCAAGATGCTGCAAGAGGTAAAAGGTTAAAATATTTGCATCTTTAGGTGCCTGCTAATTAGAGTAGTGCTCCAAAAGAAAAAAAAGGCTTACATATAAATACTATGATTTGTGCACAAAGTTTATTTTGTCATTTCATCCTTACTCTATTTACTCATCTCCACAACATTACTTTCACACACCAGCAGACGCACAGAAATTCTCCAGTGCATCAAAACCTATATGAGCCATCCTGAATTAATTACTTCCTTCAATCTCAGTTCAGTAATAAGTCTCTGTGGGAATTGATAGAATTAAAAAAGTTCCTAGCAGACTAAGTTGAATCACTAGTGTAGAGTATTCTGTTAATGGTACAGCAGTTTATTCCATACAGATAATGTACCATACTTTTTGCACTCGAAGAAAACACAGATAAACATGTTAGTTTGGATTTGATACAATAATATCTTTGTTACTTTAAAGGATAGACACAAATTAAAATAAGATATTTTGACACATTTATTTTAGCGGCTTTGCAGTCAGTCATTCTCTATAACGGTTTTGTTATAGAGGATGAATGAGGCTTGTTGCATTCATGATGACCGAAGTACTAAGAACATGACAATTCCCAGCACATAATTTAACTGGGAACTTCTGAGTCTACTGTTCAACAGCAAATATTTTATAATGAAGTGGTTGAAGTAAAGCATAGGCTAATTTGCTATGAGTGGGAACAAAATGAGTCATTACTACAATCTACAGTGGTGTGAAAACCACTTATATGCTTCAGATTTTTCAAACAGGTTTGAATATAAGACAAAGACAACCTAAGTAAACACAAAATACAGTTTTTAAATGGTAATTTCATTTATTGAAGGAAAAATATAGTCTGACACCTATGACACCAAAGTGAAAAATTAATTGTCCCCTAAACTTAATAACTGGTTGTGCCAACTGTAGCAGCATCAACTGCAGCCAAACGCTTCTGAGAACTGGGGATCAGACTTCCACATCTCTGTGGAGGAATTTTGGCCCATTCTTTGCAGACTTGCTTTATTTCAGATACATTGGAGGGTTTTTGAGCATGAACTGACTATTTTAGTTTCAGCCACAACATCTCAATTGAATTCAAGTCAAGACTTTGACTAGCGCACTACAAAACCTTAATTTTGTTTCTTTTGAGCCGTTCAGTGTCATTATCTTGCTGCATAACCCAATTGCACTTGAGCTTCAGATCACGGACTGATGACTGAACATTCTCCCTCAGCATTTTCTGGTAGAGACCAGAATTTATGATTCTGTTAATTATGGCAAGTCGCCCAGGTCCATAAGCAGCAATGAAACCCTCACCATATCATTACCACCACCAAAGAGACAAGCCTTTATGTTCCTCTTGGTTAGCACTCTCCCATGAACACCTTTTTCCCCAGTCTCTTTCTTATGATGGAATCATGAACACTGACATTAGCTGAGGTGAGCGAGGTCTGCAGTTCCTTAGATGTTCATTTGTGTTCTTTTGTGACTTCCTGGATGAGTCATCTTGGAGAAATTTTGGTAGGCTGGCAACTCCTGGGAAGATTCACTACTGTTCCACATTTTCTCCATTTGGAGATAATAGCTAGAGATGTGCGTTGAACTCCATATTTTGGTTTTGGATTTGGTTTTTGCTCTTTGTGTTTGTTTTTTTTACAAGTTTTTTCCCAAAAATCCTGAAAGGTTTTGGTTTTGGATCTGGATTTAGTTAAACATTGTGAAAAATAGGTTAAATTATGTGGGTTTAGGCTCTTTTTGCTCCTATATTACTATCTATATCATTAACATTAATTTGCATTCATTGACAGTCTATATTTTAATGATCTCTTCACAACTTTCAAAATTTTCACTAATTTTGGCCAAAGTCTGCAGCTGGCTGGCTACACCTAGTGACAGAGTAAAAATACATGGCAGTTTACTAAAGATACAACCACCATTTCTGCTTTCATTATCTTTTACTTCAATTCCATTTCTCGCATTATAAGCCAACGTTTTGGTCCTACATTTAGACCTTTGTCAAGACAACCACATAGAACAACAGAAAAGACAGATAAAAATCCTTATGCAATCCCAGATTGTCTTCAGCTGCAGCTCATGATTCATCAGAAGGTGATAGTCTGCGTATCATTGCAAAATATATGAGGGAATGACTCCCTTGCATTCTCTATAAGGCACTCCAAACAATATGCATTTCACCCTGGAACGCATAACCCGGAAGTCCCAAAACCAGAAGTACATAAATAGGTTTTCACTATAACAATCAAACACAGGGATTCCTAGGTGAGTAACTGGGACAACTGCCTAGCAGATGTTTATTCTCCATCAGTAAAGAAGACATGTACCAAGGGGGTGCAATAACACACTTCCTCTATCAAATGCAAATGCTGCATTGACACACTTCCTGCATAACAAGCTTTTTGGTCCATATTTTCTTGGAAATCATGTTTTGCCTGGTTTTCAGCGCAAAGAATCAAGTCGTGTTTTGCATATACTTGGAACTCCTAATCTTAGATCTGTCGGATTTCTCCCAATCTGAACCCTCATCTCTAATAATAGCTCTCAATGTGGTTTGCTGGAATTTCAGAGCCATAGAAATGGCTTTTTTACCCTTTCCAGACTGAAATATTTCAATGACTTTCATTTTCATCTCTTCTGGAATTTCTTTTAGGCAACTTCACATCGCTGGAACATGATGTTTAGATTCAACAGGGCTGGCAGTAATCAAGCCTGATTGTGTCTAGTCTAATTGAACCCAAGTATCAATTCAATTTTGTTCATTGGTTGAATGAGCAAGTAATGGGACAATTACTATATCACACAAGGCCAATTGGTAACTTTGTTCCTTCAATAAATGAAATGACCATTTAAAAACTGTATTTTGTGTTTACTCAGGTTGTCTTTGTGTTATATTCAATTTTGTTTGAAGATCTGAAACAATTACATGTAACAAATATGCAAAAATGGAAGAAATCAGGAAGGGGGCAAAAACCCACTTTTTCACACCAATGTAGATTAAAACACTTTTATATGGCATAATAAATGTCAATTACATATGTTTTCTGATTTTTTTTCTGGGAAAACAGCCCTTTCTTCAAAGCCTAAGGCTATTTTTTGTTGGATTGCAATCCATAAATCCACTTGTGTAAATAACACCTTTTAGGTGCATTTAACTGTGGTTAGAGTACATTTTGTATTCATACTTTATTTCTGGCTTTGCTTGTGTGCCTTCAATTTTAAATTGGGCCAATCAACCTCTAGCCAATCAGAACATTAGAATGTTAAAAGCAACACAATGCTAACGCCTGCTCAGTTAACTCCTATGTGCCCATCAATATGTAATTTTGCTATGGCAAATGCTATGTCAAATAAAATATGTTTTACTTGGAAACTATTTAACACTTCTTCAAAACTGATCATTTTGTTTTAAAATTATTGTGTATTGTTCAAATTGGCACAGTTTGTAGATTATTTTTACTGTTGTAATAGAACCTGAAATTCAGTATGTATAAGACTAAAATCATTATCCCCCTTCAGAGTCCTCTCACCTCCCCTTTTCTCCCTATCCATTGAAGGCAATACACTCACCCCTGCCTCTCAAGTCTGCTGCTTGAGAGTCATACTAGACTCCACCCTCTCCTTCATTCCCATATTCAGTCTCTCTCCAAATCCTGCTGCTTCCGCTTATTGTACATCTCCAGGATACAGCTCATTCTTACCTTGGAATAAACCAAAACTCTCATTCACTCCATTGTAATCTCTCACCTCGACTACTGTAGTTGTATCCTCTCTGGCCTACCCTACTCCCACATCACCATTCTTTAGTCTATCCTCAATACCGCTGTCTGCCTTATTTTCCCCTCTTATTCTACAACCCTGGATCCCAGTCTCCTACAAAATCAAGTTTAAACTCCTCACCTTCACCTAAAAAGCTACAAGTCACTATTCTCCTCTTACATCTGCAACCTCATTTCTACCTACACTCCCTCCTACCCACTCTGATCTGCCAATGACCACCGCCTTAAAACCACACTGATTTTCTCTTTGCTACCATCTCTGCTCCCACTCAGTGCAACCCTATTTGTTTGTCTTCCCTTCCCTATCCTTCTTGCAAGCAGGGCCCTCTTTCCTTGTATTTTCCTTCCTATCATTGCTCCTCTAGACCTGACTTCCAATGCTCCTGGTCACAGGCCTTCTGCATGTGGGTGCTACCTATCACTTATTCTCACCGTCTTGTCAATAGCTGCATCTGCAATTGTATGTTCTGTTTATACTTTTAATTTGTTGTTAACTGTTCATTGTATAATTTTACATTGTGCAATTATGTTTTACACGTAGCTGTCTGTGCATTGGGTAATACTGTAACTTGTGTAATCTTTTCACCCTCTATGTACAGCACTGTGCCTTATGAATATAATAATAATAATAATAATAATAATAAGAAGAAGAAGAATAAAATTAATAATAATATATATTATGTATGCACATATGCTAATGTATTTAGAGTCAATACACAGTGCTTTGATTTTCCTATCAAGAAATGTAAAGAACAAGTATTGATTAATCTCTGGGATCCAAAATTAAGAAGGTTTTATTTTCCAGAGAACAGAGAACTCAGTGAAAATATTGTGTCTAAAAAGGGGTGAAGTAGTTTAGCAAGTAAGACATGTTAATTACAGTTGCTACTGACATATATAGTATATGGAAATAAAGCAAATAGCAGCCTAAATAATATGCTTGTCTGAGATAGTTGCGTGAAAATAATGCAGCTATATTTAGTGAAATTGCAATTAATGTCATATAGCGTGTATAATTTGTGTATGGGATAAAAATAATGGTTGAGCACCATATATAAAATATACTGCAAGTGGGTTGGTGCAAAGTTTATTTAGAGTAATGTAATGCTTACTTAAAAATAAATACAATATATGTGCATACGTGGTTTTCATAAAGCTGTATTTTCCCTGTCCATGTTCCATCATTCATTTTTTAGAAATTCTGCATTCACAGTCAATTTGTTTCCATAATGTACAATGCAAATGTATATGCTGTCTAACACAGTACCAAATTTTATATGCTATTTCTTAGAAATGTTGCATTCATCTATGCCACTGCCAAAGTCTGGTTTACTTTTTTTTTTACCCTTTTTGCAAATGTGAAAGTATGCTATAATTGCCAATCAACATAGTCATGAAGAATGACTGCATACTTTGGGACCCATTAACAAAGCTCAATATATTTGCTGTACAGTGTAAAATCAGCCTTGATTTAGGAGAAGTCCCTTAGATGAAAAACTTCCCTGGAAGGAATCTTATGAATATTGGACAATTTGCTTTCATGAAAATCATAAGTTATTATATACTTTTTTTCACATTGATAATATATTGTGTTGCTGAGTCTCTATTTGGAGATACCCAACATACCATCAGACACATTAAAAGCAAATTGATTGGGAGGAGAGGACAGAATTAAGTAGAAAGAATCCCCATGAACGGGAAGTCAGCTACAACCAACTCTGTGGTAAAAAGTTTACTTTACCTACATATGAAAAATTCCAAGATTAATACCAGCTGTTTCACTAGCAAAGCAGGGTGTACCACTGAAGTATCTCTCTCTTGTTTGCACTATAATGTTGGAGTTAGGACATCTCCATAATGAAGCCACTTCCGATCCACTAGAGGACCAGATCCCAGATATTATTTTTGAGCTTGGGTTTTCTTCCATTTAATGTCTAAAAATGCTGGGCTACCCTGGTTGCCCAGAGTTATGGCTAGCAGGGTGACAAAAGGAGAACTCTGTGACTTTAAAAGTGGGGTGTTTGATAGGAGCTTCAGTGACTATGGCAGCTCAACTGATTACTAATATTTCACAAGCAATAATATATAAAAATAAATCAGCATGGACCGCTTAGGTTAAAGCACGATTAGCAAAAGACATCTTGATATCTGTGCATTATCTCAAAGTGTAACGCAAAAGAGCAAATTGACTGCAAATTTCAACCTGTGACCATGTGCTCAACTAATAAATGAGTGCACATGTGACGTAAACCATAAGAACTATACGGACCCAAAACTTGTTTACAACTGTGGTTCTGCAATGTAATGAGGCACATTTTCCATAGTTTGGGTACAGTCCCTTGTAAGGCAAATTCAATATTAATGGTCTCTTATTGTTACTCAGGGATCATCTTCATCCCATGTTGCAGTATTTATTTCAGTAGTGGTGTCTTCTAGAATGACAATGCCCCCATCCACAGAGCATATATGGCAATCCAGTAGTTTGATGAGCATGACAGTGATGTTATCCATATTTTATGGCCAGATTCAGATGCAATCAAGCATTTATTGGTTATCTATAACAATGCCTGAAACACTGTTTTCTGCCACCACAATCAACCAGGCACCAGTTGAGTGACTTTCTTGTGGACGAATGGTGTTGCCTCTCTCCTGCACAATACCAGACATTGGTATACTCAGTACCAAAGTACAAACAGGCGGTATTGGCCACACATGGTGAGTCTGAAGCCGTACTAAGCGACTTTTTATTGGCTTTCCATTTTTTTACCACTACCTTTACTTTAGTGAAAAATAAGATCAAGAATTATCAACATAGAAATTAGTATCTATTTTAATAACCATTACAGTGTAACAGTGCAACATTACCATGGGATAAATGGAATAAAACGGTAGTTCTCTTAAAAAAATTACATTTTCAAGTTATCAGAAAGTCTAATTAGAATATGTTCTCCTAACTATTTCTTTTTAATGTAAATAAACGGAAATCCTGTACTTTAAAAAGTTCATACTGCTTTTTAATGCAGTGGTTTCTCATTTGCACATCCACATCGTGTGATATCAGTAATGCTCATTAGTGTTCAGTGTGATTTTATGACAAAAATTGCAAAGCATGGTTAGTGCTCTGTTTCCTTGAAGCCTGTTCTAAGTTTGCAGACATTCTTAAACAGTTTCCTATAGAGAATTGTAACACAATCTAGAAACATTAAGCATTCTTGACACTTGTATTGAGTGCTAAGACAAATAAAACACATTTTGGGTTTCACATTTTTGTGTTAGGTACAACAGTTATGCTAAATCACTCACTGTAATTTTATAATTGCAATATTGTGCTATGTATATTTACAGAAACACTATATTAAAAAAGTCAACACTGTTAATATATAATGGATAACAATACAAAGGGGAGTGTTTGCCACAAGTCCCATCTAGCCAATCAATTCAGACTTACAAATAAAATGCTTTTTTTCCCCACAAAATGTCAATGCTTCAGTTGCCAATTTCCCAGTTCCCGATTTAAATATCTATACTCTAAAAATACTTTCAGGAGATGCAGCTGACAGGTGTTAATACCACACATCCAGGAGGCTTGTCAGTTTGTGCAGTAACCAAGGGCCTGAATCATTAAGGATCCTAAATTGAGAAACTTCTTATTTCAGTCTCCTGGACAAAACCATGTTACAATGCAAGGGGTTCAAATTAGGACATTGTTTTGCACATAAGTTAACTACTGACTGTATTTTCATGTAGCACACAAATATCAACTTTAAATATCAGTGTACAAATAAGCTATCAAGTATTTGTGTGCTACATGAAAAAAACAGTCAGTATTTAACTTATGTGCAAAACAGAATACTAATTTGCACCGCTTGCATTGTAACATGGTTTTGTCCAAGAGATTGAAATAAGAAGTTTCTCAAGTTAAGATCCTTAATGATTCAGGCCTAAAGTTATTAATTTTTATTAAAAAAAGCAAATAAATCACCATACGCATATACACAAAGTTCATTAAAAGCAATCAGATATGTTAAACACGATTTGTTATATAGCTGTACCAGACATATTAGGAATACTGGTCATACATTGTCAAGACAGATAAACAATAATGATAAATATTAATAAGCATATAAAGAAATAAAGGCTGAAATGCAATTCATATAAAGAAATATTAGTATGTCAGTTCATATTCCACACAGCTTTTTCAAAAACTTACAAAAACTTTCAAAAGCCTATATTATATTAATCATTGCCAGAAAGCATAGTGCATAATAAATTACCCTTTATGTCTAGAAGGGGCTTCAATTAAATGCCAATATGCCATGCACGTATGTTATGCTGCCACAAATAATTCTTCACTCAAAATTCCCATAGGCATGCAGAAGCACAGGCACATTACTCCCCTCACAATACTAATAGCTATGAAGGAGCATGCTGTAAATATTAAAATGAGTTCATATAGTATGTTCTTTTTATTTAACCCTCGTGGAGAAAATATATCTAGATTATCTAGAAAGCGTTCCCACCGTATATATATATATATATATATATATATATATATATATATATATATATATATATTACATATGGGCAGCACAATGGCTTAGTGGTTAGCACTTTTGCATTACAGCACTGGGGTCATGAGTTTAATTCTCAACCATGGCCTTATCTGTGAAGAGTATGTATGTTCTCCCCATGTTTGCGTGGGTCTCCTACGGGTGCTCCGGTTTCCTCCCACGTTCCAAAAACATACTGGTAGGTTAATTGGCTGTTAACAAATTGACCCTAGTCTTTGTGTGTGTGTGTGTTAGGGAATTTAGACTGTAAGCTCCAATGGGGCAGGAACAGATGTGAGTTCTCTGTACAGCGCTGCAGAATTAGTGGCGTTATATAAATGATGATGATGATGATTGTATCATACTGTGTTGGGCGGTGTACACTTGTACTCCACCATGGTCTACAACCATATATTTTATGTCCCTGTAACACTCTTATTGACAATCACTGTTTTCTTTCTCTTTTTATTAACAGCCAAATATATGACTAATTTTTTGGGTGGGTGTCAGTAAATTTACTGACCGTTGCTCATTAAAGATGTTATTACAGCTAAGTGTGTGAGAAATCTATTATAGAGGAAATTTTATATATTTTGTTCAATTTGATTTGCTTTTTATTAATTTTGTTTTGCCAAGAACAACAATCACACTTGGCTAATATATTAGCCTGTCTATCTGCTTCTAAGTACTTGATAAGCTGGCCCAAGCTATCTGCACAGCATAACTGATTTGTGTCCAAAGTGGAATCGGTATGGCAAAACAAAGTATATACACATTTCAGAAAGCTGCTTTGGTGATGTGGTACTGTATATTATGCCACTTTTCTTTCACAATACTAAGTACATGTTTTACTGTTTCATTCTCATTTTCTTTGCAACTATAACTTAAAAGAAAAGAGGAGCGATTCGTATATTTCTTAATTTGCAAGACTTTTGCAGTGATTTATAATGCAAAGTTCATGTAAGGGTTTGCAATTTCACTTTACACTTACAATCAGAACACTTTTTAATACCTAGTTTAACTTTTAATTAAGCAATTATCACTCAATATGCCTCATACATCTTTCTTTACACTGTCAGCAAGCTCTTTTATTGTCCATAGCTTAATTTAAATGCCAAACATGTAAGCAGCGGAAAGTCACATTAGAACACATGTTTATACAAAATCGCATTACTATAGCAAAATATTGGTCTCTTGGTCATTAAAAATCAATCAATCTCCCAAAACATCTAATTGTCAAGTACGCATTTCACTATAAGCAGAAGAAACAAATTAAACTAAGGAAGCCATGCCATTTAACGGTTTTCACAAAGCAATTTGTGAAAATACAAAATAACTAGAAGCTAATTCTGCTCTAACCCAGGTGAACAAATGAAAATAAATTAATAGATGTAAGCTACTAATGTGTACCATATATTAAACATTGCACATGAGTGACTCCGCAATGATAAACATTAACGTAAATAATACAAATATGTCAAAAAATAATAATACAGAAAGTGTGGTCATTGCAAGCAGGGTTCTCTTACCACTCTGTATGTATGTATTACCCAGTATTGTCTTATTAATGCTTGTTCCCAATTGTAAAGCGCTACAGAATTTGCTGGTGCTATATAAATAAATGTTGATGATGATGATGATTATAACTACATGCAGTTTGCTTATTCCAGAATATTAATCCCTTATTTCTGCATGCCAAATAGTTTAACAATTGTGGCTTCCCAAGTGCCAGCATTTCCAAACATTTAATGTAGCCTGGGCATGCTGGGACCTGTAGTGCACAAGAGACAAAATGGATTTGTGTATTTAATTTATCATTATTAACCCACACCCACCGTCCCAAGGGTGTGGGAAAGAGTCTTAGTGCTATCAGCATGAGACTGGTAAAACCCAGGGGCGGAGGGTTCACATTTTTTTATTGTGGGCTCAATCTCCATAGGAATCCAGCCCCGAGCTGACCAGCCAGGGGCAGGTTTGGCATTTTGGCAGGGGGACCCCCCACTGCGGGTTTCCCTGCTATAGTGCTACTAGTGCTACCAGCCCAGGTTGGTAAAGCCAAGTGCTGGCAGTAAAATCAGGGGAATCACACATTTTTATCCCCTCAATTTGCTAGTATAAGCCTAGCATGACAGCACTAAGCTTCGTTAAGCTGTTTGGGAAGGGGACACGCCATATTCCCCCCCCCCCCACATTTATTGCCCTTTTTTTTTACATGCATTGCCATTTTTATTGTTTACATCTGTTTGTTTATGTTGATATTTGGAATGTCGACTTTACAACCCTGTCCAAATTTACATGTTGACATTTTAACTGTGTCGACATTATGAACATGCCCGCAATATGACTGTCGACATTCCGGCTACATCCCTTTAGATGATATGAAAAGCACCACCTTGCTTGCTAGTGAAGTGGCTAGTCTCTCCCCCTTCTATTTTGGCTGTTACACTACATACAATACTGCTATAATACACAAATGCAATAATTTAAAAGGCATATGTAGTGACATAAAACACATAAAACACATTCTTAGGGAGAAGGAAATATATACTAAATTAAACCTAAAAGATAAGTACGGACACATATGCCCATGCTTTACTTCATTTGTATTTAATTGTTGCAGTTTATCTCTCATAGTGCTTAGTGGAGGAGGCTAGCTGGAAGGGAGATTATAATTGCACACCTACCCATCTGACCATCAGTGGCTGGGTTAGACTCCAAAAGATCTGTCAAAGCAGTCATTCTTGCAATGTATGGTATATGTGTTAACCATTTTAATATTGTGACCTCTGTTGAGACCTCTGAACTTACTTATTTGTGTACCAGGCAGTGAGCTGTCACCATCATGGTTTCAGATCTATTTCTACACTATACATTCTGCAAAACACTGTGTAGGTAATTGGTATAATTGACAAATTCTGATTTCAAAACTCACTGCTCATACAAATACCATTTATGAAAAAGGTCATTGACATTATCCATTGAGGTGTATTATCTGGTTATTGATATTGTATATTATATGACAATTCATCAGAACAATCACTGAACCTCAGCTAAACCAGATGAGTTTGGAAATTTCTTAAGAATTCCTTTGAAAGGCACTTGGACTATAAGTGCTTTTGGTAGTTTATTAAGATCTGTCATTTAGCTAACAAATCAAGATTATCTTGAATGTTTTTCTTGGTTCATCAATACGGTCCTTGTCCTGTCATCTAGGTAACAGACTCTCCTGAGAACAAATTAAACTGACTGTCATAGATGTATGACAATTATTTTACTATCTTCCTGAGAAAAAGATGTGTGTCTGATTCATTATCAAGTTAGCAGGGTTTCCCTTATGGAGTCACACATTTTCCAATATGCATTACTTAGTAAAATATATATCTCAGCTAATGAGCAATTAAAAGGACAAATTGGAGAAAAATAACAATTTTGGATTTGGGTTAAATACATTCAGAGGGTTGAAATAGATTCTATTAAACTTTAAGGTGCTGCACCCTCTTGTTCATTACTCTGATTTCCAATGTGTCATAGTTATTAAAGATCATGATCCAACAGCAAGATATACAGATGTGCAATAGATTTACTTTTGCATAATTGTGTCTATTTAAGAGCCTTACACATACATAGGTGCATACCCAATTTCCACTTTTGTGGCATGTTAGAGGACATGATACAAACAGGTCTTTCCTGGAGGAAAGAGGCTTGTAAGCTACATAATTAATTGGGACACCTGCCTCCCCCCTAAAAAATGCAACTCCACCCCTTGAATCTTATTTAAATATCTCATATCGCATCATGAAAAATTCCTATCAAGTCACAATTGCCAGTCCCTATTTTCCCATCAGTTCTGTCAGTTAAAGTCACCTCCACTCTTATCACATACATCCCAAGTGTCCCGATTCCAGCGGGACAGTCCCGATTTCAGTGGACTGTCCCGCTTTTACAACTTGTTCCGGTCTCAGAGCGCACGCAGTGACCCCGGAATAACCCAGGTCAAGTGTCTGTGTGAAACGGACCCGAGTCTGTGACCCAGGTCGCGACCAGGGTTATTCTCGTGTTGGAGCCAGATACGCTGAGGTCTAAAAGGTGGACTGAGGTTATTCTGCCCAGGTTTGGTTCAAAGCAGCTCATTGGTGGTGCGGAAAAGCTCTCTGATGACGCCTTCTACATGCTGCAGAATGGCAGAACGGAAGGGCGAAGTGGTAGGACGCAGAAGTGAGAGAACTACTGTCTGGCAGAGGGGAGGAGGAGAAAAAAAATCAAATTACTGGTATAGTGAAAGATGCAACTGTTTATGGGAACATTGCAAAGATACTGAGTGACACGGGATGGAGCGTTCACAAAAAAATGTTGTCAACAAACTCAAGTCCCTCGGGAAACAATAGAGCAAAATGCACGACCACAACAAAAAGAAAAGTGGAGTGGCCATATTATGATTTGTGCAATATTATAATTGGCAACTCAGCCCTATCCAACTCCATTCGCTTTTCTTCATCAAGATGTGCTAACAGTAACGCAGCCCTTGAAAGCAGCCTCGCTGGATCGCCCTTGTCACAGATGGTGGTTGAATAGATGGCATACAATAGTGAATATGATTCATCTATTAATGAAGACCTAGGCAGTACTATTGAAGAAGCAGCAGACAAGACTGATACACAGCCTTTGTGTTCAAACAGTAAGTTAACTCATATTGGGGCATACATAATAATAATAATTGCTTCCCTGCTGCTCTTATTTGCATTACATCTGGCATTAGATTGATATCATTGTCATTCCTCTTTAACAAAAAATGCCAACGTCATTTTAGTTATCCAAATGTATTTTCAAACACCATCCTGGCAAAGCTAAGGGTATGGGTGAAGGAAATCTATTCAGGCAAAAGTTGTTGATGCTGGGTGTATCTTCATTAACCATCATCTCCATGGATACGCAGCATCGCCAATAATATGGACTGGGGTCTCCACTCCCTGGACAATCTTGGATTTCTAAAAACCAAAAAAGCATACTGCACAGTAGCTGCTTATATCTATCATCGGCCATGATTAAAGCAATACAGTCACTGTCCACTTTTTAAGACTCATCCAAGAGCCTCTGCTATGTCATTTATATGAGCCTCTGCTGTGCCCTTTTAATGACTCAACCTGAAAATGCAGAATAGACACAGGTCCAGTGTGAAAGGCAGCAACCAGGGATATACTTGGGACAAAAGACCAGAAAGTTTTCTCATGCCGTCGTTCTCTGACCCACATTCTTCTATTTGTCCTAGGGCTGAATTTGAGTATGGTGCCAATTGTGGACACAAAGGCTCTCCTCCTGTGTAAGTAATGGTGTCGAGTTTTTGCCCTCTCAGCCAAAACTTCTGTCCTTCTTCTGCGTAAATAACACTGGGCCAGATTACATACGGTAGCCAGCTGCATTAAGCTGTCATTTGCAACCAGAAACATAAGGAATCCACAATAATACAGGAACTCCATACTGCAGAGTAGCTGCTTATATCTCTCATCAGCCATGATTAAAGCAATGCAGTCACTGTCCACTTTTTGTGACTCATCTAAGAGCCTCTGCTATGTCATCTATATAAGCCTCTGCTGTTCCCTTTGAATGAGTCAACTTGAAAATGAAGGACAGACATGGGTCCCGTGTGAAAGGCAGCGATCCGAGATATACCCGTGACCAAAGTGTGGTGTGGAGGGTTGCAGCACGGGTTGAAGCCATGTTCACTATACCATGCAAGACCAAGGATGCATCCCGTATGACCACATTGGTAAACATTAAACTTGAACTGTAGGATATCTTAGAAGCAGCTACCAATTTTCCAACTCTAAATGCACCACAATAAGTAACCAAAAAGGCAGTCTCAAATAACAAAGCCTTGTAATCAGAAGTCATCATTTTCTGCGCTGCGCTAATCAGTTTCTTCAACATTGTAACTTCAGTAGGCCACCTGGTATCCTCCCTGGTGGGAGGGTGGGGTGTATCCTAGCCTACCAGTTCAAAGCCTTCCGAATCAAAAAACCTTTAGTAAAATACACCTCCCCATGAATTGGGCCATGAAAGAAATACCAGCCAGCATAGAGGACATTAGAGACCTAGAAACACCCAATGTAAACTTGTGCCAGAACTGCTGCTGTCCCGTGTGCTGGCAAACCTTAGTGACTGAGAAGTGCATCCAGTCCTGCTAAAATTACCTATATGCCCTCAAGGTGGAAGGGGCCACAGATGTCTCCACAATTCCCTCGACTATCTGCCCAATATGTGAATGACAAGGCGTATCATTAATGTCAGTTGTAGGGGCAAGCTCCCTGAATTTCCCCCAGTGAAAACAAGAAAGTGCATCCGCTAAATTCATGGTCAGCACCCGGCACAAGTCTGGCATGGAGACTAATATTAGGCTCAAGATAGCACAACAATAAATGCCTTATCGGTCTACTGGTAGAGGAAAAGGTAATGTTTAATTGTTGACTGGACCACCTCCATATTGTCACACCAGAATGTGATGTCACATTCCTGCAACCGATGTGCAAACAATGATGAGGAACAACTCCAAAACTTGGACACTAAATGAAACTCCATGCTAAAGGCCGCAAGGCAGTGCACTATGATCCCTCAAAAAAGGCCCCAAAACCATTGGAGTCTGCTGCATCTGTAAAAAGCTGGAGCTGATGACTAGAAACTGAAGGACTGGGCCATATGCGTGCCCCATTAAAGTCATCCAAGAAATGCAGCCATATCGCTAAGTCTTCTTTAATTTCCTGTAAGAGCTTGATCCGGACATGGGCTTTGAATACCCCTCCTGTCGCCCTCTGCAACTTCATATTAAAAATTTTACCCATGGGGATAATGCAACAGGTACAATTTAGAGAATCCAGCAATGACTGAATCTGCCAATGGGACACTTTACCCACCACCCAGATAGATCTAATCAGAACCTGCAATTTGTCTACCTTGTTGAAGAGAAGGTCTATTTCAATGCCCAGGAATGACAGGCATATACTTGGACCTTCTGTCTTGTCATGTGTAATCGGCACCGCAAGTACCCTAAACAAAGCCTGAGAATCGAATAACACTTTACCACGCTGCGGGGTAACCGATGAAAAGGAAGTCATCCAGGTAGTGAGCTACTCTTGAATTACCAGTGCCAGCCTCAATGCACTAATGCAAGAACGAGCTGTATCATTCAAAATAGGCACATGACACTGAGCAACCCATTGGGAAACACCTTTCTACAAAAAAAAACCCCAGGAGTCATAAATCCCATGAAATGGAAAGTTTCAGGGCTCCGTTCTCAATGCGGCTGCTCGACTCATCTTTCTCTCACACCGCTCCTCCTCTACCTCCCCTCTCTACCACGCCCTTCACTGGCTCCCCTTCCCCTACAGGATCCTTTTCAAACTCCTCACCACCACTTACAAAGCTCTCTCCCAGTCTACTACCCCCTATATCTCTAACCTCCTCACCACCTACACTCCGGTCCGCTCCCTGCGCTCAGCCAATGACCGTCGCCTCTCCTCCACTCTGATCACCTCTTCCCACTCTAGAATCCAGGACTTCTCCCGAGCTGCCCCCCTACACTGGAATAACCTCCCTCATTCCATCCGTCTCTCTCCCAACCTGTGCTCCTTCAAACGGGCACTTAAAACCCACCTGTTCCTTAAAGCCTACCAACCAGCTACCTAACCCTCATCCACTCTTTTCGTTCTCCCTCTCTCCCCTGGCCCCTCTCATCTCTCCCCCTGCTTCACTGGCTCCCTTTCGTGCCTGTTTTTGTTTCACCCTCCCTTAGGATGTAAGCTCTTATGAGCAGGGCCCCCTCCCTTCCTGTCTCCATACCGGTTCTTCTGCTCTGTCTTTACTCCATATGTCTTCCTGGAGTTCCTGAAGCATTGGTACTTTGTGTTTATTGTTCTGTACTTTGTCACCCTGTTTTGTACTACTGCGGAAACCTTGTGGTGCCCAACAAATAAAGGATATTAATAATAATAGAGGGAGCAAGCATAAAGCCAATTCAATATTGACCTTTGCTGTTAAGGCCATAACCGCTTAACAACCCCAAGGCAAACTCAAAATATTGGGATACTACTCTAGAGTGGATCGGTCAATGGTGTTGACCGATCTGCACTGTGTGAGGTTAGTGCTCCCTTCATACCTTTAAATTTAAAGAAATCTCAAGACCCCGCAGGGACACTGTTTAACACTGCATTGCCGCTTTAGATTTAAAGGCATGAAGGGCGCACTGACATCACACAGTGCTGACGGGGACCTGGACAGTCGGAAGGAGGTGCTGTCATCCTTCTGCTAGCATCGGAGATCTGCAGAGTCATTTTTCAGGTAAGTCTGTCATTCTACCTGTCGTTTTTTTCCTTACATCGTTTTTTTATTATAGGTGTCCTCTGTGTCGGTGTGACCATCATCGGCGAGCCGTACCCCACCCCCCCTACTGATGGCGGAGGAGCTGGGCATAATGTGGCTGTCTTTGATGTAGTGACAATCTCTGCAACTCAAACTACTCCCCTGTATGTTGCGACATTGTTAGCCTGCTGCACCGCCAACATAATTTCTACATCATTGAAGCCAAAGGGGATATTCTCCACCCCACTCAGTTTATTGTGGAATTCAAAACTCAAAACATCAGAACCAGAACCCAAAATCCAGTCACTCATATGTCTCTCATACTCACATGGTGCCAGCAAGCCGAATCCTTCTGCGACCAACTCCAGAACTTTTTGCACCGCCTTTGCTTAGCCAACATCCAGTTACTGTAATCATCTGTAATTGAAAAACCTGATAAAACAGAAGAATTAACAGGCGAAACATCTTGGCAGGATCCCCGGGATGTGGGAACGTTCCCAGAAGGCCAGGGGGGTTCTCAGCTGGACAACACTATCTGGAGCAAGGAGCTGGGAGTAGCAGGAGGATGCTGGGAGGGTGAGGGCTAAAGGGAATCTAAGACAAGGGAGTTGAGGTTCAATGGCTTGGGGAAGGGTTGGTGACCAGAACGGGGGGGAGCGTGTTAATGGTGAGGGAAACTGCCAGCAGGGTAAAACTGGGCTGGCCAGGTGTTCAGCGGTCAGGGGAAGAGTGCTCTGGGGCAGCGAAAAGGGGGGGATTGGTAGGGGTTTAACTTTGGGTAGAAAAGGGATTTACTCCAGTAGGGGCAAGTTTGGGCTGGCTACTGGGCACAGAGGGCGGGCACAGGACTGGGGTAAAAAGCGGTGGGTGGGAAGTGAAACTAGGAGGCTGAGGAAAGAGGGGAGTGGGGAGGGAGGCTGAAACCTGAGGCAGAGAACTGGGAGCAAAGGGCGGTAGAATAACCAGCACGGTTTCTCAGGGAAAAATTGGAGAGGGGGCAGTAGATGTGGCCTTTAGGGTGGGCTAGGGTGGAAGGGTTTTAAAATGCTTGTGGGAGGGGGTTGGAACCATCACAAGAGCCTGCAGGTTAAAAAAATCAGGGACAAGCTAGTGGGAGGTGGGCTGCTGACACCTGTGGAGACTTTGTGGCCTGTGGGAATTGGGGAGACATGGTATTTTATGATGTGATTGATTGTGTGGGGAGGAGACACAGTGGTAAAACGTGGGGAGAGGTTGGGTGTTATCTTGTCCTGCAAGGGCTGAACCAGACATGCTAGAGGGTAACCAGCAGCCTTGCCACCAGAGGAGCCCTATGGGCAATAGGAGCCTGGGGGGGATGCTAGGTGTGGTTGCTGGCAGTATGATGGGGCATGGTGGTGCCGGACAGCTCAGGGGGTCTGAGATCCTTCTGCTGCCGTCAACATAGGCACCACAGCTTGCCTGTGGCTAGCTTCCCCAAGCCTGTTAAGCTTGGGTTGGCATCCTGCAGGCGAGCAGAAGGGAAGCATTTCTCCATGATCTCTACATGTATGCAGAAGGCTGACACAAATGGGGAATAGGATGGATGAGGTGGGGAATGGCAGTGGGAAAAGGGGTGAGTGAGAGGTGGATGAACTGGAGTCGCGGCTGACAGGTGGTGGATAAGAGGCAATGAGAGGGAGAACAGAAGAGGAGAAAAGAAGAACAGAGGACAGGGAGCAAATTAAGAAGCAATATGAACAGACCATGGAAAACAGCAATACAAGAAGCACAGCTTATTCTACACCAACTATTCCTTGAGCTTTTCCTAAGACAAAGAGAACAACTTCCGATTGCTGCCTTACTATAAAGGCTTGCTTATCCACTCCCCTCAAAACCTATTGGATAACTCAAATCCGAGTCAGGAAAATTAACCCCTGAAGGTAAGTGCATTGATATATCACGAGCCTGGCATTTAATTGTGTGTATCTCTATGCAGATCTTCATTTATTTTTAGCTGACAGTCTGCAGGGCAAGGCTGCAAGCAGAGTTACACATTTGTACAGTAGTGCACCTAGGTGAAAAAGATGCAGGGGGAGGACATATGTGTGACACAATAATAGTAGAGAGTGTGACTTAACTAACTTTTTTGAAGTGATTTAGAGGTATCCTTTTTCACAGCTAACAGCAGCTGACTGGGTGTGTCTATCCTGAGTAGAGATGGGCGGGCTCAGTTCCCCGAGATCCGAATCCATCCGAATTTCGCGTATCCGAGTACCGAGCCGAGCACGCTCGGTACTCTCTCGCCCATTCGGAATCGAAATCGAGGCAAAACGTCATCGTGACGTATTTGTATTTCTGAGCTCGGTTCTCGCGAGATTTGAAAAGCATAAACACCAGCCTCCACAGCAATCCATCGCCGTTTAACAGAAGGAGAGAGCAGGGTTAGGTCACAGACTATATCAGCGCAGGCACAGAGAAATAATTGGACACATTATTGTTTCTATTCTATACAATTCTAATAATAATAACCAATTGTTACAGCGGTAAGAGGAGGATAGAGGAGGGTTTTTTTTTCAATTTCTGGCACTCTTGCAAGTGCTTTTGGGGTGTCCCTTATTCCCCATTGTTTTGCAGTAATTTTTCTGGCTGTCAAAAGTCATATTTGTCAGCAGTATCTAAAACAAAATTTAGCACTACAAGTGCTTTTGGGATGTTCCATATTCCCCAGTGTTTTACAGTAATTTTTCTGGCTGTCAAAAGTCAGATTTGTCAGCAGTATAAAAAAAAAATATTTAGCACTACAAGTGCTTTTGGGGTGTCCCATATTCCCCAGTGTTTTACTATAATTTTTCTGGCTGTCAAAAGTCATATTTGTCAGCAGTATCTAAAAAAAAATTTGCACTCCAAATGCTTTTGGGGTCTTCCATAATCCCCAGTATTTTGCAGTAATTTTTCTGGCTATCAAAAGTCATATTTGTCAGCAGTATCTAAAAAAATATTTTGCAATACATGTGCTTTTAGGGTGTCCCATATTCCTCAGTGTGAAACACAAATTTTTCTGGCTGTCAAAAGTCATATTTGTCAGCAGTATCTAAAACAATATTTAGCACTACAAGTGCTTTTGGGGTCTCCCATATTCCCCAGTGTGAAACACTAATTTTTCTGGCTGTCAAAAGTCATATTTGTCAGCAGTATCTAAAACAATCTTTAGCACTACAAGTGCTTTTGGGGTGTCCCATATTCCCCATTGTTTTATAGTAATTTTTATGGCTGTCAAAAGTCATATTTGTCAGCAGTATCCATCTAATACAATTTTGGCACTACAAATGCTTTGACCTCATTAAAATGGATTCAAAGCAGTGCACATATGAGCAGAATCAGCAACCCGGTTCTGTCACCAGTCCTGATGGTAGTGTTCCCAGTACGTCATCTGGGAAAGGCAATGTCAAAGTACATAGTCTTTTTAAATCAGGGAAAAAAACACACACTCACACACGCCATTTGACGAGAGTTTATGGGAAAGTGTTGGGAAAAGCTGAAGGTTCTTCCAAAAAAATTACAAGCACTCCATCATCAGCTAGGACCCTCCAGTCACAGACATACTGATGACTACAAAATACACCCACCACACCATCCTCATCAATATCCTCAGTAGCGCTTGGAGTTTGCCCTGCATCCCACTTATTAAGGCTGGATGACTCCTGCACTATTATTGATTCCTCTGAAGAAAACGTTAGTCCTACTGCTGCTGCTGTTGCTGCTGCTGGGGGTGAATCAACATCCCAGAGGAAGGCCAAGAAAAAGAGCAGTCCTACATTTCAACAATTAACTGTGAAACAATCATTTGCTAGGGGAAGCAAATATGACAGCAGTCACCCAGTCGCCAAGCGAATCACAGACGCCATGGCTGCCATGTTAGTGTTAGATCTGCGTCCAATATCCACAATAAGCGCAGCTGGTTTTTCACAGTTAATTGAGGTTTTGTGTCTGTGTTACAGAATTCCATTGCGACACCATTTTTCCCGTAAAGCTATTCCACAACTGTACCAAAAAGTGTGTACAAATGTAGAGATTGTGCGGAAAATTGCCATTCTGCCCACTGTCCACTTAACCACAGATATGTGGACAAGTGGAAGTGGTCAAACCAAAGACTATATGACTGTGACAGCCCACTGGGTTGGTCATTCACCTTCACCAGCAGGAACAGCAGCAGCATGTACACCACTACGTAACATTTGTCACAGGCAGGCCACTCTTTGTATCACCGGCTTCACTAACAGGCAGCTGACAATTTGTTACGCAAACTGAGAGATGTGATTGATACATGGCTTATACCACTTGGACTCTCCCCAGGATATGTCATTTCTGATAATGCCAACAATATAGTGCGAGCATTACAGCTGGGTGAATTCCCTCACATTCCCTGTTTTGCTCACACCATCAACTTGGTGGTGCAGAGCTTCCTACGAAATAACCGTGAGGTACAGGAGATGCTTTCGGTAGCCCGAAAAATTTCAGGCCATTTCAGGTATTCGGCCACTGCATGTAGGAGATTGCAGTAGCTCCAAGAGCAGTTTAATTTGCCCTGCCACCAACTTAAGCAAGAGGTGGTAACTAGGTGGAATTCCATGCTGTACATGCTTCAGAGGATTGAGGAACAGCGCAAAGCCATCCAAGCGTATTGCACAAGCCATGACATTGGGAAAGGAGGGGGCATGTATTTCACTCTTGCACAGTGGGGAATCCTTTCAGTGCTGTGCAAGGTGCTGAAACCATTATAAGTTGTGACGTGTGAAGTGAGTGCAGATTCTGATAGTTTGAGCCAAGTCATTCCTTTAATTAGACTATTGGAAAAGCAGCTTGAGAAACTGAAGGAGGAGATGAAAGCAAGCAAATCCGCAAAGTATGTTGGCCTGGTCAATCAAGTACTTAATTCACAATGATCCTCGAGTTATTGAGATCTTGAACTCGGATCAGTACGTTTTGGCCACTGTACTTGAGCCAAGGTTTTAAGACCTACATTGAGTCTTTGCTTCAAAATTAACGAGATGTGAACTTTTGCAAGGAGCTATTGCTCAGCAAGTTGTCAGCTGAACTGGGCCTTGGCTTGACAACGTGTCCTCCTTCAGTTTCTCAAGCAGCTGTTGCACGTAAAAAAAGAAATTTTCAAAAAGAAGCAGGGAAGACACAGAGGGCAGACCAGAACAGTTTAACATCTGGGCTGGTTTGAAGGATTTTTCAAACAAATGTGTGACCTTGCTCATAACTCCATCCAATATGAGTATTAACATGCAAAGGATGGTGGAGGATTATTTTCAAGAGGTAATTGATATGGAAATGTCAGACAGTCCCTTTCCTTACTGGGAAGAAAAGCAGGCAATTTAGAAACCCATGTACAAACTTGCTTTGCAATACTTAAGCTGCCCACACTCCAGTGTGTACTCTGAACGAGTGTCCAGCACAGCAGGGAACTTAGTCAGTGGTTGCCGTAGAAGGTTACTTCCCAAAAATGTCTAGAAAATTATGTTTATAAAAATGAACTACATTGTCCTTCACCATCCAAGACATCCAAGCTCTGACTGTTCTCTAATAGCGGATTCAAGCGGCGATGAACTGATAGTCTGTGATGATGATGTACACACTGATGAGGGTGAGGATGAAGATGAAGATGGTGACGATAACATCTTTTTAAAACTTTCTATTTAAGTGTAGGGTGCAATCTACCCTCAAAGAGGAAAGGGACTTGGGCATTTTCATATCACGTACCATCTTAAAAGGCTGCTGTTTGGGCAATTTCTCCTTAAAGGAAGGGTGTCATACAAAAAGTGACCCCAAACTGGCTTTGTCCATTTCTCTTTGTACAGTCTCTATTGTACAGTCTATAACGGCTGAATTTTTTGGTATTTTATACAAGTGGAGGGGGGCCTAGAGAGACAGAAACCAAACTGGCTTTCTCCATTTCAATTAATATTGTAGTCTATAACGGCTGAATTTTTTTGTATTTTCGACAAGTGGAGGGGGGCTTATAGAGACAGAAACCAAACTGCCTTTGTCCATTTCAATTAATATTGTACAGTCTATAACGGCTGAATTTTTTGGTATTTTATAAAAGTGGAGGGGGGCCTATAGAGACAGAAACCAAACTGCCTTTGTCCATTTCTTTACATATTTAACTATAAGTGTAGGGTGTAGTATACATCCAAAGACGATGGCTGCATTGCCTATATAGATGGAGAGGAAGACAATCTGGTTTGTGTGTAGAATTAATGAAGGCCTACCAGGAATTAAACTTTTTTTGATAATTTATTAGCTTTACAACTACATTACTTGTCCAAGAAACAGGTGGAGCACTAAATTTGGTTCTTTTATGACCAGAAACATTGATTTTTGAACAAAATAGCAAAACAAAACCAACCAAAACCAAAACCAAAACACGCAATGGTGGTTTGTCAAAACCAAAACCAAAACACGACGGTAATCCAGATCCAAAATTAAAACCAAAACCAAAACACGGGGTCAGTGAGCATCTCTAGTCCTGAGACTCATCAAGCAGTACACCTGAGGATAACTCCTCTATAAGGCCAGATAGGAGTGTCAACTGTCCATCAAGTTAGGGTTGTGGAAAGAGTGTAAAGTATATAAACCTGAGTTGTTCATTATGTGTTGTGACTGATGCCGAATAAGTTGGCTGGTGTCTAAAGAGCTGATCTCTGTTAATTTAGCATTAGGATCACAACAAAGTATGTGGAATCCTAAGTGTTTTCAGTTACTTTGCCATCCTGACAATGAAAAGCAAAGTACAAAGCAAGAAGTTGTTCATGTGTGCATTACCATAAGGGTGCCTGTGTCACACTAAATTAATTTTATTATCCCATATACTGCAATTACAATAAAATCTGCAAAGAAATACCATAATATAAACACAACCCCAAACACAAAACCGTATTACTATTTTTGTAACCTTTTTATTTACAGCCACTTTAGAACCAACATAAAATTGTGTTTGGTTCTGCAGAAAACGTTATTACATTTCCTTTTTGAACGAAGAGAATTTCCATGACTTTATATGCCTAGTTTCAACATCATTTGCTTTGATTAAGATAATTATTTATGGTCATCACTGAGATGACTGGGTTTATTTGTCAAGAAATTTTATAGCTAGGAATTTCATGAAAGTCATAAAATGGTAAGCAAATTATGCATTCCCATCAAACTCTAGCTATTAAAAAGAGAGCTGCACTTCTAAATAGTGCCAGCATCATGTCCATATGTTGGTAAACATAATGCACAATAAAACAGGCTAACATAAACAGCAATCCAAAGTAAATATCTTGAATTAATTACTCTCCTTGAAGTTCTCGCACCAGGCGCTGGGAATACATATGGATGAGAATTCAAAAGGCATTTTACTTTGACTTAACTGTAATTCCAAGGTTTTTGTTTTTGGAATTTTGTTTTGGTGTACCCATATATTTACATATACAGATGGAGCAGCCTTTTTGTACATTCTGTGGCTCAAGTTTTAAACATTCTTCTTCTTCAATTGAATTTATTGATTTATATCCCTCCATTATATTACAATAAATGTTTCTTTATCTGTGAAATTATACAAATATACTATGTAAAAATTTGTATATACAGTATATAAATCATAATGTGCATATTCCCAGACATGTAAGTTGTACACTGAAAGCTTTTGTACTACATACTGCAACAGTGTCGGACTGGGGCATGAAGGGCCCACTGGGGGCTGCCACGCCAGGGGCCCACCAGAAGGGGTGTGGCCAGCCATCAAAGATGCAAGACCGTCAGACACTAGAGGGGGAGTGATCAGCTAGCACCCTAGTGTAGTATAAAAAGAATGCAGTATGTACATAAAGAGTACACAGTCTTGACCTGCCCCATAGATTGGGCAGAACAGTCACACAAAAAAAAAATCAGGATTTTCCCACTAGACTCAGAACATTTGACAGACTGTCCTACCTGTTCTTGTCACCACCTGTGGCTGCTGGTTTCTTTAGTTGCGGCTTGTCTGGATCCCGGAATTTTGGGGGCCCAATCTGGAAAAAAATGGGTACATTTAGAAAATTCCAACCAGTCCTGATCTTAAATCAATAGGACCCACAAATAATACTTAAGCCTTCCTAAAGCCCCAACATTAAAGTAATAGCATTCCCATTTAATAAATTAACCTATTTCCCTACCTTCAGACAACCCCAGCAATAAATGAACAGCAATTATGTATAATAAATATACCTATTTCCCGCAAACGTCACTGCCATTAAATAATTCATATTCACATTTAATAAATAGACCTCATGCTCCTCAAACTCAGCCCCACATTCAATTAATAGTCCCCAAACCACCTCATCTTAAATTAATAGTCCCCACTATAAAATTAAATTGCTGCATCACTCCACAAACAAAATAGCACGCATTAGTTAGCCACCAGCTACCACACACACATTACATTGCCACAAGACCTCTGTGCCATCATACACACATTACTGTGCCCCTTCATCACCATGCTCACCATGCTGTGCCTCCTTATGATCAAACTGCGCCCTCCTTGCTGCTTTTGCTCCTCCCTTCTCCTGGCCCCCCATCATCACTCTGTGTCTTGCTGCTTCGGCACCCCATTCACCCTGTGCCATGATTCTTTGGACCCCCCCTTCACACTCTGCCATGCTATGCTCTGCCCCCCCCTTCACACTCTGCCACACGGTGCTCTGCCCCCCTTCACACTCTGCCCACTGTCCTCTAGTCCCGTCTTCGCTGCTGTCTTTAGCCTGGCTGTCACAGTGACAGCCAGGCTGAAGACAGCGGGCCAAATAGAGATAGAGTGTAGTGCAGCACTTCTATTGCAGGTGGAGCTGCCAGAGGGAAATAGGGAACCCCTATCCCTAATAATAAGGGTAAATATGAAGAATTCCTCGGCGCTGTGAAAGTTTGGTGTCAATGTAGTCAGCTTATTAACATACAGTCAGCATACATGGTTCTGGCCAGACCAAAAAACAACAAACCCAATTGGGTATATATCAAAACAAATGGGTGGTAAATAAAATACACAGGTGTAATAGCGGAGGATAAATCTCAAATATTGTAGGCATGTCAGGCCGTAAAGATGTGTGTAAAAATAGATAGAAACCACAGCGCTGATAAGGATATATGGCAGCCCGTATGTGACTACTCCTATCCACAAAGGAGTAAAAAAAGATACAATATGTATAGTATAGTGTCACAACTAACGGCGCCTAATATCGTATATAAACTGTTCACAGTAATCACAGCTAATACATTAGTCTTAAATGATATCAGCTCTACAAGTCGTATAATCCCAAATGTGTGACTCTTTTGTAATAATACATTTCATCCGGATCCAAACGGGAAAAATTCCCCTCAGGGAGATGTACTCACCAAAAGTAGGTAGTACATCAGCGGATATCACTCTCCTACGGACACTCCGTTTATGCCGCGAACTTCTCCACAAACTGTCATCAGGATGACGTCCTCTGTTGTAAATCCAATCATCGGACAAGGGCAGAAGGGAGGGGGAGTGGTCACGTCTCCCGTTCTTTAATCGATCCACGATCCTCTGTTTTAAAACCGCTGTTTTCTTTAGTGACCTCAGCAGATGTAATGTATATATCTCTCCCGCAATCACTTGCCTCGGTTCGGGTATACTGAGTCCCCTGAAATGCAGATCCACCGAATATGATGTGAAACGGGGAATACAAGGAAATGCTAATAGTGCATTAACTCTTACATAAAAAGGTTTATTCAATAAAAATGGACATAACATAAAATGTATAATACAATAAACACTCCTCTCATCCAATGTACCCTTACCAGCATAAGATGGTATATATGCAATATATGTCTCGGAATCACCGGCAACTCACGGGAACGGCTATATAAGGTAAGGGACATATACAGTGAACCTCCAGCCAACGCATTTCGATTCGGTCTGAATCTTTCTCAAGGCTTCTGGAGGGTGGGTTCTTCCTTGCTATTTATACTAATAGATAATCTTATCTGCAGGTGTAATATATGCTCTGCATAAAAGCGATTCTCACAGAGCCCATGAATTAGGGCGGCTTAGCTGACACACGCTACACAAGAAAGGAACGATATCAGTCTTCTAAATAGTCAAAACAGCACGTAAAAAGACCATATATAAAAAAGGACCATAGCCAGAAAGATGTTCTATAAATCCTAATGATCATAAAACTAAATATATCCACAGGTATAGTGATTGGTATCCGTAAAGATCTGTGGAGCGGTATATCCACACGGATAAATATACAATCTATTTGAAATATGCAAACCAACAACGATATAAAATCATAAAAGTTAGACATAAAATACATCCTATACATAGTAAAAACAAATTCTTAACAGCAAATATAGGAAATATACAGAATCTATTAAATCACATACATATAGTGAGGAAAGATCTATATATCAAAATTACATAAAGAACCGTTAAGTCTCCAAATCTTTATTAAGACCCCTCGGGATAATCTTCTGAATAGTCTAAACGGCACATATAAAAGGACCATATCCCTAAAAACATTCTAATAATCGTAAAACTAAGTTTATCCACAGGTGTGGTAATTGATGTCCATGAAGATCTATAAGGTGGTATATCTATACGGGCATGTATTATGTGTAAACGAATGTCAGGCCGTAGGCCTAGGGACACTGGAGAGGAGTAAACACTAACCGGTATTAGCGCAACTGGTCTAACAGGCGTGGAGTCTAACGTACCCCTGGTGTTCACCAGGGACCCCCGCAAGGAGGTTTGGACTTTGCTGCACAGGGCACGCAGGTCACGGTCCTATTAGCCAGTCACCAGTGTAGTGTAGAAAGGTCAGACGGTTCTGGGTCACAGCAATCAGGAATATCAGGTACAGAGGGTAATCCAAAGGAATAGTCGCCAAGCCAAAGTCACAGTACAGAATGGATCACACAGAAGAGTAGAATGGTCGCCAAGCCGGGGTCACAACAGGAAGTCAGGAAGCAGGATATTCAGGAGTATGGAGACTAAGGAAGCCAGGAACATTGGTGGTGAACTTGTTACTCTGGCACCCTAATGGCGCCAGGGACAGGTTTAAATAGAGGTCTGGCTGCGCTGATTGACGGAGAGAAGGAGGCGGAACTAGTGGGAGAAGCGGCGTCCCGTTGCCTAGCAACGGGACGGAGGACAGGGCGCGTGCGCCCGAGAACCAGGAAGTGGAGTCCCGGGGCAGCCGACAAGGAGGTCAGACGTCCGTTCCCTGTCTGACAGGGGAACAGCGGGGACGGCGTCTGACAGTACCCCCTCCCCTCCTCCCTCTCGGAGAAGGATTAACTTTCTTCAGAAATTTAGTAAGAAGGCGAGGAGCATGGAGATCGGCCTCCGAGACCCAGGATCTCTCCTCAGGACTGTAGCCCTTCCAGTGTACCAGATACTGAGGTTTGCGCTGGAAGAAACGTCTCTTCAGAATCCTCTCAACTTCGAATTCATCACCTAAAGATGTCTTGACAGGTGGAGGAAGAACAGGTTCCTTGAAGAATTCGTTGAGAATTAGAGGTTTCAGCAAAGAAATATGAAATGTGTTATGGATTTTGAGGGACGGAGGTAATGAAAGCTTGTAAGAAACAGTATTGATGACTTGTGATATGGGAAAAGGACCAATAAACTTAGGAGCTAATTTCATGGATGGAACTTGAAATCGAAGGTTGCGAGTAGACAACCAAACACGGTCTCCCACCTTCAAGACTGGAGAATCTCTCCTATGATGATCAGCCCCTCTCTTCTGTCTTTGTACTGAAGTAGAAAGTGCTGCTTTAGTCTGAGACCATATTTGAGAAAGGTCACGGATGAGAGTGTCGGCCGCCGGGACTAGTGAAGAGGGAGCTTCGGACAAGAAAGGAGGAGTGGGATGTCTGCCATAGATAATGAGGAATGGTGAACGACCTGAGGAGGAATGTAGAAGATTGTTGTGGGCGAATTCGGCCCAATACAGAAGCTCACTTCAGGAAGTTTGATGATCAGAAGCAAAGCATCGCAAGAAACACTCCAAGTCCTGATTCACTCGTTCTGTTTGTCCATTTGTCTTAGGGTGGTATCCAGAGGAGAATTTGAGACTGACTCTAATCTTAGTACAAAAGGCTCTCCAGAACCTAGCGACAAATTGTACACCCCGATCAGAGATGATCTCCTGAGGACATCCATGGAGACGGAAGATATTCTTTAAAAACAGGTCTGCGAGTTTAGGAGCTGAAGGGAGACCTTTGCAAGGAGTGAAGTGCGATATCTTGGAAAAGCGGTCTACCACGACCCAGATGGTATTGTAGCCGTTGCTCAAAGGGAGATCGGTGATGAAGTCCATTGTGATGCTGGTCCAGGGGGAATCAGGAATAGGAAGAGGAAGAAGAAGACCAGGAGGACTTTGTCTTGGCACTTTATGGCGGGCACAAACCGAACATGCAGATACGAATCTCTGAACATCCGAAGCAAGTTTAGGCCACCAGTAGTATCTGGAAAGGAATTCCTTCATTCTTTTGTAACCGGCATGACCAGCAAATTTGGACTCGTGTGCCCAACATAGTAATTTAGAGCGGAGATGAGGTTCCACAAATGAACACCCCAGAGGGGTAGAGGTTGCTGAGGAATTGGTAATGGCCACTACTTGTATCGGATTTAGAATCATCTTGTTGTCTGGATAGGGGAGAGCATCCGTATTATCAAAGGACCTGGAAAGTGCATCGGCCTTAGAGTTCTTGGAACCGGGACGGAAAGTAAGGATAAGTTGAAATCTGTAAAAGAAGAGAGACCAGCGAGCCTGACGGGGGTTAAGACATTGTGCCTCCTGGAGGTATGTAAGATTCTTGTGGTCTGTCATTACCATGACGGGATGTAAAGCACCCTCCAGCAAGTGGCGCCACTCCTCAAGAGCAATCTTGATGGCCAATAATTCCTTGTCGCCGATTCCATAATTTAGTTCACCTCCGGAAAATTTCTTAGACAGGAATCCACAAGTCTCCAGTGTACCCGAAGAAGATCTCTGGGAGAGTACCGCTCCAATTCCTACCGAAGAAGCGTCTACCTCAAGAAAAAACGGTCTCCCCTGGTCAGGTTGTTTGAGAATAGGGGCCGAAAGGTATGCTTCTTTAAGAGTTTTAAAAGCCAGTATAGCTTTGGCAGACCACGGTTTGCTACAGACACCTTTGTGGGTTAAAGCTGTGATGGGACAGATGATGGACGAAAAATCTTTAATAAACTGACGGTAATAGTTGGCAAACCCGATGAAGCGTTGAGTAGCCTTGAGGCCAGTAGGTAATGGCCAGCTGATAATGGCCTCTACTTTTTTTGAATCCATCAGCAGACCGGTACCGGAAACTATGTATCCCAGAAACGGAACTTGTGAACATTCGAAAAAAGGTATTTCTCCAGTTTACAATATAAGGAATATTTTCTGAGACGGGAAAGAACAGTCTTGACATGAAGACGATGAGAATATATATCAGATGAAAATATTAAAATATCGTCCAGATAGACAATCACGAACTGATACAGAAGATCCCTGAAGATCTCGTTGACAAAATCTTGAAAAACTGCTGGGGCATTGCAAAGTCCAAAAGGCATCACCAGATACTCATAGTGCCCATCACGGGTGTTAAATGCCGTTTTCCATGCGTCGCCCCTCCGAATGCGGATCCTGTTGTAGGCCCCTCTGAGATCTAATTTAGAGAAGATCTTGGCTCCTCTGATCCGATCGAACAGTTCTGTAATTAAGGGGAGAGGATAACGATTCTTGATGGTGATGGCATTAAGACGGCGGTAGTCTATGCAAGGTCTTAATGAACCGTCTTTCTTCTTCGCAAAAAAGAATCCAGCTCCTGCGGGCGAAGTGGACTTTCTGATAAATCCTCTTTGAAGGTTGTCTGAGATATATAAGGACATCGCCTTTGTCTTGGGAAGAGCCAGTGGATAGACTCTACTTTTGGGAATGGTTTTGCCGGGAATTAGTTCGATGGGACAGTCCCATGCCCGATGTGGCGGAAGACTTTCTGCAGCAGTCTTGCTGAACACATCAATGAAGTCTAAGTACGGCTCCGGTAGCTTGACCTGGGAGTCCAGAGAGAGACAAGGAAGGTGGTTAGGAGGAAGTACTCTCGAGAGACATTGGTTGAAACATGAAGAACCCCAGGAGGTTACTTGAGCGTGGACCCAATCGAATTGTGGTGAATGTTCTCTGAGCCATGGTAGCCCTAAAATGATGGAGTTAATGGACTGCGGAATGACCAGGAACTGAATCAACTCTTGGTGAAGAACCTCTACCTGCAACTGGACTGGAGCGGTGGTGTAGGTGATGGAACCGTTGCTGACACGGTTACCGTCAACTGCAGTAAGAACCAATGGTTGCGGCAAAGGAGAGCAGGGTATGTGCAGCTTGGACACCAGAGTGGCGGAAATGAAGTTCCCTGCAGATCCAGAATCCAGAAATGCAGAACAGTTTAGGGAAGTATCCGAAAACTTGAGGGTGACAGGCATCAGAAAACTGTTGTCTTTTGAAGGAGAGGGAGAATGGAAACAGGAACCTAGAACAACCTCCCTGGTGTTGCCTAGGCAGTGGAGTTTTCCGGCTTCTTAGGACAAGAAGACAAAATATGGCCGGATTCTCCACAGTATAGACACAAACGGTTCTTAATCCTACGTTCCCTTTTATCCCGAGACAAACGAGAGCATCCAATCTGCATCGGCTCTTCGGCTGGAAGAACTGGAGATTGGAAACGGGGAGCCAGGCGGACAGTACGGCAACCCTGGATCTTCTCCGTAGAATGCTCTTTATGGCGAATGTCTACCTTGATAGACAGAGAGACCAAATCGTCAAGCTTGGACGGAAGATTTTGGGAAGCCAGAGCGTCCTTGATAGGATCAAACAGTCCTTGCCAATAGGTAGCCGTTAAAGCCTCATCATTCCATCCTAATTCTGAGGCTAAGGTACTGAACTGAACAGCGTATTGACCTGCTGTAAGGGAGCCTTGACGAAGAGCTAGCAGACTAGATGCAGCCGAAGACACTCGGCCGAGCTCATCAAATACCCTTCGAAAGTTCTCAATAAAGGTGTCCGAATGGAGGAGAGATCCATCTCTCCGCTCCCAAAGTGCGGAGGCCCAGGCTAGGGCTTGTCCCGTCAGAAGAGAAATAATATAGGCCACCTTAGCTCTCTCGGATGAGAAATTCTCCGGTGTCAATTCGAATTGGATGGAACACTGATTCAAAAATCCACAGCATCCTTTGGGATTGCCCTCATACTTCTCCGGGGTAGGAATCCGTAGAGTTCTAGAGGCAGCAACAGCTCCGGTAGGAGGCACGGAGGCTGGAGCAGGAGCAGAAACAGGAGCAGGAGCTGAGGCTGGAGCAGCCGCCTGCGGGATGCTCAGGGAATCCAGGCGAGAGATCACCCCCTGTAAACACTGTAGGAGTTGCGCTTGGTTGGCCTCTTGCTGTTCTACCCATACTCCTAAATGGATGAGGAGATCTCGGGCTGAGGGTTCTCCGGCACCGTCAGTCATGGCCAGAGTAAACTGTCAGGCCGTAGGCCTAGGGACACTGGAGAGGACTAAACACTAACCAGTATTAGTGCAACTGGTCTAACAGGCGCGGAGTCTAACGTACCCCTGGTGTTCACCAGGGACCCCCGCAAGGAGGTTTGGACTTCGCTGCACAGGGCACGCAGGTCGCGGTCCTATTAGCCAGTCACCAGTGTAGTGTAGAAAGGTCAGACGGTTCCGGGTCACAGCAATCAGGAATATCAGGTACAGAGGGTAATCCAAAGGAATAGTCGCCAAGCCGAAGTCACAGTACAGAATAGGTCACATAGAAGAGTAGAATGGTCGCCAAGCCGGGGTCACAACAGGAAGTCAGGAAGCAGGATATTCAGGAGTATGGAGACTAAGGAAGCCAGGAACACTGGTGGTGAACCTGTTACTCTGGCACCCTAATGGCGCCAGAGACAGGTTTAAATAGAGGTCTGGCTGCGCTGATTGGCGGAGAGAAGGAGGCGGAACTAGTGGGAGAAGCGGCGTCCCGTTGCCCAGCAACCAGGAAGTGGAGTCCCGGGGCAGCCGACAAGGAGGTCAGACGTCCGTTCCCCGTCTGACAGGGGAACAGCGGGGACGGCGTCTGACAAGGCAGTGTACTTATAGTCCCAGTAATAGTGGGGCAGGGACTGACACAAGCAGATGGGCATTGTGGATTTTCCAGAAATGTCCAGCAAATGGTAAAATAGTAAATAGCTTGTGAGTAATGTCCCAGATGTTTAGCATATATAAGTTCTTCACAAGTGTGGGATAAAAAGTCAATAAATGTCCGTGGCAGCAGGCAGTGAATCAAGTCCAGACGGCCACAACAAGGAATACAATGTGAACTTACATTTGAGGGGAGATGGTCGCCTTCCGATTCCTTCCTTCCTCTCTCTGAATTGGGGTAAGCTGTGATAGAGAATGTTTGCTGGAAGTCACGCTGTCTCATCTTCTGGTGCGCGCATGCGCAGAGAGGTGCTGGCGGCCCTGCTGTCACCTATTTGGAACAACGGACCCAGTGGGGGGGTGTGGCTAACCAGCGTCGGATTGTCTGGCTCACCGGCAGGCCAGTCCGACGCTGTACTGCAAGGGTAAACAGCAGATCTTGCACATTACCTAAAATGGACACATAGGGTAGATTCAATTCCCTGTGTTGTTTATTAGAACAATGCAGTCTGCTCACTATTACCATTACTACGGAAATAGCTGCTCATAATTACCGTTACTACGGTAATTTCTCCGCTGACCTTTGCTCGCAGCTGTGTGAGCCGTGAGCAAAAATCCAGATTGAAATTACTGTAGTAAAAATGCGTGGCCTGTGTTGTTCTTTAGAAGTAAATCTGCCCCCTAAAGTACTAAAAAACAAACTAAGGATTTCTCTAAATGCTCATAGCATATGCATTATGTGCACAAGTAACATATCTATTTACTCTCAGTAATATGATTTATACGAGTCCTCCAGCAGAACAAACTTTTGTGGCATGTATTAACCGTTGATTGCACCACTTTCCTGCCAAAGCTGTATTCCTTTAACAGACACACTTGACCCTGGAATCTCTGCCAAAGAGCTAAAAAATTTGGTTAAAAAAAATACCAAAGCCTTCATACGTGAGATTCAACCCATCAGGTGTATAAAGATGAGAGTGGCAGAATTTAATAAAAGAGTGTTGTATTAAAGTGCCCCCCAAGGGCCTCACAAAAATAGAAACAGATTGTTTAACCTGCCGTCTAACTTTGCCCAGTACCATTCCATCAAGAGCACCCTTCCAAGTTAATCTAGGAACGGTATAGGACCAGGAAATCTTAAGCACTGGACAGCTATCGGCTATGAGCTGCAAATCAGCTATGATATGTAAATGAGCCAAATAGACTTACCTTTACAAACATTGTTACCCCCTAAATGAATCACCAAAAATTCTGGAACTTGAGGCAACTCACATGAAGGTGCTCAGCTGAGGGAAAACTAGGTAAATCTCTGCATGCCCTCACCTGCAAAGGTGACAAGTGAACAAATCCTGGGCTCTCAAAACTGGGAATGTGTTTGCATTTCATGGGCATTTCCAGTCCTTGAAACTTCCCCCAGAATATAAACCTGAGAAAGACCACAGCACATGACTTAAGTGTACCTAGTCTAGCCCCAACCACACCCCACAGAAAATAAATAAAGCATCATCGAACCAGCTCTAATAATTTTGCATAATGTAAATTTATACAAGCAGAGCAGAATAGAATTCTGTAGAATGGCAAAGATAAGGCAGAACTCAAAGTTTGTGTCCCCAGATCTACACATCAGCCTCTTCTGCTGTGAAACTCGATTCATGCAAACTTTCATTGTCTGCTTAACCTGGCTGCTAATAGTAAACATATGATTGGCTGCTATGGGTAACAATACATTATTGATTTTTGCACCAAGTAATTATATGGGCTTATTTATGATCAGGAATTATTATCAGGAATTTTGCTAAAAGAACCTAGCAACGCTGTGTATGATTTCAACTAATATTTATACTATGGTGAAACAAAATATTACAAATTTTCTGGCAAATAAAGGAGTGCATTAAAATAAAAACGTTTATAGCAAAGAGACTAAATTTTTTTTATCTCACAATGTTAGATAAGTTACTTAAAATACTTTGGTTGTTTTTGCGCAGATCAGAAAACCTTCTCTTCATACAGTAGCTGTGAAATGTTGACTTTGGTGAAGGTGAAAGTGTTATGTGCTGGGATCCGTCATATCAAAACTTGAATTCATAGGCTGAAGTTTCTAAAGGATTTTTTTTATTTTTTAAATCTGGAAACAAAGTTTCCTGGAAGACCTAGCAGATGAAAACTTGAATGTATATTTATTCAGTTACAATGTTATCTTGTGAAATCAAGCAGTATCTAGGGTCAAATATGGTTTGAGTGACAAGCAGAATAGAACACACATCTGGTTATGCATAATAAACTAGCTGTATATTCTCTATTTATCTCAGCTATCGTAGTTACATTGGTTTATAGCCACTGTGAAATATGTGTTAGTCCAACTGTTGTCTGTAGATCATCGAAGCATGGTGACCTTTTCAAGTGAGACCTTTCATTGAAAATGTCTGGCAACCCCCCCCCCCCCCCCCCACACACAAATCTATTAATATTACAAGTGATTTGCTCTGCAGTTGTTATTGATGCTATGATATTTGTTACTACATAGAGGAGACGTGAACACAACTAGTGGCATGGCTGCACTTTGGCTAATGATTTTCTATAGTAAGTTGTCTTTGACCTGCAATTTAAAATTGTTTTAGAGCAGTTTTCCCTCTTCCTTCTTGTATTTTTTCTATGTCCATGCATACATCTCATTAAATGTCATCATGTACGTATGTCATGCAGTTTTTAGTTTTTTGACATCTACTTCACTATTTATGTCCAATATTGACTATCATTAGCTGCGCATGTATATAATCTGTTTATGTGTGTAATTGTCCTTCTGTTTGACTTTTTGGCTTTATACTTGTGACCCCAGATACGATTTTGCCTTGTAACTTTTAGCATGTCTTGGACGTGAATTTCGTGGCTGGTTATTGAACTTGTCTATTGACTGTGCTTTTATAAAACATGTATATCAAACCTATCGTTTTTGTTTTTTTAAAATGATTTTCTTGGTTCCTTTATGTTAGGAACTCCCAAGTCAGTACAGTGAAACTCGGGAACTACTCTGAAGGCCAGGTGTTCGCTGGAGCCCCTAGTGGTGGGGACAGACTGGGCTGCGGGCCGACCGAGGGTCGAGTGACGTATACTGACTTAAAGGAGTTCCCAGAAGTGGAGTGATTGGCGGACTGTAGTTAAGTAGAATCCTAGGTCAAAGTGTCACAGGCACAGATGCAAAATCCAAAGACAAACGAAGGGTCAAACACACAGGCAGAGAAGCAAAATCCGAAGTCCAGGCAAAAGGTCGAGGTCAGAAGAGAAGGGTCACAGGTCCAATAACAAGCAGGGGTCAAAACACGGGTAGTCAAATCCAAGGTAGCAGGAACCAAAACAGATAGCACAAGCAGGCAGCAGGACTGAGGACAGAACGCTATATCCGGCAGTGAGGCTGCAGACCTCACTGCCTTAAATACACAGAGGGACCAATCAGGGCTTGCCCCTGAAGTATACCCACTTGCAGGCTAATGCCTGCTAATTCAGCCCACAGGCTGAATCCAATCGTAATCTACAAAAAGCGCGTGTGCGCCCGGCTCTCTATACCACCGGGATGCCGCGCTGAAGGAGCGTCTGACCATTGCCTTAGCAACGGTCGGGTGCTGGGCGGAAGTGACGTCCCGGTCGTCAAGGCGACGGCCGGGACGCTAGAGGAACCAGGAAGCGAGCCGCGGCGGCTCGTAACACTTTAGTACAAAAAAAAGTTTAAAAAAAATGTATTAAGGAACATGGTCTAGAAGACTGATGGGGGGAGTCGCCAAGCAACGGGAGAGAGACAGACGTAGCTGTGTGGGATGAGAGATATTTGAAGGGGGGGTGGAAGGGGAAAAGACATGGTTGGATTAAGAGAGGTGGAAGGAGGGAAAAAAACTGAGGAGGGAAGAGGACAGCACAGGGGAAGAGGAAAATAAAAGGAAAGAAACAAAAGTGAAGAAATTGTTATAGTTAGAAAGGAGAGATATAGTAAGGAAGAAAGACAGTGAAAACAACTGGTGTACAATCACAGGAAGGATGCAAATCAGAATTTACCTCTAATTTCTTGAAGCAAAACTGAATGCTATATAGGCTATATAGGTTTGCTCTTTCTAATAGCACCCAATTGGATGTAATTTTAAACAAGCCAGGGAAAACTTTAATCCCTTTAAGCAGTGGTAGAATGGGCCGGTATGCGTTGCTATGACATATTGACACTTCTCCCCACTGACATTAAATCAGCTCACATGCTCTGCAAGCAGGTGCTTAGCTTGCAGATTATGTGAGCATACGATTACAGACACTTCTGCTACAACAGCAGGTAACTATTGATGATTGGGTTTTGTGTGTGTGTGTGTGTGTTTGGGGTTCATAGAGCCATTGGAGATAGTATTAATAAGTAAAGGTGGAGTTTCATCAGTAGGACAGTGTGACTGCCTGAATCTGTCAGTGTCAAATATCACAGTGCACTCTACCTTCCTGCGCTGACAGTGCCTCTTACTCTGTGTGCATAGCTAGTTTTGTCAGCTACTTCTTCAGGAGCCCCCTGGCATACATGTACTGAATTAACAGTAAGGACTATTGCTTTCTGTTTACTTTTCAATGATTGCTAGTTATAGCGTTCCAGTCCTGCACTGTTGCTGACCTGCTGTTGAATTCCTGTATACCTGATCTACAGTTGTGACCTTTTGCCTATACCTTGGACCTTGCCTGTTTGCACTGTGACCCTGACCTCTTGGATTGTTTTCTGGACTTCGCTGTTTTCCTGTGACCCTGAACTTTTGGCTTGTATTTTGTACTTTGCTATTTCACTACGGACCTCTGGCCTCGACCTGCCTCTGACCACCCGCTCCAGCCTGGGCTAGCGCCCCCAGTCCATCTGCGCTGCGGCCATCTTTGATGAGCTTTTACTACTCTGAGCCTAAGACATGGGGGCATCTGAGTACCTGTGAGCACATAAAGCTCTACAGGAAAGGTGGCTGCTAAAGGTGAAGATTTCTACTCCAACTGTCCAAATAGCTCATCTAGGTGGACATGGGCCCTAACACTCACATGGAACAATCAAGAATACACTATGTGAATGATTGTAATGTTTTTCCAATTGAGAGTATTACTGGAGAAGTGCACAGTGAGGTACACAGCACAGTTTGGGGTGCTTAATACACACAGAAACAACATCTGTGCAGAACACAATGCATAAGGAATCTCATCTTAGTACAATGTTGCTCTCTAAACTTGAATACATAACAAATAGACTGCCCCCCTCTCCTTTTTCCACTACAAAGATTCTCCCCAGTTTTTTTTAATGAATTACCCATGTACTGAAAACCCTGGTGACTCTCAATCCCTCTCTCTTCTCTGGCCTCTCAGTACTTAAAACTTACATGTTATTGAACATTTGTCAGCTTGTGATTCATACATTGTGTTACTTAGAGACATCATCAAGTATATCCTTAACGGCTTCCTGACACGGAAACATAGTTGAAGAGTGGACATTCCTGTGCCGCAAACTAAGCAATACACACATCAGTATGCTCTGTATTAGTGGTGGAAGTGGGGGAGAATATGGTATTATGCCATACCGCTATGTCTACTGCCTTCATAGTAAAACTATTCACTTACATTTATCATACCATGACTTCTAAATTTCTATACCGCCACTTCTAAATTTCCACTTCAAGCACTGCCTAAAGGTTTGTGCAATGTAAACCTACGAGGCTGGCATTAAAATGGATTCATCCCTATGCAGGTCTTCATTTATCACAAGGCCTATATGGTCCTCAAGGGTATATTGCCAAAGGGATGAGATATCCAAAATGAGAAGTGTCTTATGTATCTGCTGCCGCAATAGTGCACGGTCTATGTCTCCCTATTAGGCACTTGAAAATCATGAGTTCTTGTATGTATAAGGCCATCAGTTCTGCTACAGTTCTTGTTACAGTGTACTCTTCAGCCTAGGGAAGCAGTTACAGTCCACTAAGTCAGGCAACACACTGCTACTGTATGTTTCGAGTAGGCTGTTAAATGTGCAGATAACTGGAAAACTTTAACAGTTGTGGATTTATTTGTGACCTAATCATCAAGAGCCACCTTAAAACTTTTAGTAACAGGAAGCCCAAAAGTAACAATAAAAAAATATGGAAAATGCTGCATTTCAGCATTACACAGAATTGTATATAAAAAGAGACAGATTGTCTGAGTGATTGGTTCATCAGATGCAGTCACTGCTAAACAGGAAATAATAAAGAGTCTCTCAAATATACAAGATATGGGTGAGTGATTGTAATGAGTGCTCCATTATGATGGATGAATCACTGATGTGTTACTGCAGTGTCAGTGCAGGCATACGGTATGTTCTGCACTCAGTATTTATATTAAATACATGCCAATAGTACACTAAAACACCCCACATAGATCTCTGATGCAGCTTGTGCTTTTTAGCTATGTTAGAGATTGTGTTTACTGTTTCCTGCCTATCCACTCTATAAGGATAGTTGATATTTGAAACTTTATTTTAAAGGATGTTGTTCTGTATTATTTGCTAAATTGTATCATCCAAATTGATGGATAAAATAAATGTAAATAAGAACAATTTAATTTTTCTCTCTTTCCAATAAATACCGAACCCCAAATTAGCAGGAGCATGGGGGTCTCTAGTCAAAGTACATTTTTATCAGGTTAGTTCCCTGTATCAATCAACCTTTTAATTTTAGATACACATATCATGCATTGCAGGAAAAGCATCCATCCATTACTTCTTCCAATGAGTGAATTGGCCATCCCAACCTCCCTTTTTTCAGGAATTCTTCAAATCAACTGCCCTTACAATGGGAAACACTCTTAAATGAATTAGACAAGTCTAACATTGACCTAGAAATATGTACATTTAGATTACCTCAGCTAGAATCTGACTGGTTGCTACAGGCAACATCTCTACTTTTTCAAACCCGCAGTTTAGTAAATATATCCCAAAGTGTAAAGCAAACTTCAGCACATGTGACTGGATAAAGAGCTCAACTCCTACAGAAATAGCTCAGTCTTGGCAAATGTAATTAGATAGTGAGCTCATCTGTTAGCTCCCTCCTGCTTCTGGAAAACCAAGGTTACTTTAATCTTTGCTCTAAAGAACTGAAACTTAAATATTCATTTTAAATTTTAGCATTCATCTTCAATTTCAAACCAACTATGTTCTAATAAGATTGTCATTTTACCTTAATAGGCCACTTCAGAGTCAGCAATGGCGGTCCCCCATCCCAGGCACCCACTATGCTCTTCTGAGCATGCTCAGCAAAAGATACATGCACAATGAAGCTGCAATGGATCTTGTGCTTGCTCAAAAGTGCCTTGGGAGATTGACCAGCATTGCCAGTCCACCCACCCCCTACCCATATTTTGCTATGGGGCTTCACAATGCCATAGTGCCCCAGTTTCAAAATATCTTCACTAAGGTGATTCTTTGGAGAAACAATGTTTCCACTTACTACCTTAGAACTTCAGCTAGAGTCAACTATGCAATGAAGCAATACATGGGTGGATTGGCCATAGATCTTATCAGGAGTTTTCCCAGTAGACCAATGACTTCTCTGTGATGTCATGGGGCCACTTATTAGCAGGGTCAGGCTGCTGTGGTCCCAAATTTAATGATTTGAGCCAACATCTCTAGTCTGGGGAGCATGCTATTTGTTGCCTCAGCGAGGCAGTGCCCGTCCATTTGCTTAGGTAGCACAACCTTGGGAATCACTGCCCCCACCTATGTGTGACCTATATTCTCTTCCTCTTCTCCCAGGCTGCCTCAAATGACTAGGACTTGTATCTGTACCACGCTGCTCTCCATCCCAGCAGAAAGTAAAACGCAATGTGAGTAACTCTCCCTCTTGTCCTTCGCAAGACCCATTTCCCCCATGTTTGTCTCATCCTCTGTTTGTTTTAGCGGCTCTTTGCAACCCTCTGTGTGTCTGTCTCTCACTCCGCTTCTACTTCTGCCCTTCCCCTTCTGTGTTTGTCTCTGTCTCCATTTTTGTATGTGTAGCTTTCACTCTGTTTCCCCATGTGTTTGTTCCTCTGCCCCCATTTGTTTGTGTGCAACACTATATCCCCTCTTTGTCTGTGTGTGCAACTCTGTCCCACTCCCTTTGTGTGTGTGCATACTTGTCTCAAAATGTATATGTGTACCCATTTGTCTCTGCATCAACATGAATGTTTGTCTCTGCCCGCATCCTCCAAATGGAAACTCAGAGCCACATTAATATCCACATCTTGCAAGTTATCATAATTATGTCATAATACAGCATCCATTTATCACTTTTACATGTATATATGTGTGTCTCTGTAAGAGCCGTAACTAGACATTTTGGAGCCCTGGCAAGAGAGAACACTAGTGCTTTCTCAGTGGCTGGCAACTGCTGGAGGAGGTGTAGCCTGTTAATATGAAATGCTATGCTCCGTCTCCAATTATGGTAGCCTCTAGCCATCTTCATCACTCTACTAAACATGCACAAGCAGGAAGTTCAGCTCTCAGAAGGTTCTTGCAAGTGACAATTCAACTATAAAAGATGTCATAACTGAAACTGCATCTTTTTTATGTTTGTGGTATAATATCACTTTCACACTGACCTAAAAACACTGGAAATTGCCGGGGAGAGTCCCGACTATCCGGGTTGTGGTTCAGTGAGAACGAGGGTCCCTACCTCTACTAGACCCTGTACTATTTTTTGCAGGGATATTCTCTGGTCCTTCCCAGGTAGCCACCAGTGTGAATGGTGTGACCCGGGTTGAAAAACCTGAGTTTTACAGAAAGGATCTGATTGGCAGCGATCAGCCAATCAAAGCTCCTCTTGTGATGAAACACACTTCTTACCAGGGCAGACCCAGGTTCAGTATGAACGGGGTCGTCCCGGGAATTTCCCAGGTCCAAGGTGCAATGTGAACGGGATCTGATGAGCTGGGATACTCGGTGACACAGCAGTATCCCAGGTTTTTTAACCCGGGATTTTGCCAGGGCGGCAGTGTCAACGTGGTATTACTTATATAGTGAACCGAGGCACAAAATATAAGTGATCATCCTGTTCTCTGACATAGCCCACAGTATAAGCTTATTACAATCTGCATATATCAATGTACTATAATAGTGTTAAGTACATTAACTGCATAAGCTTCCAATAAAGACTGTCTGTTGCAGTCAGTATCAACCGTGAGCAACTGTATATATCTATATATAATCTGTAACAACTAGTTCTGAAATAAAACCAATAAATTGGTTAAGTCTAAAAGCTTCTTTTAGTTTAAAATCTACCACCAATGCAGCACTACAACACTACAGCAATACCACCAGTACCACACCCAAACTACAGCAATAACACCAGCACCACACCCTCACTACAGTGCTACCAAAACATGACCCCCATACTACAGTAACACCACTGTACCACCCCCATAATACAGCAATATCACCATCACCATCCCCACACTACAGCAATACCGCTAACACCATACCCACACTACAGCAACATCCCTAACACCATACTCACATGACAGAAATACCACTCCCACACTACAGCAATACTGTTGCCACTAACCAAGGTATCATGTTCAGTAATCCCTTTAACCCCTCCATGGTATGAAAATAAAACTATGTGAGCATAAATTACAAGTCACAATCCACTGATAAAATAAATGAGCAGTTCAATGATCATTCAAAATAACAATATACACTATACGGACAAAAGTATTTGGATGCTTGACCATTACACCAACAGGGAATGTAATGACATTTTATTCAAAAACATATACTTTAATATGGAGTTGGTTCCCCTTTTTGCAGCGATAACAGCTCACACTCTTCTTGGAAGGCTTCCACAAGATGTTTGAGTGTTTCTGTGGGAATTTATGTCCATTCACTCTGTAGAGAATTTATAAGTTCAGGCACTGATGTTGGACGAGAAGGCCTGGCTCGCAATCTCCCTACCAGTTCATCCCCATGGTGTTTGCTGGGGTTGAGATCAGAGCTCTGTGCGGGCCAGTCAAATTCTTCCACACCGAACACATCATACCATGTCTTTGTAATCCTTGCTTTGTGCACTAGGGCACAGTCATGTTGGAATAGAAAAGGGTCTTCCCCAAACTGTTGCCACAAAGTTGGAAGCATAGTATTGTCCAAAATTACTTGGTATGCTGAAGCCCAAACCCTGAAAAACAGCCCCATACCATTTTCCATCCTCCACCAAACTTGTTGGCATAATGCAGTTAGGCAGGTAACGTTCTCCTGGCATCCGCCAAACATAGACTCACCTATCTGACTGTCAAACAGACAAGTGTGATTTGTCACTCCACAGAACACGTTTTCACTGCTGCACAGTCCAATGTCGGTGTGCTTTACACCGCTCCATCTGATGCTTGACATTGGTCTTGGTGATGTGAGGCTTTCATGCAGCTGCTCGACCATGGAAACCCATTTAATTAACTCCCGCTGCCGAGTTTTTGTGCTTACATTATTGCAAGTGGAAATTCGGAACTCATCAGCTATTGAATCAGCAGAGCATTTATTTTACATGGTCTTCCGCTTCATGGCTGAGTTGCTGTTGTTCCTAAATGCTTCCACTTTCTAATACTATAACTTAAAGTTGACCTTGAAGCAGGGGAGAGCTGACAAACCTTAGCCCGGGGAGCAAGACTCGAATCAGCAGCCTATTTTGAAGGAAAAAAATGTAGGTGGCCCAATGACCCAGCCCAAGGTAGCCCACTATGGGACCGGCCCGGGGGCAGATGCCCCCCACCCCAGCCAGCCCTTGCCTTGAATTGTCCAGCAGGGATAAAATTTCACGAACCATCTTATTGCAAAGGTGGCATCCTATTACAGTACCACGCTTGAAGTCACTAAGCTCTTCAGAACGACTATTTTGTATCACAAATGTTTGCAAATGAAGACTGCATGGCTAGGTGCTGGATTTGATACACCTCTGGAAAGGGGTCTTATTGAGACAGTTCAATTAAATAATTAACAGTTGTGGCCAAATTCTTTTGTCCATATAGTGTATACCAATACATAGTAATATTATGAAGAAACATAGATCTAATCATCCATATAATCCATTATACCATCATTTTACATCATGATGGTGTGAATAAATGTGAATTAAAGTACTGTAGTAAGTTATTCATTATCCAGATATGGACTTACCTTAGCACCCTTAAGCCGCCATGTGTGCTTCGATGAGTTTTGTCTACTGAAGGTCCTGCTTAAACTGGTGCAGATGTGGGTCCTCAAATGGCAGACAGCCAGCAAAAAGGGCCCACTCGATGACACAAGCAGAGCAGTAGGCCAGAAGTAATCCTTCATCGGTGCTGGCCTGGCGTGGTGCACACAACACAGAAGGGGTAGGTGCAGAGGATAGAGGAAAGAGCAGAGCAGGAAGGGGAGGGACGGATGAGCCAATCCCTTCTTTTTCCTCACCTTTTTCTCCAACCTGCTCCCATACCTCAATATCATCTTGCACCACACGTTCTCCCCCACTTACACTTCACCCCTCTTTATGCCTTTCCTTCCTTCTGCTAGAGTTTATGTTGTGTTTAATTAGAACTAGTACTGGTGGCTTCTGATCAGCAGTGAGGTAGACAAACAGATTCACAACTATGTCCAATGTCACATAATTGAACCTCAGGTTGGCAGGTGAGCACAATTTCCTGATTTTAATAATTATTGCAGAGTGTCTCAATGGTCTATTCATTATGCTCAAAACCCTATTAGTGCATGCACTGGGGGTCTGATCTATTAAAGGGCAAAAGGGAAATTTCCTTTGGTTTAAATCATTTCTTGCTTCAATAATGCTGCTATTGCCAGAAGTAACCCTAGCCAGCGGAAATACTTTTTTTCATGTGAAAGTCTAGTTAATAAGTATTTCGGCGTTACTTGTACTCCCACAATACCTGTTCTGTTCTCACCATCTCAAGCATCGTCCCAGCTTAAAACTGTTGTGTCTATGGCTAAAGGTTTACTAACCCTGCCTACTTTGTGCTGGTCCTGCCTATCACTGATTTGGTCCCGCCTACATGAGAACACGTTCAGAATTTTTTCCAGGGCCATTATAAGTTCCCACTCTCCCGCTGAGCGCTAACACAGCTGACACTGTGCAGTGCTCACCACCCTTCCACCATCTAACACAGTTTTTCTCTCTATTCCTCAGTCAATCTATTACAATTTCACTACACTTTATTAAGTAACCTGTAGAATCTTTTGTTTGCATATGTAAATAAACAGATACATTACTGTGGTAATTCTGCATTTTACATTGAATTCCTCAATCTGTCTCCAATTATAAAGAGCAAAAGTTGCTCCCAAGTTGTCAATATATTGATGCACTATATCACGTGCATACCCATGCACAGAGTTGGGCAAAAATAGGTGCATAACACCATAAATATGTTAACAAATATTATTTATTCTTTGGACATGCATTTTTTTTGCTTAAAGTAAATAACCTTGTTTGCATTCTATTACTCAGCCACTTTATTGCCATGTACATACTTTAACACCCAGCATTCTGATGAGTGTGTGCCAATCTGTTACCTAGAACAGTGTGTGCCAATCTGTTAACTGGAACAGTATCAACAGCTTTAGAAAAATCCAAATATTTCACATAAACTGCCAAGATTCAGGTTACAATTTAACTGTTCATATACTATAATCAGATTAGTTTGGCACAATCTGTTTATTATAAAATCATGTTGACTCTGTTATTCTAAGTCTGTTTTCCCTAAATGTAATGCAATATATTTCAGAATAACATCCTTTAATATGCTGTAATGTGATTTCCCACAACTGGAGTCACCAGTCCATTATTAAATTCTGCTGGTTGGCTGAAATCGTAGGGATGAAAGAGGCAACAAGATAGACAAAAATACGAATACATATGACACAGGGGTGGTTAATAGTGATAGGATGGGTGAGCTTGTGAATTTAATAAAGGTGGCAAAGAATTTTTGCTGCAGCTCTTAAGGAAAAAAATGAAAACATGTTATATAAAATAAATAATATAAATATATTGCAGTGGAAATTGTTTCTGACTTGGAGAAAGAATCATGGGGTTGACATTCTGTGGATGCTTTGAGTACTGTAGAAGCGAATAAAAAAGGATGTGACGAAAGTGAGAGGAACCCTGTAATTTTTAGCTCATAGATTTCTACCAGCACCCCTCATAAGAACATACAGGGGAACATAACAAAATATATGTATGTTAATTTACATGTTTCATACTCAACCATTATTATATGGTAATTTTCAGTCCCCTCTTCTGTTCTTAATTTTATTTTACATATGCTTTTAACCATAGGAGCCTAACATATATATCAATATATAAAAGAAAACAGCCTGACAGTAGATGCTGAGAACCCTTCCCCTGAGTTAACGAATAATTGAAAAGGAATGGGTGAATTTACATACACAAGGTACCGTTAGACAAAAGATGGAGGATTGTGTGAGGCAGAATGAGGCTTTAATGAGGAAATGCATTTTGAGAAACATAGATTGGAGGCTATAAAATTGTGATGGTGTAGAAGGTGTGACACATTTAAGAAATATTATAAATGACAGTTCACATGAGGTTTTGAGAGGGCAAAAGAGACAGGGATCACTGGAGGATAGATGAAGTGTCTGAAAATGAAATTATGTAAGGTACAGCTATGTTAGAGCGCAAGATTGAATCTAGGATTTTAGGATTGAGGATTTTAAAATTGATTCAGAAGGCTACTAAAATGAAGTGCAAGAGTTTTCAAAAAAAGGATCATCATGTTTCATTATGTTGTTAGGTTTATCTTTAAACCGCAGTTCTTAACCCCATCAGTGCTAAGAATGAGTCCATCTGGAACATAGGGTTCAAAATAATTAGACAAAAATTATACTTACCAGTCCCTAACAGGTATTTCCTGCCAGTGGGAGCAATAAAAAAAAAAAGCTGTGCATATTAATGTCACTGCACACCAGACAGATAGGATGTCATTGTGGCTGGATCACTTATAAATACCTTTTTTGTGGCTCGATCATGTAGAAATAACTTATTGTAGATATTTATTTTAATTAGGAGTGCAGTGCACCACTATATATCACTGTAAATGTACTTATCTTTTTATATTAGTATGTGTGGAAATGTATTGACTTCTGAGACAGTATGTCATGTTTGGGTTTTGCAACTGTCTGGAGACAGGTAATCTCATGTTAATTAAACCTTTTCATCACTGAATGACCAAAACGTCTGTGGAGTCTGAAAGACAGGATGAGGGAATTATACTTGCTGGTAGACTCCTTATGCAAGTGATCACAGATGAATGTGAATTTTGCAAGTTAAATCCTGATGATTCAATAGAAAATCTCAGACATAGTGGTGTGGCTAGCAGCCATGTAAAATGTTGTTGAATCCCTTCAGGCTGAGTTATGTGCAGGCTGCATGAATCACTTGGGTTGCTTAGAGGGGCAGGGGCTGGATTAACTGTGTATATCTGCATAAAAAGCACACTGTTTGACCATGTATTAGTAATATACCATCTGTAATTTCTGCATATCACGAGTACCTCAAACTCGTGTGTAACTGTCCTTATTAGGACTACATGAGTAAATCAAACATCATTGCTTTAAGATCCTGCTTTGATGACTACTTACCTGTGCTGTAATTACTGTAATTTACAGATTAGACCAATCTATTATGTCATCTGGCTGTTCTGAGATTGAAACCCTGCATCCAGTGCCAACACTCTGCCCACTTCCTGCAGCTCTGGCCAGTGTGATAGGCCAGGGGGGAATCATCCACAGCAACCCTAATACCCTAGTAGTGAGTGTTACCCAGAAGGAAGCAGTCCTAGGTGCCTGTGAAAGAGCCTAGTGGTGGCAGCAGCAAAATCCTCTGTCCTGCAGTTAGAGGGTGCATTTTGGATAAAGAAAAGGGGACGGTGGCAAGGCAAACCCAGCGGGTCCACAGCAACACACGGACAGGGTGGCATAAGAGGTCCATCCTGTCACAGTCATGATGATCAGAAAGAGGGGGTGTGTGATTATTTGACCTTCAGACAGTTTATTATTATTATCTTCCTTCTTCATCATCACCATGTATTTATATAGCGCCACTGATTCCGCAGCGCTGTACAGAGAACTCATTCACAGTCTAAATTCCCTATCATACACCCAGACAGACAGAGACTAGGGTCAATTTTGATAGCAGCCAGTTAACCTACTAGTATGTTTTTTTTTGTAGTGTGGGAGGAAACCGGAGCACCCGGAGGAAACCCACGCAAACACATGGAGAACATACAAACTCCACACAGATAAGGCCATGGTCGGGAATTAAACTCATGACCCCAGCGCTGTGAAGCAGAAGTGCTAACCACTTTGCCACCGTGCTGCCTTTATATCTTTTATTTATAAGGCGCCACAAAAGGTCTGCAAAGCTGTACATAGGGGATGAACAGAGTAGACACTTACAGTAATACACAATACACAGATGAATACATAGTTACACTCTAAATAGTTATGCAAAGATCAATCAGCTATGAAGGAACAGATTACAAACATAGAACATAGTATTAGAAATCAGGTTAGTGACTAGACAGTGAGCATAAGTAATAGGTAATACCTGTGGGAATCAGGCAGCGGAGCAGGTCTAAAGGCACAAAGGACTGAGCAGAAGATGTAATGGTCAAAGGAGAATTGTCACAATCTGCCTTTACAGCTCCTGTCCGCCAAGAACAATGTTGAACTTCTTGCCTTGATATGTATCCAGCTTGCAGTACCACTGTTCCCCCAGAGGGGCCACTGTGGTACTTGGACTGGTCTTCTACCTGACAGAGCTAAGCTCATTGCTCCAGGATGCTTAGCACCTGTTCCTGGCCTATATAAGTCTGCCTGTCCCAGCAGTCTTTGCCAGTTCATCTGTTGTCTTGACATCTGCTGGTTCTCCTGTGAGTTATCCTTGTTTGACTTCCTGGTTTTGCTTGTCCCTCCATTTTGGCATCTCTTCCTGTGACCCCTGACTCGGCTATGTTGTGACTCCGCACCTGCTTCTCCCTGGTATTGTGGTGGACCGTCTGGCTTTGAACCCTGGCTTGTTTGACCCTCCTGCTTTACGATGTTTGTATTTCATTGCACCACTAGCAATACAGCACCTACAGACTGCACCCTCTCTCCAGTATCTCCTGTGTATTGGTCCACAGACTATTGCAAGCTGTGTGTCATCTCCACTGTCTAGTGGTAAAGCCTTGCAGACCATCGCAACCTGCCACCAGTATCTTCTGTGTATCGGTCCGCAGACTATTGCATCCCATGTGTCATCTCCTCTGTCTACTGATAAATCTTTGCAGACCATTGCATCCTGTCTCCAGTATCTCCTGTGTATCGGTTTGCAGACTATTGCACCCTATGTATCATCTCCACTGCCTAGTGGTAACACTCCGCAGACCATTGCATCCTTTCTCCAGTATCTCCTGTATATGGGTCAACAGACTATTGTACCCTGTGTGTCATCTCAACTATCTTCGCAGACCACTACACTTTCTCGGCTTGCTGATCATCTTGTGCTTTGTGTCTCCCGAGTTAACTGGAGTCCTACTACCTGTGACACATCCAGTGCCTGGAGACTCCAGAATCCAAGTACTCCTTGCTATAACGGCCATACTTTTCTGACTTTTCATGCCTTACCATCACCTACCTGTTAAACCATGTTAAATTAAAACCACTTTGTTCCACTTGCATTCTCTCAGTGGTTTTTATATTGGGAATCCTAACAACAATGCCAGGAAGAAGAGCCCTGCTCCTCCAGAGGTGGCAATGAGTTAGGGAATAGAGGTGCTAGCTTAAAAGAGGAGAGGTGACTGTGTTCAAAGGAAGAATGCAATAGTTAGCTAAGCAGAAGTGAAAGAGTACAGGTGCATGAGGTGCAGGTGCACGCAGTGGAGGAAAAAAAAGAATTCACAGGTGAGGATGTTGTCCTTCTGTAGCAGTCTTTTGAGGTAAATGTTCCCGTCTTGTTCATCTCTTATTTAACACTCATTATGTAGGGTAACATGTTCATGTGTTCAGTGCCTGGAGTTTACCCCCACATCCCTTTCACTGCAAACACACCAATAAACTTTATAAACAAACAAAGAGTTTATAGAACGAAGCATATCATTATATAATACATAAAAACAAACCAATACTTCTGATTGTGAAATATATATTTACTTTAGAATTAATAAAATAGCACACTTTTGCAGTCTACGGGTAACTTTTGTAGAGTTGGTATTCCATATTTACTGTATCTTTTTATCTCTCATTGTATAGAGAAAAAAAAAAGTTTGTTGATTGTGTATTTGTTGGCAAATATCTTTCACAACTCTCAAGGTAAAACTGGCAAATGTTACATAGTTATTTAGTATTGATAAAGTAAGCTATAAGACCACATAGCGACAATGCTACAAAGCGACAAAACAACAAATATTGAAAATATAATTTTTAGGTTATAAACAATTGTTTGACTGCTAGAAACCTTGCCAAAAAATGACATAGCTACAACCCAACAAAGCAACAAATCTTATTTTCTAAGTCGCATTTTTGGTCTATGTACCAAAGAATTTGCTGACTGGGCAGCATGGTTGGCTAAGCGGTTAGCACTTCTGCCTCACAGCACTGGGGTCATGAGTTCAATTCCCGACCATGGCCTTATCTGTGCGGAGTTTCTATGTTCTCCCTGTCTTTGCATGGGTTTCCTCCAGGTGCTCAAGTTTTCTCCCACACTCCAAAAACATACTAGTAGGTTAATTGGCTGCTAACAAATTGACCCTAGTCTCTCCCTCTCTGTCTATCTGAGTGTGTTAGGAAATTTAGACTGTAAACTCCAATGGGGCAGGGACTGATGTGACTGAGATCTCTGTACAGCGCTGCGAAATTAGTGGCGCTATATAAATAAATGGTGATGATGATGATATACACTATATGGACAAAAGTATTCGGACACTTGACCATTACACCAACAGGGATTGTAATGACATTGTATTTAAATACATATACTTTAATATGGAGTTGGTCCCTCTTTTGCAGCGATAACAGCTTCCACTCTTCTTGGAAGGTTTTCCACAAGATGTTGGAGTTTCCTGTCGGAATGTTCTTGTTATATAAGACTTTGGTCTAGCCCTATAATGTATTTTCTGATCTAATATAAGATCATTATTTCAGAGGTTTTTCATGATGGTCTAACTTTGAAGAATTAATTTAAGTTCTTGTCAGATCAGGATCTTAAATGTGTTATATTTGTCTGCTTCCAAAGGTTCACAATATCCTAATAAACCTAGTGGAAGGCACAGAGTGGGTTGGTCAGAACACAGAGGAAGTGTACAGTTTGGATATAAAGGTCAGGATTGAGTGAGGAATTAGACATAAATGATTCTTAGCTAATACATTCAGTAAATCCATCTTGGGGGTAAATGTATGAAGCTCCGGGTTCTTCAACACCCGCGAGTTCGGCGTCTTCAGCGCTTAAATTTAAAGCGGCGCTGCCTTGTAAAGGGAAACTGTGGTTGACCACAACTATTGGTAAGCATTTTTTATGTTTTTTTTTATGTGACTGTGCCATGTGTAATGCGTATTGTAAAACATTGCTATATGTTTTTTTTATGTCAGTTTCACAGATGTTTTCATTGGCTGGCCTGGACGTTCCCATGACGCCAGAGTTATAGCAAATTCAGACTTTTACCAAATTGCTGAGGAAAGACAAGATGGCTGGCTGTTCCCTAGAGAGGTAAATATGTTGTATGATGTTTTTGTAATTGAAGCTTATATACTATTGTTTGCTATCAATATTGTATGTATTTACTGCCCCTTTTTATATATAGATGTACCACTTGCAAAATGCATTTTCACCATATAGTACCAAGTGTACTGCGTTATGTGACCAATATTTTTAACATGGTGACGTGAAACTGCATGTTTTTATTTACAGAAATCTACGTTTGTTGATGGTGTGGAGATACCGGTACACATCATTGGGGATGCTGCTTACCCTTTGAGGCGCTGGCTGATGAAGGGGTTCGCTCAGCAACATCACCTGTCTCAGGAACAGATCCGGTTTACACATACCCTCAGCTCGGCTCGGATGGTGGTGGAAAATGCTTTTGGGCACTTGAAAGGACGTTGGCGCTGTCTATTGAAGCGCAATGACATTGACACCAAGCTTGTGCCCCACGTGGTTGCTGCTTGCTGTATTTTACATAACATTTGCAAAATACAAAAAGAGCAATTTCTACCTGAGTGAAATGTGCAGGAATCTGAAATGCCAGTGCTGTCAGTGGACTCCAGTACTTTTGAAGGAGAGCGCACCAATACCTCTGCTGAACTTATTAGGACCACCCTCACTGCCAATTTGACCTCACTTGTTTGAATGTACCACACAAATGTAAAAGTAAAAAAAAAATGTTTATTTCACATATTGTATTTTGTTTTGTACATATTTCCTCATATGTCTCTTCACAAAAATATAAAATGACACAATACAAAAGTGCTTACTTGCATGTAGAAAAAAAATATATATATACACAAGTAGTAAACAGAAGACACAAATGTGCCCAAACAGTAAGTGCAAATTTGCTTTTTACGTAATATGTGAAGCTAACGGCGTGTTTCCAGATCACACGTAACATACATGATAACAATTAACTGTTAAACATTTGTCCATAAAACATGATTATTACAATTGCCGATATTGTGGCATTTCTGGTTGTGGAGTGGTTTGGTTACCAGGTGGGTAGTCTATGTTGGGGTTACCCATAGGTTGAGCATGTTGTGTATTTTGTACCAGGTTTGGAGGGTTATTGTTGCCTAACATGGGTTGCCCCCGCTGGTACATAGGATAATGTCCGTCATAATAGTAAGGACTTGGAGGAGGTGCCTGCACCCGTGAGAGGAGTCTGTCCATGAATCCCATCATACAGTCACGATTTTAGCGTAACACGCGTTCCTGCATGTTCATGATTTGCATGAGGAAAGAGTCCTGGAGATCCCGCTCATTGTCCATGAAACGCTGCAGTTGTGTATTCTTGTGTTCCCTCATGGTGCTGTCCATCTCCTGCAGTTGATCCATCATGACAGTTGTCATTGTTTTAGTTGCTTGCTCCATTTTGTTGGGCCTTTTGCGTTTTTTAGGAACGTTGTAAACTGTACGTAGAAAAAAACACAGTAAAACATACATTAGAATATATAATGTGGCAGAACAAAAAAGCAGTGTTGTAAGCTGATATGTGCTTGAGGCCTCCTCCCTCTTGCCCAGTAGTTTTGCACTGCAACATATGTGTGTTAATGTTTTAATACTTTGGAGTGTATTATATTTGTCTTTTGGGCTTTTTGTTGATATAGTTCTCTTTTTTAAGTTATGTAGATATATTGGTATTTGGTTTGCATTTATGTTGATATACTTCTCTTTTTTTGCCAGTTATGTTCAAACATTTTTTTTTTTTAAAGTTATGTAGATATATTTATTGGTATTTGGCTTGCATTTCTGTTTATATAGTTCTCTGTTTTTGGCAGTTATGTTTATACAGTTAATTTTTTTTTTGCCAATTATGTAGATATATTGGTATGTATATATAGTTGGTTATTATGTGAGATTATTAAAGATACTTACTGTTGGAGCGTAAACTGGGACCTGGCGTAGACTTTGACACCGGCACTGGTTCTGGCTGCATTTCTTGCAAAGTATCTGTAACGACTTGCGCAGCAGGGAATGGCTGTGAATCGTTCAGTTCGTCCCAAGAAATGTTGGTGTCATCTGTTGTGGCAGAGCACTCCAGTTCTGGGGTGTCTTCAATAGAATCTTCTATTATTACCGTTGCGGCCTCGCGTGTCTGTGTGCTCTCTGGTGGTGTTGGTATAGCCGCATCCACATTGCTAGAAGATGACAGTTCAATTGGATTTGTCAGAGGAGAATGTCCAAAGACCATATTGCACTGGTCATAAAAGGGCCAGTCCATTCTTGCAGCGCCACTTTTGCGCCTGTTGTGGTCATGGACTTTAGTGTACTGCTTCCTCAGGGACTTCAATTTGTTCAGGACTTGTTGCTAAGTCCTCTTTATGCCACATTGTGTGAGTATTTTGGCGATGTTGTAGTACACTGTGCATCCTTCACAGTCCCAGTCACTTGCCTTCGAATTTCTTCCTCCCCTCTGACATTCAGCAGCTCACGCACCTCTTCCTCCATCCAGTGTGTCATAATTACTGTTAATACACACTTTTTCAGTGAAATAAAAGCAATTTTCTCCAACAAACTCCGATTCTGCTTCAGCTTGCTCTGCACTCCACCATCCACCATTTCTCCTAAACTCCTTCTCGAATATTCCACGGGCTCCCACCGATGACATCATCCTCCAGAGACAGGCAGACAGCCAATCAGCTTGTTTTCTGTGCAACCCGGGTTGAAAAACCCGGGTTGCACCATTTATAGTGCAGGCAACCCGGGTCCGACCCGGGAATTACCCCTCGATAAATCCCGGGTTGAAGACCCGGGTTTTTAGACCCGGGATTTTTGACTTGTACCATTCATACTGCACCAAGACCCGGGTCGTTTGAGCTCGCCCCGACAAAAACCCGGGATTTTGGTGCAGTATGAATGGGGTATAAATCTAGTCCTAAGAGTCATTTCTGAAAGTACAGAACTGCAGCACAAATACAGATTGTGCACAATTACACAGAAAAGGAGGTGAATCTGTAAGAAAAAATACAGGCGTCTGCCTGGATCCAAAAATGTGTATTCTCTAATTGGGGAAGCTGGAAAATTTGAGGACAATCTTTGTCAAGTATGAGCTAGTCACATAATTATGCCTCATTATGCACCAACATGCAAAAGCTTATGGTTTCAAAGATATACGATAAAGGTGCATTTTATAGAAGAGAACACATTTGTAGACACAGTTTGATTGGAGTAACAAATACATGCAAACACAAATAAGTGAATTGGGTAATAAAAACTTTCCCAATGTTCCTTCTATCATAATTATTTAACACCTAAATAATACAGGAACAATCAGTATTTTACACAACAAAAAAAGAAAGACTAAATTAATGATTTAGGTGATCTTAAAGTGGTGAAAGTTTAGACTTTGAGTTGACATTTTGACTTTTTCCACCACGCACATTTTCAGCCAGACCCACAAACCCAGGAAAGGTTGCACACCAAGTTTTTACATGGCATCTTTATAATCCAGAATGTATATGAACTGTGGGTATGCTTCTTGTTGTGCATAAATATGACAATAAGTTTGCACAAATGGATGTGTGCTGTATTTCACATCTGTCTATTTTGTGGTTAGTAAATAGCCTGTATTTGGCACTGTAAGAAGACTGACGTTTCTGGAAGTATATCACAAGTCAAATGATGATGAAAATGTGAAAATGTTTATTGCAAAGACAATTACAGAAAAAATTTTTGGAGACCATATTGCTGGGGATATAAATATAGGTAGCACACAGGTAACAAGTAACAGGCATTAGGATTATGCATAAATAGCATAGTGTCTATATCCCCATGGATAGCAAGATAATAGATAACACAGTGTTAGGAACCCCTCCAGCCAGTACAGCAAAACCCGCAGTCTGCTCTGAAAGTCTGGTGTTCACTGTTGCCCCTAGTGGTGTGGACAGACTTGGCTGCAGCCAAACAGAGGGTCATGAGATGTGCATTGGCTGGGGAGAACCGAGGAATAGAGTTACCGAGGCCGTAGAGTAGGAAGTGCAGGAGGGAGTCCGGTGATACACTGAGTGGATGGTGTCAAGACTGATATATCACTCGTGGACACTGGAATAAATAAGGAACAGTTGATAGAGAAGTCCCCTGATACACAACGACTTCTGTACTGGTGCTTGTCCGGAAAGGAAGGGAACTTGCAGTGATCGGTAAGGATGATGAAACTGAACGTAGGCAGTAGCCAAGGGTAGCTACAATCCACAGTACCGGTGAGAGTCCGGAGATTTTAGGGGTAACAGTTCTTAGGCAGGTGCCAGTGGTAACTATAACCCACAGTACCGGTGAGAGTCCGGAGATTGGAGGGAAACAGTTCTTTGGCGGTTTCCAGGGGTAACTACAATTATAGGCACACAGTGATATATGTAAACAGTCAATAGTACCTGTGGCAAGGTTGAGTCCGGAGCCAAAGGAAGAATGTTGAAATCTGAGCGCAGAGATGCTGCAGGGGCTGCGTCTCCGTATAAGGTAGGATGAGCAGAGGAGCTGCAGATCACACCGTAGCCATGCCTGGGAGCACGACTTTACCGGGTTCAGGAGATAACTGACTGGAACTAGTGAGCAGATAGGAGAATTGTCAGGAACAGAATCAGGTCTGGTACACGGGACATCAACACAGGAGAAGAGTCAAAGCAGAGCCGAGTCGGTACACAGGGAAATTCAATGCAGAGTAGTCAGGAATGGAAACGGTCTGGTACACAGGAATACACTAAGCCAGCAGGAAACAACAGGAGCAGGTAACGGGGCAAACACAATGGAGCAGAACACTAAGGTAAACATATTACCGGCAATCCTGCAGAGGATTAGCAGGCTATTTAAGGAGAGCAGAACCAATGGGCTGTAGGTGATAATGAGGAGCCAGGTGAGTGAGCTCAGAGAAACAGGCTGGCCAGGTGAGGCATTACATAGAAATGACAGCATGAATGAGGGCAGATTCTGACAGAGAACAGAACTAACTGACCCTATCTAAGACCTATCTAATCTATCTAGCTAATCTATCTGTCTATCTGATCTACTTAAACTAATCTACCTAATATATCTAAGAACTAAACTAACTACCTATCTAAACAACCAGATGGTGTAATACCTACCAAATTACCTACCTACCTATCCCAAACTAACTATCTATCAACCGATCTATCTAGTTACTCTGACAGAGAGCCCGGCTAGTCATAACACACAGGGTAATCCACTGGTTACACTGGCACAGGATGAAGTCCTTACTGCTAAAGAAGCAAGAAGAGGAGAGGAAAAGAGGGAGAGCCCCTGCATTTATTCACTAGCAGTAGATTTGGGTGCTAATGGTGTTAAAAAATACAGTAATCATACTTGTGCCTTGTATATTTCCAAAACTGGTAGTTGCTTAAATCAATTTATAGGCTATAACAGGTGCATGAAAGGGTAGGGTTATCCTAAAAGGAATAAACAGAGACAAATTCCCCCAACACACTGCTATAGCCAGCAACAGATCTGCTATTTCTACTGTAGATAAAAATGCAAAAGTCTCAGTTGCACACATTTGCAAATGTATGTTGAAGCCACCCACCACGCCAAGGTGCTTTTGCTAATAGGGTGGTCCTACTCTAAACAATGAGAGTCCCATATATTTGGGCCATACATATGTGTTTTTAAATTGAGAGCTAACTTACCAAAGAGGTACCCCAGAGACCTCCAAATAGCAATCCAATGTCAGTACTCCCCCTCAGCTACTGACACCAACATGCCTCTCAGACAAATACAAAACTGGTAGTTGCTTAAAATCAATTTATAGGCTATAACAGGTGCATGAAAGGGTGGGGTTATCCTAAAAGGAAAAAACAGAGACAAATTCCCCCAGCACACTGCTATAGCCAGTAACAGATCTGCTATTTCTACTGTAGATAAAAATGCAAAAGTTTCAGTTGCACACATTTGCAAATGTATGTTGAAGCCACCCACCACGCCAAGGTGCTTTTGCTAATAGGGTGGTCCTACTCTAAACAATGAGAGTCCCATATATTTGGGCCATACATATGTGTTTTTAAATTGAGAGCTAACTACCTATCTAAACACCCAGATGGTGTAATACCTACCAAATTACCTACCTACCTATCCCAAACTAACTATCTATCAACCTATCTATCTAGTTACTCTATCAGAGAGCCCGGCTAGTCATAACACACAGGGTAATCCACTGGTTACACTGGCACAGGATGAAGTCCTTACTGCTAAAGAAGCAAGAAGAGGAGAGGAAAAGAGGGAGAACCCCTGCATTTATTCACTAGCAGTAGATTTGGGTGCTAATGGTGTTAAAAAATACAGTAATCATACTTGTGCCTTCTATATTTCACAAGCATTTTTTGTGAACTTACATCAAAAACATTCTTATTAATGAACCTTCTGTGTAATTAGACAATCTAAAATTAATTAGCCAAAAGTAAACAAGAGAAAAATAAATAACATATTAAAAGTAAATTCAATTCTAAGAATTAAGAGGGTCTCAAATGAATATTAGCAGCTAAGATCTGTATTTTATAGTAACACTATATTCTTACAGTAAGAAATCCTCATTTATGTATTCTTTATTCACTTTACTAAACAAGTAAAAAAAATGGTTCTGTATTGATAATTTGTAGAATAAATGTATATATGAAGTCCTTCTGGTTTCAAATTACAGATAGAAAATTAAACATCATACAAACAGTATGATGATATATTTTGTAAGTGTCACAAAAAACTCTCAACGGTAATGATCTTTACATGAGAAAAGACAAGCATCAATTATATAGTTTTATAATTTCTACTACCCCAATTAGACAACATAATTGCATTTTCATGAAAATGTAAATGAGGCCATCCCTTCAAGTGTACTCGGAAATCATAATTGTATCATTTGTTAGGCACAGTATGAAAAAATAAATGCTAACTACTAGTATTCAATAGTTTTAAATTACAGTTTCAGATTTCAATATCAATCAGTGTATAAATTGTGCAATATATCTCACATTAGAGATTTACAGAGGCTTTGACACAAGGATAGGCACTCAACTGTACTCCAGCTGTGGATTGCCGATGTTTGCCGATACCAACTAAATAATATGTTCTATTTGGACTAAGAGAATTATCAAATCAATTTTTTTTGTCTGGTTGTCTATGTTTTATGATGTGTTTAAATGTTCTCTTTAAAAAAGGACTTCAAAGTTAGTCGCCCATCCAGCTACAGGGTTCAAATTTGCACCTGGACAACACATGTTGCAGTGTGGGTACCAATGCAATTTTTTTGCATGCTGGGAAAATACTCTCCACGTTTCCATCTTTATTTTAACACAGGAATTTAGAGTTGAGCTTGGACATACCTCTCTCTCAACTGTAAATCTGTCCGTACATTTTAAATTTGTGATATACCTCCTGCATCGAGGCATGTGTTTGACAAAGTGCAAAATTACATCTTCTAAATGGATTTACTCCTAACTCCTAATGAGGTCCTAAATGTGTAGCACCCCCCTTTAACCCATGGGCAGCAAGCACTTAAAGAAAATTGTAACTGATCAAAGAATCCACAAGCCACCTCCAGCCATCTTTATTTGTACAAATGTTATAAAGGTGCCAAGGCCTGACCCTTTCAATTTAATATGGAGGGTGTGTGATTGTGTCTAGTCTAGTGTGTGATTGTGTCTAGTCTAATCAAGCCAAATTATCAATTCAATTTGGTTCACTGGTTGAATGAGTAACTAGTAATTACTATTTCACTCAAAGCCCGTTGGTGTTGGAAAATGTTTTTCCTTCAACAAATTAAACAACCATTTGAAAATTGCATTTGTTATTTACTCAGGTTGTCTTTGTCTTATATTCAGTTTTGTTTGAAGTTCTGAAACAATTAAGTGTGAGAAATATGAAAAAATAGAAGAAATCAGGTAGGGGGCAAACACTTTTTCATACCATTGTATATATAAGTGACTGATTTACATTCTTCTCTCACAGCTCTGACTGATCTAACAGACAGGTGATTTTTTTAAATTAATGCAAGGCAATGCCAAGTGTGTATGATATAAGACACATGAATACACCCAATCTCTATTCAGAAAGGAATGCTTCGCTTGTCCTTTTTAATTCCATCAAAAGATACCTGTGTAGATATTGACATTTTGACCCACTAAAGCAGGTGCTTATACATATAAATAGGCAATGACATAGCAAAAGGTATTTTTTTCTGTGGGCACATATTTGTAAAACTTTGTGAACAACTGCCACTGAAAACGTTTAATGTTGTGATTGGTTACACAGCTCTAAAGTTGTACTCCTGCCATTTAGAGATCACTAGGAAGAAGAATCTAATTGCTGTATACTATAAACACATAGCTGCCAGGTGTTCCCAATTTTGATGAACAGACCCAGGTTATAAAGATTAGTCTTTAGAAATTATTGTTCCTAGTTTTCAGTATTATCTACACTGTACATTTCTCACCAGCCTTTGTTATTCTACATGCTTTATAAGTAGGAGTATTGAATAAGGAGTATTGAAAATGCAAATTATAACCAAGCTCTGGAAACATTTCATGTTGTGAATTGTAGTCTCTGAACTTATATGTACAGTCATGTACAGTCAGTTTTGAGAGTGACACAAATATTATTTTTCACAATGTCTGCTACCTCAGTTTTTATGATGGCTATTAGCATATGCTCCAGAATGTCATGAAGAATGATCAGATAAATTGCAATTAATTTCAAAGTCCCTCTTTGCCAGGACAATGAACTTTATCCCAAAAACAATTTTTCCACTGCATTTTAGCCCTGCCACAAATGAAGGGTCAAGACTACAAATATTGACTTGTTGCATAAACTTAATGTAATTGTCAATAAAAGCTTTTGACACATGAGAAATGTGTGTAATTTTACTTCAGTATAACATAGCAACATCCGACAAAAAGGTCTAAAAACACTGAAGCAGCAAACTGTGTGAAAACCAATACTTGTGTCATTCTCAAAACTTTTGGCAATGTCTGTAGCACAAATAACTTACTAAGATGCACTTGTTCAGCATAGGTATCATGATCATTTAATTATTTATATAGCGCCACTAATTCCACAGCGCTGAACTGAGAGCTCACTCACATCAGTCCCTGGCCCATTGGAGCTTAGAGTATAAATTCCCTAACACACACACACACACACAAACAAACACAGACTAGGGTCAATTTAATAGCAGCTAATTAACCTACTAGTATGTTTTTGGAGTGTGCGAGGAAACCTAAGCACCAAGAGGAAACCCACACAAACACGAGGAGAACATACAAACGCCACACAGGTAAGGCCATGTTTGACAATCAAGCTCATAACCCCAGTACTGAAAGGCAGAAGTGCTAACCACTAAGCCACCATGCTGCCCAATTGGGGCTGGTCCTCTTAAATGTAGGGCCCTGTACCATATCCATTGTGACCTCCACCGCCCTAATGAAAGGGTTGTGGCTATTGCTACATCTTTTGTCTCCCACAACATCCTCGCCACCTCTTTTTATCCCTACCAAACATTTCCCCTTCATCTTTATCTCTAACCTGTCCCCCTCATCATCCCCCTCATCTTCCTATCCCCATTATCTCCTTCTAACAGAGTTATATTGCCTTACTACTTTCTATTACTGCAGTAATATGACACCAGTATGTTGCCCACAGAGTTGGCTTTTGGGGGTTCCTCTGTTCTGTTAACAGAAATGATTGTAGAAATGATTGTACAAAATACTGCCGATGGCTACAACTAATAAGTTATATTTTGAGTAAACAGAACTATTTTGACAATTCTGCTTAATGACACATCACAAACAGTTCTTACCTTTATTTTGCTTCTACAAGACCAGTAGTGGCGAGCTGCATGCGGGTCTTTGGTTTTTACAATGTGACTCCTGGCCAGGAGCATGATCTCAGCATGGTGTTCTGTGCACAGTAAGGGACAGATAGGAACTCAGTTAGCTGCTCTCTTTAGACTGACCGAGAACATCCGCACCATGTAACCTCTTCTGCACAATGCAGCAAGGTCACAGCGTCAAAGATAATCCAATCAGGGAAGGAAGAAGACAGAGTGTAGTGTGCTCAATTATGTCTATTAAAAAAATAATAAAATGTTAAGCAATCACAAATTAAATCACAAAATCAAGCTAAAGTTGGTATGTAGTATGCAATATTTAATAGTTAGCAGCCTACTAGCTTTTAGAGAGCAAGAGACACAAATATTGTGCAAAATCAAATGTACAATTAAATGTATTATTGTTTATCCTGGTGCAGATATCTATTACGTCAGTCCAAACTATTTGGATAAAACAATGTTGGTATTAGCCACATGAAAGTCACTAAAGGTTGTACATAATTGAATAAAACGGGCAGACAAAGTCCCAGTATTATTCTCACATAACTTTTGTTTTTCACAAATGGAAGTAATTGTCACTAAATGTAATGACACATGATTTTGTGGTTAGATCCTCCACATCAGACAGACATAGGTTCGTATTCCATATAACAGGCAATTAATGTACATATGGAAATATGTGTGTGGCCAACTTACTGAGTGTGTTAGGATAACTGGATACTTATAAAAATAGCTATAGAGTCAGTAGTATTTTGAAATATAAGCTGTTTTATTACAGCTAAAAAGAGTCCAAATAATGCAGGACATAAATAAACAAAAATCCATGGGACTTGATAGCAGGTAAATTGAGTAAACAAATACTGGAAAGCAAACTGTCCTAGGCAAACCTGGAAAAACATAGACACAGGCAAACTTAACTCTGGGAAATGCACACAAACTATGAGCTGAAAATTATGTTAATCAGCCAGGTCCAGGTATAAATGGAAAAAGAACACTGGTTAGCAGGATATCCAAGTCACAGGAGCAAAAGATTAGAATGGTTGGGACATAGTAGAATGCAGGAACAAATAGTTGGGAAACAGATGCAGGTGATCCAACAGGGGAAGGAGATTAACTCCTTCAGGTGTGGTAAAAATATTGAAAGTCATTACAGCAGCACCTCTGGTAACATAGAGGTACTGGAGGTCTGATACAAAATAGGACAGAGCCCCAACAAAGTGCAGCCGATAGTTATGATTGCATATGGAACCTTAGTTTTCTTTAGCACTTTCTCTCTGCTACTCTTTAGCAGGCTTGCTTTTTCTTTGAGGAAGTCTTATTTCAAGATGAAACACATCAAAGAAAAAGCAAGCAAAATAATGTATGGTAAATTAGTAACGAGATGTTGATAAATCCAACAATATTGCTTAATATTAGTAAGTTATTTAATATTAGTAAGTCCCATTTATTATATTAACAATTTCCATAATCACAGTGCTAGACATTATTTAAGGCTTTCACCAGATAGTATTGCACAAAATGTATCTGAATGCAATCCGTCTACTAATCCAAAATCAAGTTATATGCTGTCCAGCAACAGTATTGTATTTGGAAAGCATGCTTCAAATGTCATACAAGCAAATAAACCTAAAATTAAATCTGTTAATATGATGTTAAAATAAAAGCTACAAACTTATGTTGAATCTACAAAAGCTGAAAGGTAAGTGGTCAGGAACCCAACACCAGAAATACCAGGACACCCAAGGAGAGTGACTAGTGACTCTAGATATTAATAATTCACAGGTTTTAGAGACACAACATGAGTGTGTAATAAATACTATAGCTTTTATTTTGGCACACAAATATTTTATTTTAAATTTTATATTGTATTAAAACATGTTGGGAACAGCCATGGGCACCAGATTTGTTCAAGTTTAACCAATATGTGCGGGACGTTATTAACAGGACTATATCTGGGCTGGGATGATGCTCATTCACAGGTGTATTAATATTTTTTTTTTATTTGAGATGGAGACTTATATTTTGTGAATAACATTACCTCTCACCTTAATAATAAAAACTAAAATATCAAATTCAAACACACATGTCACACATCACACATTAATTTCTTCTACATTGCTCTTTTAGCTAGGGATAAACAAATTTATACAGAAACCCACCAAAACAATTATTTAAATTATAACAGCTGTCGCTACAAACCTTGGTAACATAACATTCCAAATGGACAAGTTCTATAAATTTATAGAAATTGCACCACCAAAGGGGGCTTCTAAAGGCAAGCACAAACTTTAATTAGCTCACTTTAAGAAAAGGCCATATCCCCCCAAAAATATAGCTTTATTGGAGTTTAGTATAATAGAGAGAGATTCTTAACTGATGTCTGGTCCAACACCTAAAGAGATAAATCAATATTTTTTTTTTATTACAAAGCATAACACATACTCTCAGAAAATTAAGAATATAGTTGCAAACAATGTTTATATTCTAAAGCATGAAATAGTCTTAAAACCCTCTACCACACGGAAACCATTAATACGTTTTAAAAGTGTTCAAACTTTAAGTAATAAACTAGGTTGCAATTTTTCGCACAGATAGGGGTTAAAATATTCCAGCTTGCACCTACTTGGTTGAGCCAGAGACCATGAAGCTGCTTTAAAAGCAGGAGAAATAACTATACCACCTGTAAATATATTACACACAAATCTATAAAGTTTATTTTCCAAAACTACTAATGCTAAATTTAATATTTAAAGTATGATACATTTTCAAACTGAATATGTTATCCATATTTTACAATGTAGTTAAAAATTACAATATGCGGGGTGTATGATCCTTCAATTGTGTACAAGGTTCCTTGAGCACAGAAGGAATATAATTATAAAAGTAGCTAGTCATAGTATTTCACATTGGAAATCCATGCAATCTAACTGAGGCTGGACTAGAACATATCAAAACTGCACCAAGAGGAGAGGGGGTGGGGGGACGGGGGAAAGACGGCGGGGGGGGGGGGGGGGGTTAGAGCTGATTTGCAGAAGAGAGGCTTACCAGATATTTATATATATTTAAGAACATTATTCCCCAAGGATTTAAGTGGCAACATAGAGTTAAGTAACATCTGAGTTTTTGACAAAGTACTTATATATTATCTATAATGGTTATTTAAATCATTACATTTGCGTTTGTGTGCCTTAAGTTATATAGTGGGAGATTATATGCAATGTATTTGGGCTTAAATACTAGCTCTACATTCAAAATGCATCTGTAAAATAGCTTTGTTCCTGGACAAATTGGCTATTTTGCTGCTATATTAATTTCTATCTCATATAGGAAGCCTTTTTAGTTTAAGTGACACAATTAGTGTAATATTGAAATAAATTTATGTTTTACAATTACCTTTATAGTTTTTTTAACTGACTATAATAGACTTATTTATCAAGACCAGCAAGAACATCTCAAATCTAACCTCAAAATACTCTCCTTCTTGCCCTCTTAGATCTACCTCTGAACTGCGCCTTGTCTCGTGAGCTACAATCTTATGGAATTCCCTACCACACCACATCAGACTCTCCCACACACTTCAAATTTTTAAACACTCTCAGAAAACCCTGCTTTTTATTAGAGCTTACTATACTCACACCTTCAATATCCACACTAATGCATCCTCCAAACTGTTACAAGCTCCACTCTGAGCCATACTCTCCCCTCTTCATTCAACTGTGTCTGATTCCAATTAGAATGTAAGCTCTCTCATGAGTAGGGCCCTTCCTACCCTTTGTATTCATGTCTGCTTTTATTTTTTCTACTTTGTATATTCCTGTTTTATGTATGTGCTGTTTTCCCAACTGACCCGTGGTGTGGAACACAGAGGTGTCTTATAAATCTCTAATAATAATAATAATAATAATAATCATCAAATAGTAAAACGAGTGTTGTGCTTTTCTTGACTCTCAAGCATACTTTTATATAGTTCAATATGTAATATCTTTTTTAAGTTTAAAAATATTTAGTGATGATACAAGGTCTATATGTTTCTAAATATAATGAATTTTAATTGCAAGATCTTTTTGATTAACATGTCTTATACTCACACTTTATAATTTGATTTCTGACAACTTTACCCTTTTGGTTTCCTTTTAGAAATACATGAGGGGTATTAGTGAGCAGAATATCAAGTGAATTCATTGACTTTCTTATTTTTTCTATACATTACTTCAGTGATTTGAACCATTAGGGTTTAATAATCTACATAATAATTTACATATGAAATTGGTATTTTCACATCTGCCACCAGACTAATAAAGAAACCAACATCTTCATTATTATATTATTTTGTGAGTACTTTATAGGTTATAAACTTAGCATGATTATTTTACTTAACTAGGTACAATAAGCTTATGAAAATAAAGGTTTTTATTTTGTTTATTTATCAGCTTAGCGATCTCATATATAGATATTTCTCTTGACTTTCAAATTATTATTCTATCTATATAAACTTATTAAGTTGAGGCTTTTTTTTAGAAAATGGTTTACATTACAGAAATGTTTGCGTAATAGCAGCTGCCCCATTCTTAATGTAATTAGAGATCTCATATTGAAATATGCTTATATATTAGAATAAATTGTTATGTTATAATTAATAATTTATTTCTGAGCCTTCTGTTTGATGATTACAATTTGATACAATGTTGTTAATTTGGTGTTTTTAAAAGATTGCTTATGACTGTTTTAACAAAAAATATGAAGCAATTAGTACAGCTCACTAATTGGTTGGAGCCGTGATCTCAGCCATCGCATTATACTATTTCTCTGATGAAACCACTATTAAATAGCGGAAAACAAACACAGGACTTTTAAAAGATCAGATAAGGTTTTTTGTTTTTTTTATAAAAAATAATTTTGCATCTCTTGGTTATCACTTTTTGAACTTTAAAGTGACAGGATAAATCTTTATATAAAAAAAATCACAAATCAACAAAGTGTTTTGGCGTATGATTATAAGGTGGACCAGAGAACTATTGCCCGGGTTCTGCGTCCCCGTAAAAAAAATATATATATATCAAAAGCGAAACAATGCAATAGACTGAGGTCCTGAAAAAAACTAGTACTGCAGTGTGGATATTAAAACATTTATTAAAACCATATAGTATAAAATACACTCATTATGCATATATAGACAGACCACCATCTAGATGAGGAAAAACAAATAATGAATATATATATATATATAGGTGGATACGCACATATCCAAGACTTCTCCCGCGCTGCTCCCCTCCATTGGAACAAGCTCCCCCGCTCCATCAGAACTTCCCCTAATCTGTCCTCTTTCAAACGAACATTAAAAACCCACCTTTTCCTTAAAGCCTTCCAGTCTCATGCCTAAACTCCCACTGGTCGGCTACCTCTCTTTCTCATCCCTTCTTCCCTTCTCCCCCTTCCTCCTGTCTCTCAATCTCATCCATGTGTCTGTCTGTCTTCCCCTCCCTTTAGATTATTCGCTCCTTTGACCAGGGCTCTCCTACCTCCTGTTTCCATCACTTTTAACTGCGCTCTCCAGCTACTCTGCTCACCTCCTCTCGGTCCCTCTGCCCTCTGTCTCCTCTCGCTTCTCTCCGCTCCCCTCAGTGACTCTCAACCTGTCATCTGTGCCCACCCTCTTGAGCCATAGTTACCTGCCTATACTCACTTTTCCCCTCCCTCCCTCTCTTTCATGCTGTGCCTGAGCCCCCAGAGTTATAGTGCTTACTGTTACTTGTACTGTGCTGTTTCACCTTGTACTGTGCCATTGTTTGTCCCTGTACGGCACTACGGATACTTTGTGGCGCCCTATAAATAAAAATTAATAATAATAATAATAATAGGTGCACCTATCGAAAAAATACATATATTTTGAATCCGGTTTAAGTGATCCCTCTCAGGATGGTACGGACAATGTCTATTAATGGAATCAATTCCTTGGGACAGTGCTCACGTTGATAGACTTTATAATATGTATAAAGCAATTCACATAAGGTTGATAGTAATCAAGTCTGATGCGGTCCAGATATAACTAGATGGACTTCAAACTGTCCACGAGCCATAGTATAGCATACTTTGAATCCTCAAACTCCAAGGTTGAACCTACCAAGTGTTATAGATATAGTTCAACATGCAGATACGTATGATGTTAAACAGCAATAGAAACAGTGTAGCAGAAGATTCAGTACGGAAATAAGGGCAGTCCACGGGTAGTTATATAATATATTCTTACCCGATTCCTAATGTTTAGGATGTATCGCCCAGTCTGTATTTTTTTACCGTCAGCGTAAACAAGATGGAAACATGCTGCTATAGTTACCCGGAATGAGTATTCCAATCTGTACTTGCTCCTCCGTGTACATGTGCTGAATAATGCTGTTCCGACAGAAACACCTCCCCGATAGAGATGCCCGTTTAAACGTTCCTCTGTAAATCGGATACAAAGATATTTCTCGGGGACTCCTGTCAGCCGACGTGGAGTTTACGGAGTATATTTGCAGCCTCCTGCATCAGCTGTGATATTCCCAGGTTTCTGGTTGAGGTCCAGTATAGAAATGCTAAGAAGGAAATTCCAATCCTTGCCGATAAGTGAGCTATCTGTCCACAAAGATAGTATATGATTGCTCAAAAGAGCTAAGCATGGGTATCTATCTTACGCGTTTCATGGTAGCAAATACTATCTCTTGCTTTTGATATATATAAATCTTTATACACTATATGGACAAAAGTATTTGCCATTAATCCAGTGTTCCACCTCAGATTGTGTGTTAATATTATGTAACTGAGACTTTCCTACTAAAATCTCTGCCCCTATGTAACAGACAATTTTTATTAGCTTATTGCAACATTGCAAGATATATATTTAACTAATTTGTTATCTGTTTTTATTTTTCATCAGTATAAATATGTTGAAAAAAAAATGTTTATTTCTTGGTGAATATCTATCAAAGCTCTAAAGGTAAAGTTGCCAAATCTTATATAGTCAATATAAGTATAAGGCATTAGTCATTATAGTTAAGGCATTAAACCACATAGCCACAACGTGGCAATGTGACTAAGCAACAGAGTGATAAATATTGAAAACATAATTTTTTGGTTGTAAACAATTGTTTGACCGCTGGAAGGAAACATCGCCACAACATGGCATAACGACAATGCGACCAAGCAACAAATCTTATTTTCTAAATAGTATTTTTGGTCTATTTACCAAATAATTGGCTAATATATAAAAACTGCTACATATTACAAATCGAATCAGTGTAATGCCTGGTGACACTGCATGTATATTAATAAATTGAATAGCTATACATAAAAAAACACATAGATAGCACAAACTCTAATGACCTCTCAGTTGGAGCAGATAACATGTTAATAAAATAACAATATATTAAAACAATAGAACATAGGTCATTGGATCAGATCGATTGGATACCCCTATTGCAAATATCTAGTGTTCTCAGAATTTGTGCTTAGAAGGAACACCCCTCTTATTAGCTCAGTTACAATAAGGAAGAACATTAATATTACACTATCCAAATATAATCTTGCATAAGCAATAAGTTTACAACTAATACAACAATATTAGGAACATAAAATAAATGTCCCAGATTTGATACAGGAATATCTTATTATATTTGTTTAAGTTTTCAATTGGATAGATATCCGTTTATCCAGAGTAGGATAGCACTCAGAGTATGTAATAGAAGTTAGTTATCCTGGATCAAATAAATATCAAATGTCATTAGCCACACAAAGACCAGATAAAAATGGTAATATTATATGGATTTTTTCCATGAACTAATCAGATGCATAAATTAGAGTCATATATTGGCAGTACTGCTAGCAGGTGATAGGGAAAAAAGGCTCCAAACACGAGTGGAAATCAGTCCATCTCAAACAAACATTTCAATAATTAAGGTACTGGACCTTAAATGTTTCACTCTCATGGGGAATATCCAATATGCCGCGTAGAATCCCCAGTATTATTATGTGATTATACTGTACCGCTTAGAGGGCTCCTCGATTCTCTGTCCTGGACTGTTTTAAACAGAATTTATTCCATTTATTAGAGTTACTCTCATCTCCTTCACATCCCACTCCTAGGTGTGGGAGGATAATAACTATGTGTGCTTGGCTCTGAGATCAATGACCAGACCTCTTCAGTGCATGTCCTTTTCAGTGTGTGATGTAATCCTCGCAGCATACACTGTTTCCAGATAAAATAACCAACTGATATAAAAGTCTATAGATCTCTAAATAATATCCATGGTCACTTGTGAAATATTCCACACTAGCCTAGACATGCTCATGCTTCTGAGGAAATCACCATTCTAGGTGAAGAAACGTCTCTAAGCTAGTGTACTGTGCTAGTGTACTATTCCATGTACTGTGATGTCTATACTACTACAAACATGCTATAACACAGTTCCCTTACCCATGTACTTCTTCAAAAATATATATTGTAGACAACCAGATAGTGTTTGTCTTCTCAAGTACAGACAATATAGCCGTCATAAAATTGGTACTCACTGGAGTTTTAATTAATCCAGTGAATTATTACAATAAATGACTTGATTATGTAAATGTCCAGTGTTTTATTGTTTCCACTATCTGGCTAGTTATACAACGTACAACCAAAGTGTAAGTTCACAACGAATTGACTATGCATAGTAACTTCTAGGAAAAAGATGAGCCCCCATTCCAAGGAAATATATATAATCCAAAGTACTTGTTGACCCACGACGAATGTTCTTTAGTGATAGTTGTTGATCTCACTATTGCCCAGTGGAGTGGACAAAACATGATAGGAGGTAGTGAGCAACCTAGATGGTAACAGCAGTGTAAACTGAGAATCAGACTGGCAACATTAATGCAGAGTAATAGACAAGTCAAGGTGAGGAACAGGAGAGGACAGCACTTCCTTTCACAAACTAGGGGTCAGGACAGGAAGAGATATATATATATACATATCCGTTTAAACAAGCCAATATCAGGAGCAGGAGAGAACAGCATTTCCTTTTAACAATTCAGGTCAAACTCTGAGATCAGAAAAGATTAGGATACAAGGCACACTAGGTCAAGCAGGAACTATTACCAACATTGGTATGGTAACAGGAAGGGGTTTATAAAGCCAGCACGACCAATGAGATATTGCATGAGTGCAGCAAGTGATTTCACATATACTGCCAGACTGAATTTAAGAAATGTTGGCTGCTATATACATAGAAGCCAGCTGAATCAATAAGGCTCCAACTGCGAGGAAGGAGAGGACGCTACTATTGTTGTTAGGCAACTAGACCAGAGCATAGCAGTGGATATCCTGCACATACACTAAGTACAATACACTGTCGCTTAATAAGGAGAAAAGCTGGTAACAGATCAGACATGCAGCGATGAGCACCGTATAACTAAACACATCAGGGCACACTCTACTGCTAGCTGACAAAGACAGGATGCTGGATACAGATCTGACATGTGGCAGTGATCAATTTCCTAAACACATGGGAGCACAATCCACTGCCACCTGACGCTGGTAACAGATCTGGTATGCGATGGTGACCACCATACACTTGTTACATCAGGGTGCAATGCGCTGTTACCTGACAGAGGAAGGACATCGGCTACTGTTGCTAGGCAACTGATCAAGTGTGCTGCAGTGACCACCATATATTTTAACAGGTATGTACAGCATGTAAATGTGAATTTTTCTTAAAAAGCAAAGGAGTTCCTGATCTGTCTCACATTCCTGGTTGGTAGAAAATCTTGCTGTGGGATCTGATATCAATGAAATTGTGATATGTTCTTGCTGGGCAAATACATTTTGTTTTGATTAAATATTTATTATATATGCTATATTGGCTAAAAATATGTTGCTTTACAGTTGTTTTTATTGATAATTTGGGAGAGAATTTAGGAAACAGATCTTGTTCCTTCATTCATTTCAGTCTCAGAGGCAGAGCTATAGTTAACTGGGAGGCTCTGGAAGTGACTATGCTCTAAATGAATGATTGTACATCCCACATAGTGACGCTAGTTTATCCTAAAGAACCTCTTCTATTAATTTTATCAGGTCAATAGTTGGTTGATAAATATATTGTAGCAAAAGTATGAAACAGAAAATAAATAAATAAAATGAACATAGCATAATTTTGGGATGCCCACTGAACCATGTTGTCCTCTGTCTAAATTACCCATGTATATGTAACAGCAGGGCTGCTGTCAGGAGGGCATGGAGGATAGAGCTTTAAGTGGCTCATATGGACTAGGGACCCGTTGTTGACTGCTCCACTACCTTTTTTGAAAAAAAATATTTTTCTCTTGTGGTGCACTACCCGGGACCAGCAACTACACTGGATGCGACAGGATCTGCAGGGGAATGGATCCTTTTCCACAGCATTTGCTAGCCCACCTCTGCTGACATCAAATCTCATGTGGAATGAGCACCACATTACCAGCGTGCCCTTTCACTACAAGGAAACAAGAAAGGCAGACAGAAGAGTGTGCCTCTCCAACACTGCATTGTCTAAAGAAGCATAGAAAGAGGTTTAAAACAGAAGATAGAACCAGGAAAATTGGAGTGAGAAGATCAAGTCTGTGTAAGGCTTTTACTGTATTGGGGGTGGCGACTGGGCTTTTCATTTAATTTAATGGTGAGGGAGATATTAATTTATCTGTAGGGACATTTATCAATAAGATTAATTTATTTAAAGGGTCATGGTAGTGCTTATTCATTAAAAGTGGGGTGATGGGACTATTTATTAAATACTGGGGTTGATTGGAGGCTATTAATTGAATGTGGGGTAGAGTTTGGGGAGAGGGTCTATTTAAATGTGAATACCAATTATTAAATGCCAGCCCCTAATGTGTCTGGAAGGAAATTACATGTACCGTGTATATGATTTTAATTCTCTTGTCTAGGATATGTGCTGTGAATAGTATATAGTGATACATATGGCTATCACAAAGAGTTATTTCAGAGCAGAAATGTATTGTGGGTAAACTGGAAACGGCTTTTATGAGTGGTTAATATATTATGTCACTTGGACTACTTAACAGACTTGTTAAGAGATGGATGATGCCTGGGTGGTTTGTTCCCAGTCAAAAAAAGGAATCCAAATGAGTAGCAATCATGGACATCTCATTAGGACTCGATTGCAGAAGCTCAGCGGATGTAGTTACTCATTGTCAGAGGCAATACAGCCAGTTCATGGACCTCCCTAGCTGCACTGTATTTTAGAAAAGTGGAAAATAGAAGATGATTGAGGAATAGAAGAATTAAGCAGGAAGATAAAGAAGAAACAGTATAAAGGTCGAGGAGACTGAAGGAGGAGGAGGAAGAAGAAGGAGGTAGATCATGAAGGAGTAGGAGTATGAAGGAGGAAGAAGAAGAGTAGAGAGGAAGAAGAAGGAAGAAGGTAACTGGGCCTTGCTGAGCACCTTCCATGGTACAGATGGTGGGGCCTACAGACTGATCCATTGTAGTTGAGAGAAGAAGTCGATCACATGGGAATGAAGTAGAGAAAAGGTGGCTGGATGCAGGTATCTCAGATAGATGAATACATAATCCACTATTAGGTGTATATTTTGTGTGTCGCTCCTGTGGTGGAGGAAACTTTTGTGAAGGGCAGTCCAAGAAGAGGCTGCAGAGCTGAAAGGACCGGATTATAACTTGGATGTACTCTGTATTGTATATCAGTCTCTAGGATGTGTCACGCCTGAGGATCTGTTTGTACCCAGACTAAGTTGTGTCTCTGGAGTTGGATTGGTGACTACATGGACAAAGCTGGGTGGCCTGATAATGTTCCTCTGCATGTTGTGATCGGACTAGTGCAGATGGTGATTACACTAGCAAGGGAGAACAAACAGGAACTGGATAACTGGACCGGACTGGAACCGGAATGTTGGACCGGACTGTAAATGGAATGCTGTAACCGGAATGCTGAAAGAGGATTGCTGTAACCGGAATGCTGGAAGAGGATTGATGTAACCGGCATGCTGGAAGAGGATTGCTGTAACTGGAATGGAACCAGATTGCTGGAATCAAAATAGAGCAAGAATGCAGATTGCACTGTAAGAGCTGGATAAATAACAAGACTGCAAATTGCTGGGAAACAGGTTGGCGTCTGTTACAACGTTGCACTGGTAACAGGTAAGGGCTCCAGGAAGTCCTTTTATAGTTGTTGTTGATTCCTGATTGGAAACTGCAATCAGCTGGGCAGACGCGACACTCTGAGTTGCTGAGATGGATCAGGTGACTATATCCAAGTTGGCAGCTCCCATGGACTGGTTTTGGAGGGAATCTGAAATGGAGGCTCTTATCACCTGATTGGCTGAGAGGAATCATGTTACCGAATCTGTCACGAACACGCTCCCAGCTGCCATGACTTTGGGGGTGTTTGCTATATGAGGTCACCCGATTTCAGCTCACAGTCTCTCTTTACCTATCACATAGGTAATAGACCTATGGAATCGCCCCCAACACAGCGCTCTCACACCTCAGGTTTTCCACCACCTATTGAATAAGGGCAATAGGACCCCAATATACTGTCCCACACTAGCACACAAGGCTTCTAGCTATCCACAGACTAGCAAGACCCACACCAGCAAGCAAAGGGTTAACTCTTCACACCTCCAGACTGTTACACAAATGTAAATACTAGCATACACTGGCAATCAAAGGCTTAACTTGTCCGAGCTTTATTCTTCTTAACAGGATAATGGATTCATTAGAGTATTAAGGATGCAACATATTACATTTTAGATTTAATATACAAAAGTACAGAGCATACAGATATAAAAAATAATGAATAAACAATTAATAGATTGCCATAACAAGCAAAACAGTTTAAAATAAAAGGGGTTACATTCAGAGTAGCACTTACGTGAATTGCCTTTTCTGGCCAAGGGAAATTGGCTTGGAAGATGGACAGCTTATCAATGTGAATTGATTTCCCAAAAAGTCGGACAATTTGTTGTAACTGGTCTCAGTTTTTTAAAGGCACTTAAACACCTGTCCCCGCCCCCAGGGGTTGTGTCTGTGTGTTACGCATCCAGTGCGGCATAAACCGATAGAACTGGTAGAAGAGGTCTTCACCTTTAGCAGCCGCCTTTCCCGTAGAGACTGGTTATGCTCACAGGTACTCAGATTCCCCCAGGTCTTAAAATCAAAGAAGTATAAGTTTATACTCACACGGCTGTGCACAGGTACAGAAGATGACACACAGAACAGAGGCAGGCCAGCAATCTGCAGAGTGGACGGAGCACCGGAGGGGATGTCAGGTATCTGCATGGTCAGGGTCACAGGCAAAGGTTCAGAATCCGGGGACAGGCAATGGATGAGGATCACAGGCAATGATTCAGAGTCCGGGCACAAACAATATGTCAAGGTCACAGGCAATGGTTCAGAATCAAGAGACAGGCAATAGGTCAAGGTCACAGGCAAAGGTTCACAATCCAGGGACAGGCAAGGTCATACACAGGTAATCAATCAAAGGTAACACCAACAATAGCACAGGAGCAGGCTAGGCACAGATTGGACTGAACTATAACCAGCAGGGAGGCTAAGCCCTCCCTGTCTTATAAACAGGCACTGGCCAATGGGGGCAAGCATGCAATCAGCCCTAGAGGCTGTCACAATGATCTGCACCTGCAGCGTCCCGACCGTTTCCTAGGCAACGGCCGGGACGAGACCCGGCAGTGACGTCCCAGTAGTCATAGCGACGGACGGGACGCAGGTGAGAGATTTGTGGCGGCTGGGCACCGCCGCGGCTTGTAACACTGTGATACTTTTATTATGCACCATTTGCATGTTGTCTGATTTTCTACTTAATTCTACTATGTGACCTAACTTTTCTTTGGAGCATCACACAGACCCAATTTTATTGTTAATACATCCCTTATGACTTTGTCCATCTCCCCTTTCAGATTGTGAAAATAGTTTTAACTGGGCAGATCTGTATATCCTTAGAACTAAAAAAAAAAGTATGTGGTAACCAAGGTTACCATACGTCTGGTAAACAGGGTTGCTAAGGGGAATTCAGGGCCTCCCCATAATTGAGCATGGGAAAAATGTTTGCAAAAGTGGTACTGGGTGTATACATACAATTGGGGGCATGGCTAGCAGGTGAAAAGTACTAGGCCACCCTCCTACAGAAAAAACACCTGCATTGTTGTGGCACAAGGCTGCAGTGCCCGCTCGCCGGAGTGTTACATATGTCCTGGCACTTCTGACATTCAGGACATCTAGCACCATAGTGTAGTATCTAAAGAGTGCAGTGTGTACATAAGAGTTCACAGTCTTGGCCTGCCCCTTACATTGGGCACAACAGTCACCAAAAATTAGGATTGTCCCACTAGAATCACAACATTTCACAGACTGTCCTGCTCTCTCCTACCTGTTCTTGTCACTTTCACCACCTGGAATGTTGGGGGCTCTAATTGGTAAAAAAAAATGGTACATTTAGAAAATTCTAACCAGCTCCGGCATTAAATCAATAGCACCCACGATTAATAATTAGGCCTTCCTCCAGCCCCAACATTAAACTAATAGTATTCCCTTTTAATAAATAAACCTATTTCCCTCCCTTCAAACAGTCACAGCAATAAATTAATAGTATTTACCTTTCAGACATAAACCTATTTCCCGCAACCATCATTGCCATTAAATAGTTCATAGTCACATTTCATAAAGAAACCTCATTCTCCACAAACTCACCCCGACATTCATTAGCCCCCAAACCACCCCATTTTAAATTAATAGTCCCCACTATTAAATTGCCCCACCATTGCCCCACAAACAAAATAGATCCCAATAATTAGCTACCACCTACCTCACACACACACTACCACAAACCCCCGTGCTATCACACACACACACACACACACTACCATCAGCTCCCTGTGCATTACACACACATTACCACAAGACCCCTGGGCCATCACACACATTACTGTGCCCCTTCATCATCACCACGCTGTGCCTCCTTATGATCACACTGCCCCCTCCATGCTGCTTTTTCCCCTTTCATCTGGCCCCCCTTCATCACTCTGTGCCATGCTGCCCCCCACTTCATCACAGTGTTCTATGCAGCCCCCATCACTCTGTGCCATGCTGCCCCCTTCATCATTCTGTGCCATGCTGCCCCCCCTCCCCTTCATTACTCTGTGCCATGCTGCTCCCCCTTCTCCATCACACTGTGCCATGCTGCTCCCCCCTCTCCATCACGCTGTGCCATGCTGCTCCCCCCTCTCCTTCATCACTGTGCCACGCTGCTCTCCCCCCTCTCCTTCATCACTCGGTGCCTTTCTCTCTACGCCCCCTATCTCATTAATCTCTCAGAGTCACTCCCTTACTGGGAGACGGTTCCCAAAAGTTTCTTTAAAGTTTCTTTAGGTGCCAAAACCACTCTTATGCCAGGATATAGTTCAACCCATGGGGCCTTTTAAGCTGAAAAAGGTGTCAATGTTATCTTGCAGCTCTTGTGTCTGGAGGGCCAGATTGAGTTATTTTATTAACCCTGTAAGAGCAGAGCTCCGCTTTGAAGTCATCTGCATTAAACTTACAGGGAAACACAAATGATAAATGAATTAATTTTTTGATATACAATATTCACAATGCAGTTATTATTAAGCTTCATTCCCCACAGTTAGGTTATTTGTTAATCCTTATAACTGTAATTGCTCCCTCCTTTTTTACCCTGCTCCCCCCTTCATTGGTGGGGGAAGCAGGGTAAAAAAATGCAAAAAAAAAAAGTACTCACATGATCGTGGCGCCGGCATCCCTCTTCCTTTCTTTCTGCTCCGTTCACACAGAATGTGGGGCGTGACATCATCACGTCATGCCCGACATTCAGGGAGAAGTGGCACAGAGAGGACCAAGACAGAAGACAGAAGAGATGAAAGATGCCAATACAGAGGTAAGTAAAGGAACCAAGGGGAGGAAAACAGAAAGGCACCGTGTAATGAAGAAGGGGGGGGGAGAAAAAGGCACAGAGCGATGAAGGGGGGGAAGTACTGAGTGATGAAGTTAGAGGGGGGGTGAGAACCGTCTCCCAGCAAGGGAGTGACACAAAGAGACATGGGCTTTGTGAACGTGGCCTGCTATATTTTATATAGGCAAAAATAATTCCATTTACAAAATATGACTTATAATCAATATAATTGGTGATCAACCACACATGCATAAACAGCATGATGAAGGGCAGCCCATACATCAAATAAAAATGTTTGTCATGCAGGGAAAGTGAGAAAATGAGTATCAGCTCAATAAATTCCCTGGACCTATCTGTGTTTGTTTTCTATAAATTGGTAAATTGGTACTGGATTTTTTAATAATATAATTGGATCTGTGTGAAACTCCCCAGCAAAGTTATGTTACTTTTTAGCATTGGGAATTAAAACAGGTTGTGGTTGTCAAATGTGTCACAAGTCCCCTTTGAGACCACATGCCACTAGGAGGGGGTGGAGGAAAAAGTTTATTTAAGTAAATGAAACCATCTTCCAAACCAATTTTCTTTGGGGCAGAATATACAACTCATATGTCCTTTTATTTTTAAATCTAATTTACCATCTTTTGTCACCTTTCCTTAATTGTTTTTATAACCTTTAAGCACTGTACTTTTTGTATATTAAACCTAAAAATTTAATAAGTGATGTCCTGCTTAGAAGAAGTAGAGTGCTTGGCTGTGCTAACCCTTTAAATTCCAGTGTGGAAAGTGTTAACTCCTTTAGCTACCAGAGCACGGGGTATGTGCAATTGGGTAACTAAGTCACAGGCCTTGTTGAATTGTTGAAGCAGGCATCTGTGTTGGGGAGGGACCAGAGAGACCTGTGCCCTTAGTTAGAGGTGAGTGTGAGATTGAATTGCTGAAATCCTGTGTGTCCTCTTACAGTAAGCTTCCAAGTCACTAGTGCTCAAAGTGCAGTTTGTGGCAGGTAAAGGTGGTCAGGAGCAGTTTCCTGATAAAAATAGAGGTGATATATTAAGTGACTGTTTGAATATATGATAAGCTATTAAATCAGCGAGCTAATAGAGGCAGCTATCTCTGACAAGTACTTATACAGTGAAGCAAACACAAAGGTAGAGACAGTGGGGTGATTATGCACCATCCCCTCGGTCTATAAGTAAGGGGAAAAAAATATTGGTTGCCAAATTGCCCTAGCCAGCACCCACCACCACCTCTGGAGCCCAAAGCATACGCACCTGTCCACAGCTGTTGTGTTTTGAAGCTGTGGTCATTCTCTTTTAATTGGTCATTACTAACCTGCTTAAATTGGATGTTGCCCTTATTTGCTGAAACCACTCTACTTTTCTGATGTTTTGATTGCTGCAGTTGTTCTTTTACTGTTACAGTGTAGGTAAGAAGTTTATATCCTATATGTATATCCAGAACAAGTCAGGAACATTGATAAATAATTTTCACTATTTGTTCACTTAAATATGTATGACCATTTGGGCTGTATGGCAACAATAGAGCAGCAGAAATATTTTATTTGTCAATTATTAAAAAAAGTTGATATTGTGTTTATAGAAGTAAGATATTATGCTGTAAGATACATAGCTGTTTATTTATTGAATCATGTCTGTGTTGTGACATTTGGGACAGGCATATGACTTTCTCCATTGATCAACTTCTGAATGATTTTCTGGATAAACAAAGTTTAGTTACCATTCAGGGAAAGATTATAAAGCAGAGTTCATCCTAATCTACAGGATATCAAAATGTGTTTTTTTTTAATATTTAACTGAAGTACTAAGTCTTATCAAAAAAATAGTATTCCTTTATGAGAGGTAAGCACACATTTCAACATTGAGAAGAAAATAAAAGACATGAACAGAAGTAATGTTGTTGTAAGGTTCAGTGACTATAGGCAGCTGTGACAGGATGGACCGCCTATGCCACCCTGTCTGTTGTTGCTGGGAACCGGCTGGGTTTGCTTTGATACCTTTCCCTTTCTTTATTCCAAATGCCCCTTCTAACCACAGTAGGAGGGGCTTATAAATGCTGCCATCCCTAGACTTCTTCACGGCATCCAGAACTTCATTTCTTCTGGGTAACTGTCCCTGCTAGGGTACCCCCTTGCTGGTACACCTTGGCTGGTATCCTTGACCTCTTCCTATAGATCAGGGCTGCTGTGAATGGATCCTCCCTGGCCTATCACACTGGCCAGAGCTGCTGAGTAGTGGGCAGAGCGATGGTACCGGAATGCTGGATCCAAACCTCAGTGCAGCCGGAAACGAATTAGAGTTGGATTTAATCTGTAGGTCACAGGAATTTCAGCATGGAAGAATTTGTCAAGCAGGTTTTTGAAGCAAGTGATGTTTATTTAGCTCCAGTAGTCCTAAAAAGGACAGTTCACACTGGTTGAAGGTACCAGTGATCTGAAAGTCAGATGGAACAAGAACAATATATTTCAGTATAAACCAGTGCTCTTTTATACAGTTTTGAACACAGCCTCGCAGGGGGTAAGCCAGCCCCCTAAAATCTGAGTTATTTTTAATATCAGGAGACAATATGTTTCCCCAAACATGGATTTAAATGCATTTTATATTTAAAAAATTTGCAGTAATCTGTGGTTTCCTAAATCACATTGAATCAGAGATTTCCTTTCACTTTCTTTTCACAATAGACTAACTTAGCATTTACTGCTATCAGCAAAACAGACACCGTCCCCACATATGCCTAATTGGAGATTTCCTCTAGCAAAGTTACAAAACCCTAAAAAAAGACATTTCCTATACCAAAATGCACACAATATCAAAAATAAGTACATTTGCAATTATATAAATAAGCACCCAGCACTATTTCCTTTAAATAAATGTATACTATAAGTTATTTATAAGTGATATAGACACAGGAGCTTATAAGACATCAAAGGTTTTGCGGGTTGACAGAACATTCATATGTAATTATTCATGGTTTTAGACACTTTAATGAAAGGCTACATATGTAATAAGACAAAATAAATTGCACAATTAGGGCCTGAGTCATTAAGGCACGTATCTGCATAGAGTAGTTAAACTCCAGGCAAATAGGCTCTGCTTACAACCGTAGTCTGTAAGGAATGGATCTCAAGATACATTCCTTGTTGATTGCGGGTGTACTTTCCCTCTCTGCTCTTCTACACAGGACTCTGCTGGCTGCAGTCTCAATACAGTTTAAAAATAAATAATTACATTTTGAAAAAAGGCATGGGGTCCCCCCCTTCCAATTATATTAACCCTTGTGCTGTTAGCTTACTGCTGGTAGTGGCTAAATTGGGGGAAAGAAAGCGTTGGGTCCCCCTGATTTTATGATAACCAGCATTAGACAAGCCAGCCAGGAGTCATCCTGCCATCAGGATAAAAATATTCAGGTCCACAAAATAAAATGCGGGCCCCCTCCCTAGGGGTACCTAGCCCAGTGCTGAAAGGACTAGGGCTCTTCCCACACCCCTGAGCATGGGTGTGGGCTAATAAAGTGAATTAACTTTGTATAAATGCTTTTTTAGTTTGCAGAAATACAGGTTCCAGTAATCCTAGGCTGTCATTAACAGTCTGGGCATCCTGGTGCTTGCAGAACTGCAAACACCAACATACCCATGGCAGCCGGGGCATATCTGTCATTTACAACTGTCTACTGTTGCCCAGTCCGGTGGCTGTAATATTGCCAGACTCGGCACAAGCAATTCGACTAGACCTCTTGCAGGTGCAGGAGATACATCTGAAATCTGTGCACAGGAACGCCCTTACTGTACATTGCCTACGTTAATGCGCCCATTCCCCACCCAGTTCACTCCTCTAAGACATAGGCTGTAATAAGCCTTTTTGTAACAAAAAAGTCATCTGGTTCTGCGCTTGCGCAGAACGATTTTACAGATGATTCGCTCAAAACAGGCAGATACATGCTTTAATGACTCTGGCCCTTAATGTCTTTGGATTATGTTGGAAAGGAGATATTTATCTTGACACACAGATGAGAAGATCATTTAGAAATGTTTTCTCTACTTATCAATATATTATTTTTTTAAATTTTACCAGTAATTTTTTTGCAATTAAAACGTGAACTTGTCTTATAACAAGGGCCTTTTCATGCGTAATCAGCAGTATTGTACACAAAACGCTAGTGTTACAGTGACAGCAATTATGCCATGTTTTAAGTCTACTAAATATTAAGAAAAAACACTAGAATGCCAAATTAATACATTCTACCATAATAGATATAAAGATCTACAATTTTATTTAACACAATTCTCCAAATGGGAAGGCAAAATCTCAAAGCAAATAATCACATGCTAATTGAAACATGTATTGTTACTGAGGATCCCACAAGCCACAAAGCTTTAATAAAGATCACCATTTCAACTGATTTTTGTAGCAAGTGGTTTTTGTATTACTGTTATGTTGTTTATTATATTGTATAAAGTTGTTATTGTCTTTAACATGCAAGCTTTAAAGGTATTATGAAATATACTAAAATGTTTCTAATTTATAGTTTTTATTGAAGAACATATGTAAAAGATTCTGTTCACTTGTTATAATTAGTATCTTGTTACTATCCAGTTTATGAGAGTGTATGTGAGCTATGTGCTTTGTGTTGTCTAAATAGGGTTTTATTCTGTATCACCACTAATGAAGGGACTGTCGACATGAGTATAATGCAAATTGTTATGTGGACTTCTAAACTGCTTATGACTATTAAATTATGGAAACAAAGATAGCAATCTAATAGAAGTATTCTCCTCTGTATACTATATCTGTTATTTATGGTCATTTAAAATGTTGTAAAGTAATGTATGCTCTTCAGAATGCCTCAACTATGTAATCAGATGTACATATATCTTCAAACCCTTCTTAATCTTCTTCTTAATCCGTTAAAGTGCCTAAAAAAAGTCACTATGATTGGTAACAAGCTATTAGTCTATTTTAGACATAATAAATATATATAATATATATCTTTCGATCAATCTCCTCAGTGCTTTCACTTGTATTGTTTCAATAACACACTGACCCTTCCAATTATTACTCTTCTAGGATCAAATCTCTCTGTTCTTCTTTTCAATTTACTATGTATATTGATAAACTCCTTGATTGACTCCAAAAAGTGTCTTTTGCAGCTATAAAAGTAAATGGATACATTTTATGAAGTGCAAAACATCCGCAAGGCAGTATGAAATCAACTTTGGACATACATTTGCTTTGTTTTGCACAAGTGCACCTAGAAGTGTATTAGCTCATGCAGGGGTTGGCTTTCAGACTTTAGCCCTGGGGGCAATAGCACTTGCCCATAAGCAGCGGCCCATCCTTAAAGAGTGGTCTTCAGTACAATATATACAATTTTAGTGTTGATTAACGCAGAGATGCTTTATTATTACCTCGCTGATTATAATGGGGTATAAATCATATTATAGCAATAGATTATATAATGTTCTATTATAGTACTGAGCACAAGGGCTGATTTATCAAAATGCAAAAAGCCCTTGTGCTTTAAAAACCTGATGTTTTTGCCAGCAAAAGGGCTTGTTTATACTTTGGACTATATACAAATAGAGTTATTATTTGTTTTAAGGTTAACCTAAAACAAATAATATGAGCGTTGCTGCTGGTAGAAGGAGCAGAGCACTATATTTACTAAACTGCGGGTTTGAAAAAGTGGAGATGTTGCCTATAGTAACCATTAGGATGAGCTAGATAGAGGAGAGGAGAAAAATTAGTCTTAGTCCAGCGACTTAGCATATCCAGCGAAACGCGCGTCGGTGTTTCACTGGATGCTTTTTGCCTATTGCTTTAATTTTGAATGGAGGTTTTCCCATGGACTTGTGAATTTGTTCAATTAAGCCCAGAGTTAGTGGAGCAGTGTTGAGGTAGTCAGCAATACACCCCCCATAATTTGATTGAGCCTGGTGCTGTTCCTCCACTTGATTAACAATAGTAGCCAAACATCATTTAGTTTGGTGGTTTATGATTATCCAGATAGAAAGGCTGTCTGGTTTCGTATCAGGATTTTTCCCCACTACTCGATATACAATTGAAGGAGGCTTATTATAGCGGTTATCCATCCATGGTTCTCTTTTATTATATATAGCTAGGCATGCATCCAGTTAGTTTTAATTATACATTGGTTTTAACTTTTGATATTTTATATATCTCGCTGTTTTAGTGGACTAAATAAAAGTTATATTTTAAGTTATTTCTGAACCCACTCTCTGAATTGGTGACATCTTAGCGAGCTTCAGTGCGCCTATAGTAACCAATCAGATTCTAGTTATCATTTATTTAGTACCTTCTACAAAATGACATCTATAATCTGATTCGTTGCTATAGGCTACATCTCCACTTTTTCAAACCCGCAGTTTAGTAAATCTAGCCCTAGGTGTCAATCTGACATCCTGGCCCAGAGCTGAATTAAGACTCTGGGGACTCGGGGTACTTTAGACTGGGGTGACTCCTATGGTGTAACATGGTAATCATTTTAGAGAAATTTTATACAATACACAGGCAAAAATGTGTGCACTATTGTTAGGTGCACGTAGTTCTGCCTTCATGATCAGTAAACGGTGAAGCGGGACTGTTAGGGGGACAAATACTGTATGAGTAATATGAGAGAGAAAAAGAATCATGCTAAGAATGTCACTTTATACAACTTAAGATGTGTTTCCCCCATAATGTATTATACAACATAACTGAAATTGCGACGAGCTTCTCTCTCTCTGCTTCACGATGATGCTGAACAGTAGCGTACATCCTTTGTTGTCTTCTGCCTTTCTAACTCATGAGGAATATTCCTCAGTATATTTTTACATATCAATGTACAATTGATGAGCCAATCACAGAAATCCACTCTCTAACATTCATATGTCTTTGATTAATGAAAGTTTTTCCGTCACTTGCTGTAACCTACATTTTGCTTAATGCCAGCGCATACAGCAATAAATCAATATGATGGTTCTATCACTCATGATAATATTTTATGCAGTTTCTCCTCAAGGAATATCATGTGAAAAACTTTGTCTTCATCTCAAGGAGATCACTTATCACAAATGCCCATAAAAAGTCAGAATATATTTATGGAAATTCACAAAATACTCAAATGTCTTATTATCAAACAGTTCGGCTGAATACATTTTTAGTTATTATTAACTTTACATTTTATGAAAGAAATGAATACATTATTTAAAACAATGTCATAACTAGAATAGTTATTAGCTGTTCCTGATACTCAGGGATAATCCCAGGTTTTAAGAGTTAACATGAACTACTTGACCTATTTTCTACTTTATAACAGAACAAAAATGATTAGAAAATAATTTTGAAAGAGACAGACATCAGCGTTACATCTATCCCACCTCTGTCCAGCAGAGGGCAGCAGTAAGTCACATGAGTCATATAAGGACTACTTTTTCAGAATACAAGAGAGGGAGATAGGAAGGTATAAGGGGCAGTGGGGGGGGGGGGGTGGAGAGGTAATCTGACTGTCACAGCAGTTAGTGTAATTCAGGATATAGGGGTTTGTTTCACAAACACTTGAAATTGCCATGGTCAAAACCCCTCATAGATAGATACAGCTCAATGTTGCCATAATTATTAGCCACTTTTGTTTATTTAAAGGTCCATCTTTTTGAAGAAATATCTGTACTGGAGAATGCTACTGCTCAAGCTGAGTAAACACTCTGGATATTGTATTAATATGGATGCAAATGTTCTAAGCTTCCTAATACAGAGATTACAGATGCAACCTTGGCAATCATTGGGACGACAAGTTTTTTATGATGAAATCACATGTTCACGCTAAAAAGTGTAAATATCCTTCACAAGAGAACTGTCAACTTTAACCCTTCAATTATATTGGTATTTCATGTCAATGTCACATGGCATGCTAGTACGGTATTTAGTAGAAGTATTTTAACTGCTGTACAGTACATATTTCACTGATTAATAACTAATACAGCACATATTATGCGCAAGCCTTATATATAAATGAATTAAAAGCGGAATTGAATGGCTAATATTTGTACTGACTGTTTGATAAGCCTTTATGGTGCCAATGTGTGAATTGTGGTTTCTGAGTTATCTTACAGATATGCATTGGGAAAAGCATGTAAAAAATCAAACTATATAATTGATTTCAAAATGATTAAAAAAGACAATTAACCTCGTTTAGAGTTGGTCCATTTGTGGGGTGTTAAAATATGCATTTCCATAATGCGCATACCAATATGTGTCCACATTTATAGACTTGCGGCTTCTTATACCTGCAGAGTTCGAATGGGGTGGGCAAGCATAAAATGAGTACAGTGAGAGCATGTATAAGTAAGTGTAGGGAGCCCCTTGGAGATGAAACTTAATTTGACTTGGATGTACCTTGGATGTTGCTTCTTAAGAGATATGTATTTTACACCTAGGTGTGAATTTTCCAGCTAATGGAGACCTTGTGTAAAGATAAACATTGGTGATGATGGTACAAGCAGTACTATCTAGACACTTCTAATTGGCTGCATATTGACAGTATTGATCCATGTTATAAGGGTAATGCTATTTTCCCATTTCTAACTAACACTGTTCAGCTTATGTACATTGTACACCTGACATAAAAATATTTCTGTGTTTTCAGTTGGACATATCTTGTGATATGCAGGACTCAATATAGAATTTTAACCATATGTTCAAGATTTAAAAATCAGTCAAATTCTAATGTATTTCAAAGGGATGTTTTGCAATAATAACCAGAAGATACTGGACACTCCTCATATCCTATTCCTTATACCACATCTTGCAAATACTTTATCAATATTTCGATATTTTTTTTTGCACTTTTATGTTTTTCGACTATACTTGTGTACTTTTGTTAATTTATGCTTGTTACCACTGCACCTCTCCCACATCCATCTACCATTATTACTATTTACCATCTTTATCATTGCATACCTTCATCATCTCTACTGTATACACCCTTTCCTCATATTACTAATATCATGTATAACTCCACACATTTCCCCTATTAATTCACCCTCTCTGCATACATCCAACCATAACTTGATACTACACACTACTATCATCCCTCTTTTCCCAGCTATAACCTCCCATCCCCTACAGTCACTTCTCCTAGGACTTTCCTGCTGGATCCACATAATACCACCACATTCTCTCATCTACCATCTACGGACACCACCTTCTTTACAGAGGTACCTTGACAACAACCTATAAACAGCACTCCACGTCTATGGACAGATAAATATAAATTTATTTTTAGGCTTTCTAGGTGTTAGTTGTGCACTGACACATTTTTTTCTCAATAACCTAGCATAATAGTGTACCTCTAACCACACTCACATAGTACACATGTATCATTTAAATATGAAACCCTACAGAGCATACTTATGGTGAGTACAACTATTGCGCTGTGTCAAGAGTATGGAACAACATCTTTTGTTTCTTATCAGCATTGCTTGAATCTGACTTACCACCTGATTCTTGGGTCACCTTGCTGCATAAGAAACCTAAAAGGATGCCTCAGACTAGCTTCAAATTGATTTCCAGTATAAACTATGTAGCTGTCTAGTGCTCTATTGCTGAACTATAGTCAAAAGGTGGGCCTTCTGTACCGAAGATTAAAAAGAAGATTTGGTACATTGTCTCTAACAAGGCCCTAACAAGGAGGAACCTTGTTGGCCCTTCACGACTTCTTGGCTACATAATGAAAGACTCTGATACTCAATTGTAGAAATTTACCTTTTGTCTTAACGCCTTTTCAATATTCTAACTAAACTAGGGAACCAGGTGGAGGTGTATATCCTTCTGACCCATCTCTTACCCCACCACTTTATATCACTATTTTCTTCACCACTCTACAATCATCTTATGTTTTCCATTTAATACACAATGTATATTTGCAATATCTAATGACATTCAATTTATTTATTTTGCATAAACAAATTAAAACCGTGTTTGTGGTCTCATGCTTATGTTAATATCTATTTGATTGACTACTGTGTCCTGCAAAATTGAAATTGTCAAATAAAAATACATTTGAATGCTGCTAATTATTTTATAGTAAAACATTTTTTGAAAGTAGCATTGTAAACATTTTGTATTCTGCTATGGCATGGAAGTTCTGTATTAAAATTATGGAGGTCATTTATGAAGTGCAGCGGTTGTGCACTGCAAAATGCCTTTGTTTAACACCAGTGTGCCTGTATGGTCTGCATTGCACACCAAGGTACATGTCCATCCTACATTCTCAGGAGATACCTCTGCAACTTATAAATATGCCTTGAGTGCCGAGTAGAGAGTTTGAAATTCAAATTTTCCCAGAGGGCCTCCAAGCTGTTCTCTGTATGATCGTGAGTTGTGGTCCACTTTAATTTGGGTGTGACTCCACAATTTGACACGTGTGGTTCAAGTTTGCAGCTTGCATTTAAAAAAAAAAAGAATAAAATAATTTATAAAATGTTGCCTGTTCAAGCTTAAAGGTATATATATATATATAATCAATGTATACAAAGGTAGGAGGAATAGTGGCGCCAAATAGAGCAGTGTTAGCTGGTTTAAATCACCCAGACAGTCAATAAGGGCTGTAGTATAACGGAAATGCAGACTTAAATATATGTCTAGCTGGTAAGATCAATATCGTCCAGTTTCCAATAGATTCCAACCATATACCGAAACCGAGACAGAGAAAAGCAAAAGAAAGAATGTCAAAGGCACCCGTGAAATATAATAAAAAGTAATAGGTGGCAGCGTACCAAACAGGTATAAATAAACAGCTTATCTGTATCTGGAATGCCTGAACGTGGCCTCCAATCAGCCTAGTAGGTCAGGAACAGATGTATAGATAGCTTGCGTGGATATAACTGGATCACCGGTCACAGCACAGTCACAGCTCACAAACTCCACTCAGCCGATGTATTATAAGAGGAAAGAGACATATAGTGTAGTATTTATATACAAATAATTTATTCAGCATATAAAAAAATGCACACTCACAATGTATATAAAGTTTAAAAGCTTATCTGAAATCCTGGGATAAAGTGAATACGGCTTAACAGTGTAGATCTCTGGATATTTCATGAGGTAAACACCAATGGGCTCCACACAGAAGTTCTCAAAGGGATCACTCTCAAAGATCAGGAAGACAGTATAGCCTCAAATATTCCAGGAGTGGGTGGTAGTGAACAGCCTCAACGCGTTTCGTTCAGTTTGAACTTCATCAGGAGGGATTAGGTGATATTAAAAACTATGCCCTTTATATAGGGGTGTGTATATATTGATGATCTATTGATCGCAGCACCATTCAATATTTGGGAGGAAGGCTGCCTCTTTTATGAAACAAGTGATTATTTCTATTTATTTCTATTGGACTATATTGTTTTCAACTCACTTATTTGGTGTCTGAGCGCCATTATTTATTATATCTGCTGTTACAATATAGATATATATATATATATATATATATATATATATATCTATATATATATATATACACATTTTTTAGTGTTTTTAGAGACATGTTTGTTTTGCACAGCGAATCACTACTATGAACACTACTTTGAACATAAATGAATTGGCTTAAATTTTATTGAACCTGTTCAACTTTTCAGTATTGAATTCAATTTTGTTGTTGATTTAAAGATTTAGAATTTTGAACTTTACAGCTGGTTCTAGAACCACATTGAAACAAAGTTGAGCATCTCTAGTGCCGAGAGGTGGAAACAGTTCCAATGGCGCACTGTGCAAAACTATAAATATTACATCAAAGTCCAACCTCCTAACAAAAATAATGTCAAGTAAAAATTGTGAAAAGGGGTAATTAACTACATTATTGTACACATCAAATCGGGCCACCAGGGTCCTGTACAACTTATTTATTATGGCCTCAAACTCAACACAGCCCTCCTGTGTTTATTCTAAAGTTGACCATAAAACAGCAAACCTCAGAGTACTAACCTTATGCCTGATAACAAACGCAACCTAATTTAAGAAGCACATTTGATACGCGCAGTGAAACACCTTATTATTCACTACGAGGCTGTTAGTGCTCGCGGCGGCCGCGGGCACCGCCGCGACTCTCCGGGGTCTGCTGGTGACGTCCCGGCCGTTGCTACGGCATCCGGGGCGTCACTTCTGGTTTCTGTGTGCCGGTTGCCTGGGCAACAACCGGGATGCTTTGGTCTCTCTAAACACTGCGCCCGGCCAGCTGTTAAACAGCCAGGCGGTGGTGCACAGGTTTAGGCCAGCCCTGCATACCTGTTGGAGTCAGCCAATCAAGGCTGATTAAAGCTTTAGTCTCTGCTGGTACTTTGCAGATACGATTGGCTGCAGGCTCTGCTATTATTCTACAGCTGAGGACATATTCTGGACTGTGTGCTGATTGGCCATCTGTACTATTTAAGGCAATGAGGACTGAGCCTCATTGCCGGTTATAGCGTTCTGTCCTCAGTTCTGCTGCCTGCTTGTTCTCTCTGTTGGTCATTATTACCTTTGATTGACTACCCGTGTTTTGACCTTTGCTTGTTCCTGGACCATTGAACCTTCGCTTCTGACCCTGACCCTTTGGCCTGGATTCCGGATTTTGCTCCTTTTGCCTGTGTGTTTGACCTTTCGCTTGTCCCCGGATTTTGTACCTGTGCTAGTGACCTTTGACCTTGGATCCCCTCTTCACTACAGCCTGCCAATCACTCCACTCCTGGGTTCTCCTTTAAGTCAGTATACGTTACTCGACCCTCGGTCGGCCCGCAGCCAAGTCTGTCCCCACCACTAGGGGCTCCAGCGAACACCGGGCCTTCCGAGTAGACCCCGAGTTTCACTGTACTGGCTTGGGAGTTCCTAACAGAGGCAAACTCCTATTCACCACTTTCAGGAGATGTCTTGGCAAACTAAAATTAAGTCTCAATATGAGAAGGGGCTGAAAAATCTCCTGAAGCACCCTATGCAAACGTTACATCAAAGTCCAAAGTCCAATCTCCCACCTCTTTACTACCAATCCTTTCGATACATACATTTTTCAGTTCTTCACCTAAAATACTGTTTGGTTTGGTTAATTTATGGCTTAAATTAATCATAACAGTAAGAGTACATTGAAACTGCTTGTTTGACATGTGACAATTGTGTGTGGGTTGTGACTTTTATTACATCACCTTTTTATTACACACCAATAAAATCAATAAAATGTTCTTTTGATTGAAGTGCAACATGTAGGCGCAAAATGGATCCCAATAAAAATATAGGATGAGGCTCAAAGACCATGAGCTCAGTGTGAGTGTAAAATTAAATTCCTTTGGTGGAGTGGAAACGTCCACAGAGGCAAAATATGTGCCCACTCCAACCCTTATCTAATTTCAATAATCCAGCTCTGCAAAATTAAATATTGTTTCCTCCCAAAACGAGGCACCCCAAGTGCAAATCTCTGCTCTTTCAATAACGTTGCCGTTTTGCGCCTCTGCTGAAATCCAGTCACATTTGAACAAATCCAAGCCCTCAGCATGTCAATGCTGCTTTTGTATTGTGCAGGAGACGGTTATTGCTTCATAAATTACCTAAATTGTGTACAAATGCTCAAAATATCCTTGAGTTAGTAGTTATAAAAAGGTGTATAATCTTGCATTACCTTTATTTGCCTCTCTTGCGAACCTTAACGGCTAATGGGTTGCGCTGGAATTGATGTTCTAAATAAATAAATAGTATATTCTTGCTGTATCATATGATTATCATCATCAACATTTATTTATTTGACGTCAACAAATTCCGTATCATATATTACATTTGGGAATAAACACAGTATTAAAACTTTTCTGGGTAAAACAGAGAGGTAAGAAGCTTACAATCTATGGGGTGGCGTAGTGGTTAGCACTTCTGCCTCATAGCACTTGGGTCATGAGTTCAATTCCCGACCATGGCCTTATCTATAAGGAGTTTGTATGTTCTCCCCGTGTTTGCATGGGTTTCCTCTAGGTGCTCTGGTTTCCTCCCACACTCCAAAAACCTACTGGTAGGTTAATTGGCTGCTATCAAAATTGACCTTAGTCTGTGTCTGTCTCTCTGTGTGTATGTTAGGGAATTTAGACTGTAAGCTCCAATGGGGCAGGGACTGATGTGAGTGAGTTCTCTGTACAGCGCTGCGGAATCAGTGGTGCTATATAAATAAATGGTGATTATGATGATGATGACAATGGGAGTTTGATGCATGAGGTTAAGTGCTACATTGGTCAAGAAAGCAAATGGAAAAAGTGCTCAGTGGGCTATATGATCCAGTCACATAGCAATGAATTGGTCTTGTTGCTAGATAGCCATGCTTTTAAATAGTGCACTACATTACTACATCATAAAATATGTAAAGTGTTTATTCCTTGGATTGCATTACTGTGGAACAGACGTGTCACTTCTGTCATTACAAGCCCCGTAAGCACCATAACGGTTGTGGGACAATGCTCATTATATACTGGTAAAATCGTAAATCATAGCAGCATTCACAAACATACCACATAAACCTCTGGGAACAGAAACATTCATTTTGTGGAGAGACTATTCTAAGTGTCATATTTTTATTTTAATACTATTAGCACTGGAAATGGTGTATTTTTGTGGTAAAAAAAATGAACAAATCCAGGCATGTTCTCCAAAGCACCATCTTTGACATTCTAAGCTATCTATCACCTTGGCTATCACTGTGGCTTGGCTGTTATATTTCTTGAACAATTTGTATTTTACGTTATGTCTGGAGACATTCACGAATGAGGATTTCACCCTTCTAAGTAAAATCTAACAGCAATCAGCAGAGTATTACATGACCTCCACCTTACCAAATCCCAAAGACACTGCTCTTGTCTCATTTTGCATGGCTTTTTGGCAGCCTCTGATTTTATGGACCACTCACTTTTTCTAAACACTTACTATTCCCCTGATACCTTTAACATAAAAGTGGAGCTGAACATAGAGAAATGAATGTGGATTAGAGCCATAGACAATTTATGTTACTGATCTTCTTTCACTGTAGGCTGCTATTTTGAGATGGTCTTATTTATCTGGTGCACAGCATGTAACATGTTGGTTACAATTAGAGATGGGCGGGTCCGGTTCTCCGAGAACCGAACCCACCCGAACTTTGGGTATCCGAGTACCGAGCTGAGCAGCTCGGTACTCTCCCGCCCATTCCGAATCCAAATCGAGGCCGAACGTCATTGTGACGTCGTCGGATCTCGGGACTCGGTTCTCGCGATACTTCAACTTTATAAATACACGCCTCCACAGCAATCCATCGCCATTTGACAGAGGGAGAGAGCAGGGTGTAGTCATAGGCTAATTAGAGCAGGGACAGAGAATACCATATTGTTCTTGCAATTGCTCTAACCAAAATCGCTAGTGCAGAGAGGAGGATAGAGGTTTATTATTTTTTCTTCATATTTGGCACTCCCCAGCGCTTTTGGGGTGTCCCCCATAATTGTGCATTAATATTTCTGGCTGTCAAAAGTCATATCTGTCAGCAGTATCTACTAAATAATTTGTAGCACACCTCAGTGTTTTTGGGGTGTCCTCCCTAATTGTGCATTAATATTTCTGGCTGTCAAAAGTCATATCTGTCAGCAGTATCTACTCAATAATTTTTAGCACTCCTCAGTGTTTTTGGGGTGTCCTCCCTAATTGTGCATTAATATTTCTGGCTGTCAAAAGTCATATCTGTCAGCAGTATCTACTCAATAATTTTTAGCACTCCTCAGTGTTTTTGGGGTGTCCTCCCTAATTGTGCATTAATATTTCTGGCTGTCAAAAGTCATATCTGTCAGCAGTATCTACTCAATAATTTGTAGCACTCCTCAGTGTTTTTGGGGTGTCCTCCCTAATTGTGCATTAATATTTCTGGCTGTCAAAAGTCATATCTGTCAGCAGTATCTACTCAATAATTTTTAGCACTCCTCAGTGTTTTTGGGGTGTCCTCCCTAATTGTGCATTAATATTTCTGGCTGTCAAAAGTCATATCTGTCAGCAGTATCTACTCAATAATTTTTAGCACTCCTCAGTGGTTTGCGCTCAGAATGGATTCAAAGCAGTCCACATATGATCTAAATGAGCAACCAGGTTCTGTCACCAGTCCTGATGTTAGTGTTCCCAGTACGTCATCTGGCCAAGGCGATGTCAAACAACAGAGTGTTTTCAAATTAGTGCAAAAAACAAAAACCAAAAAAAAATTTACTGTATTGAAGCGAAAAAGAAGTGTAACTGAGCAAAAGTTAAGTGACGATAAAAAAAAAATTGCAAGCATGCCATTCTACACACGCAGTGGCAAAGAGAGAATGAGGCCTTCACCTTTGGCTATTAGTGGCAGATCCCAAAAAGTTACCCAGCCTACAATTGGTGCACAACTACTGTTACGCGTCAAAGCCGAGCTGCAAGATAACAGTGAGGCATTACAGGAGAATATTTGCTCTGATTCACAAATGATAACAATCCCTGTGGAGAGTCCATCCAACAGTGGGATGTCTAATCGTGAGCATTCTGCTGATGTGTGCCTTAATAGCCCGAGTGTAGCCGGTGATACCCAAATTGAGGATGCCACTTTGGAATTAGAAGAGGATGAGGGGGAGATTTGTGTAGGCGACGAGGGCGCTAATGATGATGTTGATGATTATGATGCAGACAGATACCAAATTGCCTTTCTCAATTTCTATTTATATTCTAGATTATATAACGGCTGAATAGTTTTCTATTTTACTCCTAGTGGAGAGAGGATCTGATGCAGACAGATACCAAACTGCCTTTGTCCATTTCAATTTATATTGTACAGTATATAACGGCTGAATTTATTAGTATTTTATACAAGTGGAGGGGGGCCTAGAGAGACAGAAACCAAACTGGCTTTCTCCATGTCAATTAATATTGTACAGTCTATATCGGCTGGATTTTTTGGTATTTTATACAAGTGGAGGGGGGCCTAGAGAGACAGAGTGACCCCAAACTGTCTTTCTCCATGTCAATTAATATTGTACAGTCTATAATGGCTGAATTTTTTAGTATTTTATACAAGTGGAGGGGGGCCTAGAGAGACAGAAACCAAACTGGCTTTCTCCATGTCAATTAATATTGTACAGTCTATAATGGCTGAATTTTTTGCTATTTTATACAAGTGGAGGGGGGCCTTGAGAGACAGAAACCAAACTGGCTTTTTCCATTTCTTTACATATTTAACTATAAGTGTAGGGTGTAATATACATTCAAAGACGATGGCTGCATTGCCAATATGCATAGATGGAGAGGAAGACAATCTGTTTTGTGTGTAGAATAGGCCTACCAACGAAGAATTAAACTGTTTTTTTGGATGATTTATTACCTCAACAATTAGATTACTTGTCTCTAAAACAGTTGGAGCACTAAATTGGGTTAATTTAGGCCCAAAAACATGGATTTTCCCAAAAAATAGCAAAACAAAACCAAACAAAACCAAAACCAAAACCAAAACACGCAATGGCGGTTTTGCAAAACCAAAACCAAAACCAAAACACGACGGTAATCCAGATCCAAAACCGAATCCAAAACCAAAACACGGGGGTCAGTGACCATCTCTAGTTACAATGAAAATTATCCCTGTTGAAAAGTGTAATTTTCTATCAGTCCAGTGGTATGCTATCAGTTCTTTATTAAAAAAATGAACCTGTGTGTGTAGTGCCCTATAGAAAATATTAAATGGTAATATGCTTAAAAAAAATGCCCACATTCTGAATGATTTTTGGTATTGCATGGTACCTGCCCATTTTCTGATTATATATGTCAAGCAGCATTGCAGGGATGTTGTTAATCTATGAATGCAAAATGGAAATCTAATTAGCACCACACTGCAAATTGTACCATTCTTTTGCTGGCTTTTAGAAAATACTAAGGATGTGCACCGGCGACTTTTGAGGTCTCGTGTTTTGTGTTTTGGATCCGGATTTTCGTTATTTTTGAGGTTCGGATTTGTCTCGCAAAACACTTGACGAAAGGTCTCGGTTCGGATTTAAGGTATTGGATTCGGATTTTTTTTGAAAAAAACATAAAAAGTTTAAAAATCAAGTTTTTGGGCTTATTTTCACTCCTAGGCTATTAGTAACCTCAATAACATTCAATAACAAGCATTTCCACTAATTTACAGTGTATTCTGAACACCTCACAATATAGTTATTAGTCCAAAACGTTGCAAAAAGGTATCTTTCTGGACTGCGTAGAGGAGTGGGTCACCACAATATCTTAAAAACCCTGAACTTTTATGATTCGCACCAATAATTGTACCTGGACTGCGTAGAGGAGTGGGTCACCACAATATATTAAAAACCCTGAACTTTTATGAATCGCACCAATAAATGTACCTGGACTGCGTAGAGGAGTGGGTCACCACAATATATATAATAAGAAAACCATCAACTAGTTTGATTCGCACCAATAAATGTACCTGGACTGCGTAGAGGAGTGGGTCACCACAATATATTAAAAACCCTGAACTTTTATGAATCGCACCAATAAATGTACCTGGACTGCGTAGAGGAGTGGGTCACCACAAGATATATTAAAAACCCTGAACTTTTATGATTCGCACCAATAAATGTACCTGGACTGCGTAGAGGAGTGGGTCACCACAATATATTAAAAACCCTGAACTTTTATGATTCGCACCAATAATTGTACCTGGACTGCGTAGAGGAGTGGGTCACCACAATATCTTAAAAACCCTGAACTTTTATGATTCGCACCAATAATTGTACCTGGACTGCGTAGAGGAGTGGGTCACCACAATATATTAAAAACCCTGAACTTTTATGAATCGCACCAATAAATGTACCTGGACTGCGTAGAGGAGTGGGTCACCACAATATATATAATAAGAAAACCACCAACTTGTTTGATTCGCACCAATAAATGTACCTGGACTGCGTAGAGGAGTGGGTCACCACAATATATTAAAAACCCTGAACTTTTATGAATCGCACCAATAAATGTACCTGGACTGCGTAGAGGAGTGGGTCACCACAATATATATAATAAGAAAACCATCAACTTGTTTGATTCGCACCAATAAATGTACCTGGACTGCGTAGAGGAGTGGGTCACCACAATATATTAAAAACCCTGAACTTTTATGAATCGCACCAATAAATGTACCTGGACTGCGTAGAGGAGTGGGTCACCACAAGATATATTAAAAACCCTGAACTTTTATGATTCGCACCAATAAATGTACCTGGACTGCGTAGAGGAGTGGGTCACCACAATATATTAAAAACCCTGAACTTTTATGAATCGCACCAATAAATGTACCTGGACTGCCTAGAGGAGTGGGCACTGGGCACCACAATAAAATATATAAAAAACCTTCAACAGGTCTGCATTACACTACACATACGGCTGCTCCTCCATCCTCTCCATCATATACATGTTGGAGTTTTAGCGTGTGACAACCTCTTGTTTTTGATAATGTCAGTGCATTTTGAATATTTTTCAATTTGCCCCACACCACTGAATGTACTTTATCTATGATACGCATCTATCTATCTTGACTGCGTAGTGTGGTGGCCCCGGTACACAATTTGGTACCGAGGCCACAATATAATTAAAAAACCCTCCACGTGTCAGAATTCCACCAAACAAGTATCTGGACTGCGTAGTGGGGTGGCCCCGGTACCCAATTTGATACCGGGGCCACAATAAAATAAATACACCCTCCACGTGTCAGAATTCCACCAAACAAGTATCTGGACTGCGTAGTGGGGTGGCCCCGGTACCCAATTTGATACCGGGGCCACAATAAAATAAATACACCCTCCACGTGTCAGAATTCCACCAAACAAGTATCTGGACTGCGTAGTGGGGTGGCCCCGGTACCCAATTTGATACCGGGGCCACAATAAAATAAATACACCCTCCACGTGTCAGAATTCCACCAAACAAGTATCTGGACTGCGTAGTGGGGTGGCCCCGGTACCCAACTTGATACCGGGGCCACAATACCTCCTCCAAACATGCTACAGACAATTCGTCATTGAGATCCCATTAAGTATGTTAAAGACAGACAGGGTCCAAGTGTTATTAGTTGACTTTGTAAAGAAAAAAACTGTCCCTGTTGCACATAGTCGTGCAATGAAGACTTACTTTTTCATTTAAAGGCACGATCTTTCAAGTGTAGTGTTTGTAAGTCTAAGTCATATTATACTTTTGGTAAAATTGGTTATTTTTGTTCCTCTTTATGTTAATTAATTAGTAATAGAATTAAAGTAGGAAATAGAATTAAATAGAATTAAAGTAGGAAATAGAGTGGTATAGAGTTGTAGTGTGGTATAGATAGAGTGGTCCACACAATATAATAATAAAACCCTCAACTGGTCTGAATTCCACCAAACAAGTATCTTGACTGCGTAGTGTGGTGGCCCCGGTACACAATTTGGTACCGAGGCCACAATATAATTAAAAAACCCTCCATGTGTCGGAATTCCACCAAACAAGTATCTGGACTGCATAGTGGGGTGGCCCCGGTACCCAATTTGATACCGGGGCCACAATACCTCCTCAAAACATGCTCCAGACAATTCGTCATTGACAGACCCCAGACAGACAGGGTCGTAGTGTTATTGTTTGACTTTGTAAACCCAAAAAAATGTCCCTGTTGCACTTGCACATAGTCGTGCAATGAAGACTGAGTTTTTCATTTAAAGGCACGATCTTTAAAGTGTCAGAAAGAGAGAGAAGACACAGGAGAGGAGAGTTGTAGCTGGGGACCTGGGGTGGAAGCTCCCAGGCTCCCCCAGCATTGCCTGGAAGTCTGAGCGTGGTGACTGAGCCAGGGCAAGGAATGTGTGCCCTGGATGAGGGGGAGAACTCCATGCCACTATAGTGAACCCAAGAGAGAGGGGGACACTGCACATGGAAGAGGCCCTGGAGTGAGGGCTGCTACAAGAGGCATGGTAGCTGTAGTGTCAGATCCTGAGGCTGAGAGTACACAGAGTGACGTGTCAGAGCACAGGAGACATTATCCCCGCAGAGGAGGGATGAGCTGCAGTTGAGAGGTCTGCTGTTGAAATAGGACATGCACACTTTAACAAACCAATCATTTCAGCGACAGGGCCTACCAAACAACTTTGACTGAAATGATTGGTTTGTTTGGGCCCCCACACCAAAAAAGCTATTCATCTCTCCCTGTACAGACTAAACAGGCTCTACTGAGGCAAGATGTCGTCCTCATCCTCAACCTCTGATTCCTCTCCCCCTACAGTGTGTACTTCCTCCTCATCACACATTATCAATTCGTCCCCGCTGGACTCCACAACCACAGGTCCCTCTGTAGTATCTGGAGGGCAGTGCTGTACTTCATTGAGGAATTGATTATTCATTTTTATAAACATCATTTTTTCAACGTTGTGAGGAAGCAACCTCCTTCGCCGCTCACTGACCAGGTTCCCCGCTGCACTAAAAACTCTTTCCGAGTACACACTGGAGGGGGGACAACTCAGGTAAAATAGAGCCAGTTTGTACAGGGCCTTCCAAACTGCCTTTTTTTCCTGCCAGTAACAATATGGACTGTCTGACATGTCTACTTGGATGGTGTCAGCAAAGTAATCATCCACAATTTTTTCTATTGTGACAGCATCCAATGCAGCGAGAGTAGACATGTCTGCAATGGTTGGCAGGTCCTTCAGTCCGGACCAGATGTTATCAGCATCCCCGCCAGTGCCTCTTTTGGGAAAACTGAGCTTTTTCCTCGCAGCCATAGATGTGGAAGAAAATGAGGGTGGAGCTGTTGGCATGTCACGGTCCTCTTCAGAGGACAATCTCCTGACCAGCAGGTCTTTGCACCGCTGTAGATTTGTGTCCGCCGGAAACAGAGACACAACATACGCTTTAAACCGAGGATCGAGCACGGTGGCCAGAATGTATTCCTCTGACTTTAAAAGAGTGACCACCCTCGGATCCTGGCAAAGCGTACGAAGGGCTACATCCACAAGAGCTACATGCTTGCTGTAATCGCAATGGCTTACCAGCTCCTCCCTCACTTTCTCCAGCTGCTTCTGCAACAGCCTGATCAGGGGAATGACCTGACTCAAGCTGGCAGTGTCGGAACTGACTTCTCGTGTGGCAAGTTCAAATGGCTGCAGAACCTTGCACAACACGGAAATCAGTCTCCACTGCGCTTGACTCAGGCGCATCCCCACTCCTTTGCCTATGTCGTAGGTGGCTGTGTAGGCCTGAATGGCCTTTTGCTGCTCCTCCATCCTCTGCAGCATATAGAGGGTGGAGTTCCAGCGCGTCACAACCTCTTGTTTGAGGTGATGGCAGGGCAGGTTCAAGCTTTTTTGATGTGCCGCTAGTCTGCGGTAGGCACTGGCTGAATGCCGAAAGTGTCCAGCAATTTTGCGGGCCACCGCAAGCATCTCCTGCACACCCCTGTCACTCTTGAGGTAATGCTGCACCACCAAATTAATGGTGTGGGCAAAACATGGGACGTGCTGGAAATTGCCCATATTTAATGCCCGCACAATGTTACTGGCATTGTCTGACACCACAAATCCCCATGAGAGTCTAAGTGGGGTAAGCCACTGGGAGATAATTTCCCTCATTTTCTCTAATATGTTGGCAGCGTTGTGCCTCTTATTAAAGCCTGTAATGCACAATGTTGCCTGCCTTTGCATGAGCAGCCATTTTGTAGATGCTGCTACTGATGCAGCTGTTGCTGTTGCTGCGGAAGGGGATGCATCTACCCAGTGGGCTGTCACAGTCATATAGTCCTTCGTTTGCCCAGAACCACTTGTCCACATGTCCGTGGTTAAGTGGACAGTGGGTACAACCGCATTTTTAAGAGCACTGAGGACACTTGATCGTACTTCTCTGTACATTTTTGGTATCGCCTGCCTAGTGAAGTGGAATCTCGAGGGGATTTGGTACCGGGGACACAATACCTCCATCAACCCTCTAAATCCCACTCCACTGATGGCGGACACCGGGCGCACGTCTAACACCAACATTGCAGTTACAGCCGCAGTTATACGCTTTGCAATAGGGTGACTACTATCGTATTTGGTGGTCATGGCAAACGACTGTTGGACGGTCAATTGTTTGGTGAAAGACTTAGCGGTCTTACGACTTCCCCTCTGGGAAGATGACCGACTAACAGCAGCAACAGCAGCAGTGGCAGTAGTAGGCGTACCGCTGCAGGATTCCTCGGATGAATCCCGTATTGAGGAGGACTCAGTCTGGCTGGTGACTTGGGCTGCAGGACTGAATCTGATGGAGATTGTGGAGGAAGTTGACGAGGAGGGTGTTGCTGGTGTGTATCCAACTGGACCACGGAATTTAGGTGTCCCTGTACCAATGAGGGTCCTAGCCCCAGTTCCTGAACTAACCACTGAACTATGAAGGTTATTCAGGTGACGTATAAGGGAGGATGTTCCTAGGTGGGCAAGATCCTTACCCCTGCTTATTTGAGCTTTACATAAGCTACATATTGCCATACATTGGTTGTCTGGATTTGGATAAAAATAACTCCAGACCGAAGAGGTGCATTTTTTGGTCTTCTGACCAGGCATGACGATGGGCTTTTTCATCCCATGGACATCAGCTGTTTCCCCCCCTGGTGCCTCATTTACAATAACCACATCACCATCCTCATCATCAAGTTCCTCCACAGCGCCAGCTACATCATCAATAGCCTCCTCCCGAGCCACCTCTTCCCGTACAGTGATGGGAAGGTCAGGCTTGACAACCACCAACACCCTTGGACTCGCCTTGGGGATTTGTGATAATTTCTCTTTAGAAGGCAGAGTTGTTTGCTGTTTTGTTGCTGACAGCATAACTCTCTTCAATTTTTTGTAGGGGGGGGGAGGAGGAGGAGGGCTAAGATCCGTGGGTGAAGCTGAACCACTAGTCATGAACACGGGCCAGGGCCTAAGCCGTTCCTTGCCACTCCGTGTCGTAAATGGCATATTGGCAACTTTACGTTTCTCCTCAGATGATTTTAAGTTTCTCTTTTTGCTACTTTTTCTTAACTTGGGCTTTTTGGATTTTACATGCCCGGTACTACGAGATTGGGCATCGGGCTTGGAAGACGACGTTGATGGCATTTCATCGTCTATGTCATGACTAGTGGCAGCAGCTTCAGCATTAGGAGGAAGTGGGTCTTGATCTTTCCCTACTTTATCCTCCAAATTTTTGGTCTCCATTATATGTAGCACAAGATACTGCAGAATGTGTGAACTTGGTAATATTGCAGTACCAATGGACTTATACTGCTGGATTGGTTTTGCAAATTTGGTTATAATTATTATATATTTTTTTTTTTTTTTTAAATTTTTAATTTTTTTTTACTTTTTTTTTATTTTTTACAAACTTGGGAATAATGGGGAAATAACTATGCCCTTAGAAGCACAGAGCACAGGACACAGCACCACTGGACTGAACAGGACACGGCACAGGACCCAGCAGCACTACGGAACTCAGCAGGACAGAGCACAGGACACAGCACCACTGGACTGATACTGCAGAATGTGTAAACTTTGTAATATTGCAGTACCACTGGACTTTTACTGCTGAATGTGTGAACTTGGTAATATTGCAGTACCAATGGACTTATAATGCTGGATTGGTTTTGCAAATTTGGTTATAATTATTATATATATTTTTTTTTTTTTAAATTTTTATTTTTTTTTACTTTTTTTTTATTTTTTACAAACTTGGGAATAATGGGGAAATAACTATGCCCTTAGAAGCACAGAGCACAGGACACAGCACCACTGGACTGAACAGGACACGGCACAGGACCCAGCAGCACTACGGAACTCAGCAGGACAGAGCACAGGACACAGCACCACTGGACTGATACTGCAGAATGTGTAAACTTTGTAATATTGCAGTACCACTGGACTTTTACTGCTGAATGTGTGAACTTGGTAATATTGCAGTACCAATGGGCTTATACTGCAGGATTGGTTGTGAAAATTTTGTGGTAATTAAAAAATATTAAAGTAGTTTTTGGTATTTTATAAAAAAAACTTTTTTTTATTTTTTTAAACACAGGGGAATATTGGGGAAATAACTATGCCCTTAGAAGCACAGAGCACAGGACACAGCACCACTGGACTGAACAGGACACAGCACAGGACCCAGCAGCACCACTGACCTCAGAAGGACAGAGCACAGCACACAGCACCACTGGACTGATACTGCAGAACACAGCACAGCACAGCACAGCACAGCACAGCACTAAACAGCACAGCACAGCACAGCACAGCACTAAACAGCACAGAACTAAACAGCACAGAACTAAACAGCACAGAACTAAACAGCACAGAGGACCACCTAACACACCCTCCCTCTACCCTGATCAATGCCCGAGTGAAGATGGCGGCGACTAGCGGGGAATTTATAGGATCCGAGTATCGCGAGATCCGACAACGGGATTATGAGTCAGAGCCTCAGTTTCACTTTTGAATTTGGCGCCAATACCCGGATCTGTCTCGGATCCGACTCGGATCCGCAACGTTCGGGTGGGCTCGGATTTCAGAAATCCGAGCGCGCTCATCCCTAGAAAATACCTTATCCTTTATAACAAAAATAAACTTGTCAAGATTGATTAACACCTGCAGACAGCTGTTATTAAGCAATTAGCAATAGGGTGGCAATAGAATACATATAATGCAGTGCCTTGATCATTCTTAATAGACTGAGGTAAACATCAAATAGATATTGTTGTCACCTCAATTGTTTATATACAGGTGAGTGTCAGCAGAAGGAAGCAGTCCAGTGATGCAGCAGGTAGTCACCAACTTCATGGCGACTAACTGGATATATTGGTTGCAGAGTGGGCCCAGGTTCAGTAGCAGAATGTTGGAATTTTAAGATGATCTATTAATGGTATTAAATCTGAAACAAATATAAAGCCTTATACTGCATACTCTTGATGCCTCTTTCATCTCACATTAAAGCTCTTACACATGTTAGGACTTATTGCTGTAGGCAATAAATAAAAACACAGACACCAATGTAAATTTGGCAAATAAGGTCACAGTTTAATTAAAACAAGAATGGAGGCAGAGAGAGCAAGTTGTGAGTCAGCTAAAACAACTAATATCAGAAACCAAACAGTGGATGGGCACATGGCCCTGAAACCAGGATATCATCCTTTTTGATTGACCGGTGCTTAATCTAGCGTCAGAGTAACTACAACCCCTCTCAACTAACAATGTTGTGCCCATACAAAGCATGTCAAGGCCCCCCCCACACAAAAGGATCAAGAGCCATGTTATTTTGAATGGGTCAGCAGGGGTGAGGGCAGCGGGCGCAGCGGGCGGTGGTTTCGGGTGCCGATTCCTGTTGCTGGGCAACCATCTGTCATGCGAGAGTGCTCTGATGTGTTCTTGCGTGACTTGTGTGTTTACTGCAGCCTGTGACAGCGGCATCAGGGAGCGTGAGGTCACAAGGCTGTCTGGGTTAGGTGTCTGGCTACTAGTCTGCTGGGGGAACTCTGCTGCACGGGGAATACAGGTATATGTTGAACTGTCTGCTTATGTTGCCATAAACCTTATATGCTGTTTTTCTTGTGAATTTACACACTTATTACACATGTTTTCCTAAACTTCATGAGCAATACTGAACTTCATTTTTTGAAGAACGGAAGTATTTCTAAAAACTTTTGTATGTAAAATTTAACTTCCCTTAAAAGACAAACCTATGACAGTATTGTAATATATATACATGCTACCTCTGCATCTCAACATATAATTTAGATACATGACATTTGGAGTGGTCAGTTACTATCAGAAACTATCATGGTCAAATTTAATGAATGTGAAATTTGGTGCCTTTGTACATTACTTCCTACAGAAGGTTACTTTAAAAAACAAATAAAATAATATCAAATAATTCTGTCAACTTGCAATGAAGTGACCGGTATACGTTATATACGTTCTGCATTGTCTGTCAGAATGAATTCCTAGCTTTAAGATTCAAAGGGGGAATTCAATTGACCGTGAGATATTTTTTAACACCACGTTAAGTCATTTTAACGCTGTTTGTTTTCATTTTTGAGCGGGTTAACTTTACCCGCGATTCAATTCCATTTTTAACGCTTCGGTTTTATTTCATGAAAATGTCCTCTCGCGCCCCAGTAGAAGGTCTATTGAAAGTAAAGCCGCGTTAAAAGCTATTTAAATGTTTTTTAATGTGGAGCGTTAAACAGACCAATATGCTGTTTTATCTCGCACCTCTTTGGGGTGTGCTAAAAATAAAAAGACCTAAGAAAACTATTTGAAATAATGTAAATAAAATATATAAACTATGTTTATCAATAAAGCATACATGTAAAAAGTTGATTTTGTTGTAAAAAAATAATGGAAAAAAAAAAACCAAAAACAAAAAAAAACACTAATTATATATATATATGTATATGTATGTTTTTTGTACAAATATGTATGTACTAATGTGTTTTGACATGGTATAGATGATTCTATAGTAAAAAATAGTGAAATAAAAAAATATGCTAAAGAAAGTACTGTAATGTAGATATTATCAAGGAGAATGGTTGTGTAATGCAATCTAATGTATCAAAATGTATGCCAATCCTTTTTTGTGATATACATGACCGCGTTAAGCACTCCCCTTCACTCCCCTAAAAACTCGCAAACACCAATGATTAATGTGCGGTGGCAGCATTATCTATTTTTAATTGATTTGCACGAGTTTTAACGAAAAAGGGTCGCTATAACAGTTAAAAACCCTCCTGGGATTTTTTGTCTTTAAACCTGTGGGACAAAAAAAATCTCGTGGTGAATTGAATTCCCACCAAAGTTTTAAAAAATGAGCTCCTAGTTCAGCTGTTGGAAAGTTTTTCTATTGGTGTGCCGACTAAAATCTAGTTAAGCACAGGTGTGGCAGTCGTGTGTGTGTGTGTGTGTGTGTGTTTGTGTGTGTGTATGTATGTATGTATATATATATATATATATATATATAATGTATATATAAATGTATATGTATATATCATACTTGCCAACTCTCCGGGAAAGTCTGGGAGACCCCCAAAATTCGGGTCAGTCTGCGGGGCTCCCACCGAGAGCCGGAATTTCTCCCGCATCCCGGGACTCCCTTGTCAAAATGACGCGATTCACTGAATTGCGTCATTTTGGCTCCGCCCCCCACGACAAAACGTCATTTTACTCATGGGGGCAGATCCAAAATGACCCGATTTGAGGCGCCCCGCCCCCTCCCGCCCATTAGTCATGCCTCTCTCCCGGACGTCGCCTACTGAAAGTAGGCAAGTATGGTATATATATATATAATTGTCCTCTAATCCTAAGATTGTACATATCGATAAAGTTTCTTTTCACGCATGCGCAGTAGATGGCGGTTCTGCGCATGCGCCAAAATGGCGCGACTGTCCGGTTATAAAGCCGGCGTTTTGAATGTTCAACATGTGTGTTTTTTTGCTCCTGAGGAAGTCCCACTGTGTTGGGACGAAACGCGTTGAGCTGTGGTTGCTATTGGCATCGTTACTACAACTATATGTGAGTTACTACTACTCGTTTTAATAAATTGTCATTTTCATATTTTCACATTGCATCCCTTGTCTATTTTTCATCCATTTCCGCCCTGGATGACCTTTTGACTGAGGGACTGCTATTTCAGAGTTCACTCTGCAGCATCTGGTACGCAGTATAAACTGTTGGTGTTTTTTGGAGGTGTACTCATAAGATTAACCCATTTGGTGCCGGGCTAACAATTGATCCTGGTGGAGGTTTATCACATGTGGTGATACAGTACATAAACTCTATTACACTATTTGTGTTTTTCTATTTTCTGACCCACATTATCGCTATTACTGGAGAGGGGGAGACATTACCTCAGAAGAGGAACTCCGTTTCCACCATACGATCATTGATTTCATCTATATGGTACGCATTTTATTACATCTTCCCATATTACTATCAATATTACACATTGGAGCGCCATACTTGTTTATCTATCCGCATATATATATATATAAATTTATATATATATGCATATATATATTTATATATATATATATATATATATATATATATATATATATATATATACACATATATATATATATATATATATATATATATGTATATATATATATATATATATATATATACACATATATATATATATATATATATATATATATATATATATATATGTATATATTGTAACAAAAGGAGGCATTTAGCTGGCGATATGCAGAGAAAGCAGGGAAGTAGAGTAAAACATTTGTGCAGTAATGCACCTAGATTGAATGTAAAGACTTATGTATGAAAAGCAATAGTTTGAGTTTGGTTAAACTTACATGATTTGAAATCCTTCCTCTCAGCAAACAGACAGGGTGTGTCTGTTAGTGCAAACAGAGCCAGAGATGGGCGTTTCCTCTTAAAGAGAAGGTGGGTGTGTCTACTGTCCATCAAGCTAAGGCTGGGGGAGGAGTATCAGGTATATAAGCTTGTTTGTATAATTTGTGCACTGAGACCAACGCTGGGGAAGCTGGCTGGTCTTGAGAGAGAGCTGGTCTGTGTATAGCTAGCATTTAGGGTCTCCATAATTGCTGTGAAAGTATACGGTGTCAAAACATTTACCATCCTGACAATAAAACTGTCACGGTCGTCTGAATGTCTTGATCCGATTCGGGACCCTTGGGACTAGCTGGAGCATGAGTGAAACAGAACTTAGCAGGCTGGATGATCTTTTTGCTCATTGTAGAATATAACAGAGGAATGAGCAGTCTAGAAATGTTGACAGGAACACTGCACTTGTAATGCAGTCAGGAACAGTGCACTTTGTAATTCTGACAGGAACACTGCACTTGTAATGCAGTCAGGAACACTGCACTTGTAATGCAGTCAGGAACACTGCACTTGTAATGCAGTCAGGAACACTGAAGCCAAGAACTATCCTCTGGAGAGAAGTGTGTTGTTCTGGCAATGAACAGATCACAGCAGCAGGTTTAAATAGGATGTCCCAAACAACTATTGGCTGATCAGTTCATGTGATCACAGCTTCTGAATCTGGTTGGTTTGGAATGATCACCTGACTGCATCCAAGATGGCCGCGCCCATGCAGCAGGACAAACAGTATGTGTTTGTTTACAAATGAAGGTGTGGAGAATGGGAATGCTGCAGATGACCAGAAGGGACCCAGGTAGCTGTGATATGACAGCGGCGGATGAGGTAAGTGTGGCTAAGATCCCGATTTGTGACAGTACCCCCTCCCTTACGAGTGGCCACTGGACACTTAGATTGGGGCTTAGTTGGAAACTTGCGGTGAAATTTTTTGATGAGAGATGGAGCGTGAACATCAGAAGCTTTCATCCAGGCCCTCTCTTCTGGACCATAGCCTTTCCAGTCGACTAGATATTGTAAGGTTTTATGTCGAAACCGAGAGTCCAAGATCTCTTTAATTTCATATTCGTCACCATGTTCAGTCTGCACTTCAGGAGAAACCAGTTTGGGTGTATAAAACCGATTTAGCACCAGTGGTTTCAAGAGAGAGATATGGAAGGTGTTGGGTACCCTGAGGTAAGATGGTAGATGTAATTTGTAGGACACTGGATTGATGACTCGGGAGATGTTAAACGTTCCAATAAAGCGAGGAGCGAATTTCATAGATGGAACTCTGAGGCGTAGATTGCGAGTAGACAGCCAGACTCTGTCTCCGGGTTTCAAGCTTGGAATGGCTCGTCGCTTTTTGTCGGCCTGAATTTTGTAGCGTTGGGACGCTTTAAGTAGAGATTCCCGTACCTGGCGCCAGTGGCCTGAAAAATTCTTTAGGAAAACTTCAGAGGCAGGTACTGAGGCTGTAGGAAGTGGAGTAAACAAGGGTACCCTGGGGTGTAGGCCATAGACCGTATGAAATGGAGTGGAAGCAGAGGATTCGTGATAATGATTATTATGAGCAAATTCTGCCCAAGGAAGCAGATCTACCCAGTCGTCTTGAGGAGAGGATATGTACAAACGGAGAAATGTTTCTAGGTCTTGATTAACTCTTTCCGTTTGCCCGTTGGATTGGGGATGATAGGCCGAAGAGAAGTTTAGTTTGATCTGTAGTGCTTGGCACAAGGATCTCCAGAATTTCGCCACAAACTGAACTCCTCTATCTGAGACGATTTCTTCAGGACACCCATGCAAACGGAAGATCTCCTTTATAAATTGTTGAGCCAGGATAGGTGCTGATGGGAGTCCACGGAGAGGAACAAAATGCGCCATTTTAGAGAATCGGTCAACGATGACCCAGATGGTATTGAAATTATTAGAATTGGGCAAATCGGAAACAAAGTCCATAGAAATATGGGTCCAGGGTTTGGTGGGAATAGGCAGAGGCAAAAGTTGACCAGCTGAAGATTGTCTTAAACTTTTATGTTGGGCACAGCTGCCACATGCGGAAACAAATTGCTGAACATCCTGATGAAGCGTAGGCCACCAGTAGCTTCTCAATATGAAAGATTGAGTTTTGCGGATGCCAGCATGACCGGCAAATCTGGAACAATGTGCCCATTGGAGCAATTTTTTACGCAGATTCTCAGGAACAAAAGTTTTCCCCTGGGGAGGTGTATTGTCGGGTCTACTGACTGCGATGCTGAGTGGGCTGATAATAGGCCGTGGATCCACAATGATGGAATCTTCATCTTTTACCATAGAACGTGACAGAGCATCGGCCTTGCGATTTTTGGAACCGGGACGGAAGGTGACATGGATATCAAATCGAGAAAAGAATAGTGCCCATCGGGCCTGACGTGGATTCATGCACTGTGCAGTTTTAAGGTAGAGCAGATTCTTGTGATCCGTGTATATTGTGACAGGATAACGAGCTCCCTCAAGTAAATGTCTCCACTCTTCAAGCGCCAATTTGATGGCAAGCAGCTCTTTGTCCCCTATGGCATAATTTCGTTCAGCTGGTAAAAATTTTCGGGAGAAGAACCCGCAGGGATGCCATTGCTCATCAGCTGGTTTTTGGGAGAGAACTGCCCCTACTCCGACAGATGAGGCATCAACTTCCAAGTAGAATGGACAGGTTAAATCTGGTTGCCTCAGTATGGGAGCAGAAATAAATGCTTGTTTCAGAAGTTGAAAAGCAGATTGGGCTTCTTCAGACCACTTGGCAGGATTAGCTCCTTTTTTGGTGAGGGCGGTGAGTGGTGCTACTACAGTAGAGTAGCCCCGAATAAATTTTCGATAGTAGTTAGCAAATCCCAGAAATCGCTGTACTGCCTTTAGTGTAGATGGTTGAGGCCAGTTAAGAATAGCTTGCACCTTCTCTGGGTCCATACGGAGACCAGTACCTGAGATGATATACCCCAAGAATGGAATGGATTCAACTTCGAAGGTGCATTTTTCAAGCTTGCAATACAGTTTATTCCTTCTGAGACGGCTGAGGACCTCTTTAACATGTCTGCGATGGGACTGGATATCAGAGGAGAAAACGAGGATATCGTCCAAATATACCACAATAGTATGGTACAGTAAGTCCCGAAAGATTTCGTTTATGAAATTCTGAAAAACCGCTGGGGCATTGCTCAGACCGAATGGCATGACAAGATATTCGTAGTGCCCATCCCTGGTGTTAAAGGCGGTTTTCCATTCATCGCCACGCCTGATACGGATCAAATTGTAGGCCCCGCGGAGATCCAACTTCGTAAATATTTGCGCACCTTTGACTCTGTCAAATAACTCTGTGATGAGGGGCAGATGATACCGGTTCTTGATGGTAATGTCGTTGAGACCTCGGTAATCGATGCAGGGACGTAATCCACCATCTTTTTTTTTTACAAAAAAGAACCCGGCTCCTGCCGGTGAAGAGGATGGGCGAATAAAGCCCCTTTCCAAGTTCTCTTTTACATATTCAGACATAGATTTTGTCTCAGGGATAGAAAGAGGGTAGACTCTGCCACGCGGTGGGGTGTTACCCGGAACAAGATCAATGGGACAGTCCCAATCCCGATGAGGTGGTAGAGTTTCAGCGGCCTGCTTACTGAAAACGTCTGTGAACTCTTGGTAGGCAGAAGGAACTGGCAAAACTTCCTTATCAGAGGTGGAGCAATGTGGAAGAACACGTTGTAAACAGGACCCGAAACAAGTTGGAGCCCACGCCAGGATTTGTGGAGTCGACCAGTCAATATGGGGGTTATGCGTTTGAAGCCATGGAAACCCGAGAACCACAGGGCTAGTGGCTTCTGGGATGACCAAAAAGGTAAGAGACTCGGAATGCAGAACTCCTATTTGGAGCGTCACTGGAGAAGTCTGATGCGTAATGGTACCCCCTGGAATACGGCTACCGTCAACCGCAGAGAGAAAGATGGTCACTGGAATTTTCTCTAGTGGAATGGCTAGTTCAGCAGCTAATCTGGCAGACATGAAATTCCCAGCTGCTCCAGAATCCAGCAGGGCTGAAATGTATTGGGAGCCTTGAGCGTGTTTCAGAGTGACTGGGATAAGACAGTCCTTGTCTTGTGGGGAGCGAAGAGCCACTCCTAGGCTCACTTCCTCATCGTCAGCTAGGAGGTTGTGTTTACCCGGCTTACGAGGACAATGATGTAACAGATGTCCGGAACTGGCACAGTATAAGCAAAGTTTCTCTCTAACTCGCCGTTCTCGCTCGGTGGGTAAAAGACGTGCTTTGCCTAATTGCATGGGTCCTTCAGGGAAAGGAGACGGTACACGGACCCGTTGAATAGGGTGCAACTTGGGGTGTTTCAGCTTCCTCTTTTCTAGAGCTCTTTCTCTGAACCGAAGATCAACCCGATTGCAGGTGGTAATCAATTGGTCTAGCATTGTAGGTAAGTCCCGAGACGCTAACACATCCTTAATGTGGTCAGACAGGCCCTGCCAGAAAACCGCAACAAGAGCATTGTTATTCCAAGATAGTTCAGAGGAAAGTGTTTGAAATTGAACGGCATATTGGCCCACAGACTGCTGCCCTTGCTGAAGGCGCAGAATATCTAAAGCGGCTGACGTTGTTCTTCCAGGCTCGTCGAATATTCTGCGGAAGGTAGACAGGAAGCTATCAATATCAAATAAAATTGGGTCAGATTTTTCCCAGAGCGGTGATGCCCATGCCAGAGCTTGCCCTGATAGTAGCGAAACAATATAAGCAGTTTTGGTACGTGCAGTGGGGAAATTTCCGGGTTGTAATTCAAAGTGTATACTACACTGGTTGAGAAACCCGCGGCAATTCTTCGGATCGCCATTGTATTTAGCTGGCGTGGGAAGATGGAGTCTGGATGAAGTAAGTAGTGAAGCAGGTATTACTGGCTCAGGCGGAGTATGGGATGGTTGACTGCGGAATAACTGCAAGGTATCCATACGTGTAGAAACATCCTGCAGCAATCTCAAAATTTGCCCCTGGTTAGTTTCTTGTCTCTCAATGCGTTCAGCTAATATTTGGACAGAGTCCTCCCTCGGGGTATGTTCCCCTAGCGGATCCATTAGGCCAGAACAAACTGTCATGGTCGTCTGAATGTCTTGATCCGATTCGGGACCCTTGGGACTAGCTGGAGCATGAGTGAAACAGAACTTAGCAGCCTGGATGATCTTTTTGCTCATTGTAGAATATAACAGAGGAATGAGCAGTCTAGAAATGTTGACAGGAACACTGCACTTGTAATGCAGTCAGGAACACTGCACTTGTAATGCAGTCAGGAACACTGCACTTGTAATGCAGTCAGGAACACTGAAGCCAAGAACTATCCTCTGGAGAGAAGTGTGTTGTTCTGGCAATGAACAGATCACAGCAGCAGGTTTAAATAGGATGTCCCAAACAACTATTGGCTGATCAGTTCATGTGATCACAGCTTCTGAATCTGGTTGGTTTGGAATGATCACCTGACTGCATCCAAGATGGCCGCGCCCATGCAGCAGGACAAACAGTATGTGTTTGTTTACAAATGAAGGTGTGGAGAACGGGAATGCTGCAGATGACCAGAAGGGACCCAGGTAGCCGTGATATGACAGCGGCGGATGAGGTAAGTGCGGCTAAGATCCCGATTTGTGACAAAAACTACATAAAAAGGAAGAAGTTGTTCGCGTGTGCCTCAGCAGTATCGGGCTCTTGCCACATTATATATATATATATATATATATATATATATGTATGTATATTTGTGTATATATTCATTCAAATTTTTCTACATTATAGCACCCCCAGTCCATATCTTTTTTGCTCTTTAATTTTATTTTTTTTCCCCGTTTTGGGGCTGTTTCTTTTATTCATTCTTTTTTTGTTAATTTTTTTTATTCTTACAGTTAATGTGCTGCCCTTTGAAGACTGGATGCATGCATTATATACTGCGTGATCTGTGTTATGTACTGTGATCACTTATTAATCTGCTTATTCATATTTCATTTACCATACATTTCATTTTCCAAACAGACCCCAACATTCCAGGGTCCAGACAAGAAACCAGCAGCAGACTGTGAAAGTTGTAAGAACAGGTAGGATAGAGCAACATAGACCACCAACAGTCTTGCTCTTTTGCCCTGATAATTTTGTTTACTAACCTCTCTTACTCCCTACTTCTTTTATTACCCCTCTAACTGTCCTCTTACCTTCCTTAATACCGTTTCCATCCACTGCTGTGTTTCTATCTTCCATCTTACTCACCTCCTTCCTGCCACCTTCACTCCTGCTCATCCTCTCCAATCTTACCCTCTCATCACACTTTTCATTTTTGACTTTGTGCATCCGACCAGTTTGCCTTCAAGATTCTTGACAAGCTATGCCCCAGAGGGTGCCCTCACCCTCTGTGCCATAGCTAAAGGCTGAATTGCTGCTTTCATAAAAAATGATTGAGTTTGAGCAGTCTCCTTTCTTAACAAAATAAATTTTATGTAAAAAACGTTTTCAGTCTTCTATGGGACCATTATGAATATAGACATGAACATGGGCTCCTATATTCTCTAAAACTGTAGAGTTTGATCTGATTACATATACCCGGCCTGATTCATCTTCAAACTCAATTTTATTGCACATAACTTGTGCAAACGTGCCCCCATATTCAAGTAGAAACAGATCACAGGATATGTTTCCATTTCAATCTGGTTATAAGCTGTGCCTATGCATTACTTGCTGTATGCAGACACACACAACACAGTACAGGATACGTAAATGCATATGTGCAATATAAAGTTCAAACCGAATGGATGCAATTTTTTTTTATCAATGTTACAACTGTTAATAATATTGCACTAATTAATAAAAGTATATTTTTCAAACTTTTTTTTATATGAAATACATAAATCTGGACGTTCTCAGTGTGTTCTGTACATAAATTGCATTTTTATTGTTTGTCTTACATGAAAATACAAGCACCCATGTAGTTATCACTATTAGTCGGGACTTACCTGCCTTATAGCTTGAGCAAATCATACTGTTAAAATACATGTGCCTACAATATGCCCTGAAATTGAATTTACCGCATCTGCATAGGCATGCCCCTGGTATGCTCTTACTGTACATTTCCTACCTCTGTACATCCCTTCCGCTCTTCAAGTTGCAGGTAGTTATATTAGTTGCATTCAAGCATGAATTGCATGCAATTGCATTCATTGGTGTAAGTTCAGTTCTGGTGCATGCACAGACCTTTTTTAACGCAAGATACAGCATGCAGATGAATCAGGCCCAACTGTGTCTCTGTGTATGTATGTGCTTATATATGCAAAAAATGCTATTTCTTTCTGTCCGGGTAGAATTGAGATCCACCACCACAACGAAGAGCACAGCTCAGTGACTTCAGGGGGAACTGGTGAAACCTGGAGCGGCTTGATCTCAAAGACAAACAAGGTAAGCTGTTTTGTTATAAAGGATAAGGTATTTGTTTTGCATAGAGGTTCTCATAGAGATCCGATCCAAACCCATGACTGCTTCTTCCATTATCATGTGTTTACTGCAATTAGTTAAGATGCCATTGAGCTTCCAGGTAGCTAGCGAGGTGCATGCAAGTCTTGATGAGACAGACAGAAACTAAGCAGCAATCCCTCCTACAAACCCAATAATATATATATTCTACATATTCATTTTAGGGGAAGTTTTTCCATGGATATCTATCATCATAAATCTTTCACACAAAAACGTAAAGAAAAAAAAGCATAGAGAAAAGGACAGCTGAAAGTGTAAGAACTCTTGAAAGTGTAAGATTTACGGTTTCCTCTGATTTGTCTGAGCATGAAGGTCAGAAGGAGGGAGCTGGATCTTCAACAATAACAAGTGGACTTGAAATTGATAAAGTTAATGAAAATCTAACTCTTCTTGTTCTTGATGATGATGATGATGATGTTAGTGGTTCAAGTAGTATGCTAACATGAGCTTCTGGCACAGACACTACACTGATTTCAGAACCAATACAAGTTCTGCACACTTACCTTCTGCATGTAAAGTTGATGCCACTAAGGTTTGTTCCACATCTTACTCAAAAGGGAAATCTGATATTAAATTAGAAAGCAACAAGCAGCTACTGAAGTTTGATATAGGCCTTCCTCAACCAGGTTTCTCAGTGACCCAAGTAGAAGATTCCATTTGACAAGGACCAGAACCATATCCAACATTTTTCCCACCTGATAAAGATGGCAGCCAATTTCCTAGTTATATATTAAATTGTCACTTAATAAAACAAAGAAACAGTTCCTTGTGACTGGTTAGTTTGGAGTAAGAGTACGCAATGTCACGGGCACTAGGAGTCTTTGTCTAGGATTACACCAGATGATGGACTTACCAGAGTAATATAGCTGGTACTATGGTTCTCCGGTAGCAGGGTGACAACGGAACAGGAGACTCAGCAGATGGTGAGAGAATGCTCAAGGAAAGTCTATGACTAGCAGCAACTGGTAATGAGTAGATGTATATACACGAGGAACCAGATGGACAAGTAAACGTGAAGAAAGTCAGTGGTCTGCGTATAGCAAGTTGTACCACTGCTATAGTGAGGAGGGATGTCCAGGAGTAGCGAGGAGGTAGTGAGAGTCAGCGGTCTGCGTATAGCAAGTTGTACTGCTGTCTATAGTGAAGGAATGGAATCCAGGTGAAAGTAGGTAACGGGGAAGTCAGTGGTCTGCGTATAGCAAGTTGTACCACTGCTTATGTGAGAGGATACTTGAAAGCTGGTGTCACAGGGAACAGGAGTCAGTGGTTTGCGTGAGCAAGTTGTACCACTGCTATATATATGTGAGGAGGGGCACGAGGAGATGAATGTAAAGCAGAGTATACACGGGGCACACAGAACTTGATCCCACGATGATATCCACAATACAACAATAACTGACAAGCGCTGCTTGAAGTATACAAAGTCACAATAGCTATCCAGGCAATAGGAAACAAAGTCAATGGTAACAATAGCTTCAGTGGATAAGAGGCTCCGGAGAAGAACACAACTCAGTCCAGATGGATATGCAATACCAAAGCAAAGTCAATGGAAAGTATGCATACCGCGGTTTAGGAGAGCAGGATGTCAGAGAGACGTGCAGGGATACCTGAACGGCTGAAGGCCGGCAGGAGGTGAGACCACTGGAGGGAGGAAGCGGTAATCAGGTTGGTGCAGCGCATGACAGGTAATCCAGAATCAACGAAGCAATACTCAGGAAGCAGTAGTAAGTGAAACTGGAAACATGATGAACACGGGAGAGTTGAGGCTGTCTGGTATCCAGTAGTAGTGGTGGAGGCAGCGGAGAGCTGACACGATAAACACTGGAGAGTTGAGACGATCTGGAACTCTGTAGTAGTAACGGAGGCAGCGGAGAGATGACACGATAAACACTGGAGAGTTGAGACGATCCGGAACTCTGTAGTAGTAACGGAGGCAGTGGTGAGCAGACACGCTGAACACAGGAGAGTTGAGACGAACTGGAGTCCGGTCGTAGTAGCAGAGGAATCAGCTAAGTGTAGGCACGATGAACACAGGAGAGTTGAAATGAACTGGAGTCCGGTAGTAGTAGCAGATAGGAATCAGCTGAGTGCAGGCACGATGAACACAGGAGAGTTGAAGTTGTCTGGAAACCACAATAGCAGTAAACAGGAATCAGCAGGAGCTGAATACATGAGGAAACCCAGGAACACCTTCAGAGGCTCATGGGGAATGAGACTCCAAGATCAGGCAACCAGGTAATGATCACAGGTGGTTTAAATAGGGAGGGTTGCCTGATCATCCAATCAATTAAAAGCAACAGGTACTGAAGGTTTGATAAGGGCTGCACATGCGCAGACCCTCAGGAAGGCGGACGGCCACGGTTCCTGAACACACGGGAAATGGCACTCACAGTCCGGTGAGTGACAGTACCCCCCCTTTTAAAGGTGGGCACAGAACACCTGAAACCGGGTTTGTCCGGAAACTTGGTAAAAAACTTCTTAAGAAGAGCTGGAGCATTGAGATCTTCTGCTTTGATCCATGACCGCTCTTCAGGACCAAAGCCCTTCCAATGAACGAGGAAACGAAGAACTCCTCGCGAAATGTTTGCATCCAATATGTGAGTAATCTCAAAGTCCTCCTCTTGATGAATTTGAACTGGCCGAGGTGCTGAAGGAGGGACCAAGAAACGGTTGATGATAAGAGGTTTGAGCAAAGACACATGGAAGGCATTGGAAATACAAAGGTTCTTAGGTAGTAGAAGTTTGAAACAAACTGGATTTATCACTTGAATGATCCTATACGGACCAATAAAACGAGGAGCGAACTTCATAGATGGGACCTTCAAACGAATATTTTTGGTTGATAACCATACACGATCTCCGATTTTCAGTGGTGGAATAGCCCATCTCTTTTTATCTGCAAAAGACTTATATCTGGCAGATGTTTTCTTTAAACAGGTTTTGACCTTAGACCAAATATTTTTGAAGATCTGACAAACAGTCTCTACAGCAGGAACTTGGGTGGGAGGGAGGGCAGGAAATTCCGGAAAAGACGGATGGTGACCGTAAACCACAAAGAATGGAGTTTTGGAAGATGACTCATGATACATGTTGTTATGAGCGAATTCAGCCCATGGAAGCAAATCTACCCAGTTGTCTTGGTTGGCTGAAGAGAACATCCTTATAAAAGTCTCAAGATCTTGATTGACCCTTTTGGTTTGTCCGATTGATTGAGGATGGTAGGAGGATGAGAGTGATAATCGGATACCCAAGGTCTTACAGAGGGCCCGCCAGAATCTGAAAACGAATTGTACTCCTCTATCTGAAACAATCTCGGAAGGACATCCATGAATACGGAAGATTTCTTTGATGAAATAATCAGCCAGAGTAGATGAAGAAGGTAAACCGGTCAAAGGAACGAAATGTGCCATCTTCGAAAATCTGTCCACCACTACCCAAATAGTATTGCAGTTTTTACTAGGAGGAAGATCAGTAACAAAGTCCATACTAATATGGGTCCACGGCTTGGAAGGAATGGGTAGTGGTTGAAGCAAACCCGCTGGAGTTCTGCGGGGAGTCTTAAACTGGGAACACAATTGACACGCAGCCACAAAATCTTTGACATATTTCCTCATAGAAGGCCACCAATAACTTCGAGAAAGAATTTCAAAGGTCTTGCGTTCACCAGAGTGTCCAGAAAAACGAGAAGAGTGAAACCGCGAAAGGATTTTCTTCCTAAGAGCAGGAGGCACGAGGGTTCTCCCAAATGGTAGCACCTTAGTGGAAGAAGCAGCCAGAGAAACACATTTGGGGTCTAATATAGAGTGGTTGGGACCATCTTCAACGTCTGAGGACGTCAGAAAAGCTCGAGATAGGGCGTTTGCTTTTTTATTTTTTGCAGCTGGTTTAAGGGTTATGATTAGTTCAAAACGAGAAAAGAAAAGAGACCATCTTGCTTGACGAGGATTCAAACATTGAGCAGACTGTAAATATGACAAATTTTTATGATCAGTAAAAATTGTCACAGGATGACGAGCTCCCTCCAACAAATATCTCCATTCCTCTAATGCTACTTTTATAGGCAGCAACTCCTTGTCCCCGATGGTATAATTCTTCTCCGCAGGCAGAAGACCCCGAGAGTAAAAGGCACAAGGAGGGAATTTTTGTTGCTCCGATCTTTGGGAGAGAATGGCTCCTAAACCAACATTAGAGGCATCTACCTCTAGGAAGAAGGGAAGCGTCACATCAGGCTGTCGAAGAACAGGAGCAGAGGAGAAGGACTCTTTGAGAAACTGGAAGGCTTGAAGAGCCTCAGAGGACCATTGTTTAGTATTGGCCCCTTTACGAGTTAGGGCCACAATAGAAGATGCAATCGAGGAAAAATCTTGAATGAAGCGTCTATAGTAATTGGCAAAACCTAAAAAATGCTGAATTGCACGAAGAGTAGTTGGCTGAGGCCAATGTAACACAGCATTCACCTTTTCTGGATCCATCTGAAGACCAACTCCGGAGACAATATATCCCAGAAATGGAATCTGGGGCAACTCGAATGAACATTTTTCTAACTTGCAGAATAATAATTTTTTCCAGAGTCTGGAAAGGACCTCTGCCACATGTTGATGATGAGAAGGCAGGTCCTGCGAAAAGATCAATATGTCGTCCAGATAGACGACGACACAAACATATAACAAGTCCCGGAAGATCTCATTAATAAAACCCTGGAAAACAGCGAAGGCGTTACATAACCTGAAGGGCATTACTAAATATTCATAATGCCCGTCTCTTGTGTTGAAAGCTGTCTTCCATTCGTCACCGGACCTGATTCGAATTAAATTGTAGGCACCACGAAGATCCAACTTGGTAAAGATCCGGGCTCCCTTGATACGATCAAATAACTCAGTAATTAATGCAATGGGATACCGATTTTTGATAGTTATGGCGTTAAGTCCACGGAAATCTATGCAGGGGCGTAATGACCCATCCTTCTTTTTTACGAAGAAAAACCCTGCTCCAGCGGGGGAGGTAGAAGGTCGAATAAATCCTCGCTGGAGATTCTCTTGGATGTACTCAGATGTAGCTTGAGTTTCAGGTAACGAAAGTGGATACACACGTCCCCTGGGAGGAGTCTTGCCAGGTTGAAGATCAATCGGACAGTCCCACGAACGATGAGGAGGAAGACGTTCAGACTGAGTTTTATCAAATACATCGGCAAAAGAAGCATACTGCGGAGGAAGTCCCGGTGAACAAGGTGAAATGGAGGATTGCTGTATTTTGAGAGGAACGACTTGAGAGAGGCAACGATGATGACATTCAGGCCCGCAAGACGTAACTTAAGGAGTGTGCCAGTCAATCTGGGGAGAGTGACGTTGAAGCCATGGAAGGCCTAATACAATCGGACTGGTAGTAACAGGAAGAATTAAAAATGAAATTTCTTCCTGGTGTAATACACCAATTTGAAGGGTTACTGGAGACGTACTCTGGGTGATGAGACCATTAATAATGCGTGATTCATCGATAGCAGTCACAGTAATAGGTATTTTAAAAGTAATCACTGGTAGGGACCATTGATTCACGAGGGATTTAGAAATAAAATTTCCTGCAGCTCCAGAGTCAATAAGTGCTTGGGACTTAAACGATTTGGTAGCAAAGGAAACTGTAACATCAAAAGCACAAACTTTTAATTTCGTAGAACATGGAGAGGACTCCAGGGACCCTAACTTCACCTCTCCAGAACTGGTTAGGGCCTGGCATTTCCCAATTTTTTAGGACATGAATTGAGCATATGAGTAGAATCAGCACAATAGATACAAAGTCTATTTTTTACTCTTCGGTCCCTCTCCTCTGAAGTTAATTTGTAGCGACCTATCTCCATGGGTATCACCGGAGATGAAACTGGGTGAACTTGAGGGCTTGAGCGAAGAGGTGCTTTAAATGAAGTTGTTTTTTCAGACTCTCTTTCACGAAATCTCATGTCTACACGGTGGCAAAGAGAAATCAAATCTTCTAGAGAAGTAGGTAATTCTTGAGTAGTCAGTGCATCTTTAATTTTATCAGAAAGCCCCTGCCTGAAGGCGGCAATTAACGCTTCAGTGTTCCACTGAAGTTCAGAGGCTAATATCCGAAATTGAATGATGTACTGGCCTACAGTACGAGAACCCTGACGTAGACGGAGGATGCTGGATGCAGCGGAAATAACACGACCAGGTTCATCAAATACACTTCGAAACGTGGAAATAAATTTGGCACTATCCTGTAATAATGGATCATTTCTTTCCCACAGAGGGGAAGCCCATGCGAGAGCTTGTCCGGAAAACAAGGAAATGAGATAGGCCACTCTGGAACGATGGGTAGAGAAATTGTGAGGTTGAAGCTCAAAATGAACTGAGCATTGATTTAAAAAAACCCTGCATGTTTTGGGGTCTCCATCATATTTTGAGGGAGTAGGCAGGTGTAGCGTGGAAGCAGTAGACACCTGGGATGGCACTGGGGAAATGGAAGAAGGCACAGAAGCATCAACAGTAGCTGTGATATTTTGCACAGATGTTCTTTGGGAGGCTAACGCCTGGCAACATTGCAGAAAATGTTGTTGGCGAACATCCTGTTGTTCAATACAGGTAACCAGATACTGCAGCATCTCTTTAGCTGTAGGTTCCGCATCTGGGTCTGTCATGGCCTGATCTTACTGTCACGGGCACTAGGAGTCTTTGCCCAGGATATCACCAGATGATGGACTTACCAGAGTAATATAGCTGGTACTATGGTTCTCTGGTAGCAGGGTGACAACGGAACAGGAGACTCAGCAGATGGTGAGAGAATGCTCAAGGAAAGTCTATGTCTAGCAGCAACTGGTAATGAGTAGATGTATTATTCACGAGGAACCAGATGGACAAGTAAACGTGAAGAAAGTCAGTGGTCTGCGTATAGCAAGTTGTACCACTGCTATAGTGAGGAGGGATGTCCAGGAGTAGCGAGGAGGTAGTGAGAATCAGCGGTCTGCGTATAGCAAGTTGTACCGCTGTCTATAGTGAAGGAATGGAATCCAGGTGAAAGTAGGTAATGGGGAAGTCAGTGGCCTGCGTATAGCAAGTTGTACCATTGCTTATGTGAGAGGATACTTGAAAGCTGGTGTCACAGGGAACAGGAGTCAGTGGTCTGCATCAGCAAGTTGTACCACTGCTATATATATGTGAGGAGGGGCACGAGGAGATGAATGTAAAGCAGAGTATACACGGGGCACACAGAACTTGATCCCACGATGATATCCACAATACAACAATAACTGACAAGCGCTGCTTGAAGTATACAAAGTCACAATAGCTATCCAGGCAATAGGAAACAAAGTCAATGGTAACAATAGCTTCAGTGGATAGGAGGCTCCGGAGAAGAACACAACTCATTCCAGATGGATATGCAATACCAAAGCAAAGTCAATGGAAAGTATGCATACCGCGGTTCAGGAGAGCAGGATGTCAGAGAGACGTGCAGGGATACCTGAACGGCTGAAGGCCGGCAGGAGGTGAGACCACTGGAGGGAGGAAGCGGTAATCAGGTTGGTGCAGCGCATGACAGGTAATCCAGAATCAACGAAGCAATACTCAGGAAGCAGTAGTAAGTGAAACTGGAAACATGATGAACACGGGAGAGTTGAGGCTGTCTGGTATCCAGTAGTAGTGGTGGAGGCAGCGGAGAGCTGACACGATAAACACTGGAGAGTTGAGACGATCTGGAACTCTGTAGTAGTAATGGAGGCAGCGGAGAGATGACACGATAAACACTGGAGAGTTGAGACGATCTGGAACTCTGTAGTAGTAGTAACGGAGGCAGCGGTGAGCAGACACGCTGAACACAGGAGAGTTGAGACGAACTGGAGTCCGGTCGTAGTAGCAGAGGAATCAGCTGAGTGCAGGCACGATGAACACAGGAGAGTTGAAACGAACTGGAGTCCGGTAGTAGTAGCAGATAGGAATCAGCTGAGTGCAGGCACAATGAACACAGGAGAATTGAAGTGGTCTGGAAACCACAATAGCAGTAAACAGGAATCAGCAGGAGCTGAATACATGAGGAAACACAGGAACACCTTCAGAGGCTCATGGGGAATGAGACTCCAAGATCAGGCAACCAGGTAATGATCACAGGTGGTTTAAATAGGGAGGGTTGCCTAATCATCCAATCAATTAAAAGCAACAGGTACTGAAGGTTTGCTAAGGGCTGCACATGCGCAGACCCTCAGGAAGGTGAACGGCCACGGTTCCTGAACACACGGGAAATGGCACTCACAGTCCGGTGAGTGACACGCAACCTTTGTTCTCCTTTACATGTTTTTTTTCCGGCAAACTCCCTGTAAGACATCGTTCATTTTTGACAACAGAAATCAGTTGGGGACCTTCTAAAGGTTATAAAAAACTGTACAATAAAATACCTGACCATGAAAATAATAAAAACCATCGGACATGTTATGTAGAGTGGTGGAATTTGGAAAACGATCTTAAAAAAAACATTACAGTTCATGGTTTATTATGGGAAAAAATCAATCCAGAATAAAACAGAAGTTTGGAAAGCCTTATTGCAAAGCTTTCTGGATGTAGTTCTGTATTTTGCAGAACATGGACTGGCTTTTAGAGGATCAAGCAACCTAATCGGACATCCAAATAATGGCAATTTTTGAGGAATGTTAGAAGTTGTAAGCCACTACGACCCTTTGCTTGCAGAGCATTGAAAAAATGTAAAACAGGCGCAAATGGAGAAAAAAAGATTACAAGTACATTACTTGTCGGCCGAAATTCAAAATTAATTTATATTGTGTTGTTTAACTGCATTTTAAAGGAAAGAGAAACTGCAAATTATTTTTCTATCATTGTAGATGCAACACCAGACTCAGCACACATGGAGCAAACTACATTCATTTTGCGTTATGTTATTGTCGTAAACAATGAATATCAAGTTTTAGAACAATTTTTGGAATTTGTCATCTGCAAAACAAATCAGGGGAAACTATTGCAGATTTCTTTCTAGAAACACTTCGTAAACTTAATATTCCAATAAATGATTGTCGTGGACAAGGCTATGACAATGGTTTTAACATGAGTGGAGCTTACAAGAGTGTCCAAGGTCGAATTTTACAAGTTAATCCGCTTGCAATTTTTTTCCTTGTGCCTGTCACAGTTTGAATCTGTGTGGTGTCCATGCAGCAGAATGTTGTCTTAAGGTTGTGACAATTTTCAGCATTCTACAAAAGCTGTATAATATATTTAGTGGCAGTCCTCATAGATGGGAAATTTTGAAACAAATTATCGGTGCTTTACTCCACTCCATGTCAAATACACATTGGTCTACAAGGGTAGAGAGTGTCAAACCCTTTGCTGAAAGACTTCCAGGGATCCAAAACGCAATTAAGTCAGTGTTGGAACTGAACCTAACATCAGAAATCCGAACCGATCTAGATTCTGTAAGCTTCTTTTTGGAGTCATTTGATTGTGTCTTGATGGCATCTATTTGGCTAAAAGTCCTTACAGCTATAAATTACAGGAGCACAGTTTTGCAAGCACAAAAGACCACAATTGATAAAGAAGTTGAAAATCTTTCCATTCTGGTAGATGAATTAAAAGCAATCAGAAATAATTGGCAAGCTATCTTAAATGAATCCATACTGGTTCCTGAAAATGTAAGCATACCAACTGAGTTCAGATCTTCTCAGAAAAGTTGTCAAAGAAAAAGGAGAAGATTTTTTAATGAATCATCAACTGAAGAAGCTTTCTCTAATTCAACCCCAGAAGAGATGTTCAAGTGCAAAGTATTTCACATTCTTTTGGACAGCGTCATAGCCAATATGACAACACGTTTTGATGCAGCAAAAGCCATAAATTCTTTATTCAGTATTTTATGGCTCTTCCCTGAGGTAGAGGATGAAGAAGTTCGAGAAAAAGCAAACCAGCTTCAATAAAGATATGAAGATGATATTACCAAGCTATGTGTAATGAGCTAATACACCTTAAATCTATATATAATTTGAATTTAGAAGAAGATTCTCTTTCACCTATCAAACTCCTAAACAAATTGAAGCACCTGAAGCTTGAACCCCTGTTTCCGAATATTGTTATTGCCTTAAGGTTGTTCTGCACCATACCCGTAACAGTGGCTCAAGCTGAACGCTCTTTCAGTTGTCTCTCAAGAATAAAAGATGCTTTAAGATCAACAATGACTCAGAATCTTTTAAATGATTTAGGTTTGCTATCAATAGAGGCTAACTTGGCCAGAAGTTGCGTTTTCTTAAGTATTATCGACTTATTTGCAAGTCGTAAAGCTCCACTGTAATGGATGCAGATAGTATAATTCAGTGCTGGAAAAAGTCTGGGCACCTAGATATTAAGGGTTAAAAGGGTATTTTAGACTGTCAGCGCTCTCTCCTGGTGTGGTGTGTACTAGACAGCCCATAGGGATAGGTGGTGATTCCCACTACCTATATAATTGTAAACCCTTATACTTTTCCCTGGCACTCAAAAGTGGTGGTTATTAAATCAAAAGGTAGTATATGTAAAGTTTAATAAAGATAGAAATTAAAGTACAATTTCATTTACATATTTATTACTTTCAATTAGATCTTTATTAAACTTTACATATACTTTATACTTTTTGATGTAATAACCACCGCCTTTGAGCGCAGGTGAACAACAGCATAAACATCCAGATTTTGCTGTAGTGTGAGCCTTTTAAGCTGCAGTAATGTAAGGTATTTTTTTATGATGACTTATAACTTATTCAGAGTCTTGTTCACCTTTTGTTATTAGTATAGTTTATTGGTCATGCCCTGGGCCGATTAACCTGAGGTCTAACTGGGCTACAGCCCAGGGGCCTCGGGTATACGGGGTGCCCTTGACAGTGCTCAGCGGCATTATTGATTGGTGCGGGGGCGCTCCCCCGAACATTGCTGTTGTTTATTGTATTTATTTGTTCTTTACATTAGAAATGTATAAAATAAAGTTGTTTGGTTTATATTTGTCTGTTTCATTATAACATCTACAATTCTTACACTGATGATGTTTTTAGGTCACAGTCCCACTGTCCTGAAAGTCAGGACTGCTGGAACATATGTCATGCTCCGGCTAGCGGGCGCTGCACACTTCTGCCAATGGTGTACGCAGCAATGCAGGGTTTTATCGGTAGGAGGGTGGACTAGCTATTTTAACCTGCTAGGCACACCCCCAATGATGCACTGCCACCCAAATGATGCACAACCACGCCCCCAAATTGTATGACCACTCCTATTTGTACGGCGGCGCAATTTTTTTTACCATGCTCCACTACAAGGGGGCCACATGAAGTTGCTGTACCGGGGCCCTAAATTCCTTTTGGCAGCCCTGGTGCTTAGTCAGATATGCTGCTATCCAACCACGATAGGTGAGTGTGTAATAGCTTTACCGGATTGTGCGGATCCTGGTCTGCTTCTGAAGAGTCAACACTGTATTATCATGACCCGTTGTGTGTTGTGTACAGAAAATGCACTGTGTGCCTCATACTCACCAGAGACATATGTCATCTGTCCCTCGTTCAGAGGGTCCCCTAGCTCCCATACATCATGCTGAAAGGTGTTAGTCCTCAGCTACTACTCCATTTGATCCATTGTGAAACTTTGGTGCACTGCCTGAAATTTATCCTCACCCAGTTGAATCTGTGGTATTAAAGTGGAAAAATTGTTAGTAGCTGGCAATGCGTGCTCCTTTAAGCTGTGGTTGTCCGGTAGTAGGGGCAGGCCTTACTGTCAGAAACCAGGGATGACTGCAGATAAATGGGGGAAATTGAGAAGGGGGGCCACACCCCCAATCATGGCAGCAAATTGGAGACAAGCTTGGGGAAACCCACCCAGGTATTTCTAAATGGGGCATGTTAGGGAAGGGAAGCAGGGGAGGGGCGCCTAGCAACAGCCAAGTCACTCACATTGACAGACAAGGGGAGATTTGTGGCAGAAACCAGAGTCTGGGGAAATGAAGTGATGAGGAACTGGTCGGGTGGGGAAGGAAGCAAAGGCAAGATGAGGTGACCGGAGGATGGAGGGGAGTAGAAACAGAAGGGGAAGACATGGCAATGGCGCAAGGTATGGGGAAAAGAGACAGGGAGCATAAAAAATAAAGGGGGATTGTAAAGATGAGAATTACAGAAAGGTGAATGATGAAGAATGTTAAAGACGTGAGAAGGCAAAGAGCTGAGCAGGATGGAGACAAAGGAGGAGAGTGAAAGGTAAGAATAAGAGAAGACAAATTAAACAGTGAAGAAATAAAAGTTCGATATTGATCCTTCTTTGTGTTCCAAGTCCCCGAAATTTTGTGTAGCAAAAAGAGGCCCAGCAACCACTAGGGGAAGAATATATAGGAAAGCTCAAAGTCCTCCCCATGAATTCTATTGGCTGGAGGATGCAAGAAACTGAACCATAAATGGATAAGTGAATGACACTCGCACAAACACATGTGTTTAAGTGTGATCAGCTTTATGGCCTCTCTTAATAATATATATAGAAAAATCTATAGTCTAAGCATATGGACAGTAGATTGATAGGTCCTAGATCATGTGAAATCTGGAAGTAAATCCCCAATCTAAAGCAGAAATTATTAACTAAAGTATGACACTTTACTAGATATTTATTACTGTTGGGCATCTTTCTGGGCATTTTTGCTATTGATGATCTTTTTCGTGGACAAGCTATTCGCTTCTGTTTAGAAACTATACTATACACAGGGTAGCATAGTATTTGAGTTGATAAGCAGGTATAATGACTGAAGCACAAACTGGCATATTATATACCAATACAGGCTGTCATAGAGTATCTAGGGGCAGAGATTGACAATATTTGTTGGCATAGCCTATCATATCAGATTGCCACAATAAATCATGGCATAGGCAGAAACAGTATATGCTGCATAGACTGACATAATATGTGGTACACTGTTTGCTATATTATTTGGTCCCTTTAGGAATAATATGATGCTGCATTAAGCGCATAGATATATGTGAATGCGGAGGATTGTTGAGGTAGGGGCCCTTTTATAACGTCTGCCCTGGGGCCTTTTACTATCTTCATTCACCATTAGACATCACACTCTCTGTATATTTGATTATATTTACAAGATTTTTAGTTTAAATAAAATGTACGCAATGCATATATAATGCTGTACAATTTAATAATTACAACACATTTTCAAGCCTTTTCAAAGCCAAAACATATTTATTTAGATTGATTTGTCTGCAATGCCTGTTTTGAAAAATAGTATTCTCACTTATCTCATAAGCAGGGCATTTAATGTTTGTAACACAGCTGCAGGTTATAATCAAGAAAATGTGCTAATTTATTTAGAAAGATTTCCCATTTATAAAATGTGCTTACTGTACACTAATAGAAAGTGTCAAATAATGTTCTGCTTAATGCAGTTTTCTTTAGTAATAACACTATATAACAGTATTCAATGTAACTGAAATTTCAAACAAGTTTCCCAAGAGACACAGTCACAAACTCATTAGGAACTTGATGGTAGACTGCCTGCCAGCAGTTGGCGTGTCACAAACTCACTAGGCATTTTATGGGAGACTGCTCGCCTACAGTTGGCGGTAATCAGCAAGGAGGCGCGGAATCTAACATGCCTACAGTATTCACAAAGGAAACAGCAAAGAGGTTTGGGCTTAGCTGTGTGGGATGTGCAGGTCACAGCCCTCGATGTCAGTCCCTGGTGAGGCAGCAGGTGAAGAACAAGAGTAGTAAACAAAGCTCAGGGCAGAACCAACAAATCCAACTGAGCCAAATTAGGTGCCAAAAGGATAGTTAGAAACAGCAGAGGTCAAAGCAGGATATCAGCAGTACTAAGCAGGAGTAGGAGTAAGCAGGAACCTGTGTTATATAGGCAGCTCAATACATGGGGCAATCAGTGACACCATCAGTCACTGACTGCCGACAGTGGAAATGAATAGCGCATCTCGTTGCCCGGCAATGGGCATGCACAAACTGGCATAAAGAGATGCCAGGGTCCTTTTGGCAAATATTATCATTATCTAATAGCATTACACATAAACTTTCATGATTTGAATTTTATAATATTGATAGTTTAACAGTCAGATATTCATTGGCTACTTTGTGACAGTAAAAGCTAAACAATTTGAAACAGTTAAAAATTAAAGATAAAAAGCAGATTAGTTGTATTTCTTATACATGTCAACAATGCAGAGCACTCCAATGATGTTGACCTATCAGAGCATGGATTTTAAAGACTTTCAGGACTACTAGTATTGTTTATTTTTAGACCAAAGTTTCAGAAGTTGTTCCAGAGTACAATACACTAATAAACTAAATATACAGTTGCAAAGTGGCACAACTGTGAGCATTTCATGCCTCACAGTGCTGGTATCATGAGTTCTGTTCCCTGTTGGTGGAGTCTGTATGTTCCTCCCGTGTTTGCTTGGGTTTCCAGTCACAGTAAAAAAACATACTGGTGGGTTAATTGGCTTCTGACAAAAATGGTGTGTGTGTGTTAGAGAAATTAAATTGTAAACTTTTAAGGAGCAGGGATTGATGTCAATGACTACATATTATCTAAGAAGCATTGCATAATATGACTGGCACTATATAAATAAACAATAATAAATCAATAGACAAACTAGATGGGACTGTTCATCTTTGTCTTTCATTATCTTTAAATTGCCATTTGTGCATGCTGAACCCACAATAACAAGTTTATTTTTCTTTCCGTATGTAAGAGTAATGTACAACACAAACGAATATCTGAGTTAAGCTATATGGGCATGTGGTTGGGTAATTCTGTCTCCCCCCTTTCTGTTACACGATACACAAACTAGACAAGTCATACATTTGGTGCAGAAAAGCTTACCTTTATAAGGATGTTGGCTGTTATACTAGAGTCTGAACCTATACCTAAAAAGGTATTGTCAGAGGAGACTAATTAATGTTTACTTTGTTTTATACCCAATGGCTGACTGAGTTTGCTTTGAAGTAAAGACCTACATTATGATATATCAATATGGAGATCTACTCACTATTTAACTCATTAATGTGTTAATTAGACTTCAGTAATCTAATTAGGGTTGTTTAAAATTATCTGTGAAATTTTGGTTACTTGGTTATTTCTAGATGCAATGGCTCAAAAATGAAGAATGCCACACAGTTTAATAGTAACAAGGCATGCTGGGCCAAAAGGGATATGTGGATGTAAGCCAATCACTTCACACTCCCATCTAATTTTGGGATGCTTTCTTTGACCTGGTACAATCTACTTCTACTAAACTACAGGTATTTTGCTGTCCTAATTGTTTGCTCAGATGTACCCATTCAGCTTAGACAGCAAATAAGCAGCAATCTGGTGGCAAAAGGAGAGAAAGCTATTTTTCATCGAATTACTTTCCAGCTACATGTGATATAAAAAGATCATTCTCCTTTCACTTCATTCATGGCCACCCTTTGTTGATTTTTTCATTGTCACAGCTGCAAGCTCTTCATCTATAGACTTTCTTCAGAAACCAAACAATAATCAATGTTCCTTGAAAAGAGCAGTGAAGCAACATTGATCATGCTGTGACACAATGTAGAAGATGATATCATTTTATCCACTGGAAAAATTCTAACACACTCTCCAAAACTCAAATACTTGAAAAATATACTAGAAAAAAATCCCAGTCCTAGAGGACAATATTATAGTACGGTAACCTATGGGCTTCATTTAGACTTGCACATATAAACATTGTCATTTTTTCATGCATTGAGCATCACACAACTTTTGTCTTTATCTTAAGCTGTACTTGCGGCACCTTGCGCTTTGAGAGGCAGCAATCAAGTGCAGTATAGTAAGGATATGCAGGAGACAGTTACCCACATCCATTTGGGATATGCTTTTCAGGAGACGTATCTTGGCACATGTGTAAGCCATGTGCATGTTTAAAAATTGATACTGATGACTACTATTCCTTTGCTCCAGACACACTCTGTTAAACTGCATATTGTTATATCTCCCTTTGATTACACCCAAACCTCATTGACATGTTCAGTTTAAGCTAAATTAATAAATAACACATGGACACCAAATGTAAATTTGTCAAAAGGTCACAATTTTATTGAACAAAAATGATGGCGGAGAGAGCAATGTGAGTCAGCCAACAACTAAAAGCAAAATCAAACAGTGGAAGGTCAGATTGTCAATATACCACTGGTCCCAGGATATAATCCTTTACGATTGGCCGGTGCTAAATCTGGTGTCAGAGTGACTACACCTCTTCTGGACTCACAAAGATGTGCCCATACAAAGCAGGTCAAGGGGTCCTCCACACAAAAGGAACTAAAGTCAGGTTACTTTGAAGGGGGCAGTGACCTGCGGACAATCAGTGGTAGCACCGTATGACTTACTCACTGACTGCAATGCTCTCCTGCCTACTGTGCCTCATCTGTAAGAGGGAGAAAAACACTGACATGAATGCAATAAAACAGTTACACTTGAAGGGCTGGAGGGAGGTATTCAGTGCAGCAAACAAAGAGACCCAGCATCCACTGGGGGAAGAATATATAGAGAAGCCTAAGACTCTCTCTGTGGATATTATTGGCTGAGGAATGCAGGAGACTTAACCCCGAATGTATAAGTGAATGATACTCCCACATCACATGAGTTAAGTGTGTTCGACTTTATGGCCTCTCTTGTCATTTAGATTGTTCAAAATTAAAACATATGTCTTACTATTTAATTTGTGGGAGGCAGCTATGTACAACAATGTATACAAATTATACCTGTTATGCTTCTGCTCCAGCAGAATTTTAGCTACTGTTTGTCATGATGCTCCTTCAATGGTGGAGAGATGCCATGTTCATAATGCAGCAGCGTCTGCATTTTAGCTGACAAAAATCAAACTCATCTACTGTCCTAGTATTCTATTCATGGTGGCTGTGCATTTGTGTCTGCATAGTTATCATGGCATCTGTCAGTCAACAAAGGATCATTGTGGCAAAGAGGAGCCTGACATGAGTGTGGGAGTGCTTCTAACCATGCCTACCCTAACTGTAATATGTCCAATAGCCAGTTTAAGTGTAATGGGGTCGCCATATTTGTTAGCAAATCTTGTTGGTTTAAACTGGACAAGAAAGTCTCTGACAAAAATGGTCATTATTTGATACTAGTGGGAGCAATCTGGTTCAGAAAAGTTACACTAGTCTCTCTTTATGTCCCTAGCTCCAATCAATTTCCCTGTCTTGATATTCAAAAAGTCAAAGTTGGCGGCCTGTTTTTAATGAGTGATTTCAATTTTGCCCCTGAGTCGAAACTGGATGGAACTCAGGGTGGCTGGGCCAGGGGGCAGGGGGGTATGGTAAATGGTATCAGACATGACACATTTCCTATAACCTGAACCTTAAATAACACTGAAGTGTACATATAATCATATTATATAAACTAATAATAAACTAAATACTATCTGCTGATAAATCACTGTAGATTGGAATCAATATAAATATGAAATATATAAACAACTAAAAGTTATTAGTGCAAGTGTGTGCGTGCGTATTTTACCGCGTGATCGCTCTATGCCACGTGTAGCGTGGCATACTGAGTGCAATCGCACGATAAAACAATATTAACCAATATACTTTCGTTCATCCAATTATACGACTTCGACACATCCTACTGATTGTTTATATAGTGGTGCAGAATTAGTGGTGCTATATAAATAGCTGCTGCTAATAATGTTCAATATAACTATTTTTCCCATGTCCATAGCTCCTTTTCCTGCATTGATTTGCTACTGACAGACAAATGACACTTATGATATCTAACCTCTACTGATATCCTTCCAATTACCTGGTGTGACCACACTCCTCTTCTGTAGTGAAGGGGGGTCTTATCTAAATTGTCACCCCTGCCCTTGGAGACTGGAGGCTTCTGTATTGTTAGACCCTGAAGGTTTTCAGATTTGTCTGATGGATCGACTTCTTACATGCAAACTAAAAAACTGGAGGACATGTCTGTAGAAATAACTTATTGTAGAAATTTGTTTCAAATAGTAGCGCAGGCACCGATTTATATGATTGCAAATGTAGTGATTTTTTGATACAGTGTTATATTTCTGTATTAGAAATGTACCGATTTCTGACACAATAGACAAAAGTGGGAGGATATTTGTTTTGTAATTTCTGAAACAGGAAATCCCTAACTAGACCTTTTTCATCTGGGAGTGACCAGCAATTGAATACACAGCAGGGGGCAGCTACCTGTATCCTGTCTTGTTAAAAGATAGATGAACTACATGAATAATGTAACCGCAAGGGATTTGGGAACTCACGTAATGATATGACATTTGTAAGTTAAATTGCATTAAATTCAAGATTAGAGAATATATTGCATCCTGTTTGCTAATTATTGAATTTAATATATCAGACATTGTGGTGCCAACTAGGACAGTGGATGGCTTACCTCCTGCCAGGCTAGGGCTCCAAAACTCTATAAAAAGAGCTATGTTTTACCATGTGATGCATCATTCCATCTGAACTTCTGGATGAACACCAATACCACTAACTGGTGTGTAAAAGTTCTTGTCAAGACTCTTGAGCAGTAAACCACTGCTTAAAGATTCTGTCTGAGACTCTTACCTGTTGTGTTCTGTGCCCAACAGATAAGAGTTTATACTCTAATCAGTTCCCCAGCTGTTTTGTTTTGATCCCAACATCTCTGTGTCAATACTCTGCCTGCTACCCAGCAGTCCTGATCCATAGTAAGCACGCCCAACCCCAACTATAAATCTGCCATTATATTTTAAATTTACATCCCCCTCCAATACAACATGGTTTTGCCAAGGGGCAAAGTTATTGGTTTTTCTTGCTTTACTTTCCTTAATGAATCAGGGTTCGGTGTGTTTCCAATCTCTTAAATATTACAAATAGATTTGCCAGCTACTATGAGAAATTATATAAACTTCAAACTAATAGCTCTATTCCACAACTCACACCGAAAACCATCTGATGTTTTTTGAAATCCATAACTTCTTTTTCCCTAATCCCATACTTAGCAGATGCCTTGTCTTCCTTGTGGACTGTAGATGAGATTAAGAGGCTTATTAAATCTTTCTTGCCCGGGCCAGATGGTTTCACTAATAATGTTTTCCTCACATTACAGATAGAGTTAACTCCTTCTTTCACTGCATTGTCACTATCACTTCCTCGTTCCCCAAAGAAATGTTGTAAGCTCAAATTATCACTATTCTTAAACCAGGTGAAGACCCTATCTCCTTCCAAAATTATTGGCCTATTGCATTGTTAAACACTGATATTAAAATATTCATGAAACTCATTGCTACATGGTTAAATCTGGTCCTTCCTCAGCTACTCAAATTTGATCATGTAACCACAGATAAGGTTCAATGGGTATTTATTATAGTAGAAAAATATTCTGTTCTCCAAAAGCCCTTGTTATTATGCTCTCTGCACGCCGAGAAGAAGTTTCACTGGCTCCACTGGGGATATATGTCTAAAGTCTTATCCTAATTTTGATTGACTGGCTCATTTCTAAATGCTATATCCACACATTAGATTGAGCCCCAAGTTGAGAAAATACATCAATCTCCATCGGTGATGCGCGCAATAATTGTGTCTTTTGTCTTTCAAACTGAGTGCTTAAGCTTTTATTGACCACATTGATTTTATTGACTATACAATCTAATAGATGTCAGGAACGTATAATCTTATTATTATCTGCTCTGTCACATGACGTCAGACCCGGAAGCATAGTCATAGATGAAATGCAAGTTTCGCCTATGACTAAACCGTCATTGGCGAAACATACGTTGGGCCAGGCGGCACATCATCTAACATCAGACCCGGAAGTGGTAGGGACTGATCGCGGTGGATGCCCGCTAGCTAGCATTGTGATTACCTCCTTAGAGATACCCAAGGTAGATTACAAACCTCTTTTATTTTATTAACCAAACATAGAGTAGTGAATGTGTTTAGCCATGGGTGTGTGCTCAGTGTTACTGCTTAGAATTTCAGCAGGCAATCTGCATATTATAGTCCTCTCAGTATAAAGGGCTGGCAAGTGACATAGATTTATGACATAGAGTGATACGTAGATTTATGTCTGCTGTTTCTAATCTCTGATGGAGGAACTGTGGTGCGGTTGTGAGCTTATTACATACCTTTTGGAGCTGTCTGACCATACAAACTTTCTGGTCTGAAATGTTTGACCTAATTAATGGGGTGGTGAATATAACTGTGACCCTTTCCCCAGAAATGGCCCTTCTACATATATAATTCCCACCCCCTCCCCCTGCAAATCCCTATCACAAGCGGTATGTCGTGGACCACATCCTTATTGCTACAGGAACTGCAATTTCCCAATTTTAGAAATTTCCTCCCCCCTGCCTATTTTGGTAGTCACAGGCAAACTTCAAAAAAAGCCATTTCATAGAGATCTTCGGGTTCCCGTACTCATCATCTGCTTCACCTCCACTTATCAAATGGCTTGATTGAATCACTTAATAATTTGAGCTTCTAGCCCCTCCACCTTCCTCCTCCTCTCTCTGAAACATTTTTTTGTACTATTTACTTGTACTATGTACTTGATTAGCTATGAGTTATCTATTCACCCTTTTTTGTCATCCCCCTATTTATTTTCTTGGTTCCATTTTTGTAGTGTGTTTCTGTTTTTCGCCTGTGCGAAAAAGCAATTGCTCATGAACACAAAGCCACCACTGTGAAGGAGCACTCGCTCCAGAATGTGCCCCCCCCATGCACAAAGATGTCATCACTGGGCGGCGTCAGTTGGCAATGGTAATCCCGGAGAGTGTTAATTATGCCCACCTTCATGCACATGCATCGATCAGCACATGTGCAATATTAATGGCACAGCAATAGCACACACCTGGGGCAGGGTATCACAGTTTTACAGGGGGCCAGCAAAGCTGATGGTTCCTATGTACTCTCTGCCTATCTCCCCCACTTAACAACCAGTTTTTCTGGTTAGAAATATGATTTGCTTAGGCCATTGCTTATTTAACATTTCTTAAGATAGAATAGGCCTGGTTCATTCTGTACTGGGACTCCACCTACTTTTGGGGGTGAACTATAAAAACACTGAGAAACTAATGCATCTCTCTCTCTCTGGGCTAGATTTACTAAGCTGCGGGTTTGAAAAAGTGGGGTTGTTGCCTATAACAACCAATCACATTCTAGCTGTCATTTTGTAGAATGAAAGCTAGAATCTGATTGGTTGCTATAGGCAACATCCCCCCTTTTTCAAACCCGCAGCTTAGTAAATCTAGCCCTCTCTCTCTCTCTTGCCTGAGGATGGCTTCACTAAATAACATCTCTCTATCCTTCCTGCTGCAACACATGGAATTGCACAAACAATCCTGGCTTAAATATAAGGCTGAGCATGAGCTAATCTAACTGTTTAACATGGAATACATAGGTAATTGTGTTGTGCAAGTATGTTTTGTATGTTGTATTGTTAAGTGTTAGAAAATGGCTGTTTAGCATTGTTTGTAAGTGACTTGAGAACATAGAAAATGGTTGTATGGAAAGTGACTTGTAAGGGACTGAAAAAATAAGTAATGAGATTGTTTGGATTAGAAAGTGAAATAGACTGTTATAAGTGACATTGGGTTTTACAAAAGAAAAAAAGGAGGGGCAAACATACACATTAAAGCATCAATTAAAATGTAAATATCTGTGTAAAGCATACAATGTAAAACAAAACAGTACAACAATGGGGAAATTAAAAAGGTTGAGTAGAGTTAGAGAGAGGACAAGGAGAGAGAAATTCACTGGTTGTAGAAAAGAAAGAGTGGGTAGACTGAAGAATCAGAGCATACAGCATATGGGAATGACAGGTGAAGGCCTTAGAACGCCAAGGCGGCAGCGGACCCGTAGTTCTCAGTCCAAGGCACTCCAAACGATGTTAAATTGGCAGGGGTGTGGTAAAGGATGCTCATGATGTATTTCATGTAGTACAATGAGAACAATGTAGACAATGAGAATAATGAAGTGGCTTTCTGAACTTCGTCAATGATACCACGTCAATGGTATAAAAAAAATAAAAAATAAAAGGGTTCACATATAACACTTTAATAACACATTTGAAGTAGGCAACACATTGTATTTGATGTAAACTATGTTATGCTTTCTATACCTTGTTATTATATGTGTGAAGACTGTTACTGAAAATAGCAATAGTTAATAAGACATATTATCTTAAATAAGACATTGTGGAAAATCTGTATTGCTATAATAAGCATTATTCCCTGTATTATACTGTGTATATCAGAGTAAATTGAGCAGATATCAAAATAGTAATGGGTTTAAACTGGAGCCTACCCTTTGTTAGTAATATATTAAGATAGGTATTAAAGAGATTAGCATACAGTATATTGGCCTTGGATCTTATGTGCTAAAGGGAGCAATAAGGTACTCTAAAGAAAATAGCACTGGTTTGTTTGCATACTTTTACACCCTGCAATTTCACAAATTCAAGAAAAAACTTTATAGTCATAAAAATGCATTATACAAATACACTCAATGGGATTTTTTAATCTAAAAATTCATAAAAACCTGCTATGGTATTTTGATATTTGAACTGCAGTAATTGCTCTATTCAGTAAGAGACATCCACCTCATTATGTATTGTTTTGTATTTGTATGTATTAATCAAGTGCACTCACCTCGTTACTTAGGAAACTAAAATGTGACACCAAGGATAATTTTTGTAGCATACCTAAATAACTTTTAAAGGCTGGTCATATAACAGCCAGAACAAGTTTAGGGGGTATACTTACTAAACTGCGGGTTTAAAAAAGTGGAGATGTTGTCTATAGCAACCAATTAGATTCTAGTTATCATTTATTTAGTATATTCTACAAAATGACAGCTAGAATCTGATTGATTGCTATAGACGACATCTCCACTTTTTCAAACTCGCAGTTTAGTAAATATATTCCTAGGAATTATTAAGCAAAATAGAAAAGAAATGTGCCCTCGCTCTGTTACTTGAAATATAAACAAATAATTGTTGTGGAATGGCGTAAATCTGTTTTCACATTGAATACTGGATATTTCACTTCCTAAGCTCACAGAGCACAAGCCTCTACTAATCTCCGTTCCCTGAAACTATGTAGGGCTCAGTGTTAAACCTTGCATGATGGCACAGAAAATACTTTCATTCCAGATAGATTTTTGTCCATTGTCATATAAATCTCAAAGGATAATATGAAGACAACTTTGTGCTTTCCAGTTACGTAGGTCACTGCACGTGTAATGATTGTACAAGATGCTTTACTGAGAAGCTTTTGTATAGTTTATATATGTATAATGTTGCCATTGCTGCTTCTTGCAAGTCTCCGCATGTCAAGGTTGCTGTGAACAGTGTTGCTCTTTATAAATTCAATGGAAAAAACACTGGACTGTTTCAAAAATACCTACAGTGTAATACTTAGTACCCCAAATGCATTAAAAAATAAATGGCAGAATATAAAATACGCCAGTAAACACATGTTGGTTTCTAACCTAAAATCAAACAATAAAAAAAGGTGTCCCATCTGTTTAACCACTTGCCGATCAGCCCCTGCACTTGTACATCAACACTGGCTGCATGTTATTCTGAGACGATGTAGAAATAAAAATTTCCTAATGTGCCAACTCTTTGATATTTTTCTCCCACACACAGCTGTATCCTCATTTACTTTCCTCTAAAGTGTTAGTGTCTAGAGCATAGGTGCCAGTTCAGTGGGTGCTTAAGCTTGTGGCCATGTGCAGTTAATACATATGTAAACTTTGTCTTTGCCTAGGGGGATAACCTGTTGAGAAAAATATATATAAAAAAAAGGTTCCTGTAAAATTTGTAACATTAGTTCACTTGCTTTTAGAACAGATGGAAGACATTCATTGGATATATTGCCGGAAACAAATTGCCATCATAAAGAGGGGCACAATTTTCTAAAGTGAAATATTCACTCAGTTCTGCATTTGGATGTGAAAGTTCATGCATTTTGCCTACTCATTGACAATAAAGTCTGTAAAATGCTTATTTCAAAATACATTATGAAATGCCATTGTTGGGTATGGCAAAGTAAAAGGGCAATTGAAAGTTATATAGCCTGCATTGTGTATTACTTTTAAACTGCGTATTCCATTGAAAAATTTAATTTGCACAAACTTTCACAGTGACTTCATTCAACCCTAGTCCTGGGTAACATTGTTATCTCTTTTGTTTACATAATTTAAAAAATGAATAAATTTAAATAAGTTTATGACAAAAATATAACACTTGTTTATCTTGTGGCTGAGGGAACTTTGCTGCCATTAACAGCTCTGTTAATGATTTATTAATCAGCTATTTTGGCTTTGAGGCATGTTAAAGGGACAAGCTGTGCATCTGTTTTTTTTCTGCTTTGAAAGACCTTTGTTATAAATATGTGAAAAAATAAGCTGTGTGCCTACTATCTAGATTGTCATTTATGGCTCCAGACAGCCATAGGACCCCTCACCAGATAATGAATAAAAAGTCAAAACTTTAGGGACATAAATACCATTTATCTAATAAACTGTGAAACTATAAAGTGCAAAGAAAATGATGGCAATAAAGCAAAACTGACAAAACAACACGAATGCTGTTCCACACTGGGAATCGTGTATACAGAAAGAAGTGTTCATTAACGAAGTAAAGAAAATTGGTAGCATAAATAACCAAAATGTGTCATTTACTAAAAGTGATGACACCTGTTGTATTAATATTAAAGTAACTAAAAGATGCTTCCAAATGCAAAATGAAATATTAATATTTTTATGTTTGTTATATCATTTTTTAGGCTCCGCGCATGAAGTCACTGGAAAGAACCAATATAAACCAACTCCAACATCAGTGTTATTACTCATTGTGTAAGCTTAAACTTTACCTTTAGAGTTGAAATTAAATTTATGTATTTGTTGTTTGATACTTGCATTTCCAAACACCTAATTTTCCTAATAATGATAATAATAATAATAATTATTATTATTATTATTATCCTTTATTTAAATAACACTGATATATTATAAAGTGGTATATATACAGGGGAACTTGATACAAATAAATTACATACATGGCATTAAACAGATGGTCAAGATAACCCTGCCCAAATGAGATTACTAGCTAAGAGGTGTGGAAAACAATTGATACCTAAGGAGCGGAGAAACAATTGTAGCTATTGGTTGGGAAAGCAAGTGTGGTTACTTTAAGGCAAAAGTATTATTAGCCACCAATGTTAAATCAGCCATTGGCGACTGACGTTTTGTGCAGCTACCAGTGGTGTGGTTCGGATGGAATAAGGAGAGACAATGGAAGGTGGATACATAAAAGATGAAGTAGTCATTGTACAAATGTTAAGACAATTAGCTGCTGGCAACCATGACTGTCCTTCACCATTTATATTAATCGAACCTCCTTCCTGCTGTATATGCTTTCAAATGAAGTACCAGTAAAATGCTGTCAAAACCAAAAGCGCTCCCGTCGCCCAGATTATTCTTGAACTCAGGTCACAGTCTTGGGTTTGCAGACATATTTTTCCACCCACTCCTTGTGGTTTTCCGCCAGCTCTGAGTAACTATCAAGTTGTATTTTAATTCACATTTGCTCACAGTGCCTAGGGCAGCATCCAGTCCAACAAACAATCTAACCACATTCTATCACCATATGTTTGCCAAAAATAAAATTAAAGTCAAGAAAGATGGTATACAGAGAAAGGATCATTTAGAAAGGGGAAAGTGGCTGCTTGGCCAAGTAATTACCGCTTTGGAGTTGCTCTGTACCTTGATTTGTGCAAAAAAACAGATTTCCACCAAAATGCTTAGGTTTGCCAAGTAAAATAGGCTCATTTGTGGAGGAGCAGAAGTTTGCACAGGCAGAGGTGGCGACAGCATTGCCACTGAAGTGTGGAAGTGGTGCACATTTTGTAGCAGTAGATTATTGTAATGAGATATAGGTAGAGAGGACAATTTTTCAGGCATTGTTTGCTGTGCCCATCCTCTCCTCCTCTATAATTAGATTTGAATTCTGCACCAGCTCAAAACTGACAGATGCCATGGATGATCCTATACTTTGAATGAGACAAAACATTTTCTATGAATAGAGCCCTGTGTAATTAAAAAAACAATAATTTTAGAAAGCAGACAGCATGCATTACAAGGCAGACTCCGGGCAATGTAAAAATATGCTTCACATTACACAAAAGTAACACATGTCCAGAAGGCACCCCACACTCATGATTTATTTAAGCCAGAAATGGCACTATTATTTTAGGAAATAAATGTACTATTCAATTTAAAGGGTTTGTACTAAAGTGGTAGGAAGCTAGACTTTCATATGATATTTACAATGCAGGTCCCTACTCTCTGCAGATTTAGTTGCACTTTCAGTTAGAAGAGGGAAGCAGTGAACCTTAACCAAGATGCTTTAACTGTGGTTTGTAAATAAGACTCAGTTCATATTTAACCCACATACAATACTAATGTCAATGGAAAATAACCATACAAGATTTATGCATTACAAGTGTCAGTGATATTCCTTACGTTGGAAACCAGTACGGCAGTATATTTAGCTGTGAACAGGTGCAGACTCATAAACATATTCTATCTCTTATTTATTTTATAGCGAGCATATTTACTTTTATTGTTTTAAACTATTTTGAGGGTACAATTAACATAATTCAGACTGCCAATTAACTGCAGAACTTTTCTATTTGGTTTATATATTCAGTATGCAGATGAGAATAGTGTAGGCATGTTTGTTTGAGAGAGTGGTAAAGTGAACTTCTAACCAGGATACACTTACAGTTATTGCTTTATTCCTGTTTCAATTAAAATGACTTTCTGAACATTTCAAAAAACAGTACTAATATTCCTGATTTCACGTGACTTAGAGGTAAGGATTAGCAAAGGAGGTTTGTTTCTGCAGTGGTACAACCAAGCAGGGCCATCTTAACAACATTATGGGCCCCCGGGCAAAGCAGTGCACCGGGGCCCCTACATATATATATAATATACGTTTTTTTTTTGCAGGATTATTTATTCTAATAAAGAGCCCTGCCTATGGGGCCCCCTTGCCCGTGGGGCCCCCGGGCACCTGCCCATTGTGCCCAATGGAAAAGATGGCCCTGCAACCAAGGCGCAACAAGCAGGAATGTAACAATGTATTTGTAGGCAATAGTCTACACACAGATGGAGGGGTCTCTTTCTGTTAAACAGTGCGACAGGAACAACTGTTACCTGGCATGTTAATCCCGACACCTGCCTTAAGCCACACCATACCACATCATATATGTGAGTGGATACGGCCAGTGCAGTGCAAATATGAGTGTCACAGTGTGCCACATGTATAGACATTTTCACAGTTTATTAATGCAACAGACAAAGGTATATCTACAGAAGTAAGAATACAATTAAAATGTATTCAATATACAGGTTCAAACTTTTCAGCAAAACTCCAAGGGCTAGATTTATTAAGCTGCGGGTTTGAAAAATTAGGGATTTTGCCTATAGCAACCAATCAGATTCTAGCTTTCATTTATTTAGTACCTTCTACAAAATGACAGCTAGAATCTGATTGGCTGCTATAGGCAACATCCCCACTTTTTCAAACCCGCAGCTTAGTAAATCTAGCCCCAAGTGTATTGATAGTGTTAGCACCAAATTACATAGTATTCCTATTCTCAGGAGGAGATTAGACATGCACCATGTACACTTAAGTGGTGCCCAGCTATTTTGCAAGTTAAGATCTTTATCTAATGTTCCCTGTTACAGAAAGAGTTTGATGTATACCACCATTTCAGATCAGTTTTACAGCATGTACTGGGGTTAAACAGGACCTTTAGGGAAAATAGCACAACATAACAAATAATTCTATACAATATACAATTCACCTATACTGACATTTTGCCAGATTACTGTTCTTTATTTTCCTAATCATTATCTCCCATACATGGTTATTAAAATTTATTTTTTATTTACTTTCACTGCAATTTCATCCTTTCTTTGAAATGTGATGTGTGTGAAACATAATATTCACTTCTAAAGTCATAACAGACACCTGCTGGATAAGTGAAGTCACTCGCTCAAACAATCCAGCAACCAGAGAGGATTACAGTAGCTCGCAACCGCTGCCACTATCAGTGAAACAGCAAGTAGCAGACAGTTAATTTTACAAAAACTTAATGGAGCGCACGACTCTAGCTGTTTAATACAAGCACTGTCAAGGCATGTAAGCAAAAAGTCTCAGCTGTCACCAATGACAAGCTGAGCAGAATTATTTGTCATGCTAGAACAGATAAGACATTGGTAATATAATGCATTATCCTGCTTCCATAAGGCTCCATGATATTGCCTTAGGTATGGAACAATGCATAGTATACTTTATATTTTACTAGCTCCTGTGGCTATGATTTATACAGAATATACATACATATATTATGTAATTTTTTTTACTCCATGCTGCATTTAGGCATCTGTGCTACATTCCCTATTATAATTTGAAGCCTGTTATTAGAGACTCTTGTGGATGCAGATGGAAGGCATAGGATGGATTGCCCTCTAGTGTCTATTTCCTTTTGGTCTTTTAGGGACACTTGTCTCAAAGAAATAGAACACTGCACTGCATTGGGAAGCAGTATAGAAGAAAGGAAATTAGTTGTACTATCTAACATCTGAATTCTATTTTATGTACAATACATGTCAGTACTTAAGATATTGTATCTGGGATGTAACCTCTGTTTTCAAGTACTCCCAAAAGTCCGTGTTTTAATTATTTACCTAATTGAAAAAAAGTGGCATAATTTCTGACGCTGTCAAGCAGATAAATTCACCTCTACAACTAAGGAAATGTTCATAACGTGGGCCATTGAGTTAACTGATTTCAGAGTTGAGAACTTGCCCTAGGAGATGCTTGCTGCAAATATTTGTTTACATTTACTTTCTTCATAAACTTCTCAACATCTTAAACTTGTTTTATTTGACAAGAACATCCTGCCCATATACTTTTATTACCTCTTTTACTTACTATATTAATTTTTAATGAGTGCATCAGTATACCTTTTGATGTCAATACTGATCTCCTGCAAGTCAGTATATCACCAGCTATTAAAAAGGCAGGGATAGAATATCCAATCAGATCATCAGAATGTTCATAGCAGTACGGATTATTAAATAACATGAATACGTTAATTTAAATGGTGATCAGTCCACTTGTTTTAAGGTAGAGAAGACAGTCACAAGGGTAGTATCATGATATGAGGAAGAGATGAAGGCAACAGGAATCCACAGACTGAGAGTTATGTATTTAAAGGAGCAAGGTTTTCCAATAGTAAAGAGATGTATTCCAAGGTTCTTGTAAAAATTGCTCCTGGGAGATTGTGGGGTCAAATGACGCTCCGTATGCAACATAGTTTATAAATCTAATTTGATTTATTCTTTTTGTTTTAACCTGAATCTTGTATTAAATATCCAGGAAGATAGTAGGGCAAAAGGGATGTATTTTGTTCATATAGATACATTGTACATTGTACATACTTACATAAGTACAATGAGTGTGACTAGTTGTAAAACGTATTTTCTATGGTACACTGATATGTGCAGTATGTTCTGCATTGTGTTTTTCCCTAAGCACTGTATACCTTTGCAGTGGTAATCATCATAATGATAGTGATGCCACTGACGACGACAACACAGACAACAAAAATCCGATTTGAAAAATGACTATAACAACCGAATGCAGGCTTACCATAAAAATGACAATTTACATCGCCGACCTGCTTCTGTTACATCCCGAACCCTGGCAAAGATGGCAGTTTCTGTTCACGTCACTTTGCATAGTGACTTCCAGTTTTCTGTATTTAAAGCGGCAATGCCAGCAGCCGTGTCTAATGTAAAACTGTATAGCCTGTTAAATGACCTAGTAAAGTCTTTGGCTGTTGGCATTGCCGCTTTGAATAGAGAAAAGTGGAAATCGCTATGCAAAGTGGCGTGAATAAAAAATGCCGTCTTGGCCATGGTTCAGGATGTAACAGAAGCAGGTCGGCGATGTAGATTGTAATTTTTCACCAGACACTCTTATCCTACTGCTAAAAAAGCGGAGATGGTTTGACTCTAGCAGCACATACAGCTCCCATTTCTTCCAGCCCTCAGCACAGTGGAACCCAAGCTAAAGTAGATTCCAGTAATGGCTTATCTGTGTGGAGTTTGTATGTTCTCTCCGAGTTTGCATGGGTTTCCTCCGGGTGCTCCGGTTTCCTTCCACACTCCAAAAACATACTAGTAGGTTAATTGGCTGCTATCAAAATTGACCCTAGTCTCTCTCTCTGTCTGTCTGTGTTTGTGTGTATGTTAGGGAATTTAGACTGTAAGCTCCAATGGGGCAGGGATTGATGTGAATGAGTTCTCTGTACAGCGCTGCGGAATCAGTGGCGCTATATAAATAAATGGTGATGATAATCATGAATGACTAGGTTCCTGGTGCTCATGCAATCAAGAGGTGGTACCACAGGCATGTAAAATTGTACAATAGATTTCTCACTGTCTTTTAAATCAGATGGTAATAATAATAATGAGGGCTGTGGCATAAGGCACATTTTCAGGGTACAGATATACAGTTTATTTAGTTTGAGATGTATCTTCTGTGTGTGTAATTTAGAGCAACAAACCTTTTGCTCTTATTAAGAGATTGACTTTACAAGTTATCTCAAAATTCCCGTTGCCCTTTTATTAGGTGATTCAAATTCAAAGCTATCAAGGCAGGCAATTAGGCTCCTTCATCACAGAAATGTGAGGGTTTCATCAATAATCAGCTCTGCTCTGCTTTTAGGCCTTATAACACACCAATGAGCTATTGTTGGTAGCCTAACCTTTTGCTGACATATCAGATATCAGGGGCTGGATAGCTGGGAACCATCATATCTCAATTGGCTACATACAAAGAGTAAGCACTATACCAGTTTGCGTAGTGGTACCATAAGTGAAATCACCGATTGTGATTTAAAAGAACTGCTTGTGATTGGCTCGTTATGAAATATCTGCTGATGCTAATAGGTGCTTTCTGTATTGCTTATACACATATTATGCTTTTGGGTATGTAACCATTTTTTTATTTATTACAAAAAAAAATTACTTACACAAGATGGGAATTTGCTTTTCCTGTATTAAAGAGATTTTTCAAATGTTATTATTCCTAATATTGAATATATATTTTGCAAACAAAACAAAGATTTATAAGCATAAGTGTATGTGCCGTATGTCTGGCGGAAACCAGGAGCATAGGCTACCGGTGCAGCAGAGGCGGAACTAGCCAGCTGTGGGCCCCGGAGTAGGGACGTTGGGAGGAGAGAACCAGGGCTCACAACTCGCCAGTTCCCTATTATCTCCATGGGCCCGATACAATGCATCTGCTGCACCAATGGCAGTTCCACCACTGCAGTGCAGACCTGTACGGGTCTTGCAATAATTGCTGCTTGGCACATGCTTGCAGTTACAGCTTTTTAGTGAACGCAATTTGTACCTATGATTTGTGGTGCAATTGCGGCCAACTATGCATCAGATGCTATGTATGTATAGTTATTAAAAGTCCATTTGTAAAAAAAAAATCTAGCAGCAGTATCCAACTATTTTTCTAATAAAATGTTATATAACCGCCTAACAGTCAAATGTTCCAGTTGCTGGTCCTACCCTTTGACAGTTACAATAGACATTTTTAATGTATGTTGATGAGGAAAACACATACAGCCATGTATTATCCTTGTTAATCAACTTGGGGTGTTTAAATCACAAAATAAATCTAAATTTGACTTTTGGGATAAAAATAGATACATGGTGGCTGGACTATCACATTCATGATAGTTATGTCTACATCCAGGAGTCCTTTGAAACAAACCTTCAAGAGTACGTAGGTGATGGCTTGTCAGACGCAATCATCACTGGACCCCAGGCAGGGGTAGGCTGGGCTGGGGGGCAGGGGGACATTTGCACCCCATGCCAGTCCCACCTTGGGCTGGGTCACTGGCATTTTTTTTCCTTTAAAATGTTCCTAATAGGCAACTAAGTCGAGTCTTGCCCCCGGGTTAAAATTTGACAGTCCTCCTCTGACCCCAGGGGTTAAATGTATCAAGCTGCGAGTTTCCGGCTGGTTTGAAAAGTGGAGATGTTGCCTATAGCAACCAATCAGATTCTAGCTTTGATTTTGTAGAATGTACTAAATAAATGATAACTAAAATCTGATTGGCTGCTATAGGCAACATCTCCACTTTTTAAACCCGCCGGAAACTTGTAGCTTGATATACTTACCCCCAGATGTCAATGATAGAATGGGTAGTTCAAACCATTTGTTTCTGGGCCTGTGATCTCTACACACATCATTCAGAGTGAACACGGCCTCTTGTGTGTTTTCTGTGTTATCACACCTTTAACAGGACACCTTCAACACAACTCAAAATGTAGTTAGGTGATCTGCATCAGGGCTCCACTGCTAGGCAGCACTAATGAGGTTACACAGGCTCGCAATTTTGCAACTATCTAATCCTAATTAAACTATTTAAATACAAATGCACAGGTAAGGGATCTGTCATACAGAATGCTTAGGTGTTACAATTCTCTTTTTTTTTTTCATGCAATTTGGAGCACCATGTCTAGAATATAATAAAAAAAAATTTTTTTTTAAATGATCACTGCCTATCTCCAAGTTTTTCCTGACATGCCGGTCCTCCATAATATGTTTAGCAGTGCTCCTCAATGTGACTGTAGCAAACAATGCTCAGTTATCAAGTGTGTATGCATGAAATTGTTCCTGAACAGCAACTATTTTATTTTGTCTCATTTTTAGTTTCCTGAAAAACTCTGGCTAACAGGTTTCCAGATAAGAGATCCTTCACCTTTGCAATTTACATTGTTATGTAGTTGTGTAAAAAGTTGATGCACATATAAATTTGCCTTGCTAAGTATTCCTGCTGTAAGCTATCAGAAGACATTGTGAATGAGCATGTTTGGAATCTGCTTAGTTTCTTGTGTTCCGTGATGGTTAAGGTTCAGTCTCACTGACCCAGTCCATTAGATAATCACACTCTACATGAATACTTAATGCTCATTACACCTTCAGAGTGTACAGCACCTGGCTGCAAATATAATGTGATTGTTAAGCTACGGATATTGAAGTATGACTTAGCTTTGAATTTTAATTAAGTTAATCTGCTCTTTTAACCTTTCCCCATACATTACTTAAGTTACAAGCTGTCCTGTATTTGATCTAGTGTTCAGTATGAAATTGTGCATGCATTAGTCATTTCTTAATCTATCCAAATGAAACCCTAAAACTACTGTAGCTCAAAATTCCCAAAAGAGCAGTTATCTGATCTTTTTGCACAGATTTAACAACCCATGCTTGTAGGAAATAACATGCTATGTGTAAAGGTTCAATAGATTCTGGCTTAAGATGACACTCTTGATACTTTACTGATAAATTCCAATTTGTTCAATCAAGCTCTTTAGATGTGTTTGGAAATTAAGGTAATACATTCTGCCCATATTGAAAAAAAAAAACTGAACTCAACTGTATTGCTGAAATGAAACATTATTTACAGGTTCATAAACACGGTCGATAGTTGGATTAATCACTACAGGTAGTGTACATATTGACTACGCTGTCTCTAATTTCTAGAAATACGAAATAACATTGTCTACTATTCTATTATGACATAGCTTCCAGATCTCTGACACAGAATATAAAACTTCCTTCCTAGATTAAGCGTACCAGGCTGTACTATTTTGCAGTACCTAATACAATTTGTTGTCATGAAATAGAAGACAGCATCGCGAAGAACTGAAAACATAATTATTTTTTACTTTACTTCAGATGGGGAACAAACTATCGCTTAAGCCTTACCACAGATATATTACACATAACAAGTTCTCTTGAGAGACATGGCAGGAAAGCTGTTAAGCTTTCAGACCTAATGCTGAATGGCTAAACTCCCATGAGCATTCTTAAATTTTAAAATAGATGTGCACTGTAAAGAAATCTTGTGTAACCTTCCAAGAAAACAGAATCAGAATATTCTATAGAATTGTATGTATATATGAAAACACATATTAATAGGCACAGCAAGCATACTCAGTATTACCACAAAGACAGGATTGATGATAAATGGTTTGTGGAAGAAGATTGAAGTTCCTGATATGGGGCAAATAACCAGAGTTATCTTTATATTAACATAGCAGTTGTTGTGAGATCTCAGTGTGCTGACCAGGTTAAAATGTCAGCATTGGGACAGTTGAAAGGCAGTAAAGTCAACAGTCACAAGTTCGACATTCTAACGCCAATGTCAGTGACAATGATGGCACAATGACTGTCAAATTAAACACGTGTACATTAACATATATATAAACAACAACAACACAGCCAGCCCCACCAAACAGATTAAACCTGATGCCAGCCTAGGCTGGTACTAGCAAAATCTGGTAGACAAAAAGCACGGAGTCACCCAGATTTTACTAGTACCAGCTCCGGGGTTGTTGACACTATAGCAGGGGAACCCGAAGCGTGGGGTTTCCTTACCTTAATGACAGCCAACAGGGGAGGGCTGGCAAATTTTAGCCCGAGGGCTAGATTCAATTGAACAGCCTATTAGGAACATTTTAAGGGAAAAAAATTGCAGATGGCCCCATGACCCAGCCCAAGGTAGCCCACTATGGGATCAACACGGGGGGACAGGAGCTCCCCTGCCACCCAGCTAAGCCTGCCTCTGACAACCAATCCCACTGTGGTCAGCACAGGCCTGGATTTCTTAGGGAGTTGTGGTCTTCCCCACAAAAAATGGATCCCCCCTTGGGGCACCCAGCCATATGCTGAATGCACTAGCGCTCTTCCTACACCCCTGGGCGGTGTGTGAGGTAATAAAATATATTTTAAAGTAAACACAGCATTTTGGCTTGATGCACTATAGGTCATGAACAGTTTGGGCATGCTGGTGTTTGCAGTTCTACAAGCACCAGCATATCCATAACTACCAGAGAATGCTGGCACAATGCTGGACCATAAGTGTCAGCATGACTGACACCCAGATCCCACTATTTACATTTTGCCTTTGTGCACTACAGGTCCAAGCAGGTCTTTGGTGTCAATGGCAGCTTGGGCATGCTGGGACCTGTAGTGCACCAAGCCAAAATGGTGCATTTACTCTAAAGATACATTTTATTACCCCACACTCACCACCCAGGAGTGTGGGAAGAACCCTAGTGTTATCACGGACAGGGCTAAATATCCCTAGGGGTGGAGTTCTGATCAGCATGCATGCTGATCAGCTTAGGGTTGGTTGACATTATGGCAGGGGGTCCCCATGCTTTGTGTTCCGCTGCTATAGTGCCACCAGCCTCAGCTGGCACTGCCTAGTGCTGGTACTAGTAAAATTGGGGGGGCTGCGCTTTTTGTCACACCATTTTTGTTAGTACCAGGCAAGGCTGGCAGCACTAGGATTAATTTGTTTGGGGAGGACAATAGTGCTGGCAAGTCTGCTCCCTGTATTGGTTATCCAGCTGTATTGGTCTGCTGGCAATAATAGCGGTACACTAGAGTTAATCTGTTTGGAAGGACTGACTGTGTTTTTATTGTTTAGTTATATGTTAATATACGAGTATTTAATTTGACAGTAATTGTGCTAGCAGTTTGATAGGTAGGAAGTGAACCAGGAAAGAACTGTGTCATGAAGGCCAGAGGAGTGAAAAGTGTGGAAAGGTGTGTAAGAAAAGAGGGTGATCAACAGTGTCAAAAGCTGCAGAGAGGTCCAGGAGGATAAGTATGTAGAAATGACCCTTAGAATTTACAAAGAGCAGAAAATCGACCTACTAGAGGGCTTTTCGCTGAATATTACTATTAATGGATATCTTATCAGGCATTATCACTACTGAGTACTTTAGTAGAGAACCAAGCCCTTTTTACCTTCCTGTTCGCACACCAAAATTGTAGCCCGTAGTAAGTGCCCGTTGCATTTGCAAACGTGGAGGATCTGCACTGGCTGGCGGCCAAGGGTCCCTGTTGTCAGCATGCACAAAAGGATTTTGCGTTCAAATTGCACAAAGAACAGATGACTCAGGCCCCCAATATTTACATATAATATGCATCATACAGTTATGCCAGCTTGTAACGTACATTATGGAAATAAATATGAAACGGACATCCATCAGTTATTAAATAATTTAAGAAAACATTTGTACATATAAACATTATAGTGTGTACTGCATTGTCCATGCAGTTTTTTAGTTTGTTAAAACAACATGTGATGTTCATTTATGTGTGATCTGATATGCAAAAGATAAAGAACAAAGAAAACTAGTAAATCTAACAACATCAGATTGGTTTCACACTTGCTGAAATGGTAAGGTGCAGCTGTATCCAAACCAAAATTTTGTTAACATTGCAACTTTTGCTATTGTACAAATGTATTGTAAATTAAATTAATTCCCAATTAGTGTAAGATATGATCTTACCACATCTATGGTTATTCAGCACGATAATTGCATGGGTGCATGGGATACCAATCACTGTGCTACTAGTATTAAATAGATATCCCCTATATTTGTTGCGAGTATAAAATACAGATCCCCTTCATGGTGGCTAGTGCACAATAAAGATATCATTCTCTGTGGTTAGTGTACAATACCCCCTTCTTGGTGGTTAGTGTACACAATAGACATCCTCCTTAAGGAATAGTGTAGAAAATACACTTCATCCTTTTTGTCATTAACGCCCAGACTGTCTCAAATACAGCAATCTGAACAGCTGGCTGTGACTGGAGTACTCGTGAAGTACTTAGTCACTTACCAATGAATACACCTTTTCTGCCACCACAAAGGACTTAATATGGCGTCCTTGCGTTCACCAAAACAACTTATCAATGTTTCACACTTAAATCACATACACATGTAGCATGAGCTTTACTTGGCTTCAAAAGTTCACAAAGAATCATGGAGAATATTCTTGATTAAATTTATTTAATCCGAAAAATGTTTTCAAGGCTTAATTACAAAACAGTTAATAACAAGACATACAAATAAGTTTCAGAAGTAAAATAACCTACTAGATTTAAGACTTGGCGTGAGAGAAGTACGCTTTGAGAAGGATGTCACACTTCAACCTAGATACTGTAGGTCTCCTCTTTAGAAATGCACACGTTATTGTCTAAGGTTGAAGATTTTAAACCTTTTTCACATAGCTCTCACCCCCACCTGAGGAATTACATTTTCAATTAAGACAGATTAAGTCCCAAGATGACACAGGGCATTCGAAGTGAGTTAAGCATGTCCTGAGATCTGCAATGTTCACAGGGCCTGAGTTCTCACCTCTGCTCGCTCTGCTTGGCCTGTCAGGGCCACATCCTCTGCATACAAAAAAAACTCCCTAGAGATGCTTATCTGTCCCTGGGCCTGACTAATTTCAAAAGACTATTGACACTTGCATAGTTCCAGACTCATGTATTTTTGGTAAGCACACGTTGAGATTACATTACAAGGTTACATACAATGTATATTGCCATACCTGAGTATTAAGGGAAATCACAATAATTCATAATCGTCACACTTTTATACAATACAGATACCATTTATAATAATTGTTTATTTATTAATTTTCTTTACATACGAAATTGAATTACTTCACTTGTATAATTTCAATAACTTGTACTGCAAGTGAATAATAGATTGCACATATTTAATTAAATTTCCATAAAGGGAACTTGCTATTATGAATTGACATTTTCTAAATTAGTAGTACACCACAACCTACCTGCCGTCTGTGAAACTCATTTGTTGTAGAAATGTTTACAGCTTTACATGTTTCTATATTCCTTTTAGCTCTGTCATCATAAAATATGTTTTACTGTGTCATATTGCAGTATTAGAATGGACACGTGGAAAGGTTACTAATATTGCATTTAGGTGGAACATTTGCATTAAATTAGAGCAAATAATCAGACATTTACTGTCATTGTCTAATTTACACTAGACAGATACGAGCAAATTGCTGATTGATCCTCACAATAGGCCCATATTTTTCACGGTTCTGAATAATATGCAAATACATTTTATATATGTGCTACTGGTAACATTAAGTGTAATTCCCGACACAATCTTTTAAGCTTTCTTAATGATCCAGCTCACATTATTACTAGAGATGAGCAGTTCGGATTGGTTGAAATCTGACAAGATCCGATGTTGGGAATCCGAGTCATTCGCGCCCCGAATTTGGACCTCAAAAAAAGGCAAAACATAATTTCTGAGTAAAAATCTTTTCAAAACTCTTGCGAGTTGGGAACGTCTGGCTGGCGAGCCAGCAAAATCATTTGACCTGGCCCTGCCAAAGCAACCGCAAGCGGGGCTTGAAATTCAATAAATCTATATGATTTCGAGTGGCGTCAGTTCTACAGCTGCCCCATCCATCAGTAGCTACAGCCGCACTCAGACACTGGACATGGAGACTCACAAGAGCAGGAAAGTCCCTTGGCAACACTCCCCCAACAGGATACCCTGTGCTTCTATCTGACCGCCACACTGCCGTTACCTCTCTGCACTGAGTATAACTGCCCTTGGCAGCAGGGCATCTCCAGAGTCAAGAGCAGCACTAATCATACCCCAGGCCTGCCAGGTAACACAGTTTAAGGTGCGGCCATTGAGTCTTCCCCTCCAGAAGGTGTCTGGACTTAGTCCTTTTCCCTGGGATCACCACTGACTCTGCAGCACAAGAAAACCTGCTATGAAGCTGACCCAACAGGTTACGGCGGCAATACTCCTTCTTTTGCCATCTAGGACATCACAGCCCCATAATACCTCTAGTACCGCAGAGTCTGTTACCTTATTTGCTAATTAGACCAGTATAGGTTCTGCCCAGTTATCAGGAAACCACAACTTCAAACTATTATGGGAATTCTGAGGTCAAATCCACTAAGGAAATTGAGTCTGAACCCATCAAAGTAGACAACTTCACAAACGTAGTTCCAATGAGAGAAGGGAGCAACAATGTCAAGTAGTGCTTTTAATATTAATATTAAATTATTAACTGCCTTCCATCCCCCAATCCAATGGACAGACAGAATGCACCAACCAGACACTGGAACAATACCTACAGTGCTACATTTGCCATCTGCAAGATGACTGGATTAATGTTTTCATGCAACAACTCGCAACACTCATCCACAAGACAAAGTCCTTTTTATGCCAATTTGGGTTACCATCCAAAACTACTACCCAATTTTCCACAGGATTCTTTCATTCCTGCTGTTACATCTAGATTAGAATCGCTACTAAATAATTTTGATGTATTACGAGAGACATTGCAACATACTCAGGACAGTTATAAAAAGAATTGCAGACAGGCATCGTAAAGCTGCACCAGTTTTAAACATTGGAGATGATGTTTGGCTTTCCACACGAAATCTAAAAGCAAGCGTGCCTACATCTAAACTAGGACCAAAATATGTAGGTCCCTTCAAGATTTTGGCACAAGTTAGTTCATCTGCCTTTCGACTTGAACTCCCAGGATCTATGAAGGTTCATCCTGTCTTCTATGTTTCTTTACTGAAGCCAGTAATTCTAAATCCTTTTCCTGGTCACACCTTGCCTCCTCCGGATCCTGTTCAAATTGATTAACATGAAGAATTTCTAATACAGAAAATACTAGATTTGCAAATATTTAGAAATAAACTTTGATATTTGATACAAAGGCAAGGATATGATCCAGAAGACAATTCATGGGAACCAGAATGGAATGTCCATGCACCTCAATTGTTGCATGAATTTAATCAAAGATACCCAGAGAAATCCAGCAAATAACCGTCCAGAGGACGTTATTGAATGGGGGGAATATTGTAGGGAATTACTTTCATATTTGCATCTCCGACCACTAGAGGTCTCTGCATTTGTTAACTTGCTCTCAGATTTGCCCTTATTCAAGATGGCCAGAATGGCATCAACGAGAAACCATCTTGGATCCTGTTTCCTGTTTGGGCCTATGATAGGCGCTTTCTGGATCAGACATGTGCTTGAGTATTCTGCCTGCTTAGCTCCTGTCGCTTGCTGCACTTCCTTGCATTCATGACTACCCTCTTGTGTACTGACCCGGCACACGTCTGACTACCCTGCTTGTGTACCGACCCAGCAAACGATTGACTAGTCTGTTTGTGTACCGACCCGGCAAACGTCTGTCTACCCTCTTGTGTTCCGTCCCGGCAAACGTCTGACTTCTCACTGTATATCCTCTCGGCTATTGGGCTTCACATAATACCACCAGTTTCGTTACACAAGCAGTTCATGGAGATGAAGGGAAAACTTGTCAGAGAACTCAACACCATCATTAATCTCCTCATTATTAGTACGTAGTCCAGCAAACAATTATCAAATTCCGAATAACTCCCCTAATGCAATATATGATTCCTAAGACGCATCATTGCAAGTAGAGCTGCCAAGATGAATTCAGGGCCCCGATACAACAACTTCATGGGGCCCCCCTCATAGTTGAGCATGGTAAAAACAAAAATTGCGGTGACGCTGCGCGGCGACACAAAACTAGTGGTGGGTGTGTTCATACAATTGGCTAGCAGGTGAAAAACGCTAGGCCACCCTCCATTGTTGTGCACTCCTGACTTTCAGGATATCTAGCACCATAGTGTAGTAAATAAACAATGCAGTGTGTATATGAACAGTTAACAGTCTTGGCCTGTCCCTGCATTGGGCAGAACACTCACCAAAAATTGTGATTGTTTCACTAGAATCACAACATTTCACAGACTCTCCTACTCTCTCCTACCTGTTTTTCTCACTTTCACCACCTGTGGCTGCTGGTTTCTTTAGTTGTGGCTTGTCTGGATCCGGGAATGTTGGGGGCACTATTTGAAAAAAATGGCTATATTTAGAAAATAACAACCAGCCCCGGCGTTAAATCAATAGCACCCACAAGTCATAATTAGGCCATTCAAAAACCCTCAAACCTCCCCATCATAATTAATAGTACCCACTATTAAATTGCCCCACCATTGCCCCACAAACAAAATAGAACCCATTAATTAGCCACCACCTACCTCACACACACACTACATTTCCACAAGGCCCCTGTGCCATCACATACACATTACTGTGCCCCTTCATCATCACCAGGCTGTGCCTCCTTATGATCACTCTGTGCCCCCTTATGATTACACTGCACCCTCCATGCTGCTTTTCCCCCCTTCACCTGGCACCCCTTCATCACACTATGTCTTTCCCACCCCCTTTTTCATCACACTGTGCCTTTCTCTACCCCCCTTTTTTTATCACAATGTGCCTTTCTCCCCCACTCCTTTTTTCATTACACTGTGCCTTTCTCTCTTTCCCCCCCCCCTTTTTCATCACACTGTGCCTTTCTTCCCCCCTCCTTTTTCATCCCACTGTGCCTTTCCCCCGCCCCTTTTTATCACCCTGTGCCTTTCTCTACCACCCTTTTTCATCACAATGTGCCTTTCTCCCCCTCTCCCCCTGCCTTTGTTCCTTTACTTACCTCTGTATTAGCTTCTTCAACTCTTTTCTTTTCTTCTGTCTTCTGTCTTCTTGCTTCTGTCTGGGTCCACCCTGCGTCACGCCCGACATTCAGAGGGAACAGAGCAGAGGGGAAGGAGGGGAGATGACCTGGCCGCAATCACATGAGTATATGATTTTTTTTAAAAAAAACCCTGCTCCCCCACCAATGAACAGGGTGGAGCACCCCCCAGCCCCCCCCCTGAAAAAAAATTAAATAAAAAATGAAAAATTACCCATGCCTGGGTCTGGGTAATTAGTACCCACCCCCCCTCTCGGGTGCCCTGCTTGCAAACTACTGCTGCTGTTGCTGGTGGAGAGAAAGCTATGCAGAAGGGGAGCAAGTCGAGAAAGTATTTTACACAATTGTCTGTGAAGCAAGCATTTGCAAAAGGAAACAAGTATGACAGTCAGCATGCTGTTGCAGAGCAGATCACTAAAGCCATGACAACTATGTTAGCATTGGATGTGCGTCCAATTTCTGCCATTAATGCATCAGGTTTTAGATGATTATTAGGGACTGGTGGAGGAAGACATCAGAGATAGAATGGCGGGAGAGAAAAATTAGTCAGGCAGCAACATTGAGGATAAACTTAAGAGGGGCAAGGTTAAAGTCAGGTAGGCCTGAGAGATGGAGGTTACAGTAGTCATGGCGAGAGATTACGAGAGAGTGAATAAGAGTTTTGATGGCTACTATGGTGAGAAAGGGCCATATCTTGGATATATTCATGTGCTGGAAGCAACAGGATTTTGAGAGGGACAGAATGTGTGGTTTGAAGGAGAGGGAAGTATACAAATAAAGAGAAGTTTGCTTCTTTCGGCGCTTATTACGACCATGGCCACAAGTCACTAAATGCAAGAGGTTTGCTACCTTCAAAAAGCAAATAAATATTACAAGAAAAATATTTGCAAATAGTGTAGCCACAAACAAATGTGAACTGTGAATAATTAAGAAAAAACTATTTATTTATGTAAAATTCATTGAAAATACATTAAAAACATCATAAACAATAAGCCTTCAGACAGTTCATCATCATCATCATCATCATTATCATTTATTTATATAGCGCCAACATATTCCGTAGTGCTTTACAATTGGAGACAAACACAGTAAACTAATAAACAAACTGGGTAAAACGGACAAAGAGGCGAGAAGGCCCTGCTCGCAAGCTTACAATCTATGGGACAATGGAAGTTTGATACATGAGGTTAAGTCTACATTTTGCATTTCGGCCCAGCTAGACTACAAAGGTAAAAGTGACTCATAAGCTAAATGATCCTGTCACACAACAATGTTGGTCAGGGGGTAGTTGTCTTGTGTGAAATTGTGTAACGGGTGATAATAGGGTAATGTAGTGAGGTTAAGAGGGGGGTTGAGGAATATTATAAGCTTGTCTGAAGAGGTGGGTTTTCAGAGAACGCTTGAAATGTTATAGACCAGTGGAGAATCTTATTGTGCGAGGGAGAGAATTCCATAGAGCGGGTGCAGCCCGAGAAAAGTCCTGTAACCTGGAATGGGAGGATGTAATGAGGGTGGATGAGAGACGCAAATCTTCTGCAGAACAAAGCCGAGTTGGAAGATATTTTGAGACAAGAGAGGAGATGTATGTTGGTACAGCTTTGTTGATGGCCTTGTAGGTTAGTAAAAGTATTTTATATTGGACTCGGTAGAAAACAGGCAGCCAGTGTAGACACATACAGAATGATTCAGCAGAAGAATAACGATTTGCATGGAAAATCAATCTTGCCGCTGCATGCAAAATAGATTGTAAGGGTTTGAGTCTGTTTTGGGGAAGACCAGTAAGGAGGGAATTGCAATAGTCAATGCGGGAGATGTTAAGTGCATGAATTAAAGTTTTTGCAGTGTCTTGTGTGAGATATTTACAAATTCTGGAAATGTTTTTTAGATGTATGTAACATGATTTTGATATAGAGTCAATGTGGGGAACAAAAGATAGGTGTGAGTCAAGGATTACACCTAGGCAGCGAGCTTGTGGGGTGGGATTTATGGTCATGTTATCAACAGAGATAGAAATGACAGGTATGCTCTTGTTGGTGGGTAGGAATATTATTAACTCTGTTGTAAATCACATATATATTTCATGTGATATTCAATATATATCTAAAGGTAACCTTCAAAAAAATTACAAGGAAATGTTGGTACACCAATAACTTATCACTTTGATTAATTTGATTATAAAATAATTAAATAGGTATCCATTTAGAATTCGAACACTGCAATCTTGTCGAGCTATGTTATTATTAATCTACAACTTCTGGTAGTCCCGTTGAGGTCCCATATCCAGGACTCTTCATATCAACCTATATGTGGGGGACTTTGAAAAGTTCCGCGTGTGGGTTGGCGAGTTCGGAACGAACCTTGTTCTATATGGCCGTTACATAGATGATTTATTTTTCATTTGGAATGGGGGTGAACAACGTGCACTGGAATTTATTCATTCTTTAAATGTTAATGATTACAATCTTAAGTTCACTTATAAATATCACGCCACACAAATGGAGTTCCTTGATTTACCTCTCTCGGCCACGGATGGCAATATACTGCAATAATTATTTACACTATTCAAGTGTGCATTATCCAAAGTGAAGAAAAATATTCCAAAAGTGCAGTTTATGCGTTTGCGTCTAATCTAATCCAGTGGTGGGGTGTTCCTAAAACAAGCTCAAATAATTAAGAAAAACTTTCTAGAATGAGAATACCCACCACACCTTGTGTGTCAAGCACTTGGAAAGGTTAAAATGATGGACAGAGAGACCCTGTTAATTTCAAATACAGAAAAGAACATGAGTATTAGTATAGCATGAAATGAAAAGAAGATTAATACTAACATCGAGTGAACATTTATTTCAAAATATAACAAACTATCCTTTAATATCAAAAGGATCTTTAGATCCAACTATTCTATCTTAAAACAAGATTCAATTTTAAAGTCATTGTTACCTAAACACCTGGTAATGGTTTTTAAAAAAGCTAGCAACTTAAAAAATATATTAGCCCCAAACTTTTTGAAGCCCCAAAACAATGTTGAAGTGAATAAGAATAGGGCTAAAATTGACTGGTTCCCCTTCATCCCTGATGGTTGCTTCCGCTGTGGTGAACAGCGGTGTATTACGTGGAAGCATATTGAAAAGAAAGTACAATCTTAAAAGACTGCATCCGGTGACAAAGATTATAATTTCGCAGGGTTCATTAATTGTAATTTCACGTTTTTGATTTATTTACTTAAATGTAGCTGTAATTTATATTATATTGGAAGGACAACTAGAACACTAAATACAAGATTTAATGAACACAGGTGAAATACCGTATTTGCCAGCATATAAGACGTCTTTTTTGACCTGAAAAACATGCCTCCAAGTGGGGGGGTCGTCTTATACGCCGGGTGCCAAATTCAGGGGTCTCAGGGGTGCCGCGGGCCAGCCATAAAAAAAACCAAACAGAAACACTTACCAATCTGCGCGGCGCTGGGACCCAGCATCCTCCTCTCTCACGCAGCCTGTCATATATCAGTGACAGGCTGCTGCGTGAGAGAGGAGGATGCTGGGTCCCGGCGCCGCGTGGATTGGTAAGTGTTTCTGGTTTTTTTTTATGGCTGGGGCGCGGCAGAGGGGGCAAAGTGAGAGAGGGAGAGAGGGACAGATAAGAGTGACAGGAGGGGGACAGAGGAGAGTGACAGCAGAAGAAGGTAAGTGTTATTAGTATGTGTTATGTTATGTTTGTTTTATGTTATGTCATGTCAATGCAGAGTGTGTGATCAGCATATATGAGTGTGCGTGTGATCAGCATATATGAGTGTGTGTGTGTGTGTGTGTGTGTGTGTGTGTGGGCCAGTGACTTCATGCAGTGTGTGTGTGGGGGCCAGTGACTTAATGCAGTGTGTGTGGGGGCCAGTGACTTCATGCAGTGTGTGTGTGGGGGCCAGTGACTTAATGCAGTGTGTGTGGGGGCCAGTGACTTCATGCAGTGTGTGTGTGTGGGGGCCAGTGACTTAATGCAGTGTGTGTGGGGGCCAGTGATTTAATACAGCGTGTGTGGGGGCCAGTGATTTAATACAGTGTGAGTGGGGGCCAGTGATTTAATACAGTGTGTGTGTGGAAGGTGTGCGGAAGAGGGGGTAGTCTTATACGGCGAGTATATAACAAACGCTATAATTTTGAGTGGAAATGTTGGGGGTCGTCTTATACGCCCAGTCGTCTTATACGCCGGCAAATACGGTATATTAAATGGTTTAAACGTACATAGTTGTCCAGACATTATGCTGGAGAACACAACTGTAAGGCGGATTGTCTCTCCATCTCTGGGGCAGAGTTAGTAAAAGCTACTCCCAGGGGTGGTGATAGATACAGGAGGCTTGGCAAAAAAGAAGCCATCTGGATCTATCAGTTGAATACCCTGTTGCCTATGTATCTCAATGAATCCCTTGAGCTGAATGAGATTTTCTGAATGAAAAGAAATATTGAAAGAGAGGGTTTTTTTGCATGCCTCCTGTACATATTTTATTATTATTATGGCAGAAATTTTAGAATGTATCCTTTTGTCTAATGATAATTTTTTTGTTATCCTGCTGCTGTGTTTTGTCTCCTAAGGGAGACTGATGAAGCAGAAAATTAGAAGATTAATACTGTTCTTAAGTTATTAATTTCTGTAATTATGACATTATATATTTATACATAATTTATTTTAATAATCTTTGTTGAAGCTTTTCACTCTTGCAAGATATATATATATATATATATATATATATATATATATATATATATATATATTAGATGGTGATACTGGACCTGATTCATTAAGGAGCTTAGTCAAAAACTTTAGTAACTTTTCTTACTTAAGTTTTCTGGACATAACCATGTTGCAATGCAAAGGGTGTAAATTAGTTTATTATTTTGCACATAAGTTAAATATTGGCTGTTAAATATTGGCTGTTTTTTCATGTAGCAGACAAGTATCAACTTTAAATTACAGTGTACAAATGAGCTTTCAAGTATTTGTGTACTACATGAAAAAACAACCAGTATTTGACTTATGTGCAAAATAAACTAATTTACACCCCTTGCATTGCAACATGGTTTTGTCAAGAAAACTTAAGTAAGAAAACTTACTCAATTTATTGCCTAAGTTCCTTAATGAATCAGGCCCACTATGGCTATTATGGCTAAATATGTAAGAAATGGTTGTGTACTGCAGATAAACAATTGTTAAATTACATCAGGTGAAAAATATTGTACTGAACATCTTGCTGGGTATTTGGCAAAGCATATGGATGAAACGCATTTGTCCATTTGGACAGACTAAACTATTGGCTGGAAAACGCTAATTTTCATTTGGGGAGTATTGCTACCTCTGTTGGCAACCTGTTTATTTCCATTAAAAATGACTGCTATTACAAGAGTGGGATGCTGGAAGTATGGAGTCAGGGGTAGCGAGGTCCTAAGAAGAATGCATGCAGAAGGTTTATGAGGGGGAACACTTTCAGGGTGGCCAGTAAAACTGCAGATATTCTAAGGATGGTGTAAATTGAACAAACATCTTCCAGAGATCTGGTAAGACAGGAAAGATTTTCCTGTGACTATAGTCCGATTATACCTCCGATAATAACTTTGACTACTAACTGCATGCAGATAGCCTGGGACAGTGTATATCTTTACTATTTCATTACTAACTTTGGCGACTAATTATATCTAAGTATTCCAGGATAAACTATTAACAACAGGATTAATTTGCATATACAGTGGAACTAATTGTTTATATTCACCGACAATACTATTCCTTGTGGAAAATTAAGAGGAACTCTACATTGGTACCCATTTGAAGAGTCCTGGATATGGGACCTCAACGGGACTGTTGCAGTGTTCGAACTCTAAATGTGATAGGTAGTTGGTGCACCAACATTTCCTTGTCATTTTTTGAAGGTTACCTTCAGATCTATAGTGAACATCTGATAGAATATATGTGTGATTTACCAGCTCTCTGAAGTAGAGATGCTCAGGCTCGGTTCCCCGAGAACCGAACACACCCGAACTTAGCAGATCCGAATACCGAGCTGAGCCGCTCTGTACTTTCGCTCGCACTCAGAATTGAAAATGAGGCAAAACAAGGTCATTGTTACATCGTCGGATCTCGGATCTCGCGAGCTTTGGATTCCGTAAGTACTGCCCTCCAAGGAGATCCAGTGCTATTTCACAGAGGGACACAGAAGGGATAGCACAGTTCTTGGCAGTCTCTAGTGAAGTTGGGCAGCGTCATAAGTAGAAAAGAAAAAGGAGGGGTTCTATAAAGTATCCAGTGACATTCAGGAGAGCTCCATTGCTCCATTGCTAATTGTCATTGCTGAAATAGAAATAATAGGTCTAGCAGGCTTGGTCTTCTAAATCTGCAGTCACATTGTACTGTGTTATATAGGTAACATACAAAGAGGAAAGCTCCATTGCTCTATTGCTAACTGTCATTGCTGAAATACAAATAATACAAATAATAGGTCTGGCAGGCTTGGTCTTCTAAAACTGCAGTCTTTGTTTGAGAGTGCATAAAAATAATATTGTGACCTGTGAAGTGGTCAAAATTGACTGCAAATGACTTGAAATAAGTGTTGTTGAGGTTAATAATAATGTAGGGGAAAAAAAAGCAAAAATATGCGATTTTAGCAAAAAAAATAGGGATTTTAGAACAAAATAGGGATCCAAAACCAAAACCAAAACACGCAAGGGCGGTTTTGCCAAAACCAATTCAAAACACGAAGTTAATCCAGATCCAAAGCCAAAACCAGAACACGGGGTCTGTGAACATCTCTAGTCTGAAGGGTTATTGTTTATGATTTTTTAATGTATTTTTAATGAATTTTACATAAATAGTATTTTTGAACTACCGACAGTTCACATTTCTTTGTGGCTACAGTTACACTATTTGCAAATATTTTCTTGAAGGAGAGGGATGAGTCTAGGATGACCTCAAGGCATTGGACTTTAGGGACAGAAAGGATGGTAGTATTATTAACAGAAATAAAGAGGGGGGGGGAGAGCCCAGGAAGGGAGGAAAATTGCTAGTTCAGTCTTGGAAATATTGAGTTTAAGAAAGTGCTTGGACATCCAAAATGAGATGGCCGAGAGACAGCAGGAGACATGAGACATAAAGGAAGGGTGAGAGGTCAGGGGATGAAATATTAATTTGGGTATTATCAGTGTAGAGGTGGTACTTGAGACCAAAGGAGTGGATGAGATCACCAAAGGAGGAAGTGTAGAGGAAGAACAGCAGGGGGCCAAGAATGAAACTCTGGGGAACTCCGACAGGTAAGGGAAGAGGGGAGATGTGGAGTCATCTATAGAGACACATGTGTATTTTCTTTTTAGTCAGATCTACCTTACTCGTACCATAACAAGCACTTGTAGTAAAACAAGGTGTTTGAAAGCTCTGCACTTGGCTCCCAGTGACTACCCTACCCAACAATAACTGCATATAAAAGTCTGGGGGATGATATTCATTTTGACAGCATTGATACGGCCTATCCAGGAGATATAGAGATTTGACAACATAGTAAGGTCCAATTACTATTATGAGAGCAAATAAGAGTGGTGAGAGGGGGAAATCTTGTCGAGTGTCATTAGAACTCCAAAAGGGTGGCAACCATTTGCCGAAATTGTGCCAGGCGGGGTGTGGTACAGAGCCGAAACAACTCTCTAAAAATTATCAGAGAATCCCATTGATTTGAGCACCCCATCCACAAATGACCAATACATGACATATTTTATACATGAAATATTTATATACTTGCAAATATATATGAGTGACGCTTCCCCTTCTTTGATTCACAAGGGCAGCATTACTGCACATACTACTAGTATTCAGTCAGATCTACCTTAGTCATTCCATAGAAAGCACTTATAGTACTACAAGGTGTTTGAAAGCTCTGCTCTCTGTTCCCAGTGTATACTCTGCCAAACGATAAGTGCATAGTAAATGAATAGTACATGAATGTTCAGGCCACCTTTGTCTATTTATTTTTATCAATGTCTAACTGTATTAATTCTAGCACTGTCCATCCAATGAATGCTGCCTGCTTCTGTAGCAGAAGTGTCTATGATGGATGCTCTGTTATGTCCTTTTTTGATTATGAAGTAGATCAGAAAGTAGTGAGGTATCATAAAAGTAATGCCCTTGTTCTTTCTTGGCTCCTCTTTCCACTTTGAAGCAATTATACAATTGAGAAAATGCAGTGTTTCATATATCATTGCTAATTTGATGTATGCTTCCACAGCTTCAGTCTTTAAAAGTGTAGTGAGTGGATCCCGTCTTTGAGTGACTTCTAGAACATTACACTCTCTGATTATGACTTCATCTTCATCACACTCCTGTAAGATTTGGAAGCATTTTATCTTGGACTCTAATTGCTGTTTGCAGTCCTGAATCATCTGTTTCAACAGATCAAGTTTTGCAGACCGAGCTTGGTCTATGATGTTGTCAACAAAGTATGCATCCTATGAGAATTTAAGCTTTCATGTCACAAGTCACCTTGCTATTCAATAAACGTAGTTTCTTCACTGGGGAAGCAATACACTTCATACAACTTTGATAGAGCAAAGCTGATTTTTGGGGCCATGATTTCTTTTGTCAGAGTTATCTTTTTGTGTTCACTATATTTTTTTTCTTTCCATGTAAGGCATAATTTTAGCTGCATTAAAGAGTTAGTGCTCAATGCCAAAGAGTGGCAGTTGCATACTTACAGTCTCAGGGGTCTTAATGAAATACATTTTGTGTCTAGTTGATTTCTGAAAGACATAATGAATGTTTATTCGTTCCTGAATCGCACTTCAGAAGATTAATGAAGGTACTTAAGATCTCTAAAGTTCATTTTTTTCACGGCTGCCAGATCATCTCTTGTGTCCCCTAGTCTAGGGATTGTATCTTTAATTAACTTGCCATGTCTGTGGGCCATATATTTGTGCCACTGCTATGCCACTAATTTAAGCCAGTCAGATCGCTGCAGACTTTGGTCAAAATTGGGACAGTTGTGAAGGGATCATTAGAAAATAGACTGGAAATGACTGGAAATGAATGCTAATGCCTGAAATAGTAATACAGGAGCAAAAACAGCTCAAAATGACATTATTTTACCTATTTTCCACAATTTTTAATTAAATCCACCAACCAAACCAATACCTTTTGCGACTTTATGGCAAAACCAGTATCAAAGCCGAAACACGAACGCATTTTAGAACCGACACCTTTTCCCAAAACCAAGGGTCAGTGCACATCTCTAATTATTACACATTGCCACCTTCGTAGTTATGTTCGTTTTAACTTTTTAAAGACTGTACACACTTTGTATTGGTTATTATAAAATAAATCAAGCAAATTACGACTGAATAATATAGATAATTTCCACTGTAAGCTATATTATATGGACCATAAATGATACAGTACAGATAAACACAATGATTACGTAAATGGATTTTGATATAAACAAGCAGAGGTATCTGCCTGCTGACCTCAATTTATCTTAAAAGCTCATTCAAACTCAAGTGTACAGATTGCAAGTTTTTTAAAAAAAAAAAAAAAAAATATGAGTCACACCAGGGTGAGTGTGCAGAAGTAAAATGATAACTAATAGTGACATGTTATCTATGACTCAAAACACTTCACAAATCCCTGTAGGCCATTTAAAACAAAATTCAGCTCTCTTATCATCTCAGGTCGTAATTGCACTGACTAGATATCAGGTGAACAAGTTGGTTTCTAGAGATTGGAATATCTGCTTTAAAGGGACATTATCTCCAAAGTCAATAAATAGGCATAACTTAGTATTTCACTTGGCACTATCTATTTCCTATATCTGCAGGCCAGTTTTAATATAAATGTGTTTAATGAAATAGTCATTGTATAGCTCCTTACATGTGATAGTTGGCAATAACTGTTTTTGTCCCAATGCACATTTCAGAGGAGTTCACTACACAGTTCTAAATTATGTAAAATAATCACGATAAGACCACCCTGTAGTTTAGTCCAAGTTATAGCTGGGTTGTTGCTGTCAGTGTTAACAATGGGTGACACAGGGTGTCAGTGCCAGGCAGGGGAGTCAGAGGAGCAGTGCAACCAAAATGTGTGCTGAGGACAGAGATAATTGGGCCTGGCAAGAATAGGGGAGCAGACTATAGTGACACCATAACATCACTACATCCCGCCTTCCTATTCACTATATGTTTTCTCATTACTAGTTTAATTATTAGTTTACTACATGTAAAATCAAGCACATCAGTAATTTTACTTGTAAACTGTTTACTATAAAGCTAGTAAAACTGCTTTTTAACATAGTCACTCATCACACAACACGAGCCAACATTGCAAAACATAGTAAAGTAAATTTAAGTCAAGTTCATTGTAATAATCAGTGAAACCCTCACGCCAAGTTTGCTTTTAGCACTGACCCAGGTAATACTTTCATCAGTGGGTATCAGTAGGCAATAGACCCCTTATTTAGGTCCACTACTGACATGTAAATTCTGTGTGTGCCTGCAAAGTGACAATCTTCATGCCAATAAGCAGATGCAACTCATTTGCCCATAAATGGGCAAAAGCGGCTGTTCTACTGTGCTGCACTCTGTTTTCTCATCATAAATGGTCCCCAACTTCTGCTAAAATAAGCAATAAGCCACTCAGACCCAATCAGAATGATTAATATATGAACTGGATACAAATCATTACATACAAGCATTATATATTGGTTAATAGGTTGGAAAATGTTATGAATCTGTGAAGGTCATTTAAGCATGCTGATAACAATTGGACAATGTCAGAAACTAAAATCAAATGAAAATACATGGGACATCTCCAATATTTGCTAAATTGTCAGCTGCAAAAGGTCATCTTAAGGAGAATGTGGAAAAGTAATTATGCAAGTAATTCATTTGTTACAGAATTAAGAACCTTGCTGACCCTTGAAATTAATGCTGATTTTGTGATAACTTACATTTCTGCTAGTATATATATAGCACTCACAATTTTTTACTATTTTTGTTTTTACACTTTTGATCTCACAGTTTCTTATTTATGAAACCATTTTGGTTATATTTCATGACCCAGAGAAATCAAGTAGATCTCTCATTTTTAAAGTATCAGTAATTATATTGTAAGTTTGGCTGCACAAGAAAAATATGCAAATATTAATAAGTATAAATAATCTAGTCCTATATTTAAACATTTCAATATTTATTACATTTATTACAGTTTGTTGTTAGCCATTTCTTACTCATTATGGTTTCTATAAGGTCAGTGGCTATGGCAAATATTGATTAATTCATCAAAAACATCACAAGATGTTTTCATTGTGCCTGAACATAGTGTGAATTTAAAGTTTTAACACAACTTCCCTTTATATACCGATAAACCACTCATAAAACCTTTTAACTAGGGTTCATTTTCATACTGACATTGATGCTCATTAAAAATCTATGAAATATCAAATAATAATGTAGTTCCAACATCATGATTGTATGTTGCTCGGGCAAACAATAAAGTGAACTCTATCATAGTTGTCATATGGCAATGGAAAAATACAGATGAGGGAACCATGCCAGTCTGTTTAGCATAGGGTCCCAAGGTATTCCGCTTCTGTCTGGATAGTTCCCTTTTTGCACCCAAAATATTGAGTGCACCATGCATATTTCCAAACCTAAACTCCTGATGATTTAAAATTAGCAGGACAAGTTGTTATAAGTTCCTAGAACTGTTTGATCTTATTTGAGACTTAAAATTCACACGGACGTCCTGTTTTCTATTCAAACCTACGGGAGCACTAATTTCTGATTTTGTATGAATATTGTCTGTTTGCATGTACAGAAAGCTGTTTTCTTTAAACATGCTCTGGAAAAGAAAGTATTAAAAGCTTAATTGAATGAGAATGACAGATTTTAAGACTCTATTGGAAAACTGCTGTTCAGGGCAATCTTGAACGATAGAGTTTTCTTAACAAATTCAGTACATCGGTACTATCGAGATTGGCGGTCCTGAAAAAAATTGCATGGTGGAATGCATCTCATTATAAAGTTTGCCATCTTCTTTCTCATCTATAATTGGACAGTTAGACAAGAAAGTTACATGTAAAAATTCTTTGACTGTTTAAATTCATTTTGGCTCGCCATAGATTTGTTCTTCCCGAGACATGACTTTATAACTGTAATGTATTTGGCTTATTTTCCTGTTTTATATGATTTATGTGATTAAGTGTTGCAAACATTGTTTTAAAATGCAACAATTTGTATCTCAGACCCTCCCCAGTAGATTGCAAGTTCTCATGAGCAGGGTCCTCTCCCATCCTGTCTCCTCCAATCTCATCTGCCTGTATGTCCTCACCCACCTGTGCCTCTTGTATGTTCTGTACAACACTTGTTTATAATATATCATTCATTGTCTTATGTACAATATCATGCTGATTTTCCCTTACCTATTATGTCTTATGTACAGCATTATGCTCAGTTACCCTTACCTATTATGTCCTATGCACAGCATTATGCTCAGTTGCCCTTACCTATTATGTCTTATGCACATATTATGCTCAATTCCAGCTATTCTTGAATTAATGCTTCTTAAATATCTTGTATTTTGCCAGTTACTTCTTTGTTATTTGCTGTATTTCCCCATTCTACAGCGCTTTTGTGGTGTCTTATAAATAATCTATTATAATAAAAAAAAAAAATAATAATGCCCTACAATACTCAATACAAACAAATGATAAGGCACTGATCGGATCGTACTTTATATGAAACTGTGGTTGCAAAGTGCTGATGTCACACAAGTGGTTTGAACTGCTACTTGGATACATTCTGTACAAACAGACAGACCAGGCAAGATCAATAGGTCTTTGTAGCCTGTAGACAAAAGTATAAAGAGGTGTATATCTCACCTATTATTTATTAGTAATTCACTGATAAAGGTCTTCTGTTTTGTAAACCTAAATCCATGTAAAAATGTGAAGCTACATCAGATGAGCGCGCCATGCTGAGCTGCACTGCGGAATAACTATTAGGCCTCCACATGCTAAGAGAGCACAGTCATAGATTCACATTACCATCTGAATTCCCAAGTATGCATCTCCAGTTTAATGTCTATTTGATGCTTTTTGTCAGTTTTGAAGAAAATCGTATTCCCCTAGATTTCTAGCCAGAAGCTAAAACAGCTAATCTTTCCCTTATCTAATAGATTGTTATTGTTTCATTTACTTAAAACCCTTCTCTGCGGATTTGTTTCTGCTTCTTTTTATTCGACTGTTTGAATGAAATATCTTTTTTTATGAACAGTCAAGTTGCTTTTTAAATCATTTAATTTTATTTATTCATTTGAATTAGCAACTGAATTTAGCCTTTATAAATAGTAAGGGCAATGTTTCCTGTGTATATTTTTGTGATTGAACAATTATGCAGTTTCTCACTTTATCTATTATGCATGTCTGTGTGACTCAAAGTCATTAAATGTGTTGTGTAAACTTGTACAAGCTAGTATAAAACCAAGCAAACACAAGAATCTTGAATGCAAAAGATTCCGTCTTGCACATAGGCTGCAGCTGTGCCCAACTAGGTGCAGTGTCATCAAACATTGGCTTGTGTGAGCTAATGTGTGTGCTGCTCTTTATAAATTATTTAATATAGATTGATATATGATAGGGCTGGATAGGTTTACAAGCACTTCAGTAATTCAGTCTGATGCCTGCAGTAATTTGGATTGCAATGCAGATGCAGACGGCTGGCTTCATTATTATTTTTGTTATTCAGAATTTTATGTAATAAAATGTATAAACATTAATATAAAATACTTTGTATGTGTGTGTGTGATAAGTAGAAAGTGTAGGATATGGTGACATGTCCTGGTTGCTTATATGATTCTTTGGACAGCAGCTGACATTAGATTTACTATTGGTCCAATACCATTATTGCTAAGGGATTCCCTATAAAATTATTTTGCATTGATGTAAGAAAACTGTACTACTTTCCAAAAATGACGTTAGAAATTATTGTGGAGTATGTGGTATTCCAAAAGTTCCCTGGCAAAGAATATGACACTCATAATAGCTGAGGACTTCAAATTAGAGATTCCGATAACATTATATCTAAAACAATGTTTGTATACAGAGCACACACTTCCAAGCTGACTGTTAATAGCTTTATAACACATCTATGGACAATCTCCATTGATGTTTTTGTAAATATCTGTATAAACAGCGTGTTCTGCTGGTTAGAGAGTAATGTGATGGTTCCTCTGGTCGTGAGGGAACAATGCACGTGATCTAGGAGCAAATCTTCCTTACAGATTCCGGTTGAATCTGTTGGAATAAAATTTCTAGATATGCTGACAGGGCTGCAATTTCAACATACTGAGAGATCAGCTTTACCCAAATGTTATTGCATCTCACCCTCTTTTCAAGATCCTCTAATTTTTCTTTTAACTAGCCCATGTCCAATTTCAGAGTAGATATTTTCAGCTTTATTAAAATGTCATACTTCATCCATTTAGTTTCTAGTGTTACAGTTGCCAAGGGATACAACCTCTGATTTGAAGCCTGGAATGGCTGATTGTAATTCTGATTGAAAAGTGGATCTAATCTCTTAGGCTTGTGAGGTCACCATGAGGTTTATGCATGCAAGGGAGATCTCTTCCAAGGGTGGTTTAAGGCTTGACGGACAACTCTTGGCTTGTCCAAAGAATGGAAGTGAGGAATTTTGTTGACCTGTTTTCTTGAAAAATTGCTATAGGTTAGCTTTCTGTGTTTGTTCCATTTGTGACTGAAATATATTGGATGAATAAGGGTAAGACAAATGCTGTCTCCTGGGTCTGGAAGATTGTGTACAGAGGCCATGGAGCACGTGTGTTAAATTACATACAAATGAACATCAGAAAACACTTTAACAGATTGGTTTAATCATGATGTAGCCCCTAAGGATAGATCCATATGTTTAGCAGCTAAAGGACCAAATAATATAAATGTTTACATTCAGGCAAAAATAAAGAAAATGTCTTGCTAGAAAACAGTTAGGACTCATTTAGATACTTGATATCTATATATTTATAGCATAAGTACAACTTTTATGAGTGACATATTTCTATATAAGCAGGGCATCATATACCAAATTAAAGGTCTTGGTCTATAGATTTGCAGAAAATTATACGCGTTGTAATTGGTTGCATCGTTTTGATCCACCTTCCATTAACAGGAAACTATGACAGTTACTGTGTAACTGCTGGGTGATCTGGGACCTGCTGGGTGGTTTGGAAACTGTGACAGTTATTTGCAGCCCTGCTGAGTGGCCTGGAATATGTGACCTTGTGGGCGGTCTAGAAACTGTGACATTTACTTGCAGCCACATATATCAGCATGTCTTGTGGGGACCATGCCCAGCAATGTAACTTTGATGAAGTTAGACATATATTGTAGTGTATAAAAAATTCTTTAGATCATTTAATATATTGATTGATAATATAGTTAGTTATTCATTATACTCCATTGTTAAAATATCTACATATAATGTAGTGTATAAAGAAGTTATTGAATTCTGTTAATAAAGTAATTTAGTCATTACATTTCAGTTTAATTTAAGGCAGTTACCACAGGGATTCTCTAGTTTATATGTAATATTAGTACATTTAGATAAATCATTTAAGGTGGGATATTATTACCTAAAGTGTACAGCTAACTTAAGTGCAATACAGTAATATGGTGAGTTTTAGGTATGACCATGAGGGATTTCAAGCATTGGATCTGTAAATCTGGACAAAAGGGTCTTAAGCTACAGATTTTTCACCCAATTATCAGGCCAATCACATGATAAACGACTGTTCGGCCCAATATTGCATTAGTTTGCACTTTCCAACGACGAATGATTATCGTTTCAAAGCACATTGTATCATTTGATTTGATTTTATAAACAGACTAAAAATCTTGTTCAACAATGGAACAATATCCTTCCAATTCTGAAGTGTGCATGCACCAGCACTGTAGGCAGATCTCCATAGAATTTACAGTCACGATCTTTTCAGCCAATGGTTATGACAGATGAAGAGCACAGATTTGAAGGTAAAGCTTGAAAAACATGTATACTGTGTACACAGGAATCGGCATGCTGATCAGGACTTTCAGTCATTGGTAAAATCGTTAATGATTTCAGATCAGGAGAAATTTTCTGTAGTGTGTACCCAGCCTTACTGTGATAATGAGTGTATTGTGAAGGATATGTATATTGTATGACTCTCACAAGTTTAGGACCCGGGTTATACTGTGAGTGGAGAGTGAGTAAGTGAGAGGTTACGAAGCTGAAGATATAACACTGTATATAAAAAATTACTGTGAAAGACTTGGAGGCTCAGCAATGGTAAATCCCAGGATTTCAGGTATAAAATAAAACAGCAGTATAATTATATGCTCTAGGCAGTGAATGCACATAATTGCAATATGCACAATAAGTAATACAGTAAACAAATATTGGAAAACAAATTAAATCAGTATTTGGAACATTTAATTAAGTTTTTAATTAAAACTTGTATATTATAATGAATAATGTAACTCCTGCTTTTTAATTTAATTTTATTTTTACAGATATTATAAATTATTTTGGAATTCCTAGATCAATATGAAAGCATTCAACCTGTGACCTTGCACTTTTTATATGGCAATGAGACTCAGCAAACTTTATTATCCAAATAATTTATAGTAGGGGGTACATTGCCCCATATATAATACCTACTATTCAGTCATATGCCTATAATTATTTGTACCACATAACATTAAAATCAGTGAGGTATTACATTTCACATTGAAGAATCATAGGGGTTGACTCCAATTCTGTGAGGGATTTTTGTTGGCAAGGAATATTAAAAACTACAATAGAAACTGACAGAATATCTGTGACCTCTCCACAACTCAGGATGAATAGTGCAGACACTTGGTGAATTTGAGTCCCATAACAGAGTTGATTCTGCTTTACACACTTATGTACCCTCTAATTTGCTCTCTACATTACATTAAAACTGAAGGTTGATATATGCAATGTATGAAAATTAACCCCATGTTGACCCCATTGACAAGTTACAATAAAATATAATATAGTATTTGTGAGGAACAATTATTTTCAATAATAATCTGTAATTTAGAGAACAATGAGGACCTAATAGGGGATATTTTCTTTTCCTCTTTTTAACCCTTTTCACACAAATTCTATATCTTTATCGCTAATATTTTATTACTCTATATTTCACGGCAAAAACATTACCACACTATATGAATATATAATTTTAATAAGTCGTAATAAAAATACAATTTGTTTTATTATAGAAATTGGATTATAAATAAATTGTACTATAGTCTTTGTACTGTTATTAATAACAACAGTGATTCCAGTACCAGAACCTCCTTTTTCTTTCTTTTTGTCTATGATACTTTGTGGTGTTCTGGAAATGCACCCCTATAATTGAATGTGAGGGACTAATTATAGTAGTAATTAAAGATACTTTGAGACAGATCTGGTGCGGATATCTCTGTTTATTTGAATTCACAAACCTGTTAACCCAGCCATAATGATCATAATGTTTCTATTGCATCACTGCAATTTTTAAGTTTTAAATTAACTGTAATGGAAAAAAAAGTATCTGACATCAGGGGCGCACGTAAGATTTTTAAGGGGGGTTTCCCCTCCACCGAAAAAAAAAAAAGCGAGAGCTGCTACGCATGCGCCCGCGCATGCGCAGCAGCTCCATTTAGGCAGCACTGTACTATACAGCAGCCGCGGCGCTGTCAAAGAAGTGTCCGCGGCGGTGCTGTATACAATACAGCACCGCAGTGGACGCTTCTTTGACAGCGCCGCGGCTGCTGTATAGTACAGTGCCGCTATGTAGGGCACTTTTTTATCGGAGGGGAAGGGTTTCTGGAGACCCAGAAACCCCCCCTGCGTGCGCCACTGGACATCTTGAAGCAGTCAACATACAGATAATGTAGACCACTGTGTCTACCGAGCCTGTCACATTGAACATACTTATAGGGTTAAATGGTGAATACTGTACATGTTAAGGTTACTGGTGCCAAGATTAAATCATTCCACTGTTTCATGTAATTTTCTGTGATGTCTAATTGTTTGAGTGCAGAACCACACGTAACTTTCTGATCAGAAGAATATAAAACTAGCAGTGAATAAATGTTATTGAAAGAGTAAAAAAAGATCACAGTGGATGAGCTGTCCTTAGGTCAAGGGATAGGTTCTGGATCATCAAAGCTGTTTTCAATGTCCAGAAACAAAATGTGAAAAGCAGAATAATACAGACAGTTTGTGACAAAGCTGACACCCAATACTCCAAAAGGAATAGAATCAATTGTGACATTTTTCATTTATTTGTAAATGCCTCTTTGGCAGTACACTCACTCAAAACGACAATTGCCTCTTGCAGAATAAGGGAGGTGATAGCAAAATAGAGGAATCCTGACAGTTGTTTTAATGAGATTCTGCATTAGGGCCACTTTCTTACACTTTCCCCGACAAGGAGCATGCCCTTCACTTTCAATCTCATATCCTAGTAATTTAAAAAACGTTAACCCTATGAAAAACTAAACTAACCTCTCTTTAATCTGCATGACTGGTTCATTTTTTCATTACTTCATGCAATTATATGTGAAAGTAAGGAATCCCAATGTGTTATTTGTGCCTTTGTTTGCATAGCTAGAAATGTTACACTATTTCCTGCAGATCTTATATTGTGCAAACTTGGATTCTCCCATGGATTTCGGGGGAAAACAACAATGCTTTTGACTGTGACAAAGACACGGGAATAGTATTTCAGGGCAGATATGTTAGTCCCAGGTTTCTGAACTACATGTTTAATAACTCCAGGTAGATTGCTTTGTGTGGAAAGGAGCTACACTAGGAGTATGTTTAGTTTTAGCAAAAACCTAAAAAGAGTCCTTAGGGTGTAAATGGAGATAAAATTGTGGGCTCCATTTATAAGGCCCAGGCTGGGTCTTCTGTTTTGCCAGTCTGACAGCAGACTGTTTAATGGTTGCACACGTGAGATTTGTTTAAAAGGATGTCAGTTTGGTCAGTCTGACTCTCTGTTTTGTCTGGTGAAAGGAACTTCAGGTTCTCTGTCTCTGTAGATAGGTGATAGCGTGATATCTAATTTGAGTAATCCTTATTATGCTTTTGCTTAGTTTGATAGTCAGGAGTGACATGTGTTAATTAGTGCTGGACATTGAACGTTTTTATTTTGATGTTTTCTTTACTTTTTCTGTTTCATAAAACTGTATGAGGACAGTTGTACCAAAACCTTGGACTTGTGTGACTTCTCTGCTGCTGAACACTACCATCTACCCCAGGATTTAGCATCTGTTTCCCTAACCCCATAGATTGTAAGCTTGCGAGCAGGTGCTTCTCACCTCTTTGTCTGTTTTACCCAGTTTGTTTATTAGTTTATTATGTTTGTCCCCAATTGTAAAGAGCTACGGAATATATTGGCGCTATATAAATAAATGATGATGATGATGATGATGATAACCCCGTTACATCACTTAGCTTCTGCTATGGATTTTCTTGGAAAGCAACCACGTTTGCTCTATTTCGGAGGTTGTATAAATAACATATACAAGCAAAAGTCACAATAGGACCAGCTACCAATGAATGAATATTAAGTTAACAAAGAGTGGTGGAGATGGGCCCCATAATTTAGGAACTGTTGTGGATGCACTGATTGCATTGCACTGAGCTTAGTGAACATCTCCTGTACACTTTTCATAGTTCCTGGTATCAAATAGTTAGTCTACAAGTTCTACTTTATGGTGCAGGTGTCAATTGCTTAAGTTTGAATTTAGGCCCCCTAAATATTTAATATGTAGAAAACAACAGTTTGGTTGACAGATGAGGGTGATTGCAGATTGGTTGTAATTTACATGTACAGTACTTCATTAATCCTAAAAACTGGCCACACATATTTCTGTTATGGAGCATTGACAATTAACAATTTAAGATTTTGGAATGGTTCCCCATATTTTCTTAAAAGTATAAACTGTCAAGACAAATCATTGTTGTTAATAAGCGTAAATTTGAATTTTGTTGCTTCTTTGCAAAACAAACAAAGAATTTCTAGGTAAATCACTATCTGCCTAGAAAGGGTTTTTACCTGAAAGCATAAAGTTGGTATCGGATAAAGGTCACAGGTTCCCTAAATCAATTCAAACATAGATTAGTTGTCCTTTAAGCCAAGAAATGGTCGCTGAACTATAACTGGTATACTATAACACAATTGGTGTAATAGGTCCCAGAAAATAATCGGATTGTCATTCATGGAATCCAAAAATAATATTTCACCACATGAGGATGCTGCCTTGGTTGGGTTTTATTTTTAAATCGTTTAGATGAAATATTCAACATGATGTCCTATTTTTAATTTTTAACATTTTAACTGCAGTCCCAAATCAACATTCTAAAGCAAAGTTACCTACAGCATAACTAATACAGCTAAACAAATAAATAAATAGACACTAAGGGGGGTATTCAATTGTCCGTGGGATTGCCGAAAATCCCGCGGTCCGCGCAGGATTACCGTTATTACGGTAATCCTGCGCAGAAAAACCGTTAATACGGTAATTTACTCGCTAGATTTCAGCTCGCAGCTCAGGGAGCTGCGAGCTGAAATCCAGCGAGAGATTACCGTATTAACAGTATTAGTTTTTCCGCGCTCGAACCCACGGACAATTGAATAACCCCCTAAGGGGCCGATTCAATTTGGCAATGTTATTAAAGGAATAATGCTGCTCTAATAGTATTACCATTAATACAGTAATTTTAACCCGCATTTTTTCTCGCGGCCTTGAGGACTGCAAGCAAAAATCAGTGTTAAAATTACTCTACTTACCGGTAATACTGTGCACAATTACTGTTACTGCTTATTCCTTGAATAACACAACCGAAATCAATTGGCCCCTAAAAGACCAGAGGAAAAAAATCTATATGTAGCCAAATCTATCTAAACAATAAACATATCTGGTAAGATGGCATAAACTAAAATTCACAGCAACAGTAAGTGTCAGATCCAACAATCCATCCTAAAAACAGAAACTACTGTTTCTAAGAAGAGGCTACTATACACCTCAGAAACTAATTAAATTGTTATGTTAGGAAAAAATGTTCTTTAATATTCTTAACATTTATTTATATAGAGCCAGCATATTCTATAGCACTTTACAATTGAGAACAAACACAGTAATAAAATGATACTGGGTATTACAGACAGAGAGGTAAGAGGGACCTGCTCGCTAGCTTACAATCTATAGGACAATAGGAGTTTGTTACATGAGGTTAAGCGCTATATATTGCATATTGGTCCAGCCAGATTGCACAAGTACAAAGTGCATAGTGAGCTCTATGATTCAGGCCACAGTTTGTCAGGGGGTCAGGAGGTCAGAGGGTTATTTAGGTATAAAAAGAACACATGTAAGTCTTGTGCGAACTGTGCAAAAGGGGTGGTAGTAGGGTAGCCTAAGGAGGATAAGATGGTAGTTGAGAAATTTAATAAGCTTGCCTGAAGGGGTGGGCTGGTCTGCAAATGCTTGAAGGTTTGAAGACTAGAGTTAAATCTTGCTGTACAAGAGAGGGCATTTTCGCAAAGTTGGTCAGCCTAAAAAAAGTCCTGTAACCAGGAATGGAAGAAGGAAATGTGAAAGTATTTTATAGTTGATTTGGTAAAAAGCAGGCAACTGATGTAGAGACTGAGAGAGCAGAGCAACAGTGGAAGAACGGTTTGCAAGGAAAATTAATCTAGCCGCTGCATACAAAATAGATTGTAAGATTGAGAGTCTGGTTTGGGGAAGACCAGTAAGGAGGGTATTGCAAAAGTCAATGCAGGAGATGATGAGTGTATGAATTAAAGCTTTTGCAGTGTCTTGTGTGAGATATGTGCATGTTTTGGAAATGTTTCTTAGATGTATGTAAAGAATTTAGATATTGACTGTGGGGTATATAGGATCACACCTAGACAGCACGTCAGCATGTGAACTTATGCCCTCTCTTGGCTGTAGACTTGGTCAGTGCACTAGCATACTCCCTCCACAGGGGGACCCTGTCTCTGTGTTTACTGTTGTCTCAGCAGAGCATTAATTAAATCACTCTGCTGCATTCATTGGTCTTAAAGATCTGCACATGCACTTGGCTTTTAGTGCTGCTATTTCATTGCCAGTTTATTCAAATCGCTTAACAGTTCCTTGTGGGCTGGTTATTTCCTGATTTTAAGACCCTGACCCTAGACCTGTTCCCAAGGTTTCTTGCTGTGGATATTTCTTGCTTTTAAGTTACCATTTGTGCATATGGATATTCACTGTATTATTGCTAAATGTGCTAATCACCTGCTTATTGATATAGACCATGCCTGACCAACCTGTGGCTCCCCAGGTGTTGTAAAACTACAATGCCCAGCAGGCCCCATCAGCTCTTAGCTAGCTATCTACTGGCAAAGAATGCTGGGGGTTGTAGTTTCACAACACCTGGAGAGCCACAGGTTGGCCAGGTCTGATATAGACAGTTACTTTTGGATATTCACTGTGCATCAGTTATAAAGGTGCTGAGTACCTGCATATAGCTATAGACTGTTACTTTTAGATGCTCACTGAGCATCATTGCTGGACGAATTGGCCCCCTGAACACTGATACCAACTGGTCAGCTGGGATATTACAGACAAGAATTACTGACATTACTATCCTCTTTAAAGTGGCGCGTAACAAGGTTTTATGATGTCAAAACATGGTTCTCCCCGAAACTTGTTCACTCATGAAAGAGCATTTTGTTCACTGCAATCCTTTGATTCCTAAGCAGGCTTTCTCCAACAAAAAGAGCTGTGTGGTGTATTTGAAGTTGGCTATAGCCAGAGCATAATGCAGTCTGGAATCATCATGTGGAATTAAAGTATGGCGGCCGGGAAAGGGTTTTTTTCTCAGGTTGGCTTCCTGCATACCTCATAGCTCTCCTATGCTGGCTGGAGGAAGTGTGCATGGATGAAAGCACAATGCATTATATAAAATGCTCTCTCCAGAAAGAACTGGTTTCAGGGGGAACCCAGCTTATGCTTAGTACATTGTTCCCAAAGCACTCTACACAAAAGCAAAATAACACCAGAGGACCTGGTGTAAGGTATTAAGTAGTCCTCCACAGATTGATCCTCTTTTGTAATGTATGTTGGCAGCAGAAATGGGATCTTCAAGAACCATACCATTGAGCCATTTTTTTAAAAGGTTGAACAGCGTTCATTCAAGTCTTGCTCTCTGTTTATACACAGCAGGCAGCTGAGGAGTAGCTACACTGTATGTAAAAATAAGGTAAACCTTCCACTTGAAAGCTTCTTTTACATTTTAAACGCAACTAATACAACAGCCCTTCAGCACACAACCCAGTCAACATCAGCTCTCGCTAGGGCCTGATTTAGAGTTAGGATAAATCCAGCTAGAAGATGCAGTTTTGCACCTTGTCAAAACCATGCTGCATCGTTTCAGGGGGACTTATAATGTATTGACAGATTTAGACAGATTTAATCACCTTAGTTTAACTCTAAAATGAAGTTGCCCACTATTGGTGTGCTTCATTTAATAGCAGACAATGAAAAAAATGCATTTGCACCCCTGGCATCACATCTTGTTGTATCTTGGTGTAAATGTGAGTCCTTTGTGGCTGATGCAGAATTTGAATGCATTTGTGTAAAAAAACAAACAAAAAAAAACTCATATGTAAAATATGTTCCCCAACAAATTGTAGCTGCATGAATATGCACAGTTGGACGAATCATAAGATGTGTGCAGCTCTGCACCAGCAGAATTTGCACCAGATTTAGGCCAAGAATACATCGGATAAACTGACACCAAATTTTGTAAACTTATGTTTTGCTAGCAATAAATTAATTTACTATTAGGTTGGAATATATTTTTTGTATAAAAAAAAACTCTTAAATACAACAGGTTTAACTTCTGTACAAGTTTTTAAAAAACTTGCTACACTTGCCCACAATATCATATAATATATGCACTATTAATGTAGAAAGCACCTATCAACTTCAGAGGTAAATCAGCAATGAACCAATCAGAAGCGGTTAGCTAGTGCTCAGCACCAGCAATTGATACTGACATGCGTCTGTGTGCGAGTCTGCATATGTACACATTTACATGAACACATCTGTACTATACTTGACAAACATTAGATTGCCCCTTCCCTCTCCCATCCTGCTCCTTCAGTCACAAGTTGCAACTGTCAGACGCAAGCAAATCTGCATAGGCCCATATGCATATGTCTTGTTTCGTGGGCATGTGCAGTACAAGTTTGCAGGTCTTACGCTGAACAAATAGGCATAAGTCCAACTCAGCATCAGCTCCTTTACCTGTAGTTTATTCCTAAATAACCCCTAAATGTTTATTATTGCCAGTTTATTTTCTTATATTTTTATTTTTTCTAAACGTCAAATAATATTTTTGATCTTTATTATGCAAAAATTAAATATAGACACTCTTTCAAATTATTAACTGTGTGTGTCCACAAACATATATAGAACATACACACCCACACACACACACACACACACACACACACACACTCTTTTGGGGTGCTTTACTGGCAAATTTACAGACAACAGAGCCCGATTAAGGAAAGGGGGGCACTAGGGACATGTGCCCTGGGCCCCCCTCTGTCAAGGGGCCTACCGAGCCAGGTACTATCAAGGGTGCAAACTTGGGGACAATGTTGTACTTCCTTCATTTAGCTGTGGTGCTTATGGTCCGTTCCTCCACACCCTTTCTCTAAGTGCGGTCTTAATATAATGTGTGAGGGAAGGAAGGGGGGGTCTTAATATAATGTGTGAGAAATTAGGCTATTAATGTAATGGTGGAGTATGAGGTGGGCTAATTATTTAATGGGTGCTAATTTATTTGTGGGGTGATTGAGTGGCTATTTAATTTAATGGTGGAGCTATTTAGTTTAATAGTAGAGCCTATTAATTTAAGTTGGGGTAATGGACCTATTAATTTAATGCTGGGGCTGAGTTTGGGTAGAAAGAGGTCTATTTATTAAATGTGAAAATAAATTATTTAATTGCAGTGGTTGTTGCGGGAAATAGGTATATTTATCTATCTAAATGCTATTTATTGCCAATGGTGGAGTCTGGGTCGGAGCCAATTATTTAATTGTAGGTGCTATAAATTTATTTGTGGGGTGAAGCTATTTCATTTAATAGTGGGGTCTAGTAATTTATTGTGCGGTAACTGTGCCATAAATTTATTGTTGTAGTGGTTTAGGGCTATTAATTGAATGTGGGGGATAAGTTTGGGGAGGAGGACTATTTATTAAATGTGAAAATAAATTATTTAATAACAGGGATGGTTGTGGGAAATAGTCATATTTATTAAATGCAAATTCTGTTAATTTATTGCTGGGCCTGTTTGTAGGGAGGGAAATAGGTTTATTTGTTAAATGGGAATAGTATTAATTTAATGTTGGCGCTGGTTCGATGGAAATAGGTCTATTTATTAAATGTGTATGCTATTCATTTAATGTCATGGCTAATTTGAGGGAAATAGACCTATTTATAAACTGTGAATACTATTATTTTAATGTTGGTCTTGCAGGCAGAACTAATTATTGAACATGGGTGCTATTGATTTAACACTGAGGCCGGTGGGAGTTTTCTAACTTTCATGTACCTATATTTTTTCAAATGGGGCCTCCAACATTCCAGGATCCAGACAAGCAGCAACTAAAGACACCAGTAGCCGCAGTTAGTGAAAGAACAGGTAGGAGAGAACAGGACAGTCTGCCAACTATCCTGAATCTGGTGGGACAGTCCCGAATTTGGGTAAGTGTCTCGCTTAGTCAGGATTTGGTTCGACTGCAAGGACAGTTGGGAGGTATATCCTGCTTCACAATGTACTGCTCATGAATGCAGAGCTGCATGCACCTAAGAGTAGTGCACACAGTGTTGCATGTGTATTTGTCTAAAAATTTGTCTAAAATGATAAACATATTATGTCACGAACACACTCCCAGCTGCTGTGACTTTAGGGGGTGTTTGCTGTATGAGGTTTCACAATTCCAGCTCGCAGTCTCTCTTTGCCTATCACACAAGTTATAGACCTACTGAATCACCCCCAAACAGCGCTCACACCACACACACTTCAGGTTTGGCCCCACCTATTGAATACGGGCATAGGACCCCTATATACTGTTCCACACTGGCACACAAGGCTTCTAGCTTTCCACAGACTAGCAAGACCCTCAACAGCAAGCAAAGGGTTAAATCTTCACACCTCCAGGCTGTTACACAAATGTAAATGCAAGCACACACAGCTTGTTAATCAAATGTATCAACAAGTCACACACTGGCATATAAAGGGTTAACTTGGCTATTTTCTTCTTAACAGGCTAATGGTTTCGTTAGAGTATCAAGAACATAACATATTAATTTATAGATTTAATATACAATAGTACAGGGCATATAGATATAAAAAATAATGAATAAACAATTATTAGATTGACATAACAAGCAAACAGTTTAAAATAAAAGGGGCTACATTCAGAATAGCACTTACAATTCAGAATACCACTTACTTGAGTTGCATAATCTGTGCCATGGGAAATTGGTTAGGAAGATGGAAATCAATGTGAATTGATTTCCCCAAAAAGTCTGACCCCTTGCTATACCTGGTCTTAGCCTTTTAAAGACACTTCCACACCTCTTTCTACCCCTAGGGTGTTGTGGCCTGTGACACTTTTTGCATCACCATTTGCATGTTGCCTGATTCACTAACCAATTCCACTATGTGATCTAACTTTTCTGTAGAGCATCACATCAATTCAATTTTATTATTAATAAATCCCTTATGACTCTGTCCATCTTTTGATAGCAAACATGATGAAATTTTGACAATGTGACATTCCTTTTCCAAAGATATGTGATTTTAGCTGTTCCCGGATACCACCCGTTCCTGTTATTCACAACCCTGGTGTGATTTCTGCTCCTTAGTATGGAGTTGCACCCGGATTTCCCAAAATATGAACTATGAATACATTTTCCTTTGAAGCTCATATTTCTATATAACTTTATAGGCAATCTTCAAATTCTATCTTTGTCTACAAGGATCTCACCTAGGCATATGGCGCTGTCATTTACATTTAGTGGTTCATTGTGTTTACACAATCTATGGGAAAAAAGTCAATTAGGAAGTGAAATACATGATGAAATCAATGGATGTTTGTGATCTGCATATCTTAAGCAGGTCTCCTCAACCTAATTACCTCCTACAGGGCTAATTGTTTCCTTTGTAAAAACATTTGGTCAAACATTTATCTTAGTTGAAAATCAGGTTCATTTAGGTATCAATGCAATGTTTTATTTGGGCCCTGACATTCAATATTCTATTTCATCATATCAGATTTATGCTCTCATCCTGACACATTTCATCCTAGGGCCCCCCCCTGTGTTAAGTGTCCCTGGCCCCCAAGGCCTTAGTCCATCTCTGACAGATGGGATACATTTTAGTTTGTTATGTGGTGCACAATCATGGAACACATAGCTGCAGCCCAGTAGTTTAAATTCCAAAAGTGTGAAATTGGTCTAATTGGTGGTAACTGACAAGCTAAGTGAGTTAAATATTTCGAAGAATTATTATTATCTGTACAGATAACAACGGGCATAGAGTCAGCAGAAAACATTAATGCCCCTTAAGCTAAGCACAATAATTGAATTGTACCCCATAGTGGAGGATTGGCAGTACCAGCCCAGGGAGGAGATCTACAGTAAAAGGTTGGATCAGAGGATTTTAAATGGCCATATCCATGCCTGTTATGGTTGAGTTTAGTGATTGTTCCGGCAAAATTAGTTGGAAATATATGTTCCTTGCAGGTGAAGATAAATATGAAAGTACAGAGGTTTGAGCTCTGGTAGTTTGACGCCCTACCATAAACCAGTTCTGGAAAGCTTGTTTGAGTTTGTCCAAGTGAAGTTCAAGCCCATCATGATAATTTTGATCTTGTCTGGTAGTCGAACAATGTCAAGCTGAGGATTGCAGTTGAGAGATACATTAAACAGAGTTCCAGGTGAAGGACTAGCAGGAACCATGCAAGTCTGCAGAGAAATTGAGTGCATTTATGGGTATACTGGGTCCAATAGTTTGTTAAGCTTGAAACTGTTGAGTCAACTTATTAAGTGAGTGCTACTGTGAACTTTATGATACTAAAAAAGCCTGGGCGCATGTAACCTGCATGATGCCCATGTCTGGAGAGAGGGACAATTTGGGAACAACCTGATACTGAGAAATTAGGAGAGTTGCTACAGAGGACAATATAGAGACCATGTAATGATTATCCCCTAGGCATGGGGTGCCAGCTCTTGAGCTACATATGTGGTAAAGTGCTGTAATATATTTGTAGCTACTAAGTATATGCTGGAGATGTTCAATGAAGAAGTGCAATTTCTTAATAGATGGTCTGGCACCTATGCATTACAACAATTGTGATGATATGACTTTTTTTTACACTTATGCTAAAATGTTTGCAAACTTGCATGTTCAAGGGGCATTTTTACATTCTGACCCTGAAATGTAAAGAGATTGAGCTAGCCTGAAGGATACCTGAGAAAAGAGATAAATTAATTACTCCTAATACTATAAACATTAACATCAAAAAAATATGGTTTAAAATAAAAAAAATTCACATTAAATACATAAATCAGGATGTTATTTATGTGTACTGTACATACAATCCATTTTTATAGTTTCTCTTCCTTGTATAAACATGTTCTCTGCTATCTAGTGTCATGTAGTCAACACCATCAGTCGGCACTTACATCTGCCCTGTAGTTGGTGCAAATGATATGGCTAATAAACATACATGTACAAGATGCCCAAAGCTTGAATCAGCCTTATCCGCGTTGTCATGCATTGAACCCACAACTACTGTTGTATTTATTTAAACAAAAATGACTATTATTATACATGCAATTTTCTTTCATAACTAGACCTGGAGCCTGGAGCAATATGACAATAAGGCAGTGATAGGTCACCTGATAGACTTTAGGAGCCATATGGACAGCTCTCTAACCTTCAAAAGGGCAGCACATCACCCTTCACATTACCAATTTCAAAAATAAGTTAAATGTTACAAGCTATAACAAACAATTCTGACAATAAAGCAGAGAGGAGCTGGGGGCTGCAGATGAAGGCTTGGGTGATGCCTGTTGCCCATCAATGCCATAAGGATCTGGTCATAACAATTGTTAGTATAATATAAAATACTATGTTCCCAAGGAGTATTAAACAATAGTAAAAGCTTATTTATTAAACATCACTCAACATAAAAGTAAATAAAATATATGCATTAATGAATTGCTTATATAAATGGACAAATAAAGTTCAAATTACTCTAAAGTGTAGCATACAGTATGTATTTGGCCAGACTTAGACAAGAGTCTATCATCCCATTTCACTGGTGCCAGAATCAGACAGTGGGCCTGAGACAAACATGTATACTGGATATACCAAATTCCCTGTTATCCTCAATCAGCAGGGTTAATAGAAAAAAAATAATGGCTTGTTAAAAGAACAATTTAGAAAGAGAGCGCCCACGCATACATTGAGGGGTTGGTATAGAGCCTGTAGGGATACTGTGTACAGTAAAAATGTACGTGTGACTGGACTCTGTGACAGGATGGACCTCATATGCCACCCTGTCTGCTTTTGCTGGGCTTACTTTGCCACTGTTCCCTTTCTTTATCCTAATTGAGCCCTCTAACCACAGTAGGAGGTGCTTAAGCTGCTGCCACCACTGGACTCCTTCACGGCATCCAAAACTGCGTTCCTTCTGTCGCTGCTGGTGTACTCCCTTGCAGGTGCACCTGGACCGTTACCCCTGACCTCTTCCTATAGATCAGGGTTGCTGTGGATGGATCCCCCCTGGCCTATCACACTGGCCAGAGCTGCTGGGTAGCAGGCAGAACAGTGGTACCGGAAAGCTGGGTCCAAACCTCAGAACAGCCGTAAACGGATAAGAGTTGGGTCTAATCTGTAGGTCACAGGAAATACAGCAGGGAAGAAGTTGTCAAAGCAGGAACTTTAAGCAAGTGATCTTTATTCCCTCAAGTGTCCTGGTAAGGACAGTTCACACTGGTTGAAGGTACCAGTGATCAGAGAGTCAGATGGAACAATAATGATACATTTCAGTACAAACCAGTGCTGTTTATACAGTTTTGGATGCAGCCTAGCAGAGGGTAAGCAAGCCCCTTGAACTCTTTGCTGACCCTAAGACGTCTGAGTTATTTTTAATGTCAGGATGAAATATGTTTCCCCAAACAGGGATTTAAATGCAATTTGTACTTAACAAAATTTACACTTATCTGTGATATCTTACATCATGTGCTGTTTACAATGTTCAGACAGGTTCCTTTCCTTTTATCCAGGCAGGATAAAGGTAACGACTCCCTGTTGTGTATTCAAGTATTGGTCACTCACATTAAATAAACTTACTTAGCATTTCCTGCTATCAGCAAAACAGACCCCCTCCCCACATGTGCCTCATTGGAGATTTCCTCTAGCAAAGTTACAAAACACAGATAAATCTCTTCCCTGGTTCTGTCTCAGCAACAAATACATTTCCTATAAAATAAAAGTACACACAATATAATAAAAATTAGCACATTGCAATTATACAAACTGGCGCATTGCGCTGTTACCTTTAAATACATTTATACAAAAAGTTATTTATAAGTATTCCAGCCACAGACTCCCTTCCAGCATTTGATTTGTTACAGCCCCCTGCACTTAGACTCCCACATGCAATCACATTACATGCCAAATATCAACCTAATGCAGATAAACATAGTTTTACAGTATACATAAGAGAAAGTGAGATATTGTGTGAAAAATACATTTATGAGCCAGGAGCAGATCAAGCAGAACAACTAAGAGTGCCTACTCACGTTTTAGAGTGTTAACATGAAGAAGTAATTTATTTTGTTATTGCCAGCAGTATCAGGGGCTAGATATGTATATGGGCTGATAGACTACAAGAAGCTGAATTAAGAGAAAAATGTGTTCAGCTCTATTTCCATGATTGCTGTGTATTAGAAAAAAAAAAGATATAATGTGGGAACAGTGGTTATCATCCCAGATACCATGCACATAATCACACAACATAATTATGAGGTATCAGGTGCAAATGTCTGGATATTGCCTGCTGGCACCCAGAGGGAACGCAAAAAAGGGAAGTAGAGACTGCAGGGCTAAGTCAAACATTTTATGTTTTGATTGTTGGTGAACCTAACCCTGCATATCATCCTGCTTCTAGGTTGTATCCCAGAGAAGGATATAACACAGAAGGTGACTCTTAACAGTGCTTTGTTTGAACTCAAGCCTGACAAGAAGCTCTGGGGGTAAATTTATGAACCTCCGTATTCTTCAACTGCGGCGAGTTCAGCTTTTTCAGCGCTTAAATTTAAAGCGGCGCTGCCTTGTAAAGGGAAACTTCCCTTTACAAGGCAGCGCCGCTTTAAATTTAAGCGCTGAAGACGCTGAACTCGCCGGAGTTGAAGAATCCGGAGGTTCATACATTTACCCCCTGGTGTCTGTTATGTTTATCTGTCCTAATTGCTTTAGTTTTTTCAATTGTTGAATTGACTTCAGATACTGCCATAAACAATCCTAAGAATGATATTTTGATAAAAGGAATAAGAGAACATAGATAATTAGATCTAGAGTGGAATAATCCATTTATCCGCATGCATCATTGGCTGATGGAAGATACCAATTTAACCGATTGTTGGATCTGCACAAATTCACAAAAATCTGCAGGACAATTCCAACACACTTGACATCAAATTGTTTCAAAAATACCAAAGTGTCATTATATGTAGTTCGGTAAACAGCATCTCCTTGGTGGAAAGCAAACAGGGTAGCAATGAAAGATTACACAGTAGAGGCAGGGCCGGATTAACCCGAGGTCTAACTAGGCTATAGCCCAGGGGCCTAGGGCATCCAGGGGGCCCTTCAAAGTCCTCAGCAGCATTATTGATCGGTCCGGGGGCGGGGGCGCCCCAACCCGATCAATGCTGCTGAGCACTGTCACTGTAGTCCTCCGTCCCCGGCGCTCAGTAATCTGCTTACTGAGGAGATCTCGTGAGTGAACTCTCGCGAGATCTCCTCAGTAAGGAGCTTATAGCGTGCCGGGGATGGAGAACTACAGTGACAGGTAAGTGCTTGGGGGGGGCCTCACGGGGTACGGGGGGGATGGCGGGTGGCTCACATTGGGGGCCTCACGGGGGAATGGAGGCGCCCTTAGCCCAGGGGCCTCCATTCCCTTAATCCGGCCCTGAGTAGAGGTCTATAGTGCAGTTTCTTGAACTGCTAAGTGTATACAAGTAAATGTTACTAATAAGGGGAAAGGTACTGTGGTGGACCATGCGAATTGCACCTTTTTTTTCAGATTACTAACACCTCTGTTAATTACTTGATGTATAATATCAAACAATCATATTGGCAACAGTTGCTTAATCAACCTGAACAAGACTTGGGGCTAGATTTACTAAGCTGCGGGTTTGAAAAAGTGGGGATGTTGCCTATAGCAACCAATCAGATTCTAGATTTCATTTATTTAGTACATTCTACAAAATGACAGCTAGAATCTGATTGGTTGCTATAGGCAACATCCCCACTTTTTCAAATCCGCAGCTTAGTAAATCTAGCCCTTAGTTGGTAGATGGTTTAGCTGGTTAAACCCTTCCAATTGGTTTATTGGATGGAAAGGATGGTCAGGAGGAACTTTACACAGTATTTTAAATATTGTAGAGGCAATAATTGTAAACTGGATTATGATTACACTTATGTTTTGTATTATTGATAAATGTTGTATTAAGACTGCAGAGATGTTACCATATAATAAAGTGGGATAATATGCTAATTGCACCTCATATTATCATAATGGTAAATAATACAAATAAAAATTAAGAACATATTGTAAAATTTAAACAGAAATTTGCTTTTATGTGGCTATATATCTTCAATGCATTATATTGTTGAATGATGAAACCATTGCTAGTACGCTGTGCTCAGCAAATCATATATTTACATTTGTATTATTACCTTATATGGTCATGGTCAAGGGAGCCATCTTTAATATGACTTTATATAAGAATGAGTTAAACAAAGAAAGAGCATCCTGTACACGGGAATCACAAGAAAGTAAACTGATGTCCAGAAGCCGTCTCTCTAAAAAAAAATAGGTATCCGAAACTCTGAACGGGGCTCCCTAACTGATCCCTGTAGCTAAGTATAAACAATTTAATCACTTAATGGGTGTTTGTTTTTATTGCTAGCACATTTCCTATAGTCACTTAATAAATCTCTGGTATTATTTTAACATACATTCCACTGGAAACATGCACACAATTCAAGAATGGAAAAATGGTCCTTACTAAGTACAACCACTGCATGCTTTAATGCTACCTTGTCTGCTTCTGTTATTAAATGCACTACACAGTTATAACATGCTTTTGCTGAATCTGCAGATAGGATAGCAGCCCTTGTCTCACCTTGGGCCACACACATGTTACTTTCCTCTCATATGATCAGTCTCTTATGGCTACCCTTAAGGATATAGCCACTTTACAGAACCAAGCCTTAGAAATAAATCTTTCTGAGGACTGAAAGGATGATTGTTGCACCCTCGTGTGATTGATGATTTGAATACATAACAGAGTTTAGCAGCCATGATGTGTATGTTTATGTAAAATGTTTTTTTTTGCTTCTAGGAATGTACTTATGCAGCATGCTCTGACTAGATTATATAGAAACACTGATAAGAGAATTAAGGTTTCCATTTCTCAGAGATCAGGGCCTCTTCTTCAACATATAGAGTAGAGTTTGGATCACCGCACTGACTATAAGATTTTACCCAATATTAATACACATATCCCTATAAATATCTCCTAAATAGGGTTCCCGGATTGGTAATTGGGGTGCAACCTTGAAACTCCAGGTGTAATCTGAACAAAAGGAGAAAAAGGCAAAGTTTCTGATATAAGGTGCACTAAATCTTCTAATTGATAATGTCGATAATTGCCATCCTATAAAACATAACTTTTATTAGGTAGTAACTTAAAAGCGAAATATACTAAAATATAGCAATTAAAATCCCATGGATATAGATAAAAAGCTGGGTACACTCAATATAGTACCTATATAATCCCACTATAAGTTATATGGTACAGAGGTATAATAGTGTGATTAATATGAATAAGTCAGATAGTAAATAAAGAAACATACGCCATAATAAGCAATTGTTATGTCTCTAATATAATGTCTGTTAAATAACAGGCTATACAGGCTTGATAATGTCCAGCTAGCAAATAGAGGTTGGAACAAATATCCCAATTACCTCTTATAAATCACAAACGCTGGTATGTAATTCCTTCTGACTAAATCCTGCAGATCAACAATCAGTTGATATGTAAACTACCCTGCAGCACACTCAATAACGTAACATGAAAAGTATAGCAGAAACGCTATTACAGAATAATAGTTGCTAGTATGCAATCCCTTCTGACTAATTCCTGCCAATCTATAATCGGTTGTAGTGCAGACTACCCTGCAGCACACTCAATAGCGCTGTATGGTAGATGTCTCAGAGGCGCTATCACAAATTGATAAAAGCTGTTATGGGGAGTGTATTGCTAACTGCCTGCTAGGTTTGCCCTCTGACTCTGGGCTTATAGGGGTAGTTAAATAATCAGACTCCTCTTAGTACAAATATCAAGTGTTGCCAGCTAATACGCCGACGCGCTTTTCGCTGTTGATTAAGCAACAGCGAATTGCGCGTCGGCGTATTAGCTAGCAACACTTGATATTTTTGCTAAGAGGAGTCTGATTATTTAACTACCCCTATAAGCCCAGAGTCAGAGGGGAAACCTAGCAGGCAGTTAGCAATACACTCCCCATAACAGCTATTATCAATTTGTGATAGCGCCTCTGAGACATCTACCATACAGCGCTATTGAGTGTGCTGCAGGGTAGTCTGCACTACAACCGATTATAGATTGGCAGGAATTAGTCAGAAGGGATTGCATACTAGCAACTATTATTCTGTAATAGCGTTTCTGCTATACTTTTCATGTTACGCTATTGAGTGTGCTGCAGGGTAGTTTACATATCAACTGATTGTTGATCTGCAGGATTTAGTCAGAAGGAATTACATACCAGCTTTTGTGATTTATAAGAGGTAATTGGGATATTTGTTCCAACCTCTATTTGCTAGCTGGACATTATCAAGCCTGTATAGCCTGTTATTTAACAGACATTATATTAGAGACATAACAATTGCTTATTATGGCGTATGTTTCTTTATTTACTATCTGACTTATTCATATTAATCACACTATTATACCTCTGTACCATATAACTTATAGTGGGATTATATAGGTACTATATTGAGTGTACCCAGCTTTTTATCTATATCCATGGGATTTTAATTGCTATATTTTAGTATATTTCGCTTTTAAGTTACTACCTAATAAAAGTTATGTTTTATAGGATGGCAATTATCGATATTATCAATTAGAAGATTTAGTGCACCTTATATCAGAAACTTTGCCTTTTTCTCCTCCTCTTCTTCAACATGCAAGGGGGATAGATGCATTATTTGGGTGGAGATGCACGCAAATAGTATTTATCCAATCAATTAAAATTTAAAGCTTAAATACCCCTCTGCAACGGATACCAAGAGTATGGCTTATATTATGTGCAAATATATAACCTATGCCTTTTGAGTTGATATAATTCAGTGATCTGTGTGCACGAAAATCAATAAACTTGATTCTTTTCTACATCAAAGCATTTGAAAATCCTTTTTTGTTAAGTTGGCTAATTCCCTGATTAATACAGGTACTATCCTTCATGGGCGCTCAGTAACACCTATGGTCCATCTCCCACATCTTGCCCACATGCTACTTGATGTGGTTCACATAAACAAAGGATGTTACAGTGATGTCAGCAGCAAATACTGAATACATGCTTATACCTTTATAGCAAATCACTGTTATTAAACTTGTCCCATTTTTCTAGTTCACCATATGGTAAAAATATAAAAGAGAAAAAAGTGGTGTACACTCACCCCTTTGCGGTCCTTTTTTGTAAATATTGTGTCTGATTTTATATAACTGATGAAATGTATTTATGAATATGTGCTTATAATTTGAAATATGTACACATGATTAGTTAAAGTTTATTTATATGCTAAGGCATATATCATTTGTCATGGTTGTGAGGATACCAGGTTTATAGAACCAGAGTTCACTAGGTTACCCTGCCCTCTTAAGTTCAGGCATCACACAAGCAAGGAGGGGAACGAAAGATATAACGCTTTATTTTTCTACAGTAAAGCAATGGATCACCAGTGTCAACAGGAGTCCCAGCAAAGTGCCCCCCCCACCTTTGTCATACAACAGTTCCACAGACGAAAGAGTCTGTCAACAGGAGGTTTAGAGAGCTCCGGTATCTTGCTGCTCCCGGACATTCGACTATCTCTCCATCAGCGTGGTAGGACTCTGGATATCAGTCTCCACACTACTGCGGATGCACCAATTTACCCAGAACCTGGCGAGTATCTCCCAATGAAGTGAGGTGATGAAAGATCACCAGATGGAGCAACAGTCTTCTTCCCAATACCGAGGACAGCAAAGATCACCAGGCCTGCTGGTAGAGCACAGAAACTCCACATCAATCAGCCCTCCAGGAAATCCATCCTGAGAAAATTCACACACACCCCAACCCCCATGATGTGGCTCCTTATATCCATTGTCAAATTCCCACTGTGTTTTCCCCTCCCCGGGCAAACCCCTGGGTCTCTCCTTCTTAAAAATTGGTGGGTGCTGGACCAGGGGGTTGGAGTGAGAGTGGAGATGAGTCAGCCTTCCCTATTAGCTCCCATGCTATGTCCCTGCCACAATGTCTGCACCAGTCCTGTGGAAGACAATGGGTAATCCTTGGCTTTCCCCACCTCCAGATCTTAGAGAGCACCCAACCCCTCTGAAATTAACCTCTTCTACACTTTTGGTATGTGTCAGGGATTCTAGCTGTTCCTCACTTCCTGACCCTTCCTTCTTACTCCCCCATGTGTCTGCTATAAGCCCTCTCTCTATTCACTGAGCGAATTTAAGTACTGGTCCTGGGGTGACAGTCCCTGTAATCCTGCGAATTGATGTGCCAGTGGGAGATGTAATCTTGGTAGAGTGGCCCGGTCTCGTCACAACATTATGGGGTACTAGAGCAATAGTTCACACTATATGCCACACTCCTGGGTTCACACATTACACAGGTAAGGTAGATAGGAAAGATTCACCAGTATATTATATGGCAAAGTACAACAATATAATGCTAAATAGTTATAACACTACATACAAACATACTTGACAATAGCCACTTTATTCATTAACCCATCAGGTATAATCCTTACTTAAGAATTCTATGAATGATGCAGCTTCACTAAAAACAGCAGTCAATCCTCACAAGCAATATATGGAGTAAGATTACAAATGTTGCACAGACATATATCATGAGTGATGCCAATTCCAGACAGTTCATTAAGGATAGAGATGTCTGTTTGCTGATCCCAACTGCTTGGCCGTGTCACACTCTATCAGCTTGGTAGGGTTCAGCAATCTAGTATATCCACACAGCAAGGATGGTAGGTGCCAGTGACTCCAATACCAGTATTCTGGAGTAGAACATGTTAGGAACAGCAGTAGTAAGTACAAGCCTAACCTTCAAAAACAGATTAAAACTCCTTATTTTAAAGAGGCCCCTGGATAAGTACCAAATATCTTGAAGCACCAAGAATCAAGTAGTAAACAGAGCTTCATTACTCGCAATCCTTTCTAAGCCCTGCTGAGTAGAGATGTCTGCTAGATGTCTGCTGGTAAGCTTTACAGAACAATAGACATGTTGTCATAATAAGTAAGAGAATCAGCATCCTTGATGAAGTAAAACTCCCATAGTTAATCCCATGCAAGTGTTTCCAGTTGTTCTGGGCTTCCTGTGTGGGAGAAATACAGGGCATGAGGGGATGAAACTGTCATATTTGGACTTCCTGCAAAACCTTCTCCCTACAGCCTGTCAGAATTACTGGTATCCCACCTGGCCACATTTAAGTAACAATAAAAATCCTGCTGCTGAAAATGATTTCTATGGAGAAAAATGCATTAAGGATTTTTACCTACTGCAGCTATACATCTTGGTGGACACAAGCGATTACTATACTTTGGCGAGCAAGATATTCATTTTATAGGAGTAGTGAGAATTGTACTACTAGTTTTAAATGCTGCTTTAGGGCTAATTTACCAATGGGATATTGACTGTTCCAACGCTATATACCACACCAATACTGGACCTAAAAACACTCAGGGTCTTTCCGAAAGTATTGGGATGATGTGTTATTTATATACAGTATATACTTATATTGATTCACTACATGCTAATATTTTGTTCCCTCTAACAGTTAAAATGTATCATCTGATATCTGCTGCCTCTGATTTATTATTTATGTCTGGTTTAAAATATTTTCATTATGTATACAAATAAATGTACTGATTGTATATATTGGTTTCTGCAATTCATGATTTTTTAATACACTGTTTTTAAAAAATGATTTTTATGTAAGGTGCATTATAGCGTTGCCATTCTTCTTTTTTTCTAATCTTCACTACCTGTTGCTTCTCATCTTTTTGGCATGTATTTAATGGATGAAGTGACTTTGAACTACTGCAGATACTAATTAAATGTGTCAAGACCTTTCATTCACAGGTCACAGTTGCCTTACATAAGGAAGCAAAAAAAAAAATATTGGATCCTCTGCACTCACCAAAGACATTATTAATTTTATTCTAGCTACTTCAAACTGTACTCTGTATTAAAACCAGGGAATTAACACATACTGCACTATATGTTAAGCTTACAAATGTAGACCAAAATTTAATAAACACCTAGGGCTAGATTTACTAAACTGTGGGTTTGAAAAGTGGAGATGTTGCCTATAGCAACTAATCAGATTCTAGCTTTCATTTATTTAGTGCATTCTTCAAAATAACAGCTAGAATCTGACTGGTTGCTATATGCAACATCTCCACTTTTTCAAACCAGCAGTTTAGTAAATATACACCCTAGGGTACAAGCTGGATTTTGAGTGGAGCTACAATAAGGGGTTAGTTACAAATCCATTTTTTTTAAAAAAAAAAGCTACAAAGTATTGTACTCTACCAGCAGTATTTAATACATATAAAGAATTAAAAACTGGAGTGCAAGAGGCCACATTGTAAGCAAAAAATCATTGGATCTTATGCTTATGCATATTATAAATTCTCTTCTAGCTAATTCAAGCTGCATTCTGTATTAAAAACAGGGAGAGTTAGTTTCACATATTGCAAAACATGTTAAGCTTGACCAACTCACTTCAATGTCTTCCCCTTCTGGACAGTCCTACACTAAGTATAAACAAATTCAATCTGAATTTTAACATGGTCATTGCTATGCTTTTTAACTGGATGAATATTTCCTGCACACAGCTTTAAAAAGCAACTAGTCCCTTAAGGAACTAGACAAGTAGTGTCACTCCATTCAGCATGTAATATGGGTCCACATAAACTTACACCAGAGAAAGTTTTCCTTGGAGCCTCGATGAAAAGGACTATGTCAGGTGCTACTCATCACTCACACCGCTGTAAAATGTAAGGGGCTGCAGACCACCATTGAAAAGTGTCATTGCACAGTAATTGAGAGATGGTATTTGTCCACTCACTTGAGCATACTGTGGTCCACAATAACATCCACTTTCACCGCCTCCAGTAAGTGGTAGGCATTAAACCCTGTCTGAAAAAGATTTGCAAAATCAATTCAATTTCTTATATATGAAACTATGGATTTCTGTGCTAGGTTATGGTATTCTGAGAGTTTTAAGTGGAATAAATATTTAGGACTTATAGGGTTATGCATATGGCACCTATAAAATAATATATAAGCAGGGAATGGAAGAGATTTTAAAACATTTTGGAAATCTATTAATATCCAGTCATAAAGTTGAGAATATGAATGTCCTTTCTGTTCTAATCTAGAAATGTAACATATTGCAGACACATAATTTTTATGTAAGTGGAAGTCTCTAATCAGAACCATAGCAAAATATGACAGCTTTGGATTTTGACCTGTATAGTAAAGGGTATGTGTGCTCTAATTGATAAAGAATGCTGCATTTATATTCCTGATAATTCTTGAAACTATTTGATCATGCTGCAAACATAGGAAACAACACTGAGAATTTATGTAAAAAAACCTCTAATTGATTCCTCCTCAAAGACAGACAATTTTGTGTCATAATTGGAATAAAGTATATTTTCAAAACTTAGATCAGACTTAGTGTGATATTTGAGTGATATTTGACAACAGCATGGTTTTGCTCTTGGCTGCCATCTATATATATATCTGTCCATCATCATTGCTATCTTGTTGACCACAATTGTTATAATTTGAAGTTATTTGATGTACTGTAGTTCATAGCTTTCAGGTATATTACTGTCACCATATGGGAAATGTATGGTGCATGTAAGTAAAGTATTACATCCACACTCCTCTGCCGATAGCAGCATCTCCTCTCACATTTTCAGGATAGTGTCCTTATGAAACTTGATACAGAACAAAAAAAATAGATTGCAGTCATTTGAGCTACTATGACATCCCTGACCATGTGTATGAATCAACCAATCCACACAGAGCATTTATACAAACAAATCTGCTAAGATTTCAGTCACTCTGCTTTTGCTTTGTTAAACAATCACCTCTCTGCTAATATGACAAACCGCTGTAAGGGAGTAAGAGACAGTATGGAGACTAGCCATGCCCACTGGAACATGTAGTTCCACAACAAGTAACTAAGAGGAAAAAAACACAAATACCATTAGAAAAACTATTTTAATTGAAATAAAAAGTTTGGGGGTGCTGACTAGATTGGGGCTGGCTTCACATTCACAATCTATGCTGGGAGCCTCCCTGTGTGCATGTGATCAGCCCAACCTGGCATAGTCTAGTGCTCATTGTCATTTTCCTTTAGCAGTAACCAGCCAGGCTAGCTATAGCACTGGTTCTGACAACTGTGTGACAAACATGTTTTATTTATTTATTTTATCATTTTTGAAAAACACAGTATAGAGAAAGCAGTCATCATTACCATGATGTTGATAATGGCGACTAGCGTATCTGTACTCTGCATCCATATCTATAAGCTCCGAGCGTTTCCTTAAGCAGCCGTGTCTGTACAACATTTAAGGCTAGATTTACTAAGAATCAAGTTTGGTGGCGGTTTTAAATACATCACATGTGGTCCAAATAGTCGTATTTACTATAGGGCGGTTTGAGGCTACCATTTAAAATGGATGGCGATGTGTGGCGGATTAAAAAACTAAACCGCCGGCTGTTTGGTGAAAACCGTCATCCAAAAGACAGGACAGGATAGTTTTAATACTTGCTTCTGAATGGCTTGATATCTCAAATATGCTGTTTAAGCTATTTTGCCATTCAGAACATAAGAGAAAGAACCATTGACATTTAGCTTATTTGGGCAATCATTATTTATTGATTGAGGGGCAAAATTTATTTAATATTAACTTATGGGGGAATTTTCTTTTCCATTATATTAAGTGGACAAAATTATTTTATTATTATTATTATTATTATTATTATTATTATTATTATTATTATTATTATTCGGGCACTATGTAATGCCAAATTGTGCAACATAAAAAATTATATCCATCATTAGCAATCAGTTCATATTATTATATATTCACATTTGCCCCACAATATAATGCTATAATACTGTCCCCTTAAAAAAATTAATTTAAAAAATGTCTCATATAAGTTAATTAATTAATTTTGCACATTAATCAATAGATATTGATTGTCCAAATAATTTCAATGTCAATGGTGCTTCCTCTTATGTTCTGAATGGCAAAATAGCTCAAACAGCATGGAGTTTGAGCAATCTCACAACCACTTCTTTTATTTTGGAAATTTGGATGGCAGTTTTGTGGTGATTTTTCAAACCCCATTAGTAAATCCAGGGGTTTGTATGTTCAAGTGGTGGATTTGAAAACTGTAAATTCTGACCATTTTAATGGCGGTTTGGGCTGTAGTAAATCCGACAGTTTCAAAAACGCTGAAGACCGGTTTCACCCTTCTGCCCTTTAGCAAATCTAGCCCTTAGTCACAGCTATAATGTATCTGCAAAAATAAATGTAATATATATATGTATATATAGGTAAAATAACAGGAATAAAACATATGTACAAAACACTCTAAAGTGATTATTTAACTATTGGACATTTTTTATCGCTTTTACAGCAAAAGAAATGCTAAATATCCTTAAATATTTGTAAAAGTACAATTGTTCGTAGCTGATATGCTTCAGAAATATAAAGATGTATCGACAAATTCTAATCACAACTTATAGATATGACTAACTGTTGTTAGGTATATTGGTATTTTAAGTTGTGTTTTAATAAATGCTTTTAAAAGTTATCTGGTAAGCCATTTCCTGTAATTAATTCTGCCATTCCTCTATTTTTATTTGTTTGTTTGTTTGGATTTTTTTCAGGTTAATTTCTGAGGATAGAGAATCCCTATATGCTTGTTTTTGTTTTTTTATTGTTTTTTCTAGTTTTTGTGTTACATTTTTGAACAGGTCATGTGGTCTCATGAATATTGGATATGGCTTATACTATTATGTCTTCAAGTATTTTTTTAAAATGAACCTGTAATCCCCCTGACACAAAAGGTACAATACATAATATGTGTCTAGACCCCAAATACTATAATACACAATATATTTGTGCAAATTAAAACCACATTGACGTGACTTTACAGTATCTTGTTCCAACTATATAAGTATCTCACACATTAACACAAAATTTTCAAATGACAAAGTATCACATTTTCATTGTACAACATACAAAGTGTCTACTTGGAAAAAATTATATTCTCAAGTTCTTGGTAATAACATTACTGGGCTTATAGAGCACCAGTTTAGTCAATTTACAGATCTCAGCTTGCCATGAAAAACATAACCCACTTGTGTGTCAACAAAGAGTGGTGCAAAGACATTAAACATCCAACAATGCAAGTACTCATTGTTGTCAACTGATAAAGCTACTGAGAAGTGTGCACACTAATTAGGAGATAATGCTTCCAAATAAGGCTTAATAGTATAAACCAATAGAGCTATTTACGTGCCAAAGGGGGAAGTCTTTAACATACCTTACAGTTCTTGCCTGGCTGCTGTTGGGCATTAGACAAACATAATTTAGGGACAGTGAAAAAAGTCTACCACAGCAATATTTTAAAGTGGGCCAGAATGTGTCAGCGGGGTGACAGGACCAGTATACAGTCATACATGCAAAATAATAAAATATTAGAGGGACCACATCTTGTCAGGGAAACAGTCTTAATTTTTTTGTTGCAGTGGTGGGACCTCACCTTACAATGTTCATATTTCTGAACAAATGTTGTTGTTCCTTATTTATTGACTTAGACCTTATATTATAGTCATTATTTATTAAGTTGACCATACGTGATCCAACACATTCACAGTAGTGATAGAGATGTATAATTTCAATATGCTGACCTTTAATTAGCTTGGGAATATAGGCTTTCAAACTATGACTATTTTCAATGAGATAATGGTCAGAGAACAAGGAAGAGATGTGGTTGACTGGCGGACACTATTTATTTGTGCTAAAAGATTATTTTTTAAAAACAGTATATGTTATACCACTGTAAAGCTCTCTGGTGTATGTTGACACTTTATAGATAGAAGATAATAATATCATCTTTTCAAGATTTATTATTAATAACTTCTCTGTAATATTTTTATCATTCACCTTAACACAAAATGATTGACTCTATTTTCTTACACCTTTATATTTTTACTCTTTTGTCCTAAAGGGTTTTGAGAACATAATAGATAATAATGACTCATACATTTTTTATAGAAAATGTTCTGTGTAGAGATAGGTATCTCCAACCTACAACTGTCCTAATTCTAGTATACAATAGTACTGAATGTTTTATAGCTATAACCAGTGGTGGGATTCTGCCAGTTTGCACCGTTAGCGAAAAATCACCGGTTCACCAGAACAGATACCTAATTTTAAGGTCAGTTCGGCAAACCAGTGGCTCTGGACTGAGTCCACCCTGTTCGTTGGTGGAGAGGGGAGCAGGGTCCTTTAAAAAAAAAAAATACTCACCTGTTTGCACACTGAATGTCGGGTGTGATGTCATCACGCCTGACATTCAGGGAGGAGCGGCGCAGAGAGGGGTCTGCAAGCAACAAGCCAGAAGACAAGAAGAGAAGAAAAGAAGTCAACAGAAAAGGTAAGTGAAGGAACAGAAGCAAGGGGGAGCAAAATCAGCATGGCAGAGTGTGCAGATGGGCAAAATCAGCATGGCAGGGTGTGAAGAGGGGCAAAATCAGCATGGCAGAATATGAAGAGGGGTAAAATCTACATGGCAGAGGTTGAAGAGGGACAAAATCAGCATGGCAGAGTGTGAAGGGACTTAAAAGCAGCATGGCATAAAACTCTTTCTTATAACATAATCTAGTTTTGTGTACCTCTTTTATTGTTCTTATTTGAGTATTAAATGCATGATATATTAAACCACCTTTTGGCATATCTGTTTGTATACTTAAAACGGTCATTAGGACAGAGAACTGTTTGTTAATTTATTTGAATCCCACCTCTGGCTATAGCAAAAAAGTTCACTGATTTAAAAAAATAAATAAATATTTGCTGTCTGAAATGGAGCACTTGTAAATGTCTATCCAATATGTTTACTATTAATTTGAAATTCTATAGTTTTTAAAATAAAGTTTATTTTACCAGTAAAACAGTTCTCCAGGCACACATTTGAATTGAACTTTATAATATCTATGATATCAGTGTATGCTTCCGAATGATAATTGACAGGAAGATTTTCAAAGTTTCACAGGAGCGTTCTACCAGTCTACAAACAAACAAAAGAAAGGTTATTGAAGCAGACCAAGAAACACAGTACAATACCCTGCAGGTGTCTGGTCAACCACACCATTGACTAAGGAAAGCTTAATTTGAAGTGTCAGGAAATAAAAAGTGTTTGGATGGGTTTCCCATAGAAAGAATATTAATATTCTTCATTTCTCCAATGAGTGAATTGATGATTGCTGATATGTTTTTATCCCTTTAGAACACACTCCACCAAAAGGATATTTATTGCACTGCAACATGTCAAAGTGGAATTTCTACCATTTGCAATAGAGACATAAATACTCATTTTCATAATTATGGCTCTGAAATAGTGGTAGTCACTAACGCAACTACCACAACACGACATGAACTTACCCGACTTGACAAGGGCGAAGATGGCAATCACAAAAGAGTGTTAACACCGAAGGTTTCAAATCACTAGCTGCCAGAATCACGAAGAATGCAGAAGCCGGCACATGACTTTCTGAGACTATACTATTATTAGGGGTGTTAAGAGAGAGTAATGCAGGGATTCACCGGATGTACAATATTTTATAGCAAGCCTACTTTCTACATTCTGCGTCACTTTGCATTACTGCGTTAACACCCCTAATAATAGTATCGTCCCAGAAAGTCCCATGACTTTCTGTGTGCCAGCTTCTGCATTCTTCATGAATCTGGCAGCTATTGATTTGAAACCTTTGGTGTTAGCATTCTTTCATGATTGCCAGCTTCTTCCTTGTCAAGTCAGGTAAGTCCTTGTCAGTGTTGTACTAATCGGGGTCACGTACCCAGCCCCTCTGAAACCCCATCCAGTAACCTGTTAAAATGAGATAACATTATAATGGAAACGCTGATGAAAGTTCATGGAACAAAATAGTTCAAACCACTAAATCACTAACTTCAAATATTGGCCTCAGTAAACAGGCCATAAACATTCTACATTTTTGGTATTGGATAAAAATTAAACAAAGCATATCATGTTCCAAACTTTTGCTTCAGAATATATCAAGATAGAGCAGATACTGATCACATATGGTGGTATTGTCCCAAAGTTCAAACAATTTGGAAAACGGTTTCAATCTTGATTTAAAAACATTTGGAGGAAATTTATCCCAACTTTTATATTATCAAAGATAATGGGCCTGATTCATTAAGGAAAGTAAGGCAAAAAAAGCAGTACTTTTTCTCCAGGAGAAAACATGTTACAATGCAAGGGGTACAAATGAGTTTATTATTTTTGCACATAAGTTAAATACTGGCTGTTTTCTATGTAGCACACAAATACTTGATAGCTTTACTTTCACACTGAAATTTAAGGTTGATCTAGGACGACTACAGCTGTTGTTTGGCACGCCGGGGCTCTGCTGCTGTCTCACTAGAGCTGTTCACGATAGCCAAAACAGAGCTGCTGCAGTTCCCGCTGAAAGAAGGATGCTGAGTGCAGGTAAGTATGAGGATATCAGGAACTAGGGGCACAGCTATGAGGAATACCAGGAACTGAGGGCACAGCTATGAGGAATACCAGGAACTGAGGACACAGCTATGAGGGATACCAGGAACTGGGGGCACAACTATGACACATAACATGAATTGGGGGCACAACTATGTGGCATTAAACTGGAGGGCACAGCTTTGTGGCATAATATGATCTGGGGCACAACTATGTGGCGTAATATGAACTGGGGGCACTATTGTGTGGCATAACATGAACATTTACTTGTCGATCCCATTACTATTATATCATGATAGATTAAAATAAATAAATACACAGTTATCAAATTGGAGATTTATTAGTTTCAGTATGGAAAATGTAGGTGAATAGAATTTCATAGTTTTAAAATCAAAGCAGTAGAAGAAGTGCCAGTATGGCACCGTATACCAGCACACTTCGACCACTATAGATATGTACAACTGGCACACCTGGGCTTGAAAAGATTTTTGCCGGCGCACCGATAGAAAAAGGTTGCCGGCCCCTAATCTAGGACATGCCCTACCCCAATTATAAATCTTTCCCCACAATTTAAATTTACCTCTCCCTCTAATGCAACATGATTTTGCCAATGTGCAAAGTTGCTCCTTTTTTCTGCTTTACTTTTCTTAATGAATTAGGCCCAATGTGTTTACTTGAAAGCTTATCCCAGAAATAAAAAAATTGTCATCAAAACATATCAATATGATATATATGGCGACTAGAATCACAATACACTTTTCCTGGTGAGCACTGTCGGTTTCATGGAGAAATATTTTATCTAGAATAGTACATTTTTATTTGATGAAACATAAAATAGCAATTGATCAAGGTCTCTGTAAAAAAAACTGAAAATGTGGTGAAAAAATGTTAAATAAATAATAAGAATAATCTCAATTTGCTTTAGTATATTTCCATTTATTTATTTTTTTGCATTAAAAAATTTCTTTATTTCATTTTCTAGTTTGAAATTTAGGTTTATATTAGGCATATCATATATGTCCATCAATAAAATAATTGAAAATTAATAGTTTATTCTAAATATTTTAAGATTTTGTTAAGATTTTGTAAACTACAAACTTTGTTGTTATACTAATGCATAATATATTAGTGTTCACTTGGTAATATAAAAATAATTTTTAAAGCTAACTCATTAGACTGCCATTTGTGACACTGAGATGTATTTCCATCATTAAATATTTAAGAGATGTAATCATGGTAAAGAATTCTTGTTGTATTTTGTTTGCTGTATTAGTATGGGACAGCATGGTGGCTTAGTTGTTAGCACCACTGCCTCACAGCACCAAGGTCATGAGTTCAGTTCCCATGGCCAAATGTGTAGAGTTTGTATGTTTTCCCTGTGTTTGCGTGGGTTTCCTCCCACACTCCAAAAACTTACTAGTAGGCTAATTGGTGGCTATCACATTGACCCTGGTCTCTCTGTCTGAGTGTGTGTATCTTAGGGGCTGCATGGTCTGGCTTCTAGATTTAGATATTTGCTACATAGAGGTAGTAGATCATAAAGAAGGTGTTTCCAAATAAACCATTTGTCAAAAGTTTTTTTTCTGTGAGGACAGGTAGGCTTTACTACCTTCAAAGGAACTTCTGAGAAATTAATTATACAGGCAAGTCTGTTGTAACTATTTTTGAACATTTGAGCATTTTTTTTAAATCACTGTTGAATGTTAGCATCCTGCTAAACAAACTATGGAAGCTAAATAGACACTTACTATAGTTCACTGAATTAGGCCTTTTACTCTTTGGGGCATATTCAATTGTCCGCGGGATTGGCGAAAAACCCGCGGTACGCGCAGGATTACCGTTAGTATGGTAATCATGCGCGAAAAAAACATTAATACGGTAATTTACTAGCTGGATTTCAGCCAGCAAGAGATTACCGTATTAACGGTATTAGTTTTTCCGCGCTCCAACCCGCGGACAATTGAATACCCCCCTTTGAGTTCGAAAAAATGTTCCTACAATAAACTTCCTCATTAATGATTATTCAAACTTCTATTTGAGCTATATTAAATAATTGATGGCTTCCCTGAAAAGCCTAATAGATTATTTCGTAAATATTATTTGCAATAACTTGGCAAGTTCTGGCATTCTTTTTTAATTGATGAAATGTATACCTTTTATAGATAACATCCACCTTGTGCTTGGGTAAACTAACATCATCTTCAGTGATGTAAGGGGGGGCTGGAAACCGATTAATCAGCTGCAAAATACCTTCATCGTTCTGGCAACCTGAAAAACACATGTGTGCAATTGGCCAAATGGGACAATAAAACCAGCTTTCACAATCAATATAAAAACTTAAACATATATCTAAATAAAAACATTTAACTAATTCATAATAAGTTATCTCTACATTTACTCACGCCTTAACTAATTTTGAAATCTCAGATGCCTATGCTCCAAAAGACAGTTATAATTTATAGATCGAATTACTAGTACTATTTGTGGACAACAGACAATAAAACTGTTGTAAAACAGATTAGCATACTAGGCACACTTCTTTCAGTGATGTCAAAGATGAGGTTTAGCAAGGAAAAAAGCTTATAAAGTAATTAAATGTTTATTCGTTAAAAAAAAAAAAAGTAATGAAATGGTTTTAGGAATTGACAATTTTTGGGGCTCAGTCTTCTACTGAAATATTGTAAACTACTAGCCTTCTCCAGGTGTCAGATTACACAAAGGGTATGTGAGTGTGCTATGACCATTTCTGTGTTTATTTCTGTTTTATTTTAAGCAAACATTGGAGTTAGATTTCTTTATGTCAATTATTTTTCACCTTTTTATATTATATTGATTTCTAAACTCAATTTAATCAAGTTCTGTCTTTGTGTTTTTAATGTATTCACATGAGAGAGACTATTGTTTTTTAAAACCCTACATTTATGCAGAAAATTGATGTCTTACACTAATTTTGATTAATTAAGGCTTTGGTTGCATTTTAGGATAAGTCTGTGAGTAACTGAAGACTTTCTAAAAGTGTTAGCTCTTGATCTGAATTTTAGCGCTGTCAGGACTTTGGATTTAAAAGTGAGTGTGATATATAATTTTCAGGTATATTAGTATTTTTTAAGACAAAACTTTGACACTTACATCTCAAACATGTTCCGATGAATCTTTTCATGACAGTAATTTCCAATTATACATTTTTAGTATCTCACAAATTTTGACATGTATTACTCAATAATCTATTATACAAATTGTTGTACCATAGACTAAATGATCCTAAATATAAAAAAAAGCCATAAAGTACACGTACAAAAATCAACAGGTAACAAACAATATGTTTGTGGGCAACCGGTCTATTTTTTTGCATCAAAAATCACAGGTAGAATCAAACTTCTGAAACAACTCTGTAATTGCAGAATTCATTACATAAAAATGGTACCACATGAGACGTCCAAACAATATTAGATTGTTAATACATGTAAGTAGGTTAATGGCCAGTGTGGCAGCTGCTTACATATTTCAATTGCCTGCAGATCACCACTAGATTTTCTGAGAAATAGCGAAACAATTTGAAAGAACACTAATACTGGCATAGAAATTTTGAACAAACGATTTTGGGTTGTGCATACAGCGTACATCATTAACTTTTATTTTGAATGAAATCATCCATATGATCTTTTTTTAAAGGCAATGTGAGAATATGAGTCATAAAAAAAATCACTGAAAGGTGGAAGATAGTTTGGGATTGGGTGGGAAAAGTTTTTTCCTCTAAATCATACACTGGGTAAACACTACCATTGATGAAAACAACCAGGCACTTTCAAGGTTTACTTTGCACTAACCAGGTGTAAAACAATTGCAATGGGCAACTGATTGGCAAAAGTGTAAATTTCACACCTAGTTAGAGACATAGATCTTGAAAGTACTCTTCTATCCTGGTTCTCATCCTACCTATCTCATCACTCTTTCAGTGTTGATTTCTCCTTTATCAGTGGGAATACCACAAAGCTCAGTCCTAGGTCCTCTCCTATTCTCTATATATACCACTTTTCTTGGAAAACGAATAAGGTCTTTTCGATTTCAGTATCATCTCTATGCAGATGATACACAAATGTATCTATTCTTTCTTGATCTTTCACTGTGTTGTCTCGCGTTACTGACATTTCATCTTTGATGTCCTCTCGCCAACTCAAACTCAATCTTTCAAAAACAGAATTAATAAGTTTTGCCACCCAAATCCAGAAGCTTCCTGCTTGACATTTCTATTTCTGTTGATAATATGACCATAAATCCCATCCCACAAGCTCTCTGCCTTGGTGTAATCCTTGACAACTATCCTTTTTTTCTCCACATCGACTATATAAATCATGTTACATACATCTAAAAAACATTTCTAGAATATGCACATATCTCACACAAGCTACTGCAAAAACTTTAATTCATGTACTCATCATCTCCTGCATAGACTATTGCAATTTTCTCCTTACTGGTCTTCCCAAAATCAGACACAAATCTCTGCAATCTATTTTTCATGCAGAGACTAGAATGATGTTCCTTGCAAATTGTTCTTCCTCTTCTGGACCACTCTGTCATTCTCTACATTGGTTACCTGTTTTTCATCGAATTCAATATAAAATTCTTCTACTAACATACAAGGCCATCAACAAAACTGCACCAACATATATCTCCTCACTTGTCTCAAAATATCTTCCAACTCGACACCTCCATTCTTCACAATATCTGCATTTCTCTTCCACTTTCCTTATATCCTCCCATTCCCAGTTACAAGACTCTTTTCGGACTGCACCCACTATGTAGAATTCCCTCCCTCGCACAGTAAGACTTTCCTCTAGTCTTCAAACCTTCAAGCATTCTCTGAAAACCCACCTCTTCAGACAAGCTTACAATATTCCTCAATCACCACCTTAATCTCCCTAGCTTTCCCTATTACCACTCTCTACACAGCTAACACAAGGCAACAACCCTCTGACCAACATAGTTGTGTGACTGATCATACACCCCACTCAATACTTTTTACCTTTGCATTCTAGCTGGAAAAATATGCAATAGGATGTAGCAATATGTGTATCAAACTCCCGTTGTCCCATAGATTGAAAGCTTGCGAGCAGGGCCTCTTACCTCTCTGTCTGTATGTATTACCCAGTATTGTTTTTTGCTGTTTGTTTTCAATTGTAAAGCGCTACGGAATTTGCTGGCGTTATATAAATAAATGTTGATGACGATGATGATGATAGCAACATAGAAACATATAATGTGATGGTAGATAAGAACTGCTTGGCCTGTCTAGCCCATTTTTTAACCTATGGTAACCTATAACACTATTTAATCTGTAATTCTTTGTAAGGATATTCTTATGTCTATCCCATACATGTTTAAATTGCTCTACTGAATTGTCCTCTACCACCTCTGATGGGAGACTATTCCACTTCTCCACTACCATTTATGTGAACCTACTTAGCTCCGATTTCAGTGCATGTCCTCATGCATGTTTTAGTAAATAAACCATATATTGCTATAATGTGGTATCTTCATTTTCTGTCCTTTCAGAAGGCAATAAAAAACAACTAAAACAACAACTAGATAAAATTATCTGAAAATTGTGCCAAATGCCAAACCTGAACAAAAACTAAATATTCATTTTCTTACCAGATAGCTTACAGTTTATTTATTGTAGACTATAAAAATACATGCAATTGATGATTATTTTTTTTTATTTACTTGTATCAATTACTGCCTGTTTTTAAGTTACTGAGATTCCATTTTAGTTTTAAATGTATGTACTGTTATATTTACATTCATTATTGCTGCTAAAGTATTATATTCACCTTGGTTCATTATAGAAAGGAGATAGAAATACAGTGCAATGGGTAAGACTTCACAATTTACACATCAACACATCTGAGCAAAGAGTAATATAGTGTCTTGGGAAAATGCTTTAACAACATAATTTGATGTTATGCTCAAAGTATGTATAAAATGACACATTTAACAACCTAAAGAACTTCTAGCCTATTCATTAATATGAAAAAGTAAATCATCTTTGGATGCACATTGTACTAAGCTATTTTGAAAATTCTGTCCCTTTACAGTAGGATAATGCTCTGTCTGGAACTAGAAAATGCTTCTTTAGAAACTAAAAAATGTCATAGCATGTACATAAAAGGCCATTTGACCCATATGAAATTGCATTACTGAACAAGGTCACTCTTTGAATCTAAGTGAGTGAATAACTGATGACAAACTATACTAATGCACAATAGTTTCAAGTGGTAATCTCATTTTACATTCTACATCAACAACAGTTTTTTGCAGCCATTAGAATTTTGTAGCATAATTATGAATGGATTAAATCAAATTAGCTTTCATAAGTACTATTGTTAAAAGTAGTGCTAGCTTTACCCAATTGAAAAACAAGAAGCCATAACTTAGGTCACGTTCCAGTACTGATACAGGGCAAAATGTCAAACTCTAAAGCGGCGGTTCCTAAACTGTGCGCCGCGGCTCCCAGGGGTGCGGCGGCGCTGTCACTGGGGTGCCGCGGGCCAGACATAAAAAAAACCAAAACACAGAAACTTACCAATCCGTCGGGCGCCGGGACCCAGCAGCCTCCTCTCTCCTGCAGCTGTCACTGAATATCGACGTCAGTAACAAGCTGCAGAAGAGAGGAGGCTGCTGGGTCCCGGCGCCCGACGGATTGGTAAGTTTCTGTGTTTTGTTTTTTTTATGACTGGCGCCTGGCGCGGGGCAGAGTGAGAGGGATCGTGGCAGAGGAGGGGGACAGAGGATGGTGACAGCGGGACAGAGGAGGAGAGCAGAGGATGGTGACAGCGGGACAGAGGTTGGTGACAGGATGGTGACAGCGGGACAGAGGAGGAGAGCAGAGGATGGTGACAGCGGGACAGAGGAGGAGAGCAGAGGTTGGTGACAGCGGGACAGAGGTTGGTGACAGAGGATGGTGACAGCGAGACAGAGGAGGAGAGCAGAGGATGGTGACAGCGGGGCAGAGGAGGAGAGCAGAGGATGGTGACAGCGGGACAGAGGTTGGTGACAGAGGATGGTGACAGTGGGGCAGAGGAGGAGAGCAGAGGATGGTGACAGTGGGACAGAGGTTGGTGACAGAGGATGGTGACAGCGGGACAGAGAAGGAGAGCAGAGGATGGTGACAGCGGGACAGAGGAGGAGAGCAGAGGATGGTGACAGCGGGACAGAGGAGGAGAGCAGAGGATGGTGACAGCGGGACAGAGGTTGGTGACAGAGGATGGGGACAGCGGGACAGAGGAGGAGAGCAGAGGATGGTGACAGCGGGACAGAGGTTGGTGACAGAGGATGGTGACAGCGGGACAGAGGAGGGGGACAGAGGATGGTGACAGCGGGACAGAGGTTGGTGACAGAGGATGGTGACAGCGGGACAGAGGAGAAGAGCAGAGGATGGTGACAGTGGGACAGAGGAGGAGAGCAGAGGATGGTGACAGCGGGGCAGAGGAGGAGAGCAGAGGATGGTGACAGCGGGGCAGAGGAGGAGAGCAGAGGATGGTGACAGCGGGGCAGAGGAGGAGAGCAGAGGATAGTGACAGCGGGACAGAGGTTGGTGACAGAGGATGGTGACAGCGGGACAGAGGAGGAGAGCAGAGGATGGTGACAGCGGGGCAGAGGATGGTGACAGCGGGACAGAGGTTGGTGACAGAGGATGGTGACAGCCGGGCAGAGGAGGAGAGCAGAGAATGGTGACAGCGGGACAGAGGTTGGTGACAGAGGATGGCGACAGAGGATGGTGACAGTGGGACAGAGGTTGGTGACAGAGAGCAGAGGATGGGGACAGAGAGCAGAGGATGGGGACAGCGGGGCAGAGAAGGGGGACAGAGAGCAGAGGAGGGGCACAGTGGGGCAGAGGAGGGGGACACAGCATGAGAGGGGCAGTGGAGGGGGACACAGCGTGAGAGGGCAGAGGGGGGGACAGCATGTGAGAAGGCAGAGGAGGGGGACATTGTGAGAGAGGGCAGAGGAGAGGGGAGAGCGTGACAGAGCAGAGGAGGGGGGACAGCGTGACAGAGGGCAGAGGGGGCAGTGTGAGAGAGGGCAGTGTGTCTGGATGCAGAGGGGGCAGTGTGTCTGGATGCAGAGGGGGCAGAGTGCCTGAGGGCAGAGTGTCTGGATGCAGAGGGCGCATCTTTGCATACAACTAAATAAGTCTTTCTGTCCTGACCTAAATACTTATTACAATTTTTTGACCCAACTACTTCTAAAACAGGACTGCTCAATAATTATTTTGGAGGGATGCCTTGAAAAATTTGGAGACTCTAAGGGTGCCGCGAACTGCAAAAGTTTGGGAACCACTGCTCTAAACTATAACATGTCTGCTTGCTGTGCCATCACTGACCATTGTTATGTGTATGAATCCTCCAATTCCGACAGAGCATTTCTGCAGAACAAGACATCAAACCTGTCACTTGTCAATCTGTATCTTCAGAGTGATGGTTGATAGAAAAGCACCTCCCTCCTAATATGGTAGCTTGCACGGTAGGGATGAGACAGAAAGTGGAATTATTGAACATCAGACAGTAACTTGTAATACAAATTGCACCTCTCCCAAATGGTTGAATTGCAGAAGAACCATGTCCAAGACACCTGCAGTTCTGGAGAAACTCATCACCTGTCAATGCATGACAGATAAAACATTTTTTGAATTAAAGTAGTTCACATTTAGATTGTCATATTAACTAGAGCCACAACTCCCATACAGATAACAGAAAACTCTTTGAATATGTAGCATGCGCAGCCTGTAGAAGAAGCTTTAGCTTTCTTACAGAGTTATTGACAATAATTTTAGTAATCAATTTTCATCAGGATTCAACGAAGGTAATTCCATATTACAGATTTATAAAAAAAAACATCGGGACACATATACAAAACACTGTTGCACAATTGACTACCTTTCAGTTGTTAAAGAAAAAGAAGATTGTGCCAATTGACATTAATGTTTCATTTAAACATTTACAAAATATTACATTTAACATTTTAGGTCACAATAACACTTGTAACTTATAACACATTGTATGAAAAGTCCAACACAGATTTTCACATACTGCATATCTATTTAATTAATTTCATTGTTACATTACTACATTACCACTATTTGCACAATGTGTACCTTTGGCGAAGAAAATGCACTAATATAATTTATTTATTCTTCACATAGTATTAGCAATATGCCTAGTTTTTTCATTTCCCATTTGCATACATATCCATGGAAATGTGAGGTTTGATTTATGTCAGTCGACATAAATGAAACAGAGAGATGAGGTAAGTAATAGTATTCATCAATGAAGCTTAGGTATCTGACAGGTCTACAAAATGTGTTTCATTATATCTGTATAAGCCAAGGCAGTATTTTCCATAAACCTACAATACTTGAAGGTTTAGTCAGCAGGAGTTATTTACAAACACTGTCAATTGATTAATGCAGCATCCACTACTGGCCTTGGTGATATTGTAAGTTATGGAGCAAATCCAGTATACTTTAATGAAGAACACTCTCTGACTAATGAATTATTGCAAAAAGTACAGCGCACATGTAATTCAAGCTATTACAACTTTGTTTTGCAGTCTAACACATAATATATTATTAAGAATTATGAAAGTGCTCTACTGATTTGTTCCATAGTTGTCAGTTGCAAGAATAAGCAATAAGGGACTAGTTCAGAATGAAACACAAGTGTAAGCCAGAATGCGTTAAATATATATATATATATATATATATATATATATATATATATATTTTATCTTTACTACCACATGCTCGATAAATCCTAATCTATAGCCGAGCATTTACTAAAGTCTCAATAAGTCTCTGCTTATCATTTGCAAACCTCTAATTGCAAGTGGTTCCCTAATTCGAGTGCTTGTCTTCTTTATTATCCTCTATTTAAACCTGCCCCGGACCACTTGCAATTAAAACTGCTTTTCCAGTCATATCTGCGGGTTACGTCCCAGTCTGAATCCATACACAACTGTTTGAACACGCCATTACTGTATATTGCCTACATTACAACACCCCTTCCATAAACCATTACACCTCTTCAGTCATAAGGAGCTGTGAGTACCAAAAAGTCACAGGTCGGAATAACTGCAGTTGTGCACTTTCACTTTTTGGACATCATCATCATCACCATTTATTTATATAGCGCCACTGATTCCACAGCGCTGTACAGAGAACTCATTCACATCAGTCCCTGCCCCGTTAGAGCTTACAGTCTAAATTACCTGACATACATACATACACACACACACAAAGACACACAGACTAGGGTCAAATTTGATAGTAGCCAATTAACCTACCAGTATGTTTTTGGAGTGTGGGAGGAAACCGGAGTACCTGGAGGAAACCCACGCAAACACAGGGAGAACATACAAACTCCACACAGATTAGGCCATGGTCGGGAATTGAACTCATGACCCCAGCACTGTGAGGCAGAAGTGCTAACCACTAAGCCACTGTGCTGTCTCAATGAGTAGTTACAAAAAAACACACAAATACGCTACACAAATTAATGTACGGGTCTAAGGATCTAGATTTATGGGAAAGGAAATAAATTACAAGCCTAGATGGTGGTAACTGTATACTTGTAAAAAATTACACTGGTCGATAGTAGGAGTTTGGTGGATGAAGAGTATTCATTGCCAAGGAGTTCAACTGACTCCATTTTAGCACAGAAGTAAACATAATCATAATAAGTTTAAGACATAAATTAATCTAAACCCAGCAGTACAAATGTAGCAAGCATTGAATTGATATCTGCGCCTCACTATTGTGGCAAGAGCCCGCTACTGCAGAAGCACACGTGAACAAATTCTTCCTTTTTATGGTGCTTTATTGTCAGGATGGTAAATATTTTGACACCGTATACTTGCACAACAATCATGGAGACCCTAAATGCTAGCTATACATAGACCAGCTCTCTCTCAGGACCAGCCAGCTATCCCAGCATTGGTCTTCCTGAACAAATGAAACAAACAAGCTTTTATACATGATGCTCCTCCCCAAGCCTTAGCTTGATGTACAGGTGACACACCCACCTTCTCTTTAAAAGAAAACACCCATCACTGGCTCTGTTTACACAACCAGACACGCCCTATCTGTTTGCTGAGAGGAAGGATTTCAGATCATGTAAGTTTAACCAAACTTAAACTATTGCTTTTCATACATAAGTCTTCACTCTAGGTGCATTACTGCACAAATGTTTTACTCTACTTCCCTGCTTTCTCTGCATATTGCCAGCTAAATGCCTCCTTTTGTTACACTATGTTAACACATTCTTGAATTGCAATTTTGCATTGTGATATTAAAACATAAATGCTTAAATCTGCATTACTGTTATGCATTTAGTATCAGTAATGGCTACCTGGGAAACTTGAGGGGGTCTTACAACACATTCATAAAATCATTAATCCAAAAAAATTTAAATCCCTGTTAAAATAAATAAAATGGACAGCATGCTCACCCCCCAAATAAATATGCAGCACAATGCAGCAGTGGCATCCTGCCTCTTCGGATTTAACAGCAGTTGCAGAGCAGCGCCTCCGGGGATGTCCTGCGTTGAGCAGAAGGTAAGTGTATATTTTAATAAGTTCATTCAATACCCGCTCCGGTGTTCTTTTGTAGTGGTATTGGGTGTCAGTATCCCCAGCATCGGGATACCGATTACCACCGGTCATATGCACAACACAAAGTAGTACAATATTATAGTATGCATCGACATGATTGTGGTATTATGTTATCTGCATTACATATTTTCCATAACTACAGGATTATTTTTAGAATTACTTTGTAATTTAACTAGAGTAGTGCAAACGCCACCGTTTGAATTCCAGCTGACAAATTGAATGAATTTACATGTCAATATTAGTTGCAAGGAGTGGAGCAGGGGCCAAGAAAATTCAGTCATTTAACAACAGAAAGCTAAAGAACATGGGAGGAGATCATACCTATAGTATGTGACCTCATAACTTTACATCACATCCTTGTGCTTTTGTTTATAGACCTTTTAATAAGTAAACTAATTTTATCTTTATGAAGCCAATGTCAGCCATTTTTTCACAATACTTATTTATACTACACAGACACGTTTTTTTCACAAGCGGCCTGGGAAAACAGATTGTGATTGGTTAGGAGGTTATGGCTCGTCCGGCTCTATTCAGCTCAATGTCATTTAGATAGCAGACATAGTTGTAGATAACATACTGTAGCCTTATGTTTTTTATTTTAATTTCCTTTTGCTAACGGATGGATGAAGATTCTCTATAGACTACCACAGGAAAAAGATTCCCTTTGGGTTTAGCAGTTTCATCAAGAGGCAACTGAGGGTATGAAGGTGTCTTCATTTTAATAAAAATGTATGCATGTTTTTGTTCTCTATTACATACATTTCTGGAGCAATATTTTCCAGCAAGCCCTGGATGCCAGGCGATGATAGCGTTTGTAGTTTAAAAAGCACCAGAATGCTCTGGCAGCCATGGACATTTTGTTTAATTAATGATTTGTACGCTTTACACCATTACCCTGGCACAGCCATCAAACAGGTGCTCTTAAGCATATTTGAACTAAAAGGTTTCTCCGGGACTGATTCCCCTAAAGAATTCTTCCCAATGGTGTGAACTGTCTTGGGCTAGTTTCACATTAAGACAAGAGGACGACATCATGTTTCCCTATTATAATGTGACTTGCCCAGTCTAGAGTATCCTTGTGGTGCTTGCCTCTATTGCATGCTGACTGTTTTAATTATTTTTCAGGGAATTTCATACAGTATCAATAGGAAATCCACCGCTATGGCTGCACTCCGACATATATATGGTGGTAGTAAATGGTACTACTGCATGTAAAAAATGTAATTGCGACTTAACACTTTGAAAAACAATGGAAATGTGAAGCAATGTGTTTCCTTAATGCGTCATGGAACATTACATAATTGGTAGCATTATCAATTTAAAGATTGCTACATCTGTATATTATGGGAAAAAATCACAACATAAAAAATTAAATAGGTCCACACCAAGCAGGGACTTACCTAAAGTATAATATATAGCAACCTATTGCCACTCTTATTAATAATCAATATGAAAATTATTCAAGCTTCACTAGGTCCTTAATGGCGAAATATTTAAAATAACAGATTAAAGAAAGTGAAGAAAAATATATATATATATATTTATATTATATATATACATATTGGAACAAACGCCCAGCCTGTCTCAGAAACAACAATCTGAACAGCTGGCTGTGACTGGCATCATCTTAGTCACTTACCAATGAATACACCCTTTTTGCCACCATAAACGATTTACTATGGTGGCCTTACGTTCACCAAAACTACTTATTAATGTTTGACCCTTAAATCACATACACATGTAGCATGAGCCTCCCTGGGCTTCGTATATTCACAAAGAGCCATAGAGAACACACTAGATTAAATATTTAATCTGAAAAAATGTTTCCAAGGCTTAGTTACAAAGAAGTTTATAACAAGACATAAAATAAGTTGCACAAATAAGTTTCAGAAATAACATAGGAAATAAAACCAGAGTTTTTACTTACTAGTTAAGACTTGTTGTGTGTGAGAGAACACAATTGAGAAATATGGGACATTTCAGTCTTGATATACCCCCTCATGAAAATGCACAATGTAATGTCTAAAGCAGAAGATTTTAAACCCTTCCTACAGGCTCTTCACCCCCACCTTAGGAATTACATTTTCAATTAGGTCAGATTGATTTCCAAAATGATACAGAGCATTCTGAAGTGAGTTATGGATGTTCTGAGATCTGGAATTGTCACAAGGCAAGAATTCTCACCTCTCCTGGTTTAAGTGGCTAGACGGTTTACAACTTTGGGGCTTCAAACTCCTCCAAGATGCTTAACTCCCCGGGCCTGGGTAGATTCAAAAGATTATGGACACTTGTATAGGTTCAGATTACTTATTTAATTGTTTTTATAAATAGTTTTATTCTCAACATGAGTTAATTAATTACATAAAGATGCTTTTAATGCGTTCGGTACCTACAATGCGTTTTTATAGTCTACAGTTATTCTGTGATAGCTTCTCACACACATACTGCTATGCTGTGTCAGTCATTACTATCAGTAGGCATTTACACCTGACCTGTAGTGGGTGCAAATGATACGGGTAAAACACAGGACCTGGATAGGCAGCATCTGTGTCGGAACACCCTTACTGTACATGGCCTATGTTAGTCTGCCCTTCCTTTCCTCGTTCCAGTTCTCAAGTCTTAGGCAGTAGTAATTGACATTTGCGTTCGGACATGAGCAGATCTATTACAAACAAGATACGCTACACAAATGGACTGATGTCTAAATATGAATCAGGCCCAATGTTTTAAAAATAAGTAAATAAAACTTATTGACTAATTAGAAGTTTCTAAGAAAAAACAAACATTGTGTTGAAACAGATATATAAGAGGCACACCTGCCTTTATCCCATATGGACTCACAACTTCCCATATCTTCCATCTGCCATTTTACATCCCCTTTTCGCAACTTACCCCTTTCCAGTTTATAATCTCGAATCTGTCAATACCACAACTTTTGACCAAAGTGGGCAAGTTATTGTTTTTTTTATATGAGAGCTGCACACTATTACTATTGTTATTTTGGGAGAAAATGAATGTAATGTTTATATTTGTGCATAATGTTTGGACGTTCATCATTTTTTTTGTTGCATAAGATTCGCATTTCTGTACTGTGGAAATAATAATACTATCCACAGGATAGTAAATCCTGAGGTTCGGCTCTGAAACCCGCATCCAATGTGTGGCGGTTTGCAAACCACACACAAAACTACCCATTAGTAAACCTTGCTATCAAAGTTAGGAGTCAACAGGACTCAACATTCATAATCAATATAATGATGCATACATATAGCGCAGCCTTCACGCACACTTGTTGTATATAAATGGATGAACATGTGTAACAAATGACCTCCAGACGAATCTCTACCATCTAGAAAAACACATAAAAAAAACACAATAATAGTGCAGTACATCAACAAGATAGTTGAAATTTCCTCTTAATTCCCGTGTACATATAAATTACTGTGCACCCGTGTTGTCACTTATTATGGAAAACCCTTTTGGGTCTGCGCTTACAAGAACATAGATGTATATTCGCCCTTAGTAAGATTGGAGAACAGACCCGATTCTTCCTTCTATCTTGATGTCCCGTGCTCATAAAAAGATAATAAAGAAAAAACCAATCTGGCGCATTATCTTTTTTAATAATATAAAATTGCTAAAATCACATAGGACTCGTACCAGATATCAGCAGTATAATGGCAAGGTAAGTGTAATATCAGCATCTCACCACGATCTCTCCATGCCCGATGTTCAAAAGTCCATACAGCAATCTGTCCGTGTCCAATGTAAACGACTTAATACCAACGCGTTTCGACTTACATACAAAGTCTTTTTCACGGTAAAAAAACTATCCGTCCGTGTCCTTCTTAAATATCAATGTCTGGTAGGCGTGCCTTCCCAGAACAAGGCTTGAATCCCTTCAACGTGCATTGTTTCTGATTTCTTCCTTTCAAAACGAGGCGTGGATTCCTCATATGACACGATACCCACGTTATTCTCCGCTAACTGGCTAATACAAAGCATTGACTAAACTACTAGATGTTATTGATCCTACAATTTTCCTTGCTAGCAGTCCCGCTCCATACCCGTTGCTTTTCCCCTCAAAGAGAGCAAAATAAATTGTGATGAATACGATGCATATATAATATCAAATAATATACACAACATAACAATAAAATGTGATTATTTCTATAGAAAACATTTGAGCTCAAAATCAGCATTATGTCCCTTTGGGATGAGAGTATCCAAATCATAGATCCATCTCATCTCCGATCTGGATAACATGGATAGAATGTCCTTATTCTTCCAACTTGTTTCTATTTTCTGTAATCCCCAAAAACCTGTTACATGTTTATCTGAGCTTGAATGGTATAACTTGAAATGCTGAGACAATGCGTGTGTTTCCAAGCCTCTACGTATATTATAGAAGTGTTCACGTAGTCTTATCTTAAGGGGACGTGTTGTTCTCCCTACGTAAACCTTCTCACAGCTACATCTGATAGCATATACCACATTTTTGGAATTACAGGTTTTGAATTGTTCTATCTGGACCTCCTTATTGTTCAAAACTACCATAGATGTTTTATTATGTTCCATATGGCAGGTTTTACATGCCACACATTGTGCACACCTATAAAAACCTTTTGATCTCACTGATGTTCTTTTCTCTTCCTGCAAATGGCTCCTCACAATCTTATCTTTCAAATTAGGAGCCTTCCTATACACAAAAGATGGTTTTTCAGGAATCATGTTTCCTATTACTACATCTTGTTTCAACAAATGCCAATGTTTACTAAGAACCTTTTCTATTTGCCGATAGTTTGAGTTGAAATTTGTAATGTATGCCCATTCGCATTTTTTGCTCTGTTTATTCAACTTCTTAACTTTTGGAATCAAAAGATCCTCCCTCTTGATTTCCCTTACTCTATTCTCTGCTTTCTTCAAGGACTCTATCTTATATCCCTTACTTTCGAAACTGTTCCTCATCTCCTTAATCTGTTCCTGGAATACAGTTTCGTTCGTGCAATTTCTTCTGACTCTCGTCATTTGACTCAAAGGCACATTATCGAGCCACACACGATGATGGTTACTATTGTAATGGATAAAACTGTTAATGTCCGTAAGTTTATGGTAAGTTTTGGTCTGTAATATATTTGCTTCAGCATAAATAGTGATATCCAAAAAGTTTACACTATCCTTACTACATTGAAATGACAATTCAATATTGCATGCATTGTTGTTTAGATGACTAAAAAACTTTTGTAGGTCAATTTCTGACCCTCTCCACACAAAAAAGACATCATCAATGTACCGGCGCTACAACACCAGGTCCGCCCCAAAGCCATGCCCTGACCACACATGCTCCTCCTCCCACTTGGCCATGAAGATGTTGGCATAGCTAGGGGCGAACCTGGTACCCATGGCAGTACCGACACACTGCAGATAATAGTCATCTTGGAATCTAAAATAGTTGTGTGTTAACACAAATTCTATTCCTTCCATAACAAATCTCTTCTCGTCCTCTGACATTGTTGTCTCAGACATATGATGTTTAACTGATTCCAACCCTATATTATGTGCAATTATGGTATATAGGGATTTGACATCCGCTGTGACCATGATCATGTTATCATCCCAAACTATATCTGATAGAAACCTCAAGAAACTGGTGGTATCTTTGAGATATGACCTGGCCCCTTTTGCTAATGGTTGGAGATAATGATCGAGAACTTCAGACAAGTTGATGGTGACCGACCCCGACCCTGATACAATGGGTCTGCCGGGGGGATTCTCACTATCCTTATGTATTTTGGGGAGCACATACAGTACAGGGGTTCTAGGATACTGAATGAAGATGTAATTTGCTGTTTTCTCATCTAGAACCCCCATATCCTTATATTTGTCTAAAAAGACCTTAAGATCCTTATTGATCTGTTCTAAAGGGTCCTTCTTAAGTTTTCTATACGTGTCGTGCACGTTAAGCTGTCTGTGGACTTCTTGTATGTACTTCTCTCTATCCATAATGACCACCTCGCCGCCCTTGTCGGCGGGCTAGATTACTATCTGATTGTTCTCCTTCAGCGTTCTAATGGCTTTTCTCTCCTTGCTGTTCAAATTGTATACTTTTCTCTTATTGATTTTCTGTTTCTTTTCTATCTTCTTAATGTCATCCGCAACCATCTGGCTAAAGGTCTCAATAAAGTTTCCCTTCACATGAGCGGGAAAAAAGGTTGATTTATTCTTGAATCTACTTATTTAATTGTTTTTATAAATAGTTTTTTTCTCAACATGAGTAAATTAATTACATAAATAAAGATGCTTTTAATGCGTTCGGTACCTACAATGCATTTTTATAGTCTACAGTTATTCTGTGATAGCTTCTCACACACATACTGCTATGCTGTGTCAGTCATTACTATCAGTAGGCATTTACACCTGACCTGTAGTGGGTGCAAATGATACGGGTAAAACACAGGACCTGGATAGGCAGCATCTGTGTCGGAACACCCTTACTGTACATGGCCTATGTTAGTCTGCCCTTCCGTTCCTCATTCCAGTTCTCAAGTCTTAGGCAGTAGTAATTGACATTTGCGTTCGGACATGAGCAGATCTATTACAAACAAGATACGCTACACAAATGGACTGATGTCTAAATATGAATCAGGCCCAATGTTTTTAAAAGAAGTAAATAAAACTTATTGACTAATTAGAAGTTTCTAAGAAAAAACAAACATTGTGTTGAAACAGATATATAAGAGGCACACCTGCCTTTATCCCATATGGACTCACAACTTCCCATATCTTCCATCTGCCATTTTACATCCCCTTTTCGCAACTTACCCCTTTCCAGTTTATAATCTCGAATCTGTCAATACCACAACTTTTGACCAAAGTGGGCAAGTTATTGTTTTTTTTATATGAGAGCTGCACACTATTACTATTGTTATTTTGGGAGAAAATGAATGTAATGTTTATATTTGTGCATAATGTTTGGACGTTCATCATTTTTTTGTTGCATAAGATTTGCAAGATTCGCATTTCCGTACTGTGGAAATAATAATACTATCCACAGGATAGTAAATCCTGAGGTTCGGCTCTGAAACCTGCATCGAATGTGTGGCGGTTTGCAAACCACACACAAAACTACCCATTATTAAATCTTGCTACCAAAGTTAGGAGTCAACAGGACTCAACATAGTTGATTATTGAGAGGGACAAGTGTCAAACATGACTTATTTACCATATACCTTGAGTTATTACCATATATTAGTCAGAGGTTGTTTTTGATAAAAAAATATACTCATTTTTAATATAATGTATGTCATTAGCCCAAGAGGAATATTTGCATAAATATGTTCAGTATTATATAAGTATAAAGAAAGGCCTCCAAGAATTCAGATGCAAAAAATTTATTTATTTACAGAATATCAACCTGACAGTGACCTTTTATCAATTGAAAGAGTTAACGGTTAGATTGTCTCTGTTCAAAGAAATGGCAGACAAAACTAACCAGTTTCTGTGTATAAAAAAACATACTTAGCTGGTATAGCTTTAAAGTGTATTCTGTTACCTACTGAATCCAAGGTCTTATGACATGTATAGATAAGGCATTTGATTATTAGCGAAATTTCTAGAAATAGGTTGAAACATCATTATACATATATGTAATATATTTTCTCTAGTCTGCTTAGCTTTGAGATATGTACTTTTCTATTTGTTGACATAATGCCATATATTAAACGCTTGCGCGATCATGATATGTCTATGTAATCTGAACTTCATAAACTGATGTTTTTGTTCTAGTAATTCTGTTTCTTCCTGACAGAATTACTAGAACAGTTCAGGTTCAGGATGGACCTCAATGTCTGCTAAGCAATGACTACCCCCTCCCCTCCCCCCCCGAGAGGTGTCGAGTCTAATGGAAGGATATCCCGGAAAGGAGATATGGACTTGGCTGCTCTTAAACCGTAGGTGGAGGTTGGGGCTAGGGGGCAGACTATGAAGGAACCCAGATACAATGGAAACGAGTAGCTATGCCGGATTGCAGGAGGGTAGGTATACAGGTCTTGGAGAGTGGCTGGTGAGTCAGGAGAATACGACAGGAACAATACGCTGAGAGAAGCAGATGACCTATAGTTTACAGACCATCCACGATTCTGAAAGGTGTCTGTGCAGAGCAGCAATATACAGGAGAGCTAAGATCCCGAAGAGCCGGTTACCCAAAGATAGGATCTATGATGATGCCCGATGCCTTGTAGTAACCCTTCAGGTAATCTGTGGAACACATTACAGCAGGTAAGAGCACTGAGGTCCCAGATGGGTAGCAAAGGCTTGATTCAGGATTAGTAATGAGGTGCAATATAATGATGGCTTAACATGAACATATGCTAAGGAACGGATGACACAGGAACAGTAGTGAGAGTGATAAATTGTAGTGAACTGTGCGCTGAGATCCCTGTGGGCAGAAAAGACCCAGAGCAAGATCAATAATGAGACGCGATACTCAGCAGTATAATCACTGTCCTTGAATTAGAACAGGTATGAGCAACGAGAACGCGATGAGTAGTAGATGGCTGATCACTGAGATCCTTGCGGACTGGATAGCCTATAGACATATGGATATATCCACTGATCTGATTGTGGAACGGGTGACACTGGTTAGAACCAGGAGGACAATGGTGGGGGTCCGAAATAAGTCTTAAAATATTAAATAAGTGTCATGCGCCTCTGGTACCTGTAGTTGCAAACAGCGTATGCTGAGGAATCTGGCTGTTGTGGGGAAAATCTCCTCTCCTCACTGTTTGCACCTTTGTATGATGCTGGAGACAGGGGTCCCAAGCAGTATTGAAGTATAAGGTGGACGTCATGCGTCTCAGGTGCCCGTAGTCTAGGACAGTGTATATCGAAAGATTGGGCTGTTATGGGGAAAGTCTCCTCCCCTATAGATTGTAAACAGTCCAATATGCGGCAATCTAGCACCATTTCACAGAGGGACAAAGAAGGGGTAGCACAGTCGTAGAGCAGCAACATAGATAGAATATAAAGAGGAGGGGGTAGCAGTGTTTAACAAAGTCTACAGTGACATTCAGTAGAGCACCATTGCTGCATTGCTAATTGTCATTGCTGAAATACAAATCAGAGGCAGGCTACTCTGTGTTTCACTGGTTTCACTAAGAGGAATATAGCTGTCCATCTGTTACAAAAACTAAGGGATATCATTACAAGATGACTTATCACGCTTGGACTCTCCTCAGGTTATGTCATTTATGGTATCGCCACCAATACTTTGAGAGCATTACAGCTGGGTGAACTCCATCACATTGCCTGTTTTGCTCACACAATAAATTTAGTGGTGCAGAGCTTTTTAAAAAATCACAGAGACATGCAGGAGATGCTGTCTGTGGCCCATAAAATATCTGGACATTTCCGGCATTCGGCAACAGCATGTAGGAGATTGCAGCAGCTACAACAACAATTTTATTTTTCCTGCCACCAACTGAAGCAAGAGGTGGTAACAAGGTGGAATTCCACCCTATATATGCTTCTGAGGATGGAGGAACAGTGAAAGGCCATCCACGCTTACTCCACAAGCCATGATATTAGGAAAGGAGGGGGTATGTATTTTATTCAAGCGCAGTGGAGAATGTTTTCTGTGTTGTGCAAGGTACTGAAGCCATTCAAAGTAGTCACCTGTGAAGTGAGTTCAGACACTGCTAGCTTGAGTCAAGTGATTCCTTTAATTAGACTTTTGGAAAAGCAGTTTGAGAAACTGAAGGAGGAGCTGAAAGAAAGCAATTACGCCAAGTATGTCGGACTTGTAGATCAAGTACTTTATTCGCTTCGCCAGGATCCAATAGTTAGCAAAATATTGAAATCGGATAACTACATTTTGGCGACTGTGCTTGATCCTCAGTTTAAGAGCTATATCTTCTTTTTGTTTCCAACTGACCCAGATCTTAAGAGATGCAAGGAGCTCCTGGTGAGCAAGATGACAGCTCAAGTGTTACATGCCAGGACGGCGTCTCCTCTTTCAGTTTCTCACTCAACTGTTGCTAGGAATAAACTTAGCTTTCCCAAGAGACCCAGGGATGATGCAGATGACTCAGCACCACATTTTGATATCTTGTCTGGTCTAAAAGTATTGACCAAAAAACGTGACTCCACCTGATCCTACTATCAGCATCCAAAGGATGGTGGAGGATTATTTTCACGACAGCATAGAAATAGACACATCAGACAGTCCCTTTACATACTGGGAGGAAAAAAAGGAAATTTGGAGACCCATGTACCAACTTGCTTAGCACTGCCTAAGCTGCCCGCCCTCCAGTGAGTACTCAGAAAGAGTTTTCAGGACAGCCGGGAACCTTGTCGGCATAGGAGGTTACTTCCTCAAAATGTGGAAAAGATTATGTTCATAAAAATGAACTTCAATTTCCACGAGGATGGCCTCTCCCGCCAATTACATCAAAATACTGAGACTTCTGTAATGGTGGATTCCAGCGGTGATGAATTAATAATATGTGAGGATGATGTACACACTGATGAGGGTGAGGGTGAGGCTGACGAAGATGACAACAACATCTTGCCACAGTAGAGTTCATTAACAGCACTGTTACCTTAGGTGCCTTAAGGCCATTGTTACCTTGTTTTGTGGGGACCCAAACAAACAAGGCACTCCAGCCACAAGGAGCAGCACTTTTGTGGCTGAAGTGCTTGGTCTGTTAAAGTGTGCATGTCCTTTTTAAGATCCAACATAAAGGTAGCTGAGAGGGCCCAAGGACAATTCCATCTTGCACAACTTTCTTTTCTGCCACTGCTGTGTGCCAATGTGTCCTGGATGTGCAATTAACTGCCTTGTGCTTGCGTTATTGCCCTGTCGCTTAGCATCCAGCCAGGGCACTGCAGTATTTGTTTGAAAGTGTATGAAAATAATATTGTGACCTCACAGGTGGTCAAAATTGACTTAAAATGACTTGAAATTAATGTTATTGAGGTTAATAATAACGTAGGATCAAAAAAGAGCAACATTATGTGATTTTAGCATATTGTAGCAATTTTTCTAAAAAATACAGATCCAAAACCAAAGCCAAAACCAGTTCATGGGGGTCAGTGAGCATCTCTACTATAAATCCAATTTATTCACCTTACTGTTTATTATTTTGTTGGAATAAACTGTGTGCAAAAGGATGGGAATATTTCTGCACTTGATTATCCTCTCCTGTGTTCCTCCTCCTCATCATCATCAACATTTATTTATATAGCACCAGTAAATTCTGTAGCGCTTTACAATTGGGAGCAAACAGTAATAAAACAATATTGGGTAATACAGACAGAGAGAGGAAAGGGGGGCCTTGCTCGCAAGCTTAGAATCTATGTTCCTCAGTATTGCTCCTATATTGTATCTGAACACCTGCTCCTGGATTGCACAGGTGATTTAGTCAGCAGCAAGAATTATTTACAAATGTGAAAAGAGGGAGGTCGCATCATGAAAGCCATTTTTAAGTCTTTGGTGATAATATGCAGGTATTGTTGCCCAGTTGCACAGTTTTTTATGGTTAACAGTATGGCTTACTATATGAATGTAGTGGCGACTAATGAGTAGTATGATTTTGCCATTCTGATGGGATAAGCTGGGAAAATTGGGAATTCCATGCTGAATGCAGAATAGCTACAGTAATGTGGCCAGTTGCAAAAATTATATTTCATCTTTGTTAAGAGTGGCAAACATTTAGAGTGGTGTTCTCAGTTTAGGGGGCATTCACAAAGCTTTTCTATTTTTAAAAAATTTACTTGATTCTTATTATACATTATACGAGTTTGAGGTCGTCTTGTCAAATCCATTAAATTCAATGTGACAACTGCACCATTTGCATCATTTGATACAGATAAGTGCATTTTTATGCATGAAAAAATATTGCAATGTACAAACGTGACAGTTGAAATAATGACAGTCCCAATACTTGCTTATTGTTATGGGTTATTAATTTATGGGACTTAATTGTGACACCAATGAGAAAAGGTTGACATTTATGAAGGTGTTGGTGTAGGATTTTGCAGTGAAGTTTTAACATTTGTGGACATATGCTATACTGCAATACACTACACTTAACACAGCAGGCCTCACTTAGAGTTGGATACTTTTGCGTCCTGAACTTATGTAGAAAAAGACATATGCAAAAAAAGCATACTAATTTATGTATGTTGAATCAGATGTATCTCAAGATGCGTCCAACTTAAAAACAGTACTATTTGTGTCAGACATACAAATATATCTAACATCTTACATCTAACAATAGTTTAGAGATGTGGCTTGACTATGTTAGTAGTAAATGCAAATTATTTGTAGACAATATAATGATGTAGTGAAGCATTATTTACCGAAGAGACCGATATTAATGCAAAAGCCACATTTTCCATATACTATGTCATTGACTACAAACACACCAACAGTCATTGTTTACTCCCCTTAAAAATAGGAATCTTCTTTCCTGAAAATGGAAATAAGTAATGTGAATAGATCGCAGCAACTTAATACAATATATCCACAATGTTAATGAATTAAGTACTATCAGTGAGAGGGCTCAATACGCAATCAGCCAATCAGAAGTGACTAGATGGTCATTAACATTGCATATTTTTACACCAGCCCACCAGTACCCACAAGAGAAGTACTTCTCAAGAGGAATATGTCAGGATGTAAACAAAAAAGACAATACTTTCCTTGTGGCGCTTGTTAGGGCAGTGGTAGTAGGCTACTAATTCCAAGAGGTCTGCAACCTCAAAAAAATAAAAAGAAAATAATTAATTATTATTAAAAAGAAAATAATATGCAATGGTCGCCTACAACCATTAAAAAGGAATCATGTGCACTGCGGATATAATAAAAAAATATTTTATTTAATTCATACAACAAAAAAAAGCAACAAGACAACCTAACAATTGCTGTAAATTCACCATCAAATCTATATAGCATGCATATAATACTTTTACACCCAGAATATAGATAAAATCACAATGATCAAAAAATAGATATTCAGTCAACAGTTCTCAAATCCAGATGATGGTAGCAGTGGTGATGCTGTTTTAGTTCATGAAGATATATAAATATGAAGCATCAGGAAAAATAAAAGTGTTGGATCCTTACAGTAGAATAAAATAATAGTGCCTAAATAGTATTGACAAATTCCGCGGGCAAACTGATGTGTAAACAATGGGAAAATCATCCGTCATAGGTAAATAAGAACATCTGTTACCAGATTCCTGAAGATAATACCATATTGAGTGACAATGTTCCAGTAATGTTATACCACTACACTGGCTCTCCGGAGCCATCCAATGTCTGCAAGGCTGAAAGAATTCTCCATGATACACCAGTACAGAGTATAGTCTCTTAGTCCTGCTCAGTCCTACTCAGGTATACACAACTCCGCTTCCTCAGGAAGACAGTGCTTGGTGCTGTGGATCTAATTGTGTTTATGCAGCCGGCTGCCAACGATGTCGTAATTTTTGATAATTGTGATTGTATCTATATACTGGGTGTAAAGTATTATATGCATGCTATATAGATTTGATGGTGGATTTACAGCAATTGTTAGGTTGTCTTGTTGCTTTCTTTTATTATATGGATTAAATAAAATAATTTTTTACTATATCCGTATATCTGCAGTGCACATATGATTCATATCTCAGAATGTGTCCACATCTAATAACACTTAAGTGAACAGGCCCTCACTGTACTCAGCTTACGCTTGAAAACCCTGGCCTGCCAACATTCCTCCTTTCTAGGTGTAAGGGAAGGCAAGTCCACTATACTAAAATATGTAGATATAGACATATTAGTGCTGAGCATGTGTAGTACAGACATTCCCTGGTTTGTAAATGACCCTTAGTGACTGTTTCTAGGGATGAAATAATAGTGGTTCTCTTGTCTTCACTGTGTTTCCATTCCACTTATCATCTAATGAACTGCTCTGTTGTCATAGAAACCCCTAAAACTTATCTTACGAATAGAGGGCAATGCATTAGCAGAATTGTGAAAAGGAATCAAACAAAGTATTTTATGAAGCATAAAATGTGCAGTGCAAAATAAGCTTTAGTTTTGCCATGCACTTCGTTTGGCAAAAGTGTGACTATTTTTCACCTAACTACAGATGCACAATGGCATCATTTGTGGGGGTAAAATCTTTGCACAGACAGAGGGAAGCATCTGAGTGGAGTAAATGCATTTCTTGCAAAGTATTGAGTAGGCACACCGGTGCAGCAAGTATTGCAAGCAATGTAAGATTAACTTTTGTAGAACATCATTGAAATGCGATAAAGGGGTGGAGGGGGCACATTCTTAGTAGTGTTCCTTGCTGTGTGAGGGTTGCACTATCATTTTCACACTGTAAAAGCACTTTAACTTTGCACCAGGTCAGAGCTAGTGGTCTTCCATTCTCCTCATACTTTTAATGGAACCCATTTGACCTCTCCATGTTGATATTCCACAGATCAGTGCATTTCCAGGTACACTCCAATTATGACAAGTGAGGCCATAAGCCGAAAGCACTTAAAATCATATGTTTATGATTTGTCAAGCACATACCCATTCAGAGGTATGTTTCTCTGCATAACCAGCAAACAAGAATGCAGTGGGAAGTGTTATACTCTCAAATATAAATGGGGGAGGGAATTCTGCAGGGGTCTGCTTGGTTTAGTTCCCTCTGTATCTCAGGGATATATTTTAGATGTGTATGGTCCTCTGCTACAACAGGGGCCAAATTTTGGTAAAGCGTTCCTATGGTACGTCAGGGATCTGCTTGGTATTTTACCCGCTGCTAGGGCAGTGGTATGATAATGATTATGACCTCCTTTAGTGTGTAGAAGTCAGTTCCTAATTCAGGTTACTGTTCTGGCAGACACTCTCTTCAACGAATTCTATGTATGCCCATGGTCTTAATGAGCCGTACTCTCTTGTGACAGGTTTATTCTGCCGAAGGATCAGCATATGAGTACTGGGGCACTCAAACATTTTCTGGGCTACTAGACACCAATTAACCCTCGATTGGTCATCTTTTCCCTGCCCCATGGGTTGGGAAGAGTGGCCATAGATGGACTTCCCTCTTGCCTTTACTGGAGGCTGAAATAACGAGTTTTGCCCCCCTACATACTCGTAGTCCATCTAAGGGCTAATGATTTGGACAAAGGCAAGCCCTTAGCATTAATTATAACTAAGGGAAATGATTTGCAGGCCATACATAGTAGGAGGCCCATGATGAAGATATGTTGACCACTGATTGGCTGCACGTCATTGCCCCTTTCGAAGTAACATGACTTTAGGTCCTTTTGTGTGGACGACCGCATGACCTGTTTTGTGTGGGCACGTCAATGCTGAGTCCAGAAAGGGAGCAGTTACGCTGACGTCAGATTTAGCATCGGCCAATAGTAAATATTGAGTATTGGTAATAGGAATTTACCTCCCACTGTTTTGGTTTAAAGATTATTTGTTAGGTGACTGCTTTGCTCTCACCACCACCAAAAGAGCAGGAATATTACTAAACTGTAACCTTTTTGCTAAAAATTCATAGTGTGTCCACGTGTTTATTTTAGTCTGTTATGGTAACATGCATACATACGAGGGTCATTAATCTGCATGAAAGAAGAGACAATAACACTATGCAGTTTAATGCAATAACAAGTGTTAAACATACACAAAAGTGCCATATGTCATGTGACATAAATTAGGTTAAACCGAGCAGTATTTTAGAAGAAAGATTTAAAGTTTAGTTTAATGCAAGGAGTTGTACTAAAGTGGTACACTTCAAGATAGCAAAGGCATCTGCCAACAGTCGTGCATCTGAATGTTCACTGGGCAGGCCATCTGAGCACATATCTGTGGAATACCAAGGCATTTTGCAATGCACAAAAAGTGAAAATTTTCCTTACTGTAAACATTCACTGTTGACTCAAATCACCAGTGCATTCAATGGGCAGGGTATTAGATATGATACAAAGTTAGACAGGATATCAGGACAGGACAATCATGGTATTTTAACCTCACAATTGAAGTGCTAACAGGATAAGGTTGTTTAATGTTAATTTTCTTAACATAAATTAAGGAGACCACACATTATTAAATTTAATACAATGCTACTCAAAGAACAGAACAGTAGCAGAATGTGGTACCTAGTCAGGGCTGCCAAGAAGAATTCAGGGCCCGGGTACAACAAATTCATGGGGCCCCCCCTCATAGTCAAATAAGCCCCAAAAAATTTTTGCGCAAAAAAATTTGGGTGTATGGTCATGCATTCAGGGGCGTAGCTAGCCAAACGGCGGTGCAAAAATTTTGGGAGGTGTGGTCATGCATTTTGGGGCGTGGCAAACGTGCCATTGGGGCGTGGCTAACATAAAAACCACTAGGCTCTCAATTCGCCGGAGCGTCACATATGTTCAAGCACTCCTGACTTTCAGGACATCTACCACCACAGTGTAGTATACAAACAATGCAGTGTGTACACAAACAGTTCAGTCTTGGCCTACACCTTACATTGGGCACAACATTCACCAAAAATTGGTATTGTCCCTACTAGAATCACAACATTTCACATACTGTCCTGCTCTCTCCTACCTGTTCTTCTCACTTTCTCCACCTGTGGCTGCATGTTTCTTTAGTTGCGGCTTGTCTGGATCCTGGAATGCTGGGGGCCCTATTTGGAAAAAAATAGCTACATTTAGATAATTCCAAACAACCCTGGCGTTAAATCAATACCATCCACGATTAATAATTAGGCCTTCCTCCAGCTCCAATATTACAATAATGTGCCCCTTCATCATCGCCATGCCTTATGATCACACTGTGCCCTCCATGCTGTTTTTGCCCCCTTCATCTGGCTCCCCTTCATCAGACTATACTATGCTGCTCCCCCCCTTTTTCAATCCCACTGTGCCATGCCTCCCCCCCCTTTGTAACCCCACTGAGCCATGCTGCCCACCATTTTTTAACCCCACTGTGCCATGCTGACCCCTGTTTATTAACCCCACTGTGCCATACTGCCCCGTTTTTTAACCCATCTGTGCCCCTCTCATTTTTTCACCCCCTCTGTCATGCTGCCCCCCCCCCCGTTTTTAACCCCTCTGACATGCTGCTTTCCCATTTTTTAACCCCTCTGTGCTCCCCCTCAATTTTTAACCCCTCTGACATGCTGCTTTCCCATTTTTTAACCCCTCTGTGCTCCCCCTCATTTTTTAACCCCTCTGACATGCTGCTTCCCCGTTTTTAACCCCTTTGACATGCTGCTTTCCCGTTTTTTAACCCCTCTGTGCTCCGCCTAATTTTTTAACCCCTCTGACATGCTGCTTCCCCGTTTTTAACCCCTCTGACATGCTGCTTCCCCGTTTTTAACCCCTTTGACATGCTGCTTTCCCGTTTTTAACCTCTTTGACATGCTGCTTTCCCGTTTTTTAACCCCTCTGTGCTCCCCCTTATTTTTTAACCCCTCTGTCATGCTGCCCCCCCGTTTTTTAACCCCTTTGTGCCCCCCTCGTTTTCCTCCCTTCACTTACCTTTTCTCCTCTCTTGGTCTTCTCTGCTGCTCTGTGCTCCATTGCTCCAGACTGACTGAATGCTGGGCATGACATGATGACATCACACCCAGCATTCAGACAGTCTGAATAGAGCACAGAGCAGCAGAGAGGAGGGATGCCGGCTCCGCGATCAGGTGAGTATGTTTTGTTTTTTTTTTAAAGTAGCCTGCTCCCCCCACCAACGACCGAGCCCCCCCCCCCCCCTGCCAAAAAAAAAAAAAAAAAAAAAAAAGAAAAGGAAAAAAAACGTTTTGAAAAAAAATATTTGAAAATTTAAAAAAATCAGCAGCGCAAGGGCCCGGGCCGGGCCCCCTGACATGCCGGGCCCGGGTAATTAGTACCCGCTCCCCCCCCCTCTCGGCGGCCCTGTACCTAGTCAGAGAGGTCACCACCGGATTGGAAGTGAGCATCCTAAGATTGGGTAACCTCATAGTTGATGGAATGTCTACATTGCAATTTTTTAAATGGATAACGTTTATGTGGATACTATTATTGACATTATAACCAACAAAAGCGAAAGGTAATCTACAGCGCAGATCTGGATCTCAAGCTGCCCCCTGCGTTTTGACTGTAGTCCACTACCAAGTCAGATAGCACACAATAAACAAAAACGTGAAACACAGGTGTCGCGCTAGTGATCACTACAAACTGATGACCAAAATATGAAAGCTATATAGCTAAAACAAATGAGAAAAGTCTTATCCACAATGGAACTCCTTATAAGGAATGTCAATTCATTAGTTTGCAAAGAAATGATCAGTCATATTGATGATTATCCCAATTGCCAAAGTAGAGACTCCTCCCTTGTAGACTCACGTTGTAACATGAAAAACATAAAAGAGAAACAACATATTGCAACTCTATAGATGTTTCAAAGACCATATGGACTATTCAAATAAGAAGGATAAATGAAATTTCCCAAAATTAAACAGCTGATCCCCTCCATCTTCAGCTCCTGTTGAATTGCACTTACAGAACTCCAATGGTAAACGGGCATATCATCTCCAACCACCGATAATCCCCTTCTTTTTTTCCAGCTTTCCTCTAGAACCTCGCTCTCTGCAGATGGTATCCGATAAAAGGAGGAAAAAATGCTAATGGTGCATTACCACTTCCTCATTAAAAATGTATAAAAAATACAGAAAGAAAAACATAAGCTTCTTCTGTTAATATCGCAAAAGATGGACCCTTACCAGAACTGGAGGTTAACTTTCACATAAATATCTACTCAGATCACTGGCAATCCAGAGTATATACATCCAGGAAAGAGCTATCTTATGTAGACATGCACCCCCCTCCAACGTGTTTCGATTTAAACAAATGGTCCTCTAATTACCACCTTCTTATACCTCTCCTATGCTAATCATAGTTCAGCTGTTTCTCAATCGTCTGAAGCCTGTGCTAATAGGCCTGTGCATTTAGAAATCCTCCTAACTCCAATGCAATTGTATACCTATAAAATATATCAAACAATATGCGACTAGATTTCTTAATTCGATGGAGCGTAAAATTTTTAACACACCAATTTATGGATAGATTAATCAATAAGGAATAATTCCTCTATAATATACCATACCACAATAAATACGAAGCTCGGACAATCCTGCTGTCAAAAGGATAAAACTGCTTTCTAATCCATATACCAGTAAATAGCGAGCGCATGAATCATACGGCTCAGACAAAAATATAAACCATACAAATATACAATTTTTGATTTTGTCGGGATTATCAGTATCTTACTGCTTTTCCCTCAAAATGTCTTTAATCCATGAAGGTACTCGATTAAACATTAGGCAACACGCCCCAATCACGTCCCAGTGATTACCATTATAATATAATTTAATTTAACTATCTGTCTTCACAAGTCATATTCTCTACGGATCTTATAAGCCTGTTAACCTTTTATCCTCTCTATATTCCACTTCTTTTAAACACTGATATATGTTACCCTTTGACCAAAGAATCATCTAATATACACTTCTCAAAACCGATGAACCCACATATATACAGAATCTGCATGTACGAGAGATTTTTGGTTGTGTAGAAGATAACTTGGTATTTAATACAACATTCAGCTCCTTATTTAAATATCTCAAAAGTAAAATATCCATAGTATGAATCAACTTCCTACCAGCTTGTTGTGAATAGATGCACGGATCATAATTTCTGTATTACCCAAAAATACTCAATTGCGACCGTTTTCAGATATCAAATTGATCTCATGAATCATATTCACTACCGATCTCATTAACCTATGTGAATATAATCCCCCTATATACACCTAAATCCGACTGTATACCATAAAATTCCTTTCATATTACAATGATAAAATGAACAGCTTTTCTAAGTCAGTACACAGATTACATTAAAACCCCCTTGGTCTCAAAGTCCATGTTTAAACCTTTCGGAACTAAAGTAACCATAGTGTAAATGAGCTTCATCTCAGCTCGTGCTAGGTCAATACTCATATCCTTCTTTCTCCAATCCCCTTGTACTTTCTGTACACCACAAAAATACTTAATTGCTTTTTCATCACAATTATGACATTCTTTAAAATGTGCTGATAAAGACACTCTTTATATGTACTCACCAGGTGTACCATTCTAAGGGAGATAAACCAATGATAACAGGCTCCGTGATAAATAATCTACATGTATTATCTTTTAGGGGGCCAATCTAAATGCTACATTTTATAACAAAATCCTCTGTATAAAGATCATAGTGCAAAAGGAGTAAGCACTCACCAAATACATTATTTTATTTGTGGAGCTTTTTAGAATAAGTATTTCATGGAACTAGGCATGTTAAACATCTTTCTAAAGGTAGAATATTGGATATAAAAGAAATTTCTGAAACTGATTGGTATCCTGCTTTTGTATAGCCTATATATTGTGTCAGTAGGACTATCAAGGAAGTTAGATTATTATACAGCCTTCCTAAATGTTACCAATGAAACTGTGAGCACATGGCAAAAGTTTACCATGTCGGCCATTAGAATTGTGACCCTACAGAATAGAATAAGACTTTCTTTCTAGGCAATAAAGGAGGAGTGCATGCTATTATTGGATACTTAATATATATTCCTGATAACTTACAAGAGATATCTGATAATGTAGAACACATTAGAGCATTAACAGAACAATTGCATGAACATGAATCTTTGAGTTTATTTAGGTGGCTAAGAGCTTTAGGCTATAAATATTTGTTATGTATGGACATTTGTTTTTGTTTCTTTCCTCCTACATTTGATTGTCATGTTTATCAAATGCTGTGTTACTCATATACAGGGTGATTCAAAAGTCGCAGTACACCCTTTTATTTCAAAAACTCTACAGGAATTGGGCCAATTGACCGATTTCAAGATGGCGCCCATGTTTGGTACATACCGTAAAAGATAGACCACGTCACCCATACCTTACTGGAGTATTTAGGTTTCCCAATTTCCTGTGGAGTTTTTGAAATAAAAGGGTGTACTGCGACTTTTGAATCACCCTGTAGAAAGTAAAATAACTAAATAATATGTACTACTTAATTTTAAGAAAACAAAGAAAATTTAAAATCAAGAAATCTGATTTAAGGAATAAGGGGGAAAAAATGGCTCACTTTGTGAAAGGCATTATTAGTACTAATATGAATGGTGAATCTGAGTCAAAGAAAGGGCTCAAAGATGGGAAGGTGGAAGTAGGTCTCAGTATCCAGATATTCATGAGTTAATGGAATTTCTATAAGTGTAATTAAAACATTGTTTCTGCTATAAATAGTTACCTAATGTTAGGGCTCATGGTTACCAGGATAATTTTTTAAAACTGATTGTATAGAGGTCTTCACCTTTAGCAGCCATTTTACCCTTAGAGCTTTATGTGCTCACAGGTACTTAGAAACCCCCAGGTCTTAAGCTCTAGTATAGTAAAAGTTTATCCTTGGCGGCCGTAGTGCAGCTGTAAATAGGAGGCAGCAGACAGGATGATAGCGGGTAGTCAGAATTTGCCGAGGTCAGGGGTCCAGCACCCTGGCTTCCTGGGGAATTATTTGCAGCATTCCCTGAGTAGCTTGTTTGCATGCAGATGTTTCTGAGGTACCCATCAACACTCCTCTGGACCATCCCCCCTCCAATGCACAAAGACTCTTTTGGATTCAAGAATTTTTTCAACAATGAACTCCTGCTGCCCATTGACCTTGACAGGATGAGGTCTGTTGAATTTATGAGGCCTGAATTTATGAGACAAAGTAACCAGTTTGCGGAGTGAACAATGAAATGTGTTAGGAATTCTGAGAGAGCAAGGGAGGTTTTACCAGAAAACCACAGGGTTAACTTGCTTAATGATGACAAATGGTAAAATAAAACCAAGCTTCTTGCAAGGCTGCAGGAGTCTGATATTCTGTGTTGATAGCCAGACCCTGTTGCCAACTTTGAGAGAGCACTCCTTACGATGCAGGTCTGCAAAATGTTTGGATTGAAAGAGGCTTACTTGAGAGCTATGTGAACTTTCTTCCAAGTTTGGCCAAAGCGTATCACAGTATTACAGATGCCAGGTACATTTGAAGGTGTCAGAGAGGCCAGGGAGTTGGTTAGAGGATGGAAACCAAGATTGCAGAAGAACAGGGAGACACATGTAGAGGAATGACAGGCTACCCTACTTACATGTGCTACCCTACTCATGCGAGTAGGGTAGTCCAATTGTCATGGAAATTCAAAACAAATAGGTGTAGGAACTACTGCAAGGATTGATTCACCCTCTCGGTTTGTCCATTTGACTGTGGGTGTTATGTATTGACTGTGAGTGGCAGTATCAGGGGTTATTTAATTAATTAAAGACAGTTGCTGTCTCTCATGCCCGGATGTGGCGTTTGATGCCATAGAGCACCCCAACTGTTGTTTTGACAGTGCGTTGTGGTGGTTTCAGGCACCGCCGCGGCTCGTAACATTTAAGGAATTATATAGTTGAAAAAGTAATGCACTGAAATATAAAATGCAATATATAAATAATAAAAGCACAAACCGAGATTCATTGTTTTATGTTTGATGAGAATATGTTGCAGCATAATCAGCTGCTATACCTGGTAATATATTGGGGGAATACAGCTATTGTGCAATAGCATTGTGGCATACTAACAATTTATTATATAATCATTTTAGCTCAAGTGTGGGAATTTATTTTAAATACGGGCTTCATGTCCAAATTAATGAAAGTGTAAGGCTAATTTTTATTTATGAGAGTAGGAACACGTCTTTTAATTAGTGATGAGCGGGCTCGGATTTCGGTAATCCGAGCCCACCCGAACAGTCGGGATCCGAGCACTGTTCGGGTACTTCCGCCCGCGAAATAAAGCCAAAACGAGGCTATGACATCCAAGTCTCGCGTAGGATCTCGCGAGACTCAGATGTCATAAATTCACCGCTGGCGGCCGCCATCTTCATTCTGGCTGCGATCACTCGTGAGGGAGGTTGTAGTTAGGGAGCTCCTGTCCTGCTTTTCATTTTCAGTGGTTTCCTTTGAGATCCTGTGCTCTGTCCTGCTAATCAGTTTAGTGGTGCTTTGTCCAGTGCTCTGTCCTGCTGAGTCCAGTGGTGCTGCCTGTGTCCTGTGCTCAGTTCTGCTAAGGGCATTGTTATTTCAAAATTATTAAAAAGTTATAAAAAAATAAAAAATAAATTATAAAAAACTTATACAAAAATAATAAAAAAAAAATATAAAAAAATTTAAAAAAACTTATACAAAAATAATAAAAAAAAATATAAAAAAATTATAAAAAAAGTCTCTAAAAATTTCTACTGCAATATATGAATAGGTTCACTGTTGCTGCTGTACCAAAAAATAGGTCCTGCTATTTCAAAGTCAAACTACGTTCACTGTTGCTGCTGTACCAAAAAATAGGTACTGCTATTTCAAAGTCAAACTACGTTCACTGTTGCTGCTGTACCAAAAAAAAAGGTACTGCTATTTCAAAGTCAAACTGCGTTCACTGTTGCTGCTGTACCAAAAAATAGGTACTGCTATTTCAAAGTCAAACTACGTTCACTGTTGCTGCTGTGCCCAAAAATAGGTACTGCTATTTCAAAGTCAAACTACGTTCAATGTTGCTGCTGTACCCAAAATAAGGTACTGCTATTTTCAAAGTCAAACTACGTTCACTGTTGCTGCTGTACCAAAAAATAGGTACTGCTATTTCAAAGTCAAACTATGTTCACTGTTGCTGCTATACCAAAAAAAAGGTACTGCTATTTCAAAGTCAAACTGCGTTCACTGTTGCTGCTGTACCAAAAAATAGGTACTGCTATTTCAAAGTCAAACTACGTTCACTGTTGCTGCTGTACCAAAAAATAGGTACTGCTATTTCAAAGTCAAACTACGTTCACTGTTGCTACTGTACCAAAAAATAGGTACTGCTATTTCAAAGTCAAACTACATTCACTGTTGCTGCTGTACCAAAAAATAGGTACTGCTATTTCAAAGTCAGACTACGTTCACTGTTGCTGCTGTACCAAAAAATAGGTACTGCTATTTCAAAGTCAAACTACATTCACTGTTGCTGCTGTACCAAAAAATAGGTACTGCTATTTCAAAGTCAAACTACGTTCACTGTTGCTACTGTACCAAAAAATAGGTACTGCTATTTCAAAGTCAAACTACGTTCACTGTTGCTACTGTACCAAAAAATAGGTACTGCTATTTCAAAGTCAAACTACGTTCACTGTTGCTGCTGTAATAAAAAATAGGTATAACTCCAGTCCAGTGGTACTCTCCTGTGCCGCAGATAATTTGTAAAGGCTTTGCCGAGTGTGTGTGGTTTAGGGGTACGCTCTCTTGTGCTGCATATAATGGAGTACAAAAATTTGGAGGATAAAGTAGGGAAAGATCAAGAACCACTTCCTCCTAATGCTGAAGCTAAACTTGCCAATATGCCATTTACGACATGGAGTGGCAAGGAACGGCTTAGGCCCTGGCCCATGTTCATGACTAGTGGTTCAGCTTCACCCAAGGATCTAAGCCCTCCTCCTCCCCCCCCCCTCAAAAAAATTAAAAAGAGTTATGCTGTCAGCAACAACACAGCAAACAACTCTGCCTTCTAAAGAGATGGCATCACAAATCCCCAAGGCGAGTCCAAGAGAGTTGGTGGTTGCAAAGCCTTACCTTCCCATCACTGTACGGGAAGAGGTGGCTCCTTCCACCATTTGCAGCATGCCCTCTGCATATGCTGGAAGGATCACCCACAGTCCAGTTACAGATTTGGCTAATGAAGGTGTCAATGTTGCACACCGGGAGGAGGATATTGATGTAGCTGGCGCTGAGGAGGAACTTGACGAGGAGGATGCTGATTTGGTTATCTTAAATGAGGCACCAGGGGGGGAAACAGTTGTTGTCCATGGGATGAAAAAGCCCATCGTCATGCCTAGGGAGAAGACCAAAAAATGCACCTCTTCGGTCTGGAGTTATTTCTATCCCAATCCGGACAACAAATGTATGGCCATATGTACCTTATGTAAAGCTCAAATAAGCAGGGGTAAGGATCTTGGCCATCTAGGGACAACCTCCCTTATACGTAACCTGAAGAACCTTCATAATTCAGTGTTTAGTTCAGGACCTGTGGCTAGGACTGTCAGCAGTCCAGGGACACCTAAATCCCTTGGTCCTGTTGTATCCACACCAGTAACACCCTCCTCGTCAATTTCCTCCACGATCTCGATCAGCGATAGTCCTGCTTTTCAGAAATATTAGTACCAGAGATTAAACTACGTTTACTGTTCCTGCAGTCCAGAAATATTAGTACCAGTGATTAAACTACGTTCACTGTTCCTGCAGTCCAGAAATATTAGTATTAGAGATTAAACTACGTTCACTGTTCCTGCAGTCCAGAAATATTAGTACCAGAGATTAAACTACTTCACTGTTCCTGCAGTCCAGAAATATTAGTACCAGAGATTAAACTATGTTCACTGTTCCTGCAGTCCAGAAATATTAGTACCAGAGATTAAACTACGTTCACTGTTCCTGCAGTCCAAAAATATTAGTACCAGAGATTAAACTGAGTTCACTGTTCCTGCAGTCCAGAAATATTAATACCAGAGATTAAACTACGTTCACTGTTCCTGATTGGTTTGTTAAAGTGTGAATGTCCTATTTCAACAACATCAGAGTGGGTGGGAGGGCCCAAGGACAATTCCATCTTGCACCTCTAGCAAACTCTTGCAAACTGCCATCCTGTCTGCCACTGCAGTGCCACTCCTAGATGGGCCACGTGTTTGTGCCGCCCACTTGTGTCGCTTAGCTTAGACATCCAGCTACCTCGGTGCAACCTTTTGGACTAAAAACAATATTGTGAGATGTGAGGTGTTCAGAATAGACTGGAAATTAGTGGAAATGACTGTTATTGAGGTTAATAATAGTGTAGGAGTGAAAAAAAATAAAAATATGGATTTTAGCACTTTTTATGCTTTTTTTAAAAAAAATTAGAACCCAAAACCCAAAATCAGAACCAAAACCTTTCGTGGGGTGTTTTGGCAAAACAAATCAGAACCCAAAACCTCAAGCTAATCAGAACCCAAAATCCAAAACCCAAAACACCAAAAGTGGCCGGTGCACACCCCTAGTTTTAATTATACATTTTTTTTTGCGTAATTTGTTTTTATTAAACCTTCAAAATTAGTACAAACATGAAGTACATGTAACAAGTAAGGCATGTTTCAAACTTAGAATCACAAATAATATTCATAATCTAAGCTACAGTAAAATAACTTTGCTGTTTCGAATATACAATACAGAACAATTATATAAAGATGTGATAGCAAACACAAAAAAGAAGACGAAGAAAAGTTAAATAGAAGGGAGGTAAGAGTGAATAGGGGAGGGGGTAACTCCTCGAGGTGTATAAAGCTCAGATAAAAGAGATAGTGTATACAGGGTTTACATGTAACGTGACCTCTCGCATAAGCATCAATCAACATTTAGATCAATTATTATTAATGATACATTTTTTTATATTTTTTCCAAACAAATTGCTTCTAGTGTGATATCTGATAATTTGCATACATATAAATTTGTAAATTTGACATTTATATATTACAGGGATTAGGTTTCTTTAGCACTATTTGTATAATTTTTAACTAAGGAATTATGCTTCATCAGAAATGTTATCTTGCTATGTAAAATATATATAGAAAATAGAGATGAGTCCTATTATATTTAAGATGTTTAACACCTACCCTATGAGGTTTGTGTAACTTCCAAGAAGAATGGAATATTTACTTACTGATAAGAGAACTGCTTTCCAAGATAAATGCTGCACTGCACTGTGCTGTACTGTTCTTAAATGTTTTGAGCTATAAATATGTGTAATTTCACAAATAGTCCTGTTATTTGAATGGTGAATCTATTCTAAAGTGTATGCTTCCTTGGTACGCACATGGTTTAGTGTTTGAGGTGGAAATTTAAAGGTGGCGGTATGGAAATTTAAAAGTGGCAGTATGGAAATGTAATTGAATGGCATCATATATTTTTGCAATGAAAGTAGAAGGAGAATACAGAATAGCAGTATAGCATACCACCGTATACCAACCAAGTTTGACCACTGACCTGCTTTTTAAATAAATTTGACACTGGTAATTTTAATCTTGATTTCTTACAAACGCATAGCAACAACTCAGATATTCATTTTAAGTTTCTAAACTGTATTAGAAAAATGGTACAGTCTGATTAGTTGCTATGGTTAGCATCACATTTTCCATGTGCACCAATTGTCATAAATGTCTCCTTGTAGGAAGTGTGCTATAGATACAGTAATCTGAATAGCAGGGACTCTATCCCACTGAAGTCTATTTCATTTTGCTGCAGATCAACTATTGTGATAACTCTTGCTGATACAGAAAATAATTTTATGCCTAGCAATTTTCTCTGAACATCAGACAAAGGGAAAGTTTACACTGCATAACAGTAAATTTTAATTTCTGTTCAATTCATCATAGTATTAAATATAAAAAGACAGAAATACCAACTAAATATATGATTATTTCTAAATGTGAGCCTCTGTAACATTTATTTTGTATTTTTGTTTCCTATGTGGTAACCTTTGATAACAAGTTTGGAAAGCAAAAAGCATTTTAACTAACTTATATGGAAAAACACTCTCTTCTCCAAACTAAAACAATGCTGAATTACTAGTAAGCAAATTTGATGTGCCATTGGAAAGTACTTGACACTGCCTACTAAAAGTAATGAAATAAACAATAAAATAATTTAATCCTACTCTACTTTAAACTGTTTTTGCTAAAACAGTCACTTAAAGCACTGTAAAAGAATATTAATGGTTTAAGTATTGGTGAGTGAGACTTTCCAAACAATAGTTGCCTCACTCCTATTTTGGCAGCAAAATCTCCTATGTTTCGCCAGCAGAATTTGGCCTTAAGTGTTCCCAGTCCTGTCCCAGAAACACCACACATCAGAATGAATTGGCCATCGTTATCCCAGCTCTATACATAGACTATAACTTCTGCAAATACAGTGCGGAATGCTGAGGCAAAAGCAGAACTTAAGGATTTTATCGCTGGGAACTTTACACTTCTGTAAAATAGCCTGACCCACAGCACAGTTCATTTAGCTCAAAATTTTACTGTGACTTGGGTTTTCTCTATCTTAAAGATACGTCGGACTAGGAACAAAACACTTTTTTCTATTAAATGTTCTACTTCATCCTACATGTAGCAAAGAAATAAACCTGCGTTAATCCCATACTGTCCAGGATACCAGCTGCATGGCATTTAAAATGCCCTTTATGGATACAACAAAAAACACAATTGTTGTCTTATGTTTACTATTGCAAATCTGTATGTATCTATCAAAATGAATGTAGTATTTGTTCATATATCAAAACAACATTTAAGCTACACTAACATCTATGCTAAAAACAACAATAGACAACAGTTATGGGTGGGGATAAAACAATCTCTAGTTAATCAGCTCTTTGGAATGCTCACAACAGCACAGATTATTTCAACAGATAATTCCACAAGCAGGAACATGGCCAAGCAGTCAATGGCTTGCAGTGTATGCAGGGACATTAGTTTGACAATAGTTTGCAATGTATTTTGTACATACTACTACTACACTGGTACCCAAGTAAAATCCCTGGACCATTTAGCATCACCCTAATTGGATGGGGATGGGAGTGGGGGTGGGAGGGAATTGGGCCTGTTTTTTTTGCTGATTCACGTGAACCAGCCCCATGATGAATAGCACTGTGGGTTTTTGGCATTAGCTGGAACTTGTCCACATCATCATCATTATCAGCATCAGCTATTTATATAGTACCACTAATTCTGCAGCGCTGTACAGAGAATTCACTGACATGAGCCCCTGCCCCATTGCAACTTACTGTCTAACCTCCCTAACACGTACACACACACAGACCAAGAGAGATTAAGGTACATTTTTAATAGCAGCCAATTAACCTACTAGTGTGGAAGGAAACTGGAGCATCCAGAGGAAACCCACGCAAACACGGGGTTTGCAAATGCCACACAGATAAGGTCCTGTTCAGGAATCGATCTCATGACCCCAATGCTGTAACTATATTATTAACAGATGACATTAATAAACTACTCTTATTTTTTCTGTTCGTTTTTTTGGGACTTTAAACTCCACATATGTATTGGACGTAACCTAGAGTACATCTCTTAGAACAGAGCGTACCTAGACCTGTATTCAATAAAAGATGTATATTTAGATCCACTCGAATACAGACGTGCGTATGCCCGATTTATGTTCGTTTTGCGTGCCTTAATAAATCAGGCCCTATATGTTTATGTAGTAGCTTATATTATTGAGAATTAACCAGATCATTTCCTGGGTTGTACTATATAGAAAAATGGGAAACTCGACAACAGTAGGATATCCCTTTTGAAAGAAGTCATCTCAGGGTAGGATTTGAAATCAATATCGCTGAAACAACACTGTCCAAACGGACTCTTTCTCACATCTATATCATTTAATGTGGGAAATCAGTTTACAATCATGTAAATCAAGGTTTGCAGAGAGGCAGAATAATGTAAAAAATGAGCCATTAGGAGTAAGACAGAGAAAGGAGTAACGTCTTCCTACAACATGAGGTAGTGATATGGGCTTCTCTCATTTAGGCGTTAGAAGATTGTAGCGTCAAATACACTTCTATGTGAAACAAAGTTCATGCATCCAACTTGTTGTTTATGGAAAAAAAACACTGTGTTTGGGCTTCATGTGATTGACCACATGCAAGCTGCATTAAAAATGTAGATGGCTACAGGCCTATGTTTACCAAATGAAAACTGTAATGCTAGTTCTTACAAGAATGCAGGTCAATCACAAATGCACCAAAAAAGTAATTAGTGCATATTTGTTAAATCTGTGGACTTGTGAAAACTAGCCGAGCAATTTTATAATGACTACAATGTGACATTGAAAAGTACATGCAATACCAAATACCTATGAGAGCATGCACACTATCTTATGCGGCATAAGTCAACCTGATTTATTCCATATAATACCTAGTGTAGCATTTCTGATACTGATAGCATTTGTCTCCTGTTTTCACCTTCTCCATGAACCTTGTATGCTCTTGTTTTGTTTTATGTATTTTTTCATTGCTGTGTTGTTTGTTATACCTGCTATCTATGCTGTACAGATTTCATGTGCTTTATAAATAAACAATGATGATGATGATGAAGGACAGACAATAGGGCAAGAATTGCTGAATGAACACTAATTGATATAGAATAAGAAATAACAGGAACAGAGAGTGTCACATATTTTGAATGTTAAGAATGAAAATCACTGATATTTCAGGTAATTCTAGTTCACATATATGGAGCCTGATTCATTAAGGAAAGTAAGGCACACACATGAGTAAGTTTTCTCCTGAACAAAACCATGTTACAATGCAAGGGGTGCAAATTAGTTTATTATTTTGCACATAAGCTAAATACTGAGTGTTTTTTTTTCATGTAGCGCACAAATCCTTGATAGCTTTTTTTTTTACACTGAATTTTAAAGTTGATCTAGGACATGCCCTACCCCAACTATAAATCTGCCCCATCTGCATATTTTAAATTAACTCCCCCTCCAATGCAATATGATTTTGCCCAGGTGCAAAGTTACACATGGTGTATAAATCACAATGGATTATATTCCCGAATGCAATGTTCTGGACATTTTTAGATAGATAAATAAATGCATTATTAGTCTGCAAAGTATTAATCCCTTCATCTACCCTCTTGGTGGTAGTAGATGCTGCCTCCAAGCGACAACGCTTTACCAGAGGTGTCATGATTATCTTCCTGGGGAAATGTGCCTAGTCTTTTACAAATGCTAAAATGTTCTCAAACCCTGAGCTGCTTTCTTCTACCTGGAGCTTTGACTACCTGGTGCTGCTGCTGACTTTTCTGTGAGCTGGGATGTTGGGGGCCCTGTTTGGAAAAAAGGTAGGTACTATTTACCTCCTAGAAAGTTGAGCAATGAGTAAACACTCTAAGCCTCCCTCCCCCAACTCAGCCAGACATTAAATCAATAGCACCCACATCTAATAATTATGCCTTCTTTACACACCAGCCCTAAGATTAAATAGCAGTACCATTTAATAAACAGACCTATTTGTCCCTCAGTTCAACATTAAATTGATAGCATTTCCATTTAGTAAATAGACCTATTTCTCCCCTTCCCTCCAGCGCTGACATTAAATTAACAGCATTCCCATTTAATAAAAATACATATTTCCTCTAACCAATCCCAAGATGAATTTAATTCCATTCAAATAGTACCCTAACCCCACATCACATTAATATCAATCACAAGTCCCAATAAAACATTAATACCATCCACTAGCTCCCATCAAAAACACTTACCTGTTCTCCAGTTGGAATGGTGCATATATTCAGCAAGAATCCCTTCCCCCGCCAGCTTACTTCAGTTTCTGTGGTTGGAAAAGAGGAGAGAACAAAAATATAGGGGGTCTGATTCATGTACGAGTGCAACTTGGACATAAGTTCCATGATTAAAAAGAGCATGCAACTTATACTGACTGTATTCAAATCCAAGCGTATCTCTAGATACTCTTTTATTTAAATCTGGGTGGAAATACGTTCTGTCTAAACAGTACTTGCGGTACATAGACACACAGAACAGACTGCAGTAAACATAAATGCATAAGTAAAATAAAAATTCATATAAGAACGCATAAAACTTTGATTTGACCTAAAATTAAAATAACAACAATATTATCAGCTACTGACATTCATTTTTAATTCAAAGACTACACTATGTTGGTTATTATTATTATTATTATTATTATTATTATTATTATTATCATAATTTTTTAAGACATCACAGTGTTCAGCAGCGCCGTACAGCAGGGAACACAAAACATACATAAAACTGGGACATACAAGGAAGAAATAAATAATTCAGGCATGAAAACAAAGAATAGGGAGAAGTAATTGGATTCTAGAGGACACAAGGAGCCAGTGCAGGGATTTGCAAAGTGGTGTAGGAGATGTGGATTGGTGAGTGTGGAAGATTAGTCTTGCAGCAGCATTTAGGATGGATTTAAGTGGGAATATATGGGTAAGGGGAATGCCAGATAGTAGGAGATTGCAATGGTCAAGAAGCAGAAGATGAAAGAAAGGATAAGAAATTTGGTAGCATGTTGGGTATGAATAGACATATTCTATCAATGTTTCTAAGGTGGAGTCAATAAGACTGGGAGAGGGACTGGATGTGAGGAAAAAAGTAGAGGGTGGAATCAAGTGTGACTCCAATGCAGTGGCTTGGGAGACTGAGGAAATGTTCATGTTATTGAGTGTGAGGGAGATTTGAGGGGAGGTGATAACTGTTTGAGGAAAAAAGATGTTAAGTTCTATTTCGGACATGTTGAGCTTTTGGTATCTCCATGTGGAGATAGCAGAAAGACAGTTGGTTGCAAGAGGTAGTACAGAAGGAGAGAGGTTAGGGGAACAGATATAGACTTTGGTGTCATCAGCATAAAGGTGGTACTGGAAGCTGAATGAGCAAATTATTTCCCCAACAGAAGAGGTGTACAGTGAGAAAAGTAAAAGGCCACAAACAGAACCTTGTAGGACCACAACAGATAGTAAGAGTGGATAGGAGTATGTGCCAAAGGTAGAAACACTAAAGGAGCAATTCGATAGGTAGGAAGTGAACCAGGAAAAAAACTGTGTTGCAAAGGTCAATTAAGTTAAGGGTGTTTAGGAGAAGAGAGTGATGAATGGTGTCAAAAGCAGTAGAGAGATACAGGAGGATGAGTGTGAAGAAATGACCCTTAGAATTAGTGAGCCTTTTGTGAGAGCAGTTTCAATGGAATGTTGTGGATGGAAGCCTAATTGCAGGGAGTCAAGAATGAAGAGTAGAGAACATGAGACTGGCGGCTGTATATCAGTCAGCCAAGTAGTTTGGAGGCAAAGGGGAGGAGAGAAATAGTGCAATAGTTGAAGAGAGAGAGAGGATGGATCAAGTGATGGTTTATTGGTGAGATGAGTCCATGTTTAATGAAGGATGAAAAGGTGCCAGTGGATAGAGACAGGTTAAAGAGGTGAGCTAGAGGTGGGCATGCAGTGGTGGAGAGGAAGTGGAGAAGCTGGGAGGGATTATGATCGAAGGGACAGATTGTAGGGGGAATGTAGAGACTTTGATTCAGTCACTGGGGAGAATGCATTAAGGGTGGATTATGATGTGTAGGAGAAAGTGTGTAGAGTGGGTGGACTGTGTGAAATTTGGCATGGTGTTGAATGGTGTTGATTTTGTCTTTGAAGTAGGTGGCAAAATCATGGCCGGTCAGGGAGGAAGGGGGAGGAGGAGCAGGTGGTCAGAGAAGTGAGTTAATAGTGGCAAAGAGGTGAGTTGGGTTAGAAGACTGGGTGGATATTATAGTTTTTAAATATATTTGTTTTGCAATTGAATGGGTAATGCTGTAAGATAAAATGATATATTTGTAGTAGAGGAAATTGGGATAGGAACAAGACTTCCTCCAGCATTTGTCTGAAGTGTGGGAGCACTTTTGCAGATAGCAAGTCTGTTGGGTGTGCCATGTCTGGGATTTGGATAATCGGAGACTGTATTGTATGTGGTGGCTGGGGTTGTATTGTCAAGGGCTAAAGTGAGTGTTTTGTTGTAGAAATAGGCAGCCTGATTAGGACAGGACAGTTATAGGAGAATGTAGTTGTTTTAGTGAAAATGAGAAGTGGATTTGGTCAAGAGTACTTAGGGTTCACTGTGTACGTGTGGATTTGGGTACAGAGAGGAGGACATAAGCAAAGGGGAGGCTGTAGGAAAGAAAATTATGTTCAGAGAGTGGGAACGCTCAGTTGGAAAAACTAGACATGTAGCAGTACTAGGAAAATGTAAGGTAAAGTGAATGTCCATCACTGTGGGTGGGAGATGAGGTCCTTTGAGAGAGACCAAACCAGGAAGTATGTAAAAGTTTAGTTGCAGCAGAAACAGTGAGGTTATCAATGGGAAGGTTGTCATAATAGGTAGATCAAAGGATAGGAAATAAGTCAGTAAGGCAGCAAAGTTGTCAAGAAAATGGGAAACTAGATAAGTATGACTCAGAAGGTGCAATTTGAAGAAAGTAGAACTCCATTACCTTGCTTGCTTCTGGGTCTGAGAGTTTGGCTGATTGTTACTATTGTCACTATTAACTGGCATTTACACCTGACCTATAGTGGATGTAAAAGAAACAGCTGAAAACAAGCAAACTTACAAAATACTTATGCATCTGCATTGAAAAGCTCTTACTGTACATAGCCTACGTTAGTTCGTCCTCTTACTTCCCTCTCAAGTAGTAGGCAGTCTTAAGTGTCACTTGCATGTGGAGATAGCATATCTGGCATTATTCTGCACTGCGCATGCCCAGAAATGGACCTTACGTAATTGCATGCAAATTATGTTGGAACGAAAATGACACTTACGACTGCCTATGACTTGAGAGGCGAAACGAGGAAGGGAAAGGGTAGACTAACATAGCCCATGTACAGGATGGCTGTTTTGTCACAAATGCAGGTCCTGGGTTTCTTGTAAGCATACTTGCTTTCACCTGTATCATTTGCACCAACTACAGGTCAGGTGTAAATGCCGACTATCTCAGGAAAGGCTGGCAAATTTTAGCCCGGGTAGCAAGACTCGACTCGGCAGCCTATTAGGATCATTTTAAAGGAAGAAAATGCAAGTGGCCCAGTGACCCAGCCCAAGGTAGCCCACTATGGAACTCTTATACTGTTAAGAGTTTTTATTATAGTTTATATTACAAATTGTTTTTAATGCACTCTGATGTGACCTTTTATTGTACATATGCATATGTGTATATTGCAGTCTGTTATTATATATGTCTACATACGGCCAATACTGTTTAGCCAAAGTGCACTTCTACCCAAATTCCAATCAAAACATATCTTTAGATATGCTTGGATTTTAATACAGTTGGAACTATACTCAAATTCTGTGCTCTTTTTTAAAAGGCAACTTGCATGCAAGCTGTGTTGGGACTTGATTCAAGCCCATTGTTTCCTGTGTTGATTAGAAATACTACTAATTAGGGGGTGTTTACAGCTGGTTGAGATTGTATGTGTCGAGTGGGGAGGAAAGAGGGAGGAGAGAAAGGAGGAGGAGAGGGAGGGGAGAAATGGGTCTGTGAAGATACCGGGTTTATCTGGCCCAATGCTACCCACTTCACGCTGGCTGGCCACCCACGGGTGCCTTCCTATGCCAGGGAAGTCTACCCAGTACCTTCTAGGATTCGTATCGTCACTTAGGCAAATGCAGTTATAAAAATACAACAGTATATTTATTGTCATACGAACAACACCAGAATATTATGTACACACAGTAAATAAATGCCAGGCAGGTTTACCACATCATCTCTCCCTTCCCCACTAGTTTAAGGAGTTATAGTCACCTGGCTGTCCAGACTTCACGACCCATGGATCTCTCTCAGCTGCATATATAGACTCTAGTTAGAGAACGACAACTCAAAACTAGATCTTGCACCTTCATGAATGAAATCCCAGAATGGACACCCTTCCCCCCTGGAGTCGTTCCTTATATCTCAGGTCTAATTTCCACAGTCTTTTCCCTCCCTCTGCAAACCCCTGGGTCTATTCTCCATAACCATTGGTCAGTGCTGGACTAGGGGGGGGTTGGACAGGGGAGTGAAGATGAGCTGTCCTTCCACAGAACCTCCCTTGCTAGATGGCCTGTCTGGACTAGCCTGGTGAGAACAATGGACACTAATTAGTTCTCCCACTCCAGCATCTTGCAACCAGATCTCTACCCATAATCCCCCTGGCTTCACTTTAAAGACAATGAATAACCTTACTGCAAGTCATCAATATACAATACACAATATACATATTTACACTGAGCTACAATGTCCCCTTAGCCACATATAATTGGACAATGCAGTAGTAGTATGGTGAGCTGGAGAACAAAAGCAAGGGCTATAAAAAGTACTTGCTGAAAGAAAGCCGGGCGCGTGCGCACTTCGGCCCCACTAGCCTGCGGGCTAATTAATGTATGTAATTAATTATGCAGGGGGCTGTGCAATTGTCAGAGTCAGGCTCTGATTGGCTGCTGGTAGTATTTAAGGCAAGAAGGGCTTAGCCTCCCTGCCGGTTATAGTTTCTCTGCCACAGTCCTGCTAACCTGCTTGTTTCCTGTACCTGCCTTTGTTCCTGTCCCTGTCCCGTGGACACTCTATTGGATTTGCCGTGTATGACCCCCTTGCTTGGATTTGGACCCCACCAGTTTGCTCGTGACCGTGACCTTTCTTGCCTGTACCTTGACCTTGCTACCGTGCCTGTGACCTCTGACCTTGGCTTGTCTATTGGGTTCCCTGTCTGCTGCCGGCCTTGACCCTTGCCTGGACTTCACTCCGCTTTCCTGGGTTCTCCCCAGCGGGTACGCACTTCACGACCCTCTGCTAGTCTGCGGCCAAGTCTGTACCCACCACTAGGGGCTCCAGTGAACACCTGACTGGCAGAGCAAACTCCGAGTTGTGTCGTACCGGATAGAGGGGTTCCTAACAGCTATAATAAACATTATGTGAGAAACGAAAAAACAGAATGGTTAGCATATCACACTCGTTTCGTCACAGGGTCTCTCTCCGTATCACATAGAATAAGGTTGCTGATCTCAGGGGGAGGGGTCAGCCACCAGAAAGACAGCAATGGATGTGGGAGTTAAATGGTGAAAAAAATTACAGGTGGCTGCTGGTTGGCGCCACCTGTATTGTGGCACCCAGGGATGATCTGAGTTAGCAGTGACGATGACAGTCAGAGCAGCCCTGAATCACCCCTTACTTATATTTGAGCCGTCACCTCCCTCAGCGCTGTGTCAAACCGCACTTGTTACAGAGCTGCACTCATTCATTAATTTCTGGCCTGTGTAAAAATGCAGCATATCAATTTGCTAGGGAATAGTGATAACACTACAGCACCTGTGGTGCTATGTGCATATGCAGCCATGTGTGCTGGAATGTTTTCTGTGTCTTGACATGACAGGCACCTCAGTTAGTTCTCAGCACACTTCAGGTCTGGCATCACTTAGGCACCCATTGTAGGTTTTGAATTTCTGACCTGAGTGTATTGATGCTTCAGAGAGCTTTGCTATCTTTGACCATTGCCTTAGACCTGTATGTGTGTTTTTACCTTGCCTTAACATAACTCTTTTGTATTGCATTAGTCTATTAAATTCACCTTGCTAGTTTGATTGTGTTTGCCACTTTTGTCTGGTAGGTATTTATATTGGTCAGCATCTATAGTTTTATGCTTAAGACCTTGAAATAACTGAGTACTGGTGAACTCTTATTTATGAAATACATTGGATTCACAGCCCCAAAAGTCCATAAAATTTTCCAAAATTTTTCCCAAAAATCCCCAAATATTTTACTCCAGTGTTTTCAAAATGGTCCGGTCAGCCCATTTCCATGTGAACAATCTACTTTACATTTTGAAGAAACAACTTCAGAAATGAAAAGTGTTTGCGGACAGTCAGAACATCTTAAGTTATTTGCTATTATTTTGTCCTCTATGTTGTTTATGTTATGCATATGCACTAATGAGTAACATGTTTGCTAATATTTGAGATTCTATAAATTTCTACTTGTTTTAGTAAGGTAAAACAATTTGTGTTGGGTCATTCCTTGTCTTCTAAAATGTGGTGTTATGCAACAAATTATGTAAAAATTAATTGAACAAATGTATTATATATACACTTTTATATCCTTTAAATGCTTTAGAAATAAATTGTAATAATTTTATAAGAATAGCTTAGTAATTCCACTTAATAAAAATATTTTCCCAATATTGTGATTTGATCTGTGGACCAGTACACAGGCATTTCAATCATCTCTATGCATATGCTTGACAGCTTAAATTGAATTTAATGATGTCATCTAGAAGGTTTCCATGTTGGGAGATCTTGATATATAGCGGAAATTCTCACAGATAGCAAGAGTTAGTTACATTGTGGGATGATGATTTTGCAGACATAAATAAAACCATTTTTTAATTAGTACTTTAATGGAATAAGGCTAATCTAGTTTTAAATGTCCACAATTTCCAGTAACTATCTTATTCCAGAACTAATTTTGCCCTCAATGTTAAATAAAATTTAAAATAACCATTAAAACTGACATTTAGGCTGCCTTTTCTATTTATTTATTCTTACATTTAAGTCGCTGCCTTGAGATATCTTCTTTTCTCTTCATATTTTTTGTACTGCTTTCTCAGTACTGTCCTTGCTACTTATTTTTATCGCCAACCCTCTACACGGTTTAGTTCCAACTTCTTCAATATGGCTTTTCTTTTTTCCTTGATGCTGCTGTACTATTATATCTATTTTTTTCTACCCCACTCTTCCTCACATCTCTCAATTATTGAAAAAAATAAAACAAAGCTTCTCAACTGTTTTCACAGTCACAATTTTAGAAGTACGGTATTTCCTCCAGTTCTGCATTGGGAAAGATGGAAATGAAGCTGTTTAAGATGCACCTGAGTCTGTTCTCCTAGGCACAATCAGCAGGCTACGTAGAAGAAAACATATACCAGAAGTGAGAGATCACAAAATGTGACAGTAAAATACCAATATATATTTAGATAGTCTAAGGAAAACACTTTATTTTTTCTTATACTTCGTTTGCACTAAAATGGATACATTGGTTTTATCAGTATAAAAGCAAGTCTTAACTATAGTCAGTATGACCTATTACTATATATATACATACATATATATATATATATATATATATATATATATATATATATATATGGATACATAATTTAATGTAATATTTTTTCACAATTTACCTTAATATTTAATATAATATACATGTACTGTTTGTCTAACACTATCCGTAAAATTATTTTCTAGCTGTCCCAAGAGAAAACACCAAAATGCAGAATGGATGAGTACATATGTGTGTCCTCTTCTTGAAATGAAAGATGTTTGCCAGCATGAGACTACACTCCAAAGTGAGTTAAATAACTATTCTCATGTGGAAACGTCAGTGGTTTGTGGTGTTTGTGGCTCTACATCTTAAGCTGATTGTTTATTTGTGTCTGAAAAGTCTGCCAGTGTGGTATCTGCAGGTCTATCCTGTGTCAATATGTACAGTATTTTAAATGTAATAAAAAGCAGATGTGTATTATGTAGCTAATGTTAGGCTGTGCTAATTTCAGAGTGCTTCGGAACCCGAACATCGCATATTTTTCTGCATACCTTGTCCTCCACTAATCTACAAATAGCTGCCAAAGTTTAGTATTTTGAAAGTAATAGCAAATGCGGATAATAGTTTGGAAAACAAGCACAAGGACAGTCAGTGCAGTTAATAGCCAGATACTATTAGTTTAATATTTGATCAATTTGATCTTTCATAAAGTGACACAATGGGGCCATGGCAGTATAAATATTGAGATCACCAGTCCTAAATCCAACTGTTTTTCTCTTGGGCCCTGTGTGGCTTTATTCTCTCCACCAGGCAAGAACAGGCGAAGGGCTTTGCAATTAATTTTAACAATCAGGCAGCAGGATTCATATTGTGATGAGTGATGAGCTTAGTATTTAGTCACAAGGCAATGGAGTCTTTATTGTAAACTGGCTAAAATATTACATTTTCTTTTATTTATTTTAAGGGTAACCAATAATGTATAATTTAATGATGCTACTACTACATATATATTAGACAAACAGTCTACATCAGGATAGGTGATGATAGGTGGCTCATGCAACATCCTATTGGATTCTCATATATACACAACAACTACTTTTATCTCATTATGAATCAGGGCCATCTTTTCCATTGGGCACGATGGGCAGGTGCCCGGGGGCCCCACGGGCAAGGGGGCCCCATAGGCAGGGCTCTTAATTAGAATAAATAATCCTGCAAAAGAAAAAACCTGCAAAAAAACCTTCAAGGGTCACTGAGCAAGTACCTCTATCTATCTCTATCTCTATATATCTATATCTATATCTGTATTTCTATACATCTATATCTATATATATATCTACATATGTAGGGGCCGGTGCACTGCTTTGCCCGGGGGCCCATAATGTTGTTAAGATGGCCCTGTTATGAATGTGCTTACATGGTGTAGTGTGTATTGCATGTGTAATGGGTGACAATTTGGTACAGCAGTTAGTATTGCAGCCTCACAGCACTAGAACCCTGGATTTAATTCAACCAGGAAACTGTCTGCATAGAGTTTGTTTGTTCTCCCTGTGCTCATGCACATTTCCTCCAGGTGCTCCAGTTTCCTCCCACAGACTACAAATATACTGACAGTATACTGACAGGTTAACCCCTTTGCTGCTGAGGCTTTTCTCACCCCTGTGCTGAGCCTATTTTGGCACTGTTTTCTAGCATCAATATCTGTAGTTTGTTTACGCCCTATTCACACAATACATTATTATTTTTTTTCAGAAGACTTTGCATTTCCAGAAAACACCATTAGTTTACCTATACCTCATGACACGGCAAAGAAAAGCTGCTCAAAATTGCCAAAAAGGTGTTTTTAATAAAATTGCAATAAAACAAAATAAAACAAATGTGTATTTCTTTCTAAACAGCAAGGAATACTTTGTGTTCTTTGCTTTAGCATAAATTCACTGTTCCAAAAGAGCAACAACCAAGATATATAAATCTTCATTATAAAATCTGCACTTGAAAATGACAATGTATTTGTTGCTCTAGTTTACATTACCTTGAATGAAATGCATAAAATGTAGGAATAATATGGGTAGCAAAACTAGGCCTACCATTTTGAAAATGAGACCTACAATATCAAATGAGGGTAAACCTGAATTTATTGAGACCATGATTGAACATTATAACCCCCCTATCTCTGGACTTCTTAATGCTTTCTATACAGTGACTACAAGGGGGCACATCATTTAAAAGAGAGAACTATCCTCTTTCAAATGGTGGGGCTCCATAGTTTCTTGGGGCCAGGATGCAGGAGATCTTGGCATTACAACACCCCACCCCATTGCTTGGCTGCTTAATGTTTTCTGTAGTGTAGGTTGTTATTGTCTGGCGATCATAAGTGATCACCAAACAAGGACCTCTACAGGGTCACATTATTTGAAATTGGAAACTCCCCTTTTTCCAATGATTGTACCCAGTGGGGTCCATCATTATAAATTTAGGGTCATATATGGAAGACGAGTCACACTCATCCTTAGGCTGATTCTGTCTAAAGTCAATGAACCCTTTCAGTGCTTAGTGTATGTTTGTGTTTTAGGTAACTTGGACTATAAACTGATGTGAATGATTAAAAAATACTTTATAAAGAGCTGTGTAATATACTAGACATAAATATGGCTAATAATAATTAATTGCCTGTACTGTATGTATCTGAAAATGTCCTGACACTTTTTTTTGTAATATATATTTTGGATTTACATTGTGATGGTGTATACTGGTGATGAGGCTATGGGAGTAGCAACTGTTACATTCCTGAATGTGATTACTTACTTACAGTATATAAAGATTTTTTGTATTTACGAATTTTGCACCCTAATGAAGGTGCTTCTTGTTTCGAAACATTGATTTATGTGGTTTTCATAATAAATGTGAAGGATTTTCTTCACACAGAAGTCCATTTTTCATTGAAGAGAAGATTGACACCAGAAAAAGGAGTTTTACTGATAGGACAAAAATCGCATTAAGCAGCTTGTGGACTGAGGCCTCCCCAAAGCGGAAAACTTAAATTTCTTGTTTAAAAGGCAGCTGTCAAAGAGTTTTAGTAAAATCCACTAGGGATTAGGGTGAGCTAATAGCCAGTGTTAAAAAGAGCAGTGGTAGCTAATCTAAATCCAAATTGCTTAAAAGTGTCCTTTTCAAGTGTACCTACAGGGTTCTTATTTGTATCTCTTGGTGGTAACACGTCCTAAAATACTGTTAGGGTGGCAATCTCCATCCCTCAGTAGCATTGGGTGCAAAGTGAACTCTTTAACAATACATGAAACAGAGAATAACTGCAGCAGAATGAAAATTGTTTTAAAAAGGTCCAGTGTCTTTGTTTTCAGGCTTGCCTTCAAATGTAGCCCTCATGTAAACATGATCTTTTTATATATGTGGTTGCAGTAGCACTGTATGAATGGCAGTGAGGAATCCTGAACCTCTGCTAATTAGGAGAGCAGGAATCAATCTATTTTTTATTCTATCAGCTTCGGTTGGAAACCTAGATATTTTTCCCTATTGGGACATGTGAAGAGAAATATACAGAAAGATACAGAATTTGGGGTTAAAGATGCAGTGCTTGATTTAAAAACTACATATACTGGATTTCCAGGGTTTAAGCAGCAGCAAAATACTGATCAGACAGCAATAATTTAGCAAATATGGGTTGCATATGTTGAGCTTAATATAAACACCCAATTCCTTTGATGATATCATCGCTCACCCTTAGCCATGATTCCTTAATCTGTCTGCTTGTGATGTAAAGGTCTAGAGGACTTGTATCTCACTGACAGGCTCCTATAATAAGGTTGTCTTGGCAAATAAGACTTTTACTCCCTTGATTCCTTGTCAAAACACTGTGCGCTGCGGTTTGTGACAGTATGTCCCTGTCCAGTGTTACGGAACACTGTGGCACATTGCAAATCAATGAAATATATATATATATATATATATATACACACACACAGTCACGAACAGCCAGCCTGTCCCAGATGCAGCAATCTGAACAGCTGACCGTGACTGGCGTCACCTTAGTCACTTAGCGATGAATATACCTTTTCTGCCACCAAAAAGGATTTATTATGGTGTCCTTACAGTCACCAGAACCACTTATTAATGTTTCAAACTTGAATCACACACACATGTAGCATTAACCTCCCTGGGCTTCGTAAATTCACAAAGAATCGCGGAGAACATGCTAGATTAAATTTATTTAATCTGAAAAATGTTTCCAAGGCTTAATTACAAAAAAGATAAAAAGACATACAATAAATTTGCACAAATAAGTTTTAGAAATTAAAATAGGAAATAAAATCAGAATTACTACTTACTAGTAAAGACCTGTTGTGTGAGGGAACACAAATGAGTAATATGGGACATTTCAGTTTTGATAGAATCTCTCGTGAAAATGCACACATTGTCTAAGGCAGAAGATTTTAAACCCTTCTTACAGGCTATTCATCCTACTTTAGGAATTACAAATTCAATTAAGTCAGATTGACTCCCAACATGACACAGAGCTTTCCGAAGTAAATTATCTAACACTAGAAAATATTGACCTTTCATTGCTTGTGCACACAAATGTTTAAATTCAATACTAAGTTTAAAAACTGGGAATATTAATAAAGTTGAATCATTTGCCACTATACTAGAGACAAGACGTTTTAATGATGGCACACGAAATTCAAACAATGTCAAAATGTATTGTACAGAATGAGACCAACTGCCTGCTGTCAGCAATAGGTTAATTCAGACCAGAGAATCTCTCACCTCTGCTCTGCTTGAGTGGCTAGATGGTTTACAGCTTTAGGGCTTTAAACTCCTCCAAGATCCTTATCTATCCCGGGCCAGGCTAGTTTCAAAAAATTAATGACACTTGCATAACTTTAAACTCATGTCATAAAGCAAAGCACACATTGAGATTATATAACAAGTGTAACAAAATGCACCCTTCTCGTGGCACTTTTGTCACTTTATGTTGCAAGGACACCCAGTAGATATCAGCAACACAAAAACTTCTTGTTTTAAATTAAATATATGTATTGTTTGCATCACAATAAATAGCATTTCTGTCAGGATGACACCAACAAGCAACCTCTTTTGCTTGCACCTCCTGGTGACCCTACTTCTTACTAGACACAGACCAGCTCACTACTGACTGGCCAACTAGTTCAGCATCAGTCACATCTAACAAGAGGACAACTCAAGGTTAAATACACAGGTCTCCTCCCACAGGCTTGGGTGACTGACAGGCGACACTCCCACCTTGTCTTTAAAGGAAGTCTGCTCAGGTGATCTGTAATGCCTATTCAGTACAGCTACCCCTATCAGCTCTGCTGCTAGCTGTGGATACAAACACCTTAAAGCACGTAAGTAAATCACATTTTACATTTACTTTATCACATGTCTCAGACCTGTACATAACTTGGTTTACAGCCTTTTACCTGCAGACTGTCAGCTCCATAGCTAATTCCACTCTGAGAGGCCTGTGGCAAACCACTCCCATTGCCACACAGGGTTAAAAAAAATATTCACATGGTCATAAACAAAATTAACAATCAGTCATTAGATATACTACATAATCGTCACACCTTCCGCTAAACTCAGGGCATGGAGAACTGTGACCTGTTACTACCTCTCCTACCCATTCACTACTTCTGCCCCTTGGCCCGGGAGGTCATCTCCATTTCCATGTTCTGCGTCCTTCCAGTGCTGAATGGTGACGTTATAGTGCTGCAAAATTAAACTCCATCTTAAAAGCTTTCCATTATCCCCAGAAACTCTATTCAGCCACTTTAGCGGATAATGGTCTGTAATAATGGTGAAATCCCATCCATACAGGTAGGGCTGCAGCTTTTGCAATGCCCATACGATAACTAGGCACTCTCATTCAATGCTAGCATACGCCACCTCCCAGGGCAGTAGTTTTCTAATTAGGAAAATGATAGGGGGCTCCTGCCCATGTGCTGTCATCTGGCTAAAAACAGCTCCTAGTCCATAGTTAGATATGTCAGTCTGTACTATAAATTTACAATTGAAATCTGGGGCCTGTAGAACAAGAAACTGGGCCAGAGTAGTTTTCAGAGCTGCAAATGCATTTTCACAATCCTCTGTCCAATTAACCACCAGTGGTAATTTCTTTTTTGTTTTTGTTAAGTCAGTCAGAGGTTTGGCTAGGGTGCTATAATGTGGAACAAATTTTCGATAATACCTAACTGTACCTAAAAAAGACATGACCTGTTTTTTCGTGTTAGGGGTGTGATAGCCTCTACCTTGCCTGGCTCTGGGCAGAGGGTACCTCCCCCTACACAGTGTCCCAAGTACTGCACTTCACGCATGCCAAGCTGGCACTTCTCTGGCTTGATTGTCAGACCTGCCTCAGTAATGCCAGGTAGGCAACTGCATATCCCTCCTGGCCCTCTAGCAGGTCATTGACCAGGTGCTGGAAGGACGCAGGGGCATTTTTCATTCCAAAGGGCATGACCAAAAACTCAAACAGCCCAAATGCGGTGATAAATGCGGATCGCTCAAGTGTCTCTGGTGACATTGGGATCTGTCAGTGCCCTCTATTGAGATCCATGATAGCGCCTGTGCAAGCTGATCTAGGAGTTCATCTATCATAGGCAAAGGATAAGCATCAAACACTGTGGCGTCATTCAACCTCCTATATTCTATACAGAACCGGGTGCCCCCACATTTCTTTGGGACCAGTACCACTGGGGCAGCCCAAGAACTGTGAGACTTTTGAATTACCCCTAGCTGCAACATCTTGTCTATTTCCAGTTTCATTGCTTCTAGCACCTTTAGGGAAGTACGATATGCTGGCTGTCTGAGGGGCATCTGGTTGCCAGTGTTTACATGATGTGTGGCCAAGTGTGCTTTTCCAGGTTTCCCTGTAAAATGGGACAGATAGGGCCCTAGCATGACAGCTAGCTGCTCTAGCTGAGAGTCAGGCAGCTCTTCACTGCAGTGGGCGTCTGCTAGGGACCCTGCCTCTTTAGCAGCAGTTGCTAAATCTACCAAGGGATCAGACTCCAGATCGCTCTCAGGCAAGCTACACATAGCTAATACACAAGCTTCCCTGTCATGATAAGCTTTGAGCATGTTGATGTGATATACCTTCTGCCTTTTTTGGCCATCATCTTTTGCCACTACATGATTGACATCAATAATGCGCTGTACTATGGTGTAGGGGCACTTCCAGGCAACCTGCAACTTCTTCTCCCGCATAGGGATCAGAACCAGAACCCTATGCCCCACCTCAAATATGCGTTCTCTCGCATTGCCGTCATACCACAGATTTGGATTCACCTGCACAGCTTTCCGGTTCCTCTCTGCCACCCCGTTAAGGACTGCAATTTTTCCCTGAACTGCACTACATAGCGCACCACTGACATTTCTGGGGTGCTCAAATTTCCTTCCCACTCTTCCCTGATCAAATCTATTGGGCTGTGCTCCCTGGCCCGTACAGGAGTTCAAAGGGTGAGAAGCCAGTGGATCCCTGTGGTACCTCGCGATATGCAAAAAGGAGGTGCGGCAGGAACCTCTCCCAATCTTTTCACTGCAACTCCACAAAAGTCCTAAGCACTTGCTTTAGGGTGCCATTAAGGCGTCGCTCAGCTCGTTGGCCTGCGGGTGATTCGGGGAAGTAATTAAATGATTCACCTGCATCTTTTTACAAAGACTTTGCATGAGGTTAGACATGAACTGGGTACCTTGATCAGTTAACATTTCTTTTGGGAACCCCACCCTGGAAAAAATCTGCTACTTTGTCTGAGCGAATGGAGGAAAGAGCTACTGCTTCTGGGTACCTAGTAGCATAATCCACTACAGTTAGAATGTACTCTTTCCCTGAGCTACTGGTAATGGCTAAGAAACCCACAATATCCACAGGAACCTGTTTAAAGGGTTCTGATATGACTGGCAGCACACATGGCATGAGCGGCAGTACTTGGGTATGGCAGTCAGCATACCAGACCAGTAATAATTATGTAAAAACGAGCTTTAGTTCTGGCAACACCCAAATGTCCTGCTAGGGGTATCTCATGGGCTACTTTCAGCAACCCTTCCCTATAGGTTTGAGGTACAACTAGCTGCCTGTCAGCAATTACATCTGGATGCATACTCGCAACATTTTTCTCTCTGTACAAAATGCCATTTTCCCAAAAAATTCTGTCTTCCTTACTTTCCAGTTGGGCCTGACTGTCCCTCCTCCTCACTGCTGATAGACTGGAATCAGTGTTTTGTTCTGTTTTAAAAGTGTCACTCCTAAGCTTCTCAGTGTTGCCCACAGCAGTAGATCGCTTATTCAAACCACTGCCTGAATCTGCAGCTTCTACAGTGAGGGAGGGGGGTGAAGGGGGAAAGCTTCTAGTGAACTTCCCTCCATACTTTCAGGGGTTGATGCACAGCTCATCTGTGCTGCTCGCCGGGTCACTACTGCTAAAACATTGGAAAACTTTTTCACACTTGGGGTCACCTTCAGAACTGGGCACATGTAAATCGATCTCACCACCTAAAACATTAGCAGACATGGTATCATATTTAGGCACAATTTCACACATTTTGCCCTGATCAAATTCACAACTTAGGGGATTTAGAGTGTTAGTCTCTCCAACAAAATCATCATCAAACACATTGACACATAAGCCCCCCCTCTGCATCACAGGTACCTGCAAATCTGCATGAGTATTTTCAGCAGCACATGAAATTTCATTACATATTTTTGCATTTATTTTATGCTGGTTAGCAGTGTTCACCTGGGAATGATTAAGCTTAGTTTGCATCAGTGGATCAGAAATTATATCACTTTCATTTATATAAGCAGCGTGTGTCCTTCCCAAATCAGTCCCCAACAGTACCATGGCAGGCAGATTATCTCGTACTGCATGTAGGCCCCCACTCCTCGCACAGCAATAGTCTTCTCGGAAATAATGTTCTCTGGGCTCACTAGAGCTGGATGTACAAGAGTCAGATCGGCGCCAGAGTCTAACAACCCAAGTGCGACTTGGTGTCCTACCTTAACCGCTTGCAGATTATCCCTGGGGCGTTTTTGGGGTCCTCCTGCACACAGGACGTACGGCATCGGCTTTGCTGCTGAGTCCCCCACAGGAGAAGGAGTTGGTTTCTTTTTTCTGGCACAATTGACACTGATGTGCCACACTTCAACACATGTAAAACACCTGCGGACAGTTGCCAAAAACAGGTTCCCCCCCCAAAAGGTGCAGCAACAGCTGGTTTGGTTGATGGGAAATTCAGGGGTGATCCTCCAAGTTGCCTCTCTTTCCACGTAGTTTGCCCTGGCGCTCCCCAACTCTTCTTCATTACAGGAGCCCTGGTAACTATCTACTTGTCGACCAGGCTAGCAGCCACTTGAGCTGTCTTAGGGTCATGATCCACAACCAATTCCCTTACCTCGGCTGGAAACAGTGAGGAACTGCTCCTGGAGAATAATATCCTTTAGTTTATCATAGTCCAGCACCTGCAATCCCTCAATCCATTAATGCATCATGGATGATAATTACGCTAACAGTCTGGCATAAGTATCAGAGGGACTGCGCCTTGAGTCTTGGAATTTCCGCAGGTAAGCCTCAGTAGTTATGTTGAAACGTTCAGTTCCCGGGGAAGGTCTGCAAACGCTTCCAAAGCTTTCTCTCTCAGTCCACAGGGTTAAATAGCTGGCCCACTCACTGGGGTCCAGTTTAAACTGTCGGCAAGATGTTTCAAATCCCCTCAGGAGTGCATCAAGATTGACGTCTTTTTTCAACACAGGGAATTGGTCATGCCTGGGTTTTTCCCTACACTGACCTTGGTCCACAGACGGGCTGCAGAGCCTGGCAAGTGCCAGCTGGTGTTCGCATTCAGGTTGTCGCTCTGCCGCCTTCCTGTCTGCAGTGGCTTGTCTCAATGTATCTTCCATGACTGCAGCGGCTTTCCTCTCTGCAGCTTCCCGGTCTGCACAGCATTCGGCAGCCTCCCTGTCTGCTCGGCGTTCTGCAACCTCTTGAAGTTGCTGGATCAGCCACAGTGATGTTGCAGGATCGGCATCTTTAAGCTGTTTGAGAGCAGTGTGAAGGTAACTTTCTAGGGTAGACTCCTCACTTGGTTCAACAGAGGTATTTGTGGTAATGTCCAGTGCTGACTGCTCTCCTGAAGCAGAAAGATTTTCTCCACTGTCTCCTCCGGCTCTTAGTTTCTGATCAGCCTCCACAAGTGCTTGAATCAGTTGCTCTCGGGTCCTGCCGGGGACGACAGCAATTCCTCTTCGCCACACAAAGCCAAAAGCTCAACCTTTTTCATCTGCTTTTAGTCAGGGGCCATCCTGGACCTCACATTTCCACCAAATAAAAAATAGAAAGAAAACAAGAAGGAGAGGGGGCAGAAACTATATGTGCAGTATGCCCTTTAAAATTTTGTAAGCCTTGAGTGTAATCTCCGGTCAGTTAGGATGCTGACTCACTCTAGAATCACACACCACTTATTCACTTAAGTTCTTATGATATAAAGAAAAATATTTTCAATCCCATAGCTGCCAACCAGTTTGTCATGAACACCCAGCAGGTCCCAGATACAGCAATCTGAACAGCTGGCCATGACTGGGGTCACTTTAGTCACTTAGCAATGAATACACCTTTTCTGCAACCACAAAGGATTTATTATGGTGTCCTTACATTCACCATAACCACTTATTAATGTTTCACACTTAAATCACATACTCGTGTAGCATGAGCCTCCCTGGGCTTCGTAAGTTTACAAAGAATTGCGGAGAACACGCTAGATTAAATTTATTTAATCTGAAAAATGTTTCTAAGGCTTAATTGCAAAAAAAAGTTAATAACAAGACATACAATAAATTTGCACAAATAAGTTTCAGAAATTAAAATAGGAAATAAAATCAGAATTACTACTTACTAGTAAAGACCTTGTGTGTGAGGGAACACAATTGAGTAATATGGTACATTTCAGTCTTGATAGAGTCCCTCATGAAAATGCACACGCTATTGTCTAAGGCAGAAGATTGTAAAACCTTCTTACAGCCTCTTCACCCCCAAATTAGGAATTATATTTTCAATTAAGTCAGATTGATTTTCAAAATATGACAGAGCTTTCTGAAGTAAATTATCTATCACTAAGATATATGGTTGGGCACCTCAGAGAATCTCTCACCTCTGCTCTGCTTCAGTGGCTAGATGGTTTACAACTTTAGGGCTTCAAACTCTTCCAAGATCCTTATCTATCCCGGGCCTGGCTAGTTTCAAAAGATGAAAGGCACTTGCATAAGTTCAAACTCATGTTATCCAGCAAAGTACACAGTCAGATTACATTACAAGGGTACATAAACAATTAACATGACAGCAATCAATAATTAGAAATACTACATAATCGTCACATATATATATATATATATATATATATATATATATATATATATATGTACACCTATATTTATATATATATACCTATATATATATATATATATATATACATATATATATAGATAGATAGATATACTGTGGCAACGAGGGATATTTGCCACAGTTCCCAGTAATAGGAACATGGTTAGTCTGCAGCAGACTGCAGACAGGGTTAAGTTTTCCCTAGGTTCCTCTTTGAGCACACACACACACAGGTGTTCCACATGGGTGTGATTGGTTTGCTGTGATTTGTTGTAGTGCTTGGGGTGGAGGATAAAGACTAAAGACACTGCCAGTAAGTGGCCGGCGAGCAGACAGGGAAGTAATGTCTAGCCAGATGTAGGTGGTGGGGATTTTCGTGTACTATTACCGGATATTATGATTGCTGTACCAGCATTGGAGCTGTTTTACTATCCTGACAACTGCTATTAAACAGCTAAATGGTTCAGCAAACATGTGTCCGATTCCTGTGAATGGTGTACTTTCTCACAATATACATATATATATATATATATATATATATATATATATACAGTCACTGAAATCTCATGAACCATCTTATTGCAAAGGTGGCATCCTATCACATTACCACGCTTGAAGTCACTGAGCTCTTCAGAACGACCCATGTTGTATCACAAATGTTTGCAAATGGATACTGCATGGCTGAATGCTTGACTTTATACACCTCTGACAATGGGTCTGATTGAAACACCTCAATTCAATAATTGACAGGTGTGTCCAAATACTTTTGTCCATATAGTGTATATATATTGTACACAAGGGTTTTTAATTTCTACCTCCATTTATTTTTAACTTATGTATTCATGCTTTTCTATATCCATCATCTATCATTACCTCTAAGTTAAAGCCCGACTAAATTAGAACTAAATGTTATGCAGCCTTTCAACCTCTCACATGTTTGTTTCTTCATCAGACAGATGCTGTGAGGATGGCCTTGGATGACCCAGTACAAGGTTACATCTACCTAAGAGTATACCTCTAAAGCTGTATAATCGGATTGTATGTGTATTTCTCTGCTCCTGTTCACATTCATTGCTGTTTTACCAGCTACCAAACTATACAGTGTTATATTTCATGTTAATGTTTCTGTATCATTCATCAAGTGAACTCTTTAATTATTGCCCAGAGTGCTAATTTTCAAACAAAAAATGAATTCACTCTACAGCGGTGTTAAACCAAAAAAGATAAATGTTTCCTTTTAAATGAGAAAAACCTAAGGGGTAAATTGTGATATCACCGTAACATTTTGCAATCATGTTGTACACTACTTTAAGGAGGAAACTAATGTTGTCTTAAAATGATTCCTTTAAAACTACTTTTATACAATTTTGACAAAGAAATAGTTATCTTTATAAATTTTGTCACACAACTGTTACTTTCCATATTGCACATATGCTGCTCAAACAAGGAAAAACAGAGCAGGTCAACAATTATAGTACTACAAAGCCATTTCAATTAAATTGCTTTTCATTGGGCAGAGAATGGTAAAATGTGGTCAGCCAGTAAACCCCATTGGAAACAAAATAGTCATAGTTAGCATTATTGTTGTAGGTGTTTTCACTGTATGGGCTACTTGAATAATGTGTTAACTGTGCTCCTAATTAAATTGCAAATTATGTGGTCTATTCAGCACTTCTAGATATAGTCTGGTTGGTGTTAGGAGCAATTGGGGGATCAAGTGTTTTTAATGTGTGCTTGACAATACAAATATGCAAATGAATCTTTGAATATTCTGGGAATTATCATTGCTATTGAAGAACACACTGCATATACACCTTTTACACATTAATTCAGTTCAGGAGCCAGCTTTCAAATCGTCATATAAAACGGGATTATTATATTTAGCCTGATCGCAGATCAAGCAGAGGCTCTATACACACTTATACAATGAACACAACACTACCATATTTTATCTTATATGATATGCTTCTATTATATATATATATATATAGCATATTATCAAACACACATTAGAAACACTAGATGCACCAATTACTCTTAACACCAACCAGACCATGTTTAGTAAACCCCATTGGCATTTTTGTGGAGTTTTCAGTCAATTTAAATGACCACATTTATACATCTTGGCCCTAGACATGTGTGGCAATATCAAATACACACCTCCTTGTATAGAAATTGGGCCAAGTAAACAGATCTATTAAACTTTGACAGTTTTCGTTAAAAATATTTCATTAATTTACAGAAAAGAACATAGTTCCCCAATAATCAGGCATCAAAGTTACCATATATTATTCTACATTGTAAGCTCTGACTAGCAGGGCCCTCTTATCCTTGTGCCCTCATCCTTTTGTTACCATTCCCCTCGGCTCCCTTACTTGATTTCTGTTCCTCATCTCTAGGCCCCTGCCCTTGGTCTCATCTTCTCACTTGTCTTCCCACCTCACTGGCCTTAATCCTGTTAGTTGCTCCCACACTCCTGGGAACAGGTTAAACTTTCTTTATTTCTCTCTCCTCTCCATTGCTTGCGTTAGTTTCCTCCCCTTCCCACTATCTATCTTCTTAGTATCCTGGTCTTCACTTATGCCTCCTTAGTACAAGTGGATTGATAATTTACTTCAACTTTACTTGTAGAGTATTTATGCCTACAGCTTACAGAGTTGAAAGTTAAAATCCTCACGGGAAAAAGAAAAGCAAAATATGTCTTTAATTTAATCTATAGTATGACACTCTGAGAAAATGGTGTCTCTTGATCTCTGTACCTTTTTCCTCATCACCAGCTATTTATATAGCGCCACTAATACCGCACCACTGCACAAAGAACACACTTATATCAGCAGGGCCACCATCAGAAATCGTGGGGCCCAGTACAATGAAGCAGGCAATGCCCCCCCCATGACCCCGCCCGATGACCCCCCCATGAACTAGGGCCATCTTTCCGACTGGGCACGATGGGCAGGTGCCTGGGGGCCCAGGGGGAAAGGGGGCCCAAGGCAATGAAAAAAGAAATCCTGTAGAAAACCCCCCCCCCCAAAAAAGAATTACCTTTTGTGGTCACGATCCAGCTCCATCCCTGGTCTCTTCCATGAAGGGGGTCAGACTTAGGCGATTGAAAGGTAAGTTAAGTGGGGCCCTAATATATATATATATATATATATATATATATATATATGTATATATATATATATATATACATAACAATACAACAAATACAGTGCGCTCAAACACAATTCTGTTAGACCACCTTAAACAAGGTATAAATTTTAAAAAGTCCGGGTAGAATAGTCCTTCATAAGCAATATTCCCACGGATAATATCAGCACTAGCAGTCACTCGTCTGTGCGTCTTCCCCTTCTCTAACCCGATCTCCACGGGTCAATCAATTCCTGGAATATCAAACAAATGGGGGCGCTTCCATAGTGCGTTATCCAAATAAAAGATTTTTATTAAAAACAGAATATACACGTACCAGATATAAAATATATTCAAGCATAGAACCAGCAATCAGTTGACTCCTGTATTAGCGGACATCGTCAATAGGATCCTAGATCCACAGCCACCTCGACGCGTTTCATCTAAACAGATTTCATCATACACACATATAATCACTTTTTTTTTACATAAAATATATATTGTATATAATATATATATTTATATATATATATATATATATATATATATATATATAATATATAATATATATTTTATGTAAAAAAAAGTGATTATATATATGTGTGTGTATATATATATATATATATATATATATATATATGTAGAAGGCAAGATGTAAACACTGGCGCTCAAGACAGTATTGTATAAGTAAAGTAATCAAATTCAATCCCACATATACACCTCTTCCATGTGAGGAGGCAGCCTTCCTTCAAAACTCTGGCTGGTAAGGCCGAAAATAAAATGTCATAGGTACAACAGAATGAAGGCGCAATGGTGATATTGACAGATAATGCTGAACAAGGTGGGTAAAATGTAAATAAGCATATAGATTCAGTTCAAATCTCTGGGTTGGTATTCAACAAGATATACAAATAATCCAGTCTTAATAAAAAGGCAAGACAGAGTGACCAATCATATCAAACATGAACGTGCAGAATACCACTCTGATAACAGGGTGGAAATAGAAAAGTTCAAGTGCAACTTATACAAGCTTTGCTAGGCCGCTGTGACACAGCTTACAACTCTTCAATCAATTGTCATCGAGGGACAGGAATATGCAGGAGGTATATAGAATAATGCAGTTCATCAGATAATAATACAAATCAATAGATGAAGGCGTACCAGAGAGTAATATAAAACCAGCTTATCTGTATCGAGGTCTCCAGGAGGGAATCACAGCTCCGCCTAGTGAATCAGGAACGGACAGACAGCGACCGCAGTACACGATGTTTCTTTAATACGGCAGACGTCCCAGTGCAAACACTGCTCTCAGGCTCCAATCAGCCAGAATAATAGAGATAAAGGAGCTATATAGTGTAGTAATTATGTACACCAGGTATTTGAAACAAATCAATAAATGGGAGCTGTCGAAGTCAGCAAATTGGATAAAGTCATTTCAATTAAAGTCAAGCAAACTTGGTTGTCTTTGTCTGAAAAGATGCGTACGGTACGCTACGACGTACAACGTCACACTATGGCGTGAAAGGACGTACGCATCCACTACACGTGGCAGCAACAGTAATTGGTCTTTTACCATACATTCGCACAAACACGCATACTTATAAAATAGTACACATTAATGGTAGTTGCAACACATAGTCAGTTATGTCGAAATATAGTAGTATTTATATGTTATATTAGAGTTACATGCATATTAGTGAAATATACGGAACAGGTTGAAGGAATCATATCATGAGTGGTATCATAATAAACCTCTTTACATTTGCTACTGTTTGGTTCACTCTGCGAAGGAATCGCAGAGTGCATACACAAGTTATGAATGATAGGGAATTATGAACTACTTAAGACTAAGGAATCTTGGCGGGAAGAGCCGAGCATACCCCCTGGAGAGGTGACCCCCTCCTTTGGATTCCTTAGGATGTACTAGCCAATGATTGACAGCCCCTTGGACCTTCCTGAGAACTGGACCAATAGATGCAGCTATACCATCTTCATTGTGTTACTGTATTTCTGTGTGTATATAAGCAGCAGCTTCACATCTAGTGTTCAGACATCTTGTCCCCAGACTTCAGGATTGAATGACTGCACACTGGATCCAGAGCGCCTGCGATAAGTAAAGGCTGTATTTATTATCACTTGGCTTGAGCATATTATTCTACTATTTGCGAATAAATCTTTGTGCGTTGGAAACACAAATCGAGGTTCGACAATCGTTATTGGTTAGCGACAATACGCACATAACAATTTGGGGGCTCGTGAACTTTGGAGGTTTCGTTGCCGATGATACGCAAGACCAACGGATTTCGGTTCCTCAACAAAGGGTGGAGACGCGTCATAAACGGGTAAGAAAGCAATGTGTTCAAAACCTGAATTTTACTCTGTGTTGTGAAACCGAATATCCGTTTTGCATTGTCTAGGGCACGCTAACTAGAACCTAGGGACAAAAGAGAAAACTGTTTCTTTTTACTGTCATTGTGCGTTTTAACTGTATTACATTGCTTAGCGTATGTGTATTTCCTGCTGTGCGTACGCAAACTACCGGTAGATTTGCCACGTGGTTAAACAATCGTTTTGATAGTTATTATATGTATATAGTATAATTACTTGTGAAAACCTCTGAGACATTATTACTGTTGTTGGGAACTTTTGATTTTCTGCGCAGAAAAGGTGTATAATGTGTGATTTTGTAATGTAGATACACTGTTTACTATTCATTGTGCTCAGTTGCTGTCTGACGAGGCGGATTGCCCAACTGAAGGACGGTATACAGGGCAGGTATACCAAATGCGAAAACCGGGTTTTCGCAAAGCGCTAATAATAGATAGCAAGGTTTGCTAATAATTAGTATTGGTAGGCAGTGCGATCTAACCGCACCGTTAGTGCGAATTGGTGAAGCAGCTAGGAGGAATTATATTGGAAAGGCTGGTTGATTGTATCGACTTTGTTCTCCCAGTTATAATAAACTCAACAGATTTTTGTGGTTTAGCCAGGGTATCGAGGAGCTGATAGCCCTTGGGTCCCACAGTGATATTGTCTGTGTTAGGGGTCCTTGTTTAGTACAAGAGTAAGCGAGTGGACGCGGCTTGAGCAAATACGTCCACGGCCAGTAAGATATTGTCACGGGCACTAGGAGTCTTTACCCAGGGATCACCAGATGGTAGGCTTACCAGAGCAATGTAGATGGTAATAGGGTACTCTGGTAGCTGGGTGATCACGGAACATGAAATGATGGCCGATGAGATGCTCAGGAAAGTCTATGACTAGCAACACTGGTAATAATGAGGTAATGATACACAAGGAACTGTATGGACAAGGACACGTGAAGGTAGTCAGTGGTCTGCGATAGCAAGTTGTACCACTGCTATAGTGAGGAGGAATGTCCAACAGAAACAAGGAGGTGATGAGAGTCAGCGGTCTGCGGGTAGCAAGTTGTACCGCTGTCTGAGTGAAGGAATGGAATCCAAGTGGAGGTATCCAGGTAGTCAGTGGTCTGCGGTAGCAAGTTGTACCACTGCTATGTGAGAGGATAATGGAACAGGTGATACCGGAAACAGGGATCAGTGGTCTGACATCAGCAAGTTGTACCACTGAATATATATGTGAGGAGGTGCACGGGGGAAGACTGCAACACAGGATATACACAGGCACCTTATACACGATCCACAGTAATATGCACAATATAGATATATATATATGTAAATGACTGATCAGGTCTGCAATCTAGAAAGTCTCTTGAAGTAGTCCAGCACAATGATAACACAGTCAATGATGGCAATAGACTCAGCGGATAGCAGACTCCAGAGAGAACCAAACACAGTCCAGCAAGATATGCAATACACAGCACAGTCAATGAGAAGTATGCATACCGTGGTTCAGCAGTAGCAGTCAGATGGGATTGCAGCGGTACCTGAGCGGCTGGAGGCCGACTGGATAGGAAGTCCCTGGATAGGTGAAGCAGCGGTCTAGCAGGTGCAGCGCACAAGTGAGTAGACCAACAGGGACACGAATCCACAGGAGTCAGCAACACGTGGAACTGGACTCATAGGAGACCCAGGAGAATGGAGATGATCCAGCAGAGGGTAGTAGATGAGATACAAATCCAATGCTGACAGGAGGGTAGAGACCAGTGGAACACGTGAAGGCGTGGAGAGTGGATCAGCAGGAGATGGACGATAGCGTTGACCACCGCAGCAGGACTCAGCGGCACACGGAGGTAACCAGTAGCAACCACAGGAACCAACAGCGATGGGAAACAGGAGTGCAGCGCAGGGCAGGAGCTGTTGATCACGAAGTGTAACAGATGGTAATGAAAGCGGCAGTCTCGAGGAAGTCACAGCAAAGATGAGATGAGACTATAGTGCACAGAGGCAGCGGATAGTAATCAGCTGGCAGTCACGATGTTGAACACAGGCGAGTTGCAAGCAGGAGACTGTAGTGCACAGAGGCAGCGGATAGTAGTCAGCTGGCAGTCACGATGTTGAACACAGGCGAGTTGCAAGCAGGAGACTGTAGTGCACAGAGGCAGCGGATAGTAGTCAGCTGGCAGTCACGATGTTGAACACAGGCGAGTTGCAAGCAGGAGACTGTAGTGCACAGAGGCAGCGGATAGTAGTCAGCTGGCAGTCACGATGTTGAACACAGGCGAGCTGCAAGCAGGAGACCGTAGTGCACGGAGGCAGCGGATAGAAATCAGCAAACAGACTTGATGAGAAGCAGGTGAGTGAGGTAAAAGCTGGAGTGCACGGAGGCAGCGGATAGCAATGAGCAAACAGTCACATAGATATAAAATAACGTTGAAGTGGTGTAGAAGACTGTAGTGCACGGAGGCAGCGGATAGGAATCAGCAAACAGTCATGATGATACAGTTGATGGTGGAAGTGGTATGGAACCACAGTAGTAGAAGTGGTTTGGAAACCACAGGAATCAGCAGCGCTGAATACACAAGTAATACAGGAACACCTTCAGAGACTCATGAGGAATGAGACTCCAAGATCAGGCAACGTGGTGGTGACCACAGGTGCTTAATATAGGGAGGTTGCCTGATCTGCCAATTAAGTTAAAGGAGTATACACTGAAGTATAGAAAAGGGCTGCGCATGCGCAGACCCTCAGGATGGTGGACGACCACGGTTCCTAAATGTCCGGGAAGAGGCACTCACGGTCCGGTGAGTGACAGTACCCCCCCTTTTAAAGGTGGGCACAGAACGCCTGGAACCGGGCTTGTCCGGATTTTTGGAGTAAAACTTCTTCAAAAGGGCAGGAGCATTAAGATCTTCAGCTTTGATCCAAGAGCGCTCCTCAGGACCAAAGCCCTTCCAATGAACGAGGAAGTGGAGGACTCCTCGCGAAATTTTTGCATCTAGTACCTCGGTAATCTCAAAATCCTCCTCCTGATGAACTTGAACTGGCTGCGGAGCTGAGGGAGGAGTTGAAAAACGGTTGATAATAAGAGGTTTGAGCAAAGATACATGGAAGGCATTAGAAATCCGAAGACTCTTAGGAAGAAGGAGTTTCACACATACTGGATTGATAACTTGAATGATCCTATATGGACCAATAAAACGAGGGGCGAATTTCATGGATGGAACCTTCAAACGAATATTTTTTGTGGATAACCAGACACGATCTCCAATTTTTAGTGGTGGAATAGCCCGCCTCTTCTTATCAGCGAAAGATTTATATTTGACAGATGTCTTCTTTAAACAGGTTCTGACCTGAGACCAGATATTTTTAAAGGTCTGACAAACCGTTTCCACCGCAGGAACTTGGGTGGGCGGGAGGGCAGGAAATTCCGGAAAAGACGGATGGTGACCGTAGACCACAAAGAATGGAGTTTTGGATGATGACTCGTGGTACATGTTGTTATGGGCGAACTCAGCCCAAGGGAGTAACTCTACCCAGTTGTCTTGATTGGCTGATGAAAATATCCTTATAAAAGTCTCAAGATCTTGATTGACACGTTCGGTTTGTCCATTGGATTGTGGATGGTAAGAAGATGAGAGTGCTAATCGTATGCCCAAGGTTTTACAAAGGGCTCGCCAGAATCTGGACACGAATTGTACTCCTCTATCAGACACAATCTCAGATGGACATCCATGGATACGGAAGATCTCTTTAATGAAATGTTCAGCCAGAATAGACGAGGAAGGCAAACCAGACAGAGGGATGAAATGAGCCATCTTCGAAAATCTGTCCACTACCACCCAAATAGTGTTATGGTTCTTACTAGGTGGTAAGTCAGTAACGAAATCCATACTAATATGGGTCCATGGTTTGGACGGAATGGGTAGTGGTCGCAGCAACCCTGCTGGGGTTCTGCGGGAGGATTTGAATTGCGAACATAATTCACAGGAAGCAATGAACTCTTTGACGTCTCTCCTCATTGAAGGCCACCAGTAACTTCGAGAGAGGATCTCAAAAGTCTTGTGTTCACCGGCGTGTCCAGAAAAATGAGAGGCATGGAACCACGAAAGGATTTTCCTCCTTAGAGTAGGAGGCACGAGGGTCTTCCCAAATGGTAGCGTTTTGGTGGATGAAGCAGCCAGTGAGATACATTTGGGGTCTAGAATGGTATGGTTGGAAACCTCTTCTATATCAGAGGACGTAACAAAGGCTCTAGATAAGGCATCAGCTTTTTTGTTCTTGGCAGCTGGTTTGAAGGTAATTATTAATTCAAAACGGGAAAAGAAAAGAGACCATCTTGCTTGACGAGGGTTCAAGCATTGGGCAGACTGGAGATATGACAAGTTCTTATGATCCGTGAAGATCGTCACCGGATGGCGAGCTCCCTCCAACAAGTATCTCCATTCCTCTAATGCGGCTTTAATAGCCAGTAATTCCTTGTCTCCGATGGTATAATTCTTCTCTGCGGGTAGGAGACCCCGAGAATAGAAGGCACAAGGGTGGAATTTTTGCTGTTCCGAGCGTTGGGAGAGAATAGCTCCTAAGCCCACATTAGAGGCATCTACTTCTAGAAAAAAGGGGAGTGTCACATCAGGCTGACGAAGGATTGGAGCCGAAGAGAAGGACTCTTTTAATGTTTGAAAGGCTTGAATAGCCTCAGTAGACCATTGCTTAGGATTAGCCCCTTTTCGAGTCAGGGCCACAATAGGAGATGCAATGGAAGAAAAGTCTTGAATGAAGCGTCTATAGTAATTGGCAAAACCTAAAAAACGCTGGATGGCACGAAGAGTAGTTGGCTGGGGCCAATGTAGTACAGCATTTACTTTGTCAGGATCCATCTTCAGACCAACTCCGGAAACAATATACCCCAAGAATGGAATCTGGGGTAATTCGAATGAACATTTTTCTAATTTACAGAACAATGAATTTTTCCGTAACCTGGAGAGGACTTCTGCCACATGTTGGTGGTGAGAAGGCAGGTCCTGTGAAAAAATCAATATGTCGTCCAGGTAGACGACGACACATACATATAATAAGTCCCGAAAAATCTCATTGATGAAGCCCTGAAAAACAGCGGGGGCATTACATAGCCCGAAAGGCATTACCAGATATTCGTAATGCCCGTCTCTGGTGTTAAACGCCGTCTTCCATTCGTCACCGGAACGGATTCTGATTAAATTGTAGGCACCACGAAGATCCAACTTAGTAAAAATACGGGCTCCCTTGATGCGGTCAAATAGCTCAGTGATCAACGGAATGGGATACCGATTCTTGATAGTAATGGCATTGAGTCCACGAAAATCTATACAAGGGCGTAATGATCCATCCTTCTTTTTGACAAAGAAGAACCCAGCTCCAGCGGGCGAAGTGGAAGGTCGAATGAACCCACGCTGGAGGTTCTCCCGTATATATTCAGATGTAGCTTGAGTTTCAGGTAACGAGAGTGGATAGACCCGGCCCCTGGGAGGAGTCTTGCCAGGAAGAAGATCAATCGGACAATCCCAAGAACGATGAGGAGGAAGACGTTCAGACTGAGCTTTATCAAAAACATCGGTAAATGAAGCATATTGAGGAGGGAGTCCCGGTGAAATAGCTGAGATGGAAGCTTGCTGTACCTTGAGAGGAATGACTTGGGAAAGGCAATGATGGTGACATTCAGGCCCCCAAGACGTGACTTGAGGGGTGCGCCAGTCAATCTGGGGAGAGTGACACTGAAGCCATGGAAGGCCTAGGACAATCGGACTTGTCGTAACAGGAAGAATTAAAAACGATATCTCTTCATGATGCAGAGCACCAATCTGAAGGGTTACTGGAGACGTACTCTGGGTGATGAGACCGTTGATGAGACGTGATCCATCGATAGCCGTCACAGTAATGGGAGTTTTTAAGGTAATCATTGGTAGAGACCATTGATTAACTAACGATTTGGAAATAAAATTTCCTGCTGCTCCGGAATCAATCAATGCCTGTGACTCAAAGGTCTTGGTAGCAAAGGAAATAGTCACATCAAAAGCGCAGACTTTAGATTTCATAGACGATGGAGAGGACTCCAGGGACCCTAACTTCACCTCTCCAGAACTAGTTAGGGCCTGGCATTTCCCGATCTCTTAGGGCAGGAGCTGAGGACATGAGTGGAATCAGCACAATAGATACAGAGTCTATTCTTGACTCTTCGTTTCCTCTCCTCAGAAGATAACTTGGAACGTCCTATCTCCATGGGAATCACAGCGGGTGACACTGGACGAAATTGAGGGTTAGAGCGAAAAGGTGCTTTAGCAGAAGTCGTTTTCTCAGCCTCTCTTTCACGAAATCTCATATCAACACGATGGCATAGAGAGATCAAATCTTCAAGTGACGAAGGAAGCTCTTGGGTAGTCAGTGCATCTTTAATTTTATCGGAAAGCCCCTGCCAGAAGGCGGCAACTAGGGCTTCAGTGTTCCACTGAAGTTCAGAGGCTAAGATCCTAAATTGAATGACGTACTGGCCTACAGTATGAGATCCTTGTCGCAGACGGAGGATGCTGGAAGCAGCGGAGGTCACACGACCTGGTTCATCGAACACACTTCGGAATGTAGAAATGAATTTGGCACTATCTTGTAATATTGGATCGTTCCTCTCCCACAGAGGGGAGGCCCAAGCCAGGGCTTGTCCTGAAAACAAAGAGATAAGATAGGCCACTCTGGAACGATGGGTAGAAAAATTTTGAGGTTGGAGCTCAAAATGGACTGAACATTGGTTAAGGAAACCCCTACAAGTTTTGGGGTCTCCATCGTACTTTGACGGAGTAGGCAGGTGAAGCGTGGAAGCTATAGACACCTGGGATGGCAATGGGGAAACGGAGGAAAGCACAGGAGCTTCAGTAGTAGCTGTCACAGTCTGTCCAGATGTTCCTTGGGAGGTTAATGACTGATAACACTGAAGTAACAGCTGTTGGCGGGCATCCTGTTGCTCCACACGGCTAACCAGATGTTGCAGCATCTCTTTGGCGGTAGGTTCCACATCTGGGTCTGTCATGGCCTGATCTTACTGTCACGGGCACTAGGAGTCTTTACCCAGGGATCACCAGATGGTAGGCTTACCAGAGCAATGTAGATGGTAATAGGGTACTCTGGTAGCTGGGTGATCACGGAACATGAAATGATGGCCGATGAGATGCTCAGGAAAGTCTATGACTAGCAACACTGGTAATAATGAGGTAATGATACACAAGGAACTGTATGGACAAGGACACGTGAAGGTAGTCAGTGGTCTGCGATAGCAAGTTGTACCACTGCTATAGTGAGGAGGAATGTCCAACAGAAACAAGGAGGTGATGAGAGTCAGCGGTCTGCGGGTAGCAAGTTGTACCGCTGTCTGAGTGAAGGAATGGAATCCAAGTGGAGGTATCCAGGTAGTCAGTGGTCTGCGGTAGCAAGTTGTACCACTGCTATGTGAGAGGATAATGGAACAGGTGATACCGGAAACAGGGATCAGTGGTCTGACATCAGCAAGTTGTACCACTGAATATATATGTGAGGAGGTGCACGGGGGAAGACTGCAACACAGGATATACACAGGCACCTTATACACGATCCACAGTAATATGCACAATATAGATATATATATATGTAAATGACTGATCAGGTCTGCAATCTAGAAAGTCTCTTGAAGTAGTCCAGCACAATGATAACACAGTCAATGATGGCAATAGACTCAGCGGATAGCAGACTCCAGAGAGAACCAAACACAGTCCAGCAAGATATGCAATACACAGCACAGTCAATGAGAAGTATGCATACCGTGGTTCAGCAGTAGCAGTCAGATGGGATTGCAGCGGTACCTGAGCGGCTGGAGGCCGACTGGATAGGAAGTCCCTGGATAGGTGAAGCAGCGGTCTAGCAGGTGCAGCGCACAGGTGAGTAGACCAACAGGGACACGAATCCACAGGAGTCAGCAACACGTGGAACTGGACTCATAGGAGACCCAGGAGAATGGAGATGATCCAGCAGAGGGTAGTAGATGAGATACAAATCCAATGCTGACAGGAGGGTAGAGACCAGTGGAACACGTGAAGGCGTGGAGAGTGGATCAGCAGGAGATGGACGATAGCGTTGACCACCGCAGCAGGACTCAGCGGCACACGGAGGTAACCAGTAGCAACCACAGGAACCAACAGCGATGGGAAACAGGAGTGCAGCGCAGGGCAGGAGCTGTTGATCACGAAGTGTAACAGATGGTAATGAAAGCGGCAGTCTCGAGGAAGTCACAGCAAAGATGAGATGAGACTATAGTGCACAGAGGCAGCGGATAGTAATCAGCTGGCAGTCACGATGTTGAACACAGGCGAGTTGCAAGCAGGAGACTGTAGTGCACAGAGGCAGCGGATAGTAGTCAGCTGGCAGTCACGATGTTGAACACAGGCGAGTTGCAAGCAGGAGACTGTAGTGCACAGAGGCAGCGGATAGTAGTCAGCTGGCAGTCACGATGTTAAACACAGGCGAGTTGCAAGCAGGAGACTGTAGTGCACAGAGGCAGCGGATAGTAGTCAGCTGGCAGTCACGATGTTGAACACAGGCGAGCTGCAAGCAGGAGACCGTAGTGCACGGAGGCAGCGGATAGAAATCAGCAAACAGACTTGATGAGAAGCAGGTGAGTGAGGTAAAAGCTGGAGTGCACGGAGGCAGCGGATAGCAATGAGCAAACAGTCACATAGATATAAAATAACGTTGAAGTGGTGTAGAAGACTGTAGTGCACGGAGGCAGCGGATAGGAATCAGCAAACAGTCATGATGATACAGTTGATGGTGGAAGTGGTATGGAACCACAGTAGTAGAAGTGGTTTGGAAACCACAGGAATCAGCAGCGCTGAATACACAAGTAATACAGGAACACCTTCAGAGACTCATGAGGAATGAGACTCCAAGATCAGGCAACGTGGTGGTGACCACAGGTGCTTAATATAGGGAGGTTGCCTGATCTGCCAATTAAGTTAAAGGAGTATACACTGAAGTATAGAAAAGGGCTGCGCATGCGCAGACCCTCAGGATGGTGGACGACCACGGTTCCTAAATGTCCGGGAAGAGGCACTCACGGTCCGGTGAGTGACAGATATCTCTAGCTGTAGAGTGTTTGTAGCAAATTGTTGAAAGTGGTCTGCATAGATTGGTGTTGTTCAACATGGGTGCTAAGCATACGCTAGAGATGGTCAGTGTACTGCCTAAGGAAGGTCCTATTGGTTCAGCGAAATTTCTCATGTGTAAGAAATATGGTGCATACGCAACTGTTTATTGTGACACGTGGGTCAAGATGACCAAAGATTGTGATAGGCCTTTCCCAACAATAGGAAGTTTTAATGCAGAGGTACTAAATACTGTAAAAGATAAAGTATGGTTGATCAAGTCAACGAAAAAGAGAAATAGACATAATGATTGTTTAAAATTGTGGCAAATGGAAGGTAACACGTGGCAGAGCAGCGAATGCACAGCGGAAGTAGGCGTGGCGAAAAGCACGCGACCAAGGGCCGTGGCCGTTGAGAAGCGCGGCGAACTCAGCGCAAGCGCGCCCCCACCACCTTCTGTGGCGGGAGCGGTAAGTACAGCCGTTATTAAAACTGAAAAAAGAAAAATTGCTAAGTTGTATCCTGTTTTAAGCCAGTTTAAAACAAGTGTATCAGAAGATGAAGATGAACCCACTGTGATTTCGGCCATTGCCCATGCTGTTAGTGTACTAGAGGCTCAGCGCAAGTATGAGAAAAAGGCTATGATAGGTGAGAGTAGCGTGATCACTAGGAGTGAAAGCATTCTAAATCTTGAAACAGCAAATCCTGTAGTGTCCCCTGAAGTCAGTGAACCAGTGGGTGCGTACCCAGTCAGCACAATATCAGTTCCCAATGGGAAACCGGATAAGGATGGTGTAGTTCCTTTAAGAAATGTTACAATGCATTGTCCCTGGACTAGATCAGAATTACGTTCCATTATGACTGAATTCCCAGATCCTAGAAAAGAGTTGGCTAAGTGTCAGAAATTTGTTAAAGACTTAGGAAATGCCCACGAACCAACCAATAAGGATTGGCGTGTAGTGTTGAGGGCGTGACACCTTGACTGATGAGATTAACCAAAAGAATATAGAACAAATTGTCAAACACTTAGCCATCTATTTTCTAGTAGTAGTAAATTGGAGTAAGATTTTCACCATTAAACAAAAGGATAGTGAAACAGCAGCAGATTACTTCACTAGAGCTATAGCAGCGATAACACGGTTTACTGGGATATCCAAAATAAGTGAGGACCCACATCACAGAGAGGTAGCTGTAGGAGTACTGATGGATGGCCTTAGAGAAAATTTAAAGACGAGAGTACAAACCACATTACCTAATTGGAGAGGCGTCACGGTAGATTCTCTTAGGGAGTCTGCTGTGGAGCATGACAAAAACCTTTTTAGAAAAAGGGAAGATAAAAGTGATAGGTTAATGACGGTAAGTATACAGGCTCTAGAAGGGGTGCATACACGACCACCAGCATACAACCCATATAACAAGAAACCTAAAGTGATCAGGTGTTTCAACTGTAACGAGGAAGGACGTTACATGAGAGATTGTAAAAAGGAAACAAACCTTTCTTGTAGATACAGGGGCGGCCCGATCTGTTATAACCTCTCCTTTCAATCTACAGGTGACCAGTAAAACCAATCCAGCTATGGGGGTAACGGGAAAAGTGTTACATTATCCTCTAACTAAACCTGCTGAAGTTACTATCGGGCCTCTGCATACTAAGCATTCGTTTCTCTTGGTTGCAGCGGCTCCTACTAACTTGCTAGGGAGAGACTTGCTATGTAAAATGGGATGTGTCATATACTGTACTTCAGATGGTGTGTTCCTAGATATACCCGAGAAGGTCGCACATGAGGTACAGGATATATTGGACACCCCCCAAAGGTTAATGTTACACTCTACTGTTATAGAACACAGTCCATCTCAAGTAAAGGGGATGTTGCTGGAAATACCAGGTTCCCTATGGACCAGAGATGGACAGGACACTGGACTGATGGCAAACGTAGCCCCTGTCATGGTCAATCTAAAAAGTGGTAGGATAGCTCCAAAAATCCCACAGTATCCATTAAAACCGGAGGTGGAACTAGGGGTATATCCTGTTATTGAGAGGCTGTTACAACAAGGGATTTTAATTTGTACAACCAGTACAGCAAATAGTCCCATTTTCCCTGTGAAGAAGAATGGGGGGAGGGGCTATAGATTACTCCAGGACTTAAGGGGAATTAATAAAGTTGTTGAGAGCCAATTCCCCGTAGTGCTGAATCCAGCTGTCATCCTCATGCAGATTCCACCGTCTGCCAGTCATTTTACTGTCATTGATCTATGTTCTGCTTTCTTCTCAGTCCCCCTTCACCCTGACTGCCAATACCTTTTTGCATTCTCCTACAGGGGAGTGCAATACACATGGACCAGACTACCCCAGGGGTTCATTGACAGCCCCAGTATTTTCTCCCAAGCCTTACATGACTGTTTGCAATCCTTTCAACCCCACAATGGGTCTGTTCTAATTCAATATGTGGACGATTTGTTGTTGTGCTCTGATTCTTTTATGTCATGTTTACATGATACTAAATTGTTGTTGCTTCATCTTTCACAAACAGGGCACAAGGTGGTAAAGGATAAATTACAGCCATGTCAGACTAAGGTCAAATATTTAGGACACTGCCTCACTAAGGGGCTAAGACACCTGACAACCGTCAGAATTGAGGCCATACAACACATGACTCTGCCGCAGAGCCAGAAGCAGATTCGTACTTTCTTAGGGATGTGTGGATACTGTAGATCCTGGATCCCAGGTTTTTCTATTCTGGCATTACCATTGCAGGAGCTAGTCTCTTCCTCAAAACCAGAAAGTGTTGTACACACAGAAGAGTCAGAGCAAGCGTTCTTTAATCTTAAAGATAGTCTGACGAGAGCACCTGCATTGGGAATACCTGATTATGAAAAGCCTTTTGAGCTATTTTGTACAGAAGCTGATTGTTGTGCAGCAGGTGTCCTCGCACAGAAACATGGTGACGCTAGCAGACCGGTAGCATACTACAGTGCACAATTAGACAATTGTGGCAAGATCACTCCCAACATGTCTCAGAAGTGTAGGAGCAACGGCTCTTCTGGTGAGTAAGAGCGAGGACGTAGTATTAGGACATAATTCAACTATCTATACACCCCATGCTGTATCAGCTCTGTTAAATTCAGCCCAAACCAGACATGTTTCTTCAGCTAGATTCACAAAGTGGGAACTAGCCCTGATGGCACCCTCAAACATCACCATCAAACGATGTAGCACCTTAAATCCAGCTACATACCTTCCGTATGTGTCTCTAGAGACACAAAGGGTGGGAGGTGAGGAGACCCTGGTTGATGATGAGTTAGGCAAGAATACTGACACGCATGACTGTATGGAACACCTGAATCAGACCTTTACTGCAAGGCCCGACATACGTGACACCCCCTTAGAAAATGTAGATTTTACGTTTTATACAGAGACAGGAGAGCTATGTACTGGTTACGCTGTTGTAGACGATCAGGATGTGATAGAAGCTGAACCCCTTGGCCCACCTCACTCAGCCCAGGTGGCGGAACTAGTAGCACTAAGGAGAGCGTGTGAATTGGCAGAGGGTAAATCAGCCAATATATATACTGACTCTAGGTACGCCTTCGGGGTAGTGCACGATTTTGGGGCCCTTTGGCGTCTTAGAAACTTCACGACAGCAGCAGGTAAACCAGTGGCACACTCACAACACATAAAAGGACTTCTGACAGCGATACAGTTACCCAGAACGGTAGCCGTCATAAAGTGCAAAGCCCATACCTTTGAAGAAGACCCAGTGTCATTGGGCAACAACAGGGCAGACGAAGCTGCTAAATGGGCAGCAGGGCAACCTATGACTGTATCGACCGAGACTATGATGGTTTTTCAGAAATTAGACATGCAGAAATTAATTGAAATGCAAGATTTGTGTTCCCTGCAGGAAAAGGCGGTCTGGAAGGCGAAGGGATGTGGTCAAGAGTCCTCAGGACTCTGGAGGGATGGACAAGGTAAGCCTGTAGCTCCCCGAACATACTATCCAAGCCTGGCTGAAGCAGCACACGGCCTGACTCACCTGGGTAAAGAAGGTATGTGCAAACTGGTGAGAGCATACTGGTGTGCTCCCGGATTTTCCTCTCAGGCTGGTAAGAAAGCAATTTCATGTCTTACTTGTTTGAGGAAAAATGTTGGGAAAACTATTCCAACTGAGCCATCCCACATCCCTCCTACAGACGGACCTTTCCAGGTAATACAAATTGACTATATCCAATTACCACCGTGCAGGAATCTAAAGTATGTGTTAGTGTGTATTGATGTGTTTTCCGGTTGGGTAGAAGCATATCCGGCAGCCACTAATACTGCTGTGTTCATTGCAAAGAGAATTGTACAAGACTTTGTGTGTAGGTTCGGTATCCCTAGAATCATTGAAAGTGATAGGGGTACCCATTTTACTGGTGATATCTTCCAAAATATGTGTAAACTCATGGGAATCAGTAGCAATGTTCACACCCCTTACCGACCACAAGCCAGTGGTAAGGTGGAGAGAGTAAATGGTACTATAAAGAACAAGCTGGGTAAGATAATGGCTGAAACTGGGTTGGCATGGCCTGAGGCTTTGCCATTGGTTCTCCATCATTCGAACCACTCCTAGACCTCCTCTTAATCTGTCCCCCTTTGAGATACTGTTCGGACGACAACCTCATTTGATCGTGAGTCCACAAGACGACTTGAAGTGTAATAATGAAGTGACTGTACAATATCTTATAAGAATGAGTAGACAGCTAAAACAACAACAACAAAAACTAAAAATGCTGTCACCTGGTATGCCAGAAATGAACTGTCATGATGTTGAACCTGGAGACTATGTTATGATCCGCAATTTCTTACGTTCAGGTTGTTTAACAGACCGTTGGGAAGGCCCGTACCAAGTGCTGCTGACCAGTACTACATCACTGAAGGTTGCAGAGAGAGAGACACTTGGGTCCATTCCACCCACTGCAGGAGAGTCCATAATCCGGAGAAAGTGCAAGATAAAACTAAGACCGACGACACAGAGCTGTCACTTGTGAGCCTGTTCCGGGAGACCTAAAGCAGTCGAGACACCTGAACCAGAGACGTTGCCTCAGAACTTTCTTTCCAGCGATGGAGTGGCGGTTTTTGTTTTTCTTTTGTTTCAGGATTTTCCTTGTTTTTACTCTTTCTAGGACATTCTATTTTTGTGAAGGAGGATGGAGGATGGAGGAGAGTTCTGGGAGTGATACGGATGAAATGGAGGCCGAAGAAAAGTTAATAGGATACTCAGAGCAGCCCATTATCAAACTTGGTCCAGGGGTTATGAAAAGGTCTGCTAGCTCAGGAACTCGGAGGCAGTGTGAGGGGCTATTGTCTGATGAGTATTGTATCTGCAAGTTCTGCGACTCCCTTGTTGAAGAGAGATGCATCCAACGATGCCAGTCCCCCAGTACTCTGAATATAGGCGGGCATCCTTTGGAGGATTATCACTCCCTGGTGGGTAAGGTGCTTAACCAAACCGAGTGTTGGGTGTGCTCTCATGTGCCGCTAGGGCAGCATAATATAGGACTAGTGCCATTCCCTCTAAACATATCCGAAGTACTCGAATTGAGGGGTGGGAGGCCCATAGACGGGAGGTACAATAACACTTGGTCCCCTAGTCTGACGCTTCGACAATACTCAATAGGCAGATCTTTGCTGTGCCTAAATATATCTCATGCAAAGCGCCTGGAGAATTGGGAGGCTGACCTATCAGATCAGACAATGGCTCGCCACACTCATTTTAGAGGGAGACTCACAAGGTCACTACTAGGCAGGAATGTTGACGGAAGTCACAAATTAGGGCTTATAACCAAACATAAGAAGGTATCCATTGGAAAAGTCTCTACAGATAAATGTAAAAATGTCATTAATGCCGACACGTGTCTAGAGCACATAGAGACACTAGGCATGGGTAGTTTTATCAAAACTCTGTGTGATATAATTCATGGGCATACTGTTCCTTATGTTCTCCCTGATGATGTTTATTTTGTTTGTGGAAGGAAAGCTTATTCCTGGGTGACTCCGAGTTCCAAGGGCTTGTGTTTCTTAGCTAAACTTGTTCCTGAAATCATGACTATTACTCATGAAGAAATGGTTAATATTCACAAGACTACATCACCACCATACATACACACACAGTATGAACACCGTGGCAAGAGAAATATGATTCCTGGTGAGGAACCCATAGCTACAAAATTGATTAGTGAAACTGCTGGTTTCCAAGTTATGGTTGCTCTAGATCTCACCAGGACCGCTCGGGGAACAAAAAACTTTAAATATATCCAAGACCTAGCTAAATTAATAGATAATATCACCGAGATGTATGATGACACTTTCAGGTATACTGGAAGGGAGCTACAAGTGTACAAGAAGGAGTTGTGCAACATAGACTGGTACTAAATTATCTCACCTCTATTACTGGTGGGTACTGTGTAACACTGGCCACCCAGTTCGGTGTCAAATGTTGCACGTACATCACTAATAATACGGATGACCCTAAAGAGGTTATAGACCGGAAGATGGATGAAATTTTGCAGCTGAAATGGGAATTTCAAAAGAGTTACAATTCTTCATTATATGAGGTTGGGGAGAAGGTGGCGGGTTGGTTCTCATGGTTGAACCCTGTGAAATGGTTCTCCGGTCTGGGGGAGTGGGTACAGGAAATAGTTGCTAGTGTAGGTAAGTTCCTTCTCCTTATACTGGGTGTCATCTTAGCAATTGGTTTAGTTGTCAAATGTGTTCCTACTGTGTTGAAGTGTGGAAAACGGTCTCATAGGAGTAACACTGAGAAAGAGACTGAAAGGGTGGTACCAGATACCGAGATCATGGTCTGTGAAGAAGTATTGTATAATCCTGAACTTGAAACGGTGATTGGGTGATAGTTTATTACACTATCAAAGGGTGGAACTGTCGAAGTCAGCAAATTGGATAAAGTCATTTCAATTAAAGTCAAGCAAACTTGGTTGTCTTTGTCTGAAAAGATGCGTACGGTACGTTACGACGTACAAGGTCACGCTACGGCATGAAAGGGCGTACGCATCCACTACACGTGGCAGCAACAGTAATTGGTCTTTTACCATACATTCGAACAAACACGCATACTTATAAAATAGTACACATTAATGGTAGTTGCAACACATAGTCAGTTATGTCGAAATATAGTAGTATTTATATGTTATATTAAATTTAAAGCGGCGATGCATTGTAAAGGGAAGTTAACCCTTTACAATGCAGCGCCGCTTGAAATTTAATCGCGGAAGAGGCTGAACACGCGGGTGTTGAAGAACCCGCAGATTGATACATTTACCCCCTAGTGTTCAGACATCTTGTCCCCAGACTTCAGGATTGAATGACTGCACACTGGATCCAGAGCGCCTGCGATAAGTAACGGCTGTATTTATTATCACTTCGCTTGAGCATATTATTCTACTATTTGCGAATAAATCTTTGTGCGTTGGAAACATAAATCGAGGTTCGACAATCGTTATTGGTTAGCGACAATACGCACATAACAGAGCGTACAAGAAAATAATATAAAACCAGCTTATCTGTATCAGGGTCTCCAGGGGGGAATCTCAGCTTCGCCTAGTGAATCAGGAACGGACAATACAGCGACCGCAGTATACGATATTTCTTAACCACCGGCAGACGTCCTAATTAAAGCACCGCTCTCAAACTTCAATCAGCCAGAATGTTAAAAATAGAGGAGCCATATAGTGTAGTAATTTATGTACAAGGGATTTTTTCAGCAAACATATAAAAATGCAAACTCACATTTTGCAAGATAAATAAAAGCTTATTTGTACTCAGCAGTTGGTCAACTTTTACCAGTATGGATCCCTGGAAAGTTTTAAGGATATTACCGGCGATCTCCACACAGAAGTATCAGGTATATAACATCAAAATGGTCAGGGTAGCAGTATGACCTAACTAGCATATACAGAGATAGTATTGCCTCAACGCGTTTTGTCTAGGTAGACTTCATCAGGAGGAAAAAACATCATTTTCCAATCAACAATTTTTTATCATATATCAGTATAAATGAGTATAATCTCAAGTTCACTGCAAACCACTATACAAAACACATTGAGTTTCTGGATCTAGTATTATCATGGACAGATACCAAAGTAGAAACAAAGAATTACATTAAAACTGTAGATACCAACAGTTATCTTCATTACAAAAGCGGACATGTAAAAAGGTGGAAAGACAATATCCCTTATTCACAATTCCACAGGATTAAAAGAAATTGCAGTAACGAACTTCAATGCCAAGAACAACTCTCTATATATGCTGAAAGATTCAGAAACCGAGGTTACCCTGATTCACTTATTAATGAGGCTAGCGACAAAATCTTACAGGTAGAAAGAACCGAGTTACTACAATATAAGAATAAGACAGATAAGATTGACAAAATCCCATTTATTACGAACTACAATTGTGAAGAAAAAAGAATCCAAACCTCTATTACCAAACATTGGGGTATCTTGAGAATGGATCCTGTTTTAAGAGACATTTTACCAGAAAGACCTGATATTATCTTCAGAAAAAATAGAAACCTTAAGGATATCCTAGCGCCCAGAATGTTAAGAGAAAATCAAGCTACCACCACAACAACCTTTCCTGCTCCTACAGGGTTTCACAAATGCAACCATTGTAATGTTTGTCAATTTGCACATAAAGACCGAAAGATTTTTTATAATCATGACAATAGCAAGAAATTTAATATCAAAAATTATATAAATTGCGTCACAACATCTGTGATAAACCTACTGGAATGCCCCTGTGGTCTGAAATATATAGGCAAAACGAAACGGCCCCTCAAACTTAGAATACAAGAACATGTACGCAATATAAAAAACAAAGTTCAAAGCCACTCAGTATCCAGACTTTTTCTCACAAAACATAACTCAGATCCACGGTTTATCTCATTCAAAGCTATTGAACATGTCCAATTGGGACCACGCGGTGGAGACATCCAAGGCAAACTCTCTAAACGGGAAATGTTCTGGATTTTCCAGTTAAATACATTGAGCCCCTCTGGGCTAAATGAAGGTTATGAGATAGCACCTTTTTTATAATTCTCTCAGACTTATACTATATAAATTCTTAATCTACTGTATTGACATATTTATTAACTACTGATACCTTTATATATCTTTTTATGAAGCATCATACTGACACATTTGTGATTGTATGATAATATATGCCTGTATGCCTATACATTATTTTTAATTATTTTATTCTACTTCTTATCTTTATTTTATATATATTTATCTATATTTTATCAGCTAATTTTATGTATGTGTCTCTGCTGATTATATATTCTGCCTAAAAGGATTGTATTTACCTCATATATATTTACATAATCACACGGTTATGCCTGTCTTGTTACAGGATATCCTGCAGAATCTCTATTTTTAAAAATAGATTTTAAAGTATGTTATATTTAGTCCTTAGAGGAATATTTCCTAGTCATATTGTACTTCTGATATGTAATGTTATTCATATTCATATCTATGCACCTTGGGCTATTTGCCAGGAGTTCTCTACTATAGTTTACTCCCCTGCCCTGATTTAATATGGCCACCGCCATCTGACTTTAGAATCATATGCTGACTTGTGATAATCTATTATCCCTTCACTGTTGTACACTTTGCCCCATTCCAAGATGGCCACCGCCATCGATTATAAGTGTTTTTGCCAGCCCATACATCCTTTTGGGCATATACCTTTAGATATCCTCTATACACACCATTCCTGTGTCCTTTATGGCCAAATACCTGTTTATAACAGGCACTACACTTCCCTCTTACACATACAGTGTAAGCGCCGAACTGGAAGTGTGTTCTGCGCATGCGCGAAAATCGCGCTGTACTACGCATGCGCAAAATGGCGCCCGCCACCGCTATTTAAGACAGCAATAAGTGCTGTTCTAGAATACTCCTCCTGACGAAGTCTATACGACGAAACACGTTGAGGGTGTTCTCCATATACTACTCCTGGTAAACATAAGGCTGTACTGTCTACCTGATCCCTGAAAAGTCACCCCATTGAGAACTTCTGTGCAGAGCCCATTGGTGTCTACTTCCTATATATCCCAGTGATCTACAACGTGTAGCAGTATCCTATGTCCACAGGATTACAGATAAGCTTTTATACCTTGTTTACATTGTGAGTGTGTTTTATTATGATACATGCTGAATAAATTATTGCACATAAGTACTACACTATATGGCTTTTTCCTCTCTTAATACACCGTATGAGTGGAGTTTGTGAGCAGTGACTGTGCTGTGGCTGATGATCCAGTTACCATATACCTACATAAGATATCTACACGCCTGTTCCTGACCTCTTGAAGCTGACTAGAGTCCACTTCCAAGCACCTCTGATACAGATAAGCTGTTTATTTATATCTTTTTGGTACGTTGCCACCTATCACTTGCTACTGATTGTCACGGATACATCTGAAACGCTGCTTTCTGCTTTCTTCGGTCTGTATTTCGGCATATGTTCAGGAATCATGAACATTGGTTAATACTGCTTATACCAGCCTGACATGTTGAACACTTTGTATTTGCATTTCTATATACAGTAATATTGACTGTCTGGACGATCTGTACCAGCTAACACTACCGTATTTGGCGCCATCTTCCCTCTTTCTATGTTAACATTGTTTATTTCTCGATCGGAGTACCATCCGAAAATTGAGAGGGAGGCTGCCTACTCTTATGAAGAATAGTGTACACCAAGATTGATTATTCATATTATTATTTACTCACCTATTTCGAGTTTGAGCGCCAGTATTTATTATATCTAATACTACATATATATATTAGTATTAGTATTAAGGGAGAGGGAAGGAGAGAGATACTTCAGACCTTAACTCCCGCAGTGGAACACATATGTGTTCCACCAACAGGAAGTTCGGCATTTGGAACTTCCTGTTGGTGTATGCATACCACTGCTGAAGCATCTTCGCTGCTGTCTTCAGTCTGGCTGTCACAGTGACAGCCAGGCTGAAGATAGCGGGACCTCTGGTTAGAGTGTGCCGTCGGGCCCCCTGGTGAGCCCAGGCCTGGTATACAGGTACCCCCTGTACCCCCCTTATGGTGGCCCTGTATATCAGTCCCTGCCCCCTTGGAACTTAGGGTCTAAATTCCCTAACAAACACACACATAGACCTAGAGAGACTAAGGTCAATTTAATGGCAGCCAATTAAACCTAGTTAACTTGTCAATTAACTAGTATGTATATATATTAGAAGTCCATGGTAAGGAATCAAAGTCATGCCTTCAGTGCTGTGAACCAGAAGTGCTAAGCACTAAGCCACTGTGCTGCCAACATTTTTAGTTTTAATCTAGATGTGCCAGAAAAGTAGAATATTCTACATGTTTTTTAAGAAAGAAAACTTGCCATCAAGTGTTTCAAACCATAATCAGCATATTCATTGACTAATTTATTGCATCTATTAAGACTTGTATGTTATTATCAAGAAATGTAATGGTAAGTTTGTTATTATATTATAAATTAAAAGAAGAAGAAGAAGAAGAAGAAAATAATAAATAATAATAATAATACAAAGTATTATAATTATTATTATTGTCACTTGTTATCAGCTTTTGTTTACCATTTTATCTAAACATCTGTCTTTTCGCATATACCTAAATAGACATTAAGCTTATAGACTGTAAAATATTTGTTCTTTTGTCATTAATCCATCGCTCTAATTATATTATGACTATGAACATTAAAATGTAGTTTGCAAATGTTAATACTCTTTCTAATGTATAAATGTATTTATAATTAAATATTATGGACCTGATGCAGAATTGGAAGCAGGTCCAAACTGCACATGCACAAAAACACAGAGTGCATCTAAGTATGTGTGCAGTCTTAGACCTATGTGTCAGTTGCTCCTCTCTACATTTATGCAGGCAGAACAGGGGATGTAAAAAGGCGTGCTAGTATAAGCCTAGTATAGTAAGGGCATTACAAGCATCTTGAGTCCTTTGTAGGAGTGGAAGCCGGACAGATATGCCCCATAGGAGGCTTACCTTTTATGGCTGCTTCTACCTGGTGCAAAATACGTGCTGATGATGATGATCATCAGTATGCACCTTGTACCAGCCCAAAGGCATAAATGAATAAATGGAAAAAAAAAATGAAGCGTGTCCCCTCCCAAAGAACTAAAAGTGCCAGCATGCCCAGACATTCATGGTCAGCTCTGACCTGTAGTGCACCTTGGAAAAATGCCTAAAAAAACATAGTCACCTTGATAAAATTATTTTGTTATAAATAAACAAATACCTCGCCTTGTAGAGAGATGTGCAGCAAATGCATTGCATTCATATTCAGCATTATAAGCGTCAGTAAACTAAAACACTTTAAGGTGGCCAGAGGATGCTGAGATCAGTTGTACACCGTTTAAAACTGCTAGAATATAACTTTAATTTAACACACTAACCAACATCTATCAGAGGTGTTGGACTATCCCTAGTGTTTTTAGCATGGTATTGGTTTTCTTAGGGGAGAGGGCCCCGTTCTGAGTGACCTAGGGCTGGTTGGCCCTATAGCATGGGGACCTCACGCTGCAGGTTTCCCTGAAACAGTGCCACCAACCCTGGTTGGTGTAGCATAGTGGGAGTATCAGCTTTTTTGCAGGGATCCCCATGCTTTGGAGCCCTGATTTTGTTGACACCAGCGATAGTTTGACTTGAGAGAGGGGGATACGTTTTTTATTTTATTTAATTTTTTATTTAATAGAAATAAGCCTGTATAGATGGGCAACATTATCACATTGCCTGTTGTTTTTTCTGACTGAGCCTATTCTACGTTTTAAGTGTATCAAATGTACACAATTTGGGTATTATTAATGCGCTTTATGTCTATATTCTAGATGTACATTATGTCTAACACTGCATCAGACCCTGCATTAAGATGTTACAATAATTTTTTTCTGACGTATATTTATTTAAATTCAGTTCCAAATATTCAGCTATGTATTATAATTATAATCTGATGTTGGTTTCTCATTTAGAGGAAAATGTCCTTTTTCAGCAATTTTACAAGGTTTGCTTGTTAGCTCAACTTCAAAACAATATAATGAGGAAGTGTGAGGTGTGAGTGAAATGTTTCTATCTTTATGCTAATGTGTTATAGGTCTCAAGGGGATGGGCAGTGAGAATGATGTTTGGTTCCTGTCATGCCTTTGGAATTGGTTCTAACAGATGTCAATGTGTACAAGATATGTAGTGCAACTCTATTTCTACAATAAATACATTCTCTAATGTTTTTTCTAAAAGTTATGTTAATTAAATATACAGTAAAACATGAAGAACCTTAAAATAACATAGTCCAGGGATGAAAGTACAGTGCACATTAACGCATTATGATAGTGACGTAAATGATTATGAAAAAAAAGCATAACATGAAGAACACATGCCAAAAAATATTCAGGAAAAATGCAAAAAATCAATTAATTAGGAACCAATGGCATCATTGACACAAAAGTGCCTCAGTGATATTATTAATTCATTAGTTTTAATTGAGAAGCTGCCTTGTCACAAAAGCTCCAAAAATGTCTGCCACCACTTTATGTAAACTTCATGGACCTCTGTCGTGATTATAGCTTAATTAGTATAATTATAAATACAATATATGATTGTGGCCAAGAACAATCTTAAAATCTGAAGGAATTAATATAACATAATCATGTTCCACATGTATAGGTGTAAAAAATCATGCTATATTTAGTGAACATAATGCCATATCTCAGTTGTGTTCCAGGAGAGTGTTATATTATTTATAGAACCCCTTACTAAATAAAACAGTTATAAATAGCTTAGCACAGTAGCAGCTCTCTTTTATTATTAATATTATTAATCTTAATTTATAGGGCGCCACAAGGTATCTGCAGCATCATACAGAAAACAGAAAGTAGATCATACATGGTAAAACAGTACAGAACAGTGAACAGAAATACCAGTACTTCAATAGCTCCAAACACAGCTAGCACTGTGGAGTTGGAGGAGAAGAGACAGGAGGGAAGAGGGCCCTGATCATAAGAGCTTACATCCTAAATGGAATACAAATAGACAGGAGGCACAATGGGGAGTTAGAGGGGATCAATTGCAAGAGCAGATAGTAGAAGGACAGGAGAAGAGAGGTGAGGAGATCAAGCATGGAGAGAAAGTCGTGACGTCATTTCAGGATCAATCAGCTAGTTACTTACTGTCAGCTGGAGGAGACAATATGTAAACAGCCAATCAGAAGCAGCTAGATAGTGATGCTGGTGTCTTCATCATCATTATTTATCTACTCACTTGGCAAAAGATATGTGTTCTAAGTAGGGATGAGCGCACTCGGATTTATGAAATCCGAGCCCACCCGAACGTTGCCGATCCGAGTCGGATCCGAGACAGATCCGGGTATTGGCGCCAAATTCAAATCTGAAACTGAGGCTCTGACTCATAATCCCGTTGTCGGATCTCGCGATACTCGGATCCTATAAATTCCCCGCTAGTCGCCGCCATCTTCACTCGGGCATTGATCAGGGTAGAGGGAGGGTGTGTTAGGTGGTCCTCTGTCCTGGTAGATCTCGTGCTGTGCTGTTTAGTTCTGTGCTGTGCTGTTTAGTTCTGTGCTGTGCTGTGCTGTGCTGTGTTCTGCAGTATCAGTCCAGTGGTGCTGTGTGCTGTGCTCTGTTCTTCTGAGGTCAGTGGTGCTGCTGGGTCCTGTGCTGTGTCCTGTTCAGTCCAGTGGTGCTGTGTCCTGTGCTCTGTGCTTCTAAGGGCATAGTTATTTCCCCAATATTCCCCTGTGTTTAAAAAAATAAAAAAAAGTTATTTAAAAAAATACCACAAACTAATTTAATTTTTTTCAATTACCACAAAATTTGCACAACCAATCCTGCAGTATAAGCCCATTGGTACTGCAATATTACCAAGTTCACACATTTAGCAGTAAAAGTCCAGTGGTACTGCAATATATATTACAAAGTTCACACATTCTGCAGTATCAGTCCAGTGGTGCTGTGTGCTGTGCTCTGTCCTGCTGAGTTCCGTAGTGCTGCTGTGTCCTGTGCTCTGTGCTTCTAAGGGCATAGTTATTTCCCCATTATTCCCAAGTTTTTATAGTTGCCAATATGCCATTTACGACACGGAGTGGCAAGGAACGGCTTAGGCCCTGGCCCGTGTTCATGACTAGTGGTTCAGCTTCACCCACGGATCTTAGCCCTCCTCCTCCTCCCCCCCCTACAAAAAATTTAAGAGAGTTATGCTGTCAGCAACAAAACAGCAAACAACTCTGCCTTCTAAAGAGAAATTATCACAAATGCACAAGGCGAGTCCAAGGATGTTGGTGGTTGTCAAGCCTGACCTTCCCATCACTGTACGGGAAGAGGTGGCTCGGGAGGAGGCTATTGATGATGTAGCTGGCGCTGTGGAGGAACTTGATGATGAGGATGGTGATGTGGTTATTGTAAATGAGGCACCAGGGGGGGAAACAGCTGATGTCCATGGGATGAAAAAGCCCATCGTCATGCCTGGTCAGAAGACCAAAAAATGCACCTCTTCGGTCTGGAGTTATTTTTATCCAAATCCAGACAACCAATGTATGGCCATATGTAGCTTATGTAAAGCTCAAATAAGCAGGGGTAAGGATCTTGCCCACCTAGGAACATCCTCCCTTATACGTCACCTGAATAACCTTCATAGTTCAGTGGTTAGTTCAGGAACTGGGGCTAGGACCCTCATCGGTACAGGGACACCTAAATCCCGTGGTCCAGTTGGATACACACCAGCAACACCCTCCTCGTCAACTTCCTCCACAATCTCCATCAGATTCAGTCCTGCAGCCCAAGTCAGCAGCCAGACTGAGTCCTCCTCAATACGGGATTCATCCGAGGAATTCTGCAGCGGTACGCCTACTACTGCCACTGCTGCTGTTGCTGCTGTTAGTCGGTCATCTTCCCAGAGGGGAAGTCGTAAGACCGCTAAGTCTTTCACAAAACAATTGACCGTCCAACAGTCGTTTGCCATGACCACAAAATACGATAGTAGTCACCCTATTGCAAAGCGTATAACTGCGGCTGTAACTGCAATGTTGGTGTTAGACGTGCGCCCGGTGTCCGCCATCAGTGGAGTGGGATTTAGAGGGTTGATGGAGGTATTGTGTCCCCGGTACCAAATCCCCTCGAGATTCCACTTCACTAGGCAGGCGATACCAAAAATGTACAGAGAAGTACGATCAAGTGTCCTCAGTGCTCTAAAAAATGCGGTTGTACCCACTGTCCACTTAACCACGGACATGTGGACAAGTGGTTCTGGGCAAACGAAGGACTATATGACTGTGACAGCCCACTGGGTAGATGCATCCCCTTCCGCAGCAACAGCAACAGCTGCATCAGTAGCAGCAACTACAAAATGGCTGCTCGTGCAAAGGCAGGCAACATTGTGTATTACAGGCTTTAATAAGAGGCACAACGCTGACAACATATTAGAGAAAATGAGGGAAATTATCTCCCAGTGGCTTACCCCACTTAGACTCTCATGGGGATTTGTGGTGTCAGACAATGCCAGTAACATTGTGCGGGCATTAAATATGGGCAATTTCCAGCACGTCCCATGTTTTGCCCACACCATTAATTTGGTGGTGCAGCATTACCTCAAGAGTGACAGGGGTGTGCAGGAGATGCTTGCGGTGGCGCGCAAAATTGCTGGACACTTTCGGCATTCAGCCAGTGCCTACCGCAGACTAGAGGCACATCAAAAAAGCATGAACCTGCCCTGCAATCACCTCAAACAAGAGGTTGTGACGCGCTGGAACTCCACCCTCTATATGCTGCAGAGGATGGAGGAGCAGCAAAAGGCCATTCAGGCCTACACAGCCACCTACGACATAGGCAAAGGAGTGGGGATGCGCCTGAGTCAAGCGCAGTGGAGACTGATTTCCGTGTTGTGCAAGGTTCTGCAGCCATTTGAACTTGCCACACGAGAAGTCAGTTCCGACACTGCCAGCTTGAGTCAGGTCATTCCCCTGATCAGGCTGTTGCAGAAGCAGCTGGAGAAAGTGAGGGAGGAGCTGGTAAGCCATTGCGATTACACCAAGCATGTAGCTCTTGTGGATGTAGCCCTTCGTACGCTTTGCCAGGATCCGAGGGTGGTCACTCTTTTAAAGTCAGAGGAATACATTCTGGCCACCGTGCTCGATCCTCGGTTTAAAGCGTATGTTGTGTCTCTGTTTCCGGCGGACACAAGTCTACAGCGGTGCAAAGACCTGCTGGTCAGGAGATTGTCCTCTGAAGAGGACCGTGACATGCCAACAGCTCCACCCTCATTTTCTTCCACATCTATGGCTGCGAGGAAAAAGCTCAGTTTTCCCAAAAGAGGCACTGGCGGGGATGCTGATAACATCTGGTCCGGACTGAAGGACCTGCCAACCATTGCAGACATGTCTACTCTCGCTGCATTGGATGCTGTCACAATAGAAAAAATTGTGGATGATTACTTTGCTGACACCATCCAAGTAGACATGTCAGACAGTCCATATTGTTACTGGCAGGAAAAAAAGGCAGTTTGGAAGCCCCTGTACAAACTGGCTCTATTTTACCTGAGTTGTCCCCCCTCCAGTGTGTACTCGGAAAGAGTTTTTAGTGCAGCGGGGAACCTGGTCAGTGAGCGGCGAAGGAGGTTGCTTCCTCACAACGTTGAAAAAATGATGTTTATAAAAATGAATAATCAATTCCTCAATGAAGTACAGCACTGCCCTCCAGATACTACAGAGGGACCTGTGGTTGTGGAGTCCAGCGGGGACGAATTGATAATGTGTGATGAGGAGGAAGTACACACTGTAGGGGGAGAGGAATCAGAGGTTGAGGATGAGGACGACATCTTGCCTCAGTAGAGCCTGTTTAGTCTGTACAGGGAGAGATGAATAGCTTTTTTGGTGTGGGGGCCCAAACAAACCAATCATTTCAGCCAAAGTTGTTTGGTAGGCCCTGTCGCTGAAATGATTGGTTTGTTAAAGTGTGCATGTCCTATTTCAACAACATAAGGGTGGGTGTGAGGGCCCAAGGACAATTCCATCTTGGAACTTTTTTTTTTGCATTATATGACCAATCAACAGTCGTTTGCCGTGTTCAAAAAGTAAAACCAAATTTAAAAAAATTCAAGAAATTAAACCAAAAGTAAAATGCCCTGTCATAATTTAAAACAAGAGGTATTGACGTGCTCTAAAACTACTGTATTGTTGTTTATATTTTATAAACACTACACTTGAAAGCTTGAGTCTTTCAATAAAAAAGTAACTGTCCATTGCACGAATATTTGCAACAGGGACAATTTTAGGGTTAAGAAAGTCAACTAATAACACTTCGACGCTGTCTGTCTTTATAAACACTACACTTGGAAGTTGGAGGAGGTATTGTGGCCCCGGCACCAAATTTACTACCGGGGCCACTCCACTGTGCAGTCCATATTTAGGTGTATCAGATATTAAACAACGGTGACAGTTGATGCCCAATTTTTTAATTATATTGTGGCCTCGGTACCAAATTGTGTACCGGGGCCACCACACTACGCAGTCCATACCCTTTTTTGGTGGAATTCTGACACGTGGAGGGTTTTTTAATTATATTGTGGCCTTGGTACCAAATTGTGTACCGGGGCCACCACACTACGCAGTCAAGATAGATAGATGCGTATCATAGATAAAGTACATTCAGTGGTGTGGGGCAAATTGAAAAATATTCAAAATGCACTGACATTATCAAAAACAAGAGGTTGTCACACGTTAAAACTCCAACATGTATATGATGGAGAGGATGGAGGAGCAGCCGTATGTGTAGTGTAATGCAGACCTGTTGAAGGTTTTTTATATATTTTATTGTGGTGCCCAGTGCCCACTCCTCTACGCAGTCCAGGTACATTTATTGGTGCGATTCATAAAAGTTCAGGGTTTTTAATATATATTGTGGTGACCCACTCCTCTACGCAGTCCAGGTACATTTATTGGTGCGAATCATAAAAGTTCAGGGTTTTTAATATATATTGTGGTGACCCACTCCTCTACGCAGTCCAGGTACATTTATTGGTGCGAATCATAAAAGTTCAGGGTTTTTAATATATATTGTGGTGACCCACTCCTCTACGCAGTCCAGGTACATTTATTGGTGCGAATCATAAAAGTTCAGGGTTTTTAATATATATTGTGGTGACCCACTCCTCTACGCAGTCCAGGTACATTTATTGGTGCGAATCATAAAAGTTCAGGGTTTTTAATATATATTGTGGTGACCCACTCCTCTACGCAGTCCAGGTACATTTATTGGTGCGAATCATACAAGTTGATGGTTTTCTTATTATATATATTGTGGTGACCCACTCCTCTACGCAGTCCAGATACATTTATTGGTGCGAATCATAAAAGTTCAGGGTTTTTAATATATATTGTGGTGACCCACTCCTCTACGCAGTCCAGGTACATTTATTGGTGTGAATCATAAAAGTTCAGGGTTTTTAATATATATTGTGGTGACCCACTCCTCTACGCAGTCCAGGTACATTTATTGGTGCGAATCATACAAGTTGATGGTTTTCTTATTATATATATTGTGGTGACCCACTCCTCTACGCAGTCCAGATACATTTATTGGTGCGAATCATAAAAGTTCAGGGTTTTTAATATATATTGTGGTGACCCACTCCTCTACGCAGTCCAGGTACATTTATTGGTGCGAATCATAAAAGTTCAGGGTTTTTAATATATATTGTGGTGACCCACTCCTCTACGCAGTCCAGGTACATTTATTGGTGCGAATCATAAAAGTTCAGGGTTTTTAATATATATTGTGGTGACCCACTCCTCTACGCAGTCCAGGTACATTTATTGGTGCGAATCATAAAAGTTCAGGGTTTTTAATATATATTGTGGTGACCCACTCCTCTACGCAGTCCAGGTACATTTATTGGTGCGAATCATAAAAGTTCAGGGTTTTTAATATATATTGTGGTGACCCACTCCTCTACGCAGTCCAGGTACATTTATTGGTGCGAATCATACAAGTTGATGGTTTTCTTATTATATATATTGTGGTGACCCACTCCTCTACGCAGTCCAGATACATTTATTGGTGCGAATCATAAAAGTTCAGGGTTTTTAATATATATTGTGGTGACCCACTCCTCTACGCAGTCCAGGTACATTTATTGGTGTGAATCATAAAAGTTCAGGGTTTTTAATATATATTGTGGTGACCCACTCCTCTACGCAGTCCAGGTACATTTATTGGTGCGAATCATACAAGTTGATGGTTTTCTTATTATATATATTGTGGTGACCCACTCCTCTACGCAGTCCAGATACATTTATTGGTGCGAATCATAAAAGTTCAGGGTTTTTAATATATATTGTGGTGACCCACTCCTCTACGCAGTCCAGGTACATTTATTGGTGCGAATCATAAAAGTTCAGGGTTTTTAATATATATTGTGGTGACCCACTCCTCTATGCAGTCCAGAAAGATACCTCGTTGCAACGTTTTGGACTAATAACTATATTGTGAGGTGTTCAGAATACACTGTAAATTAGTGGAAATGCTTGTTATTGAATGTTATTGAGGTTACTAATAGCATAGGAGTGAAAATAAGCCCAAAAACTTGATTTTTAAACTTTTTATGTTTTTTCCAAAAAAAATCCGAATCCAAAACCTTAAATCCGAACCGAGACCTTTCGTCAAGTGTTTTGCGAGACAAATCCGAACCCCAAAAATAATGAAAATCTGGATCCAAAACACAAAACACGAGACCTCAAAAGTCGCCGGTGCACATCCCTAGTTCTAAGTAGCACATCTGGAAATTTGTCCAAGTCTAATTAGGTCACAACTCTGGGGTGCATGCTACACTTGCACACAGCTTATGCTTGCCTAACCCCATTCATCCTCTCCAAGAGTAAATTGACACAAGTCTAAAATATGCTCAAATCTGTATATCAATGTATTTTGGTACACAATGGTAGTGCACACATGGATTTACTGTATGTCCAACTTTAAATGAGGTCGTAGCTGCATTGCAACTAAATTTTATATAAAAACAACTACAACAAGACATTTAACCAAATAACAGGAAATCACACTTACAGGAAAGTGTTAACCAAACTGCATCTGTGGATGCAAAATATTGTAACTGTATGCAGGCATATTTCAAAGAATACCACTCAGATAAAAACAAATAGTTTTGAGCGGAGTTAAATGATTTAATATAAAAAACAAAAACAAAATTACGGATGCACTGTCGTCAGACCTACTGGGGCTCTGATGGCTTTAGCGGCCCCACGCTGTGCTCTTCTTAATACAAGTAGGTCCAGCAAGTGTTGATCCCCATTATTTTAGGAGCATTTCATCCAGTGTCATAAAAGCATTAAAATAGTGACACCCGTAATAAGGATAGGCACATTACTCTCATGCTTAATATAGGATAAGCATAGTATTATAAATGTAAAATGGAAGAGTTCTGTCTCTAACAGCAGGTATCAAATAATGTATTTGTATTTCACTGTTGCTGTTCACAAGGAATTAGATGCACTGTATAGACATTAGATAAATTATGAAGTGGTACTCTAGGCGAGAAATTTTTGCACACCATGCTACATTACCAATTCATTATTGTGAATGAAATTGTCCATGCATTGCTTACCATGATTGTCATATGTTAGTGCATTACTATTTGTATGTTTTTAAAGAGGTACTGCACTATGTTTAATGCATACTTGCCAAGTTAATACACCTCCCCTCCAGGAGATTCCAGAAGGGGGTGAAGTGTGAGGATGGAAGGGGCGAATCACGTGGCAAATTGCATCATTTTGGCACCACCCCCCGTGCACATTTGCCACGATTCACCCAAAAACACGTCATAGAGGATCTATGGAGTGCGAGGAAAAACGAGCGGGAGATTTCTGTCAAAATCTCTGCCGCAAAGTGTCTCTGGAACATCCGTGAGACACTTTGCGGCTAACTTTATTCCCCCCCTCTGGAATGACCAAATCCTGGGTAGGTCTCTCGGACTTCCAGGAGAGCAGGCCATTCTACCACATCCTGCTCACTTCCTAGTGGGCAGGATGAAATACTCCACTTCCTAGTGGGCAGGATGCATCAACCTTGTTCACACCTTCTAGTGACTGATTGTGTCTCCTAGCACTAGGGCCCAGAGTAGACACACCGGGAATGTTGCTTAGCAATATCAGGCCGATATGAGCGGAGGCAATCAGAACCAGTGCCGAGAGGAAGAGCCAAGGGACCCAGGAAAGAGGGGAGGAGGTCCTGGGATCCCCCTTGAAATCTGGGGAGCTGGTTCTTCGCCTGCTGCCACTAGGGGCTATAATACAACAACATGGGAAAGATTTCACTGATAAAATACCCCAGAAAGTGACAGGATGATAGAAAGAAGCAGCACACAAGGAGTGTCTGTCAGCGTCAAACTGAGAAATATTACCCCTGCAGAGCAAGGGAGAGAGATATTACTCCCGAAGAGCAAGGTAGAGAGATATTAGCCCTGCAGAACATGGGAGAGAGATATTACCTCTGCAGAGCATGAGAGAGAAATATAACTCCCGCAGAGTGCTGGAGAAAGATATTACCTTCACAGAGAATGGGTTGAAAGATACTACCCCCACAGAAGAATGGTGAGTGAACACTGCTGTGAGAGAGAGATATGGGTGAGCTACAGAGCCACAATTTTGGATGTAACTGCCCCATTGATCTTGTGTCCATGTAGTCATTACTAACTGCAGGAGAAGACAGGAGATCTATATAGGAACTGTAAATATTTATAACTGCTACAGATTAAGAATGTGCTGGAGTGAAGAAGGAGTGTAAATAAAGAGTTTATTTTGTAATATAGAGATGGTTTGGCAACCGCATTATTGAGACATCTGATTGCATTGTACCACCAAGTTACATCACTTGTGTCCCACCATTTTCACATAGACTCTATAAAAATTCCCTCCATGTGCAGGGGCCCTCTAGTCATTTACACCCATACCCATCTGCTAACCTGGGCTGAGAAGGAGATGTACTCTGTAACCTTTGCACCCCACACTACACACAGTGTGACAAGGGGTTACATAAATAACAGTTAATCAAGTACATAACCCACATAGCAATAGAAGACTGCAATAAAAGAGAAAGTGAAAATATGCCTTCATCTTACTGAACTGAAACATGGTTAACAAACCTTAGTAAGGGCAAAGTATGTCTAATAAAGGTTTAATTAAATAAACATTTGCAAAGAACCTGTGAAAAATGAGAAATAGAGAAAAATATACAAGTATAAGTCATTGTTAGTGTCTAAATTCTCTTAAACTTAAATACCATAGTTACTGATCTTTGGGAGTTCCTGGAGCAAGACAATCATGGGGGCTCACATCTTACATAATTCTGCTGCATCATAAAAGAGGCGGAGGGGAGCTTCTTTGAAAGGTCTTGGATTATCCCGAAGAACTTGAAGAGATCATATTTGATCCTTGGGTCTTAACTGATAGGTTGTGTCCATCTTTAGAGATTATTTGTATTTAATGAAGTGATTTTGCAAGGGATTTCATGATATGCATTAAGTCTCTATGTTTCTTGAGAGCAGTAGGGACAAAGTCTTTTTAAAGCTGGAGGTGGAAGTCAGAATAAAGGATTGACAGTACATTTCTAGCTGAAGCCATTATTCGGACCTTCGCTTTGAAGTTGTGTTGTAAAAGTGCCTTCACGTCTAGTTGGAAGCCACCAAGATGATGGTCCGCGTCTACCTAGCATGACAGCACAAATAGGACCTCCATGATGATTGTGGGAGGTGGCATACCAGGTGCTGGTTAATGGTCTCTGGCTATTGATCTAGTGTCTGGGGGTGAAATTAACTGCACCAGTACAGCAGAGTAGCCGGAGAATGTATCTCAATGGCGGTCACGTCTTCCCCCCGATGGTGTTCATGACACACCCCGGGAGTCCAAGGTTTTAGCTTTGCGGCTCCTACTCTCAGGAACTTGCTGTCTTGCACAGTCTGCAAGTGTTACGAGCCGCGGCGGCTCCGGGCACTGCCGCAACTCGCTTCCTAACCAGCCTCAGAGTCCTGGCTGTCGTCATGACGACCGGGACGTCATTTCTGCCTGGTCCCGGCCATTGCCTAGGCAACGGTCGGGAGGCTCTCAGCCCTCAGCGCTGCGTCCTGGCATCTAGGGCAGCCAGGCGCATGCGCGCATTCAATATAATTATAGCCCAGCTGGGCTAAGTATTTCCTGCGGTGCAGGACACTGTTCATTGTCCCTGTATGTTTATAAGGCAAGAAGGGACAAGCCCTTCTTGCCGGTTATAGTTCCTGCTTCAGTGCTCTAGCCTGCTCTCTGTACCTGCTTGCCTTTGTACCTGTTTATTGTTGCCGACCCTTGCCTGGATATCTGACTACGTTTGACTGCCTGTGCCCCTTGATCAATTGCCTGGACTCTTACACTGCTGTTTTGCCTGTGACCTCTGACCTCGGCTTGTTTACTGGATACGCTGTCTGCTGCCGGCCCTCGACCCTTGCTTGGATTTCACTCTGCTGTTTGCTCCTACACTCTATCGCTGGGTTCTCCCCAATCAGTGCACATCTCACGACCCTCTGTTTGTCTGCGGCCAAGTCTGTCCCCAGCACTAGGGGCTCCAGTGAACACCAGACTTTCAGAGCAGACTCCGGGTTTTGATGTACTGGATGGAGGGGTTCCTAACAGCAAGGCCCCCATTTTAGAAATCTTCAAAAACAGACAAAAGACTTACCTGTTTACTCAAGCATTCCATTAATGCCTCCTTTCTAAAAAAAAAAAGAAAAAGAAAACAAACAAATGCTTAGCTCTCTCTTCTGTACTATGTTAATCTTTTATATGTTTATTTTGTATTATGCCTCTCTTAATCTGCAAATGTAAAGCACTTTGAGTCCTATTGGGAGAAATGCACTGTATAAATAACATTATTATTAATGCTAGAGGCATGTCTTACACATATATATCAAGACTATTTGATGTTCAGTAAACATGTTACAGATAGAAAACATTGGTCATGCTCAAAGGCCTATAATATAATCATAGCAAATTTCAAATAGACTTGAGCAGGTTTGCGTTTTATGGATAGCCTGGAACAAGTTAGGAAATTTCCAAATTTGTGAATTTCTTTCATATTTTCTCTTTCTTGCATAGATTCATAGATTATTTTGAGAACCATTTTCAAAATGTTTAATTTAAAAGTGAATACTCCCTCTTATAAAGGATAATAATAAATAATTTAATATTTGATATTATTTTATATGAGTTGATTTTGCTTAATTTTGTTTAGAAAATTAAATAATTAATTACAGCTTCTAATATATTGATTTTCTACATATATATTCTTCAATGTTTCTTTATCTCCACTTTAGCCATTTCTTGCATTCTATTCATCCATAAACTTAGATCCATAAACTTAGTATCATTTGATTTGTTATTACTTATTATATTTTTTTCACATTATATTTTGATGTTATTCCTATACCATATTAATGTCTGCACTCTGAATCAATCCATATTCCCTACTACAATCTCCCTTCCCTCCATTTTCATATCATATTTCTACTATCTGCACTAATATTATTATTAGCTGATTTAGCGTTATTTTAATGTTATGTCACTCCAGGTGGTTTATATTCTTTTATTGTTCTGTCTCATTCACCATTTTTATGACATTATTCAAATATTTCTAAGACTTTATTACCCACTTCACCTAATTAATTTTTACATTTAATACAATGTTTTTTTTAAAGATTTTTTATTATCTTTACCGACCCTCATGTAATGTTTATTTCCTACTTCTCATAATATGTTATTTTATACCTTATAGCAGCTAAACCATTCAACCTTCACATCCTAATCATCCCTCTCACAAACTACCATATGGACCCCTGGAACCTGTGCCACACAACTCCAGATATCAGATTCACAACTTTCAGCACTCCACAGATAACAACTAGGTCTATTTGTAGATTAATTCAATTCTGACAATAAGGATGCTATAATGTATGTGTTAAGCGGGAGCGGATTTAAACTGTAAGCCAGTGGTTCCCAAACTGTGTGCCGCAGCTCCCTGGGGTGCCGCGACAATCCCACAGGGGTGCCGCAGCCAGCGCCGGTGGTAAGCAAAGCAGGGGACTACTTGCTAGCTATTTTGGCTTAGGGGTCCCTTGAAAAAATTATGGAGACCCTAAGGGTGCCCCGAACTGAAAAAGTTTGGGATCCACTGCTGTAAGCTGTTCTGGGTCAGAGATTGATGTGAATGTATATTCTCTGTAAAATTCTGCGTAATATGGTAACATGAAGTTCAGCTAATACACTTTTGCTTTATGAACAGACTGACCGAATATACAGAATGCACTATATTGCCTACAATAGGTATATTTAAGTTAATTTGATTGTTAGAAGAACCTTTTTACCCTGACATTTTCATAGTTTGTACTTTGTTATACTTTGTTTCCCCCTGCAGATGGTTTCATCACTTCTTAATATTTTGCCAGGAATTCTATTAATTTGTTACAGGTGATTCTGTTATTACTCTACTTCTCAGACTAGGGAAAACCTATGGAAGTTTCTCAATGTTAACAAAAATCCCAAAAATTAGTCAGAGCAGAGTTAATATTATCTGTGGGTGCTGCTGTCTAAGGATCTGTTCGACTAATAATAGTAATTGGCTTCTCACTCTGAGATGGTTATAAAGTAACAGCTACCAGTATCTTTTTATCTATGCTACCGGCATCAAGTTGGTTGCTAGGCAGCAACATCTTCGTTTCTATCACCTGTGTTGGTGATCGTTCAGTCTGAACCAATGTGCTGTTGTAACCCTGACCATGTTTGGACTTTGCTGGTTTCTCCTGCCCTTGGTCACTGCTTGTTTTCTACAGTAGATTCGTTGTTAACCTCTGTCTGCCCTGACCTCGGCCTGATTACTGGATTTGCTACTTTGATCTCTGCCTGATTACTGGACATGTTATGTTGATCTATGTCTGCCTTGATATCAGCCGGACTACCAGACTTCCCATTGATCTCCGTCAGCCCTGACATCAGCCTGATTATAGGTGTTGCTATTGATCTCTCTCCACCTTGACCATGGCTTCCATTTTGGACTTTGTCCTTGCTATTTATCTGCCTTCAGTCAGTTTTAAATTTGTCACTAAGTGCCTTCTTCAATGACCTGTACATCCCAATAACCAATATCTCAATTTAATAAGCCTCTAATACTACGAGTTAAAACCTGGGTCAACTGATTGCATTCGTTGATACGGGGGCTGCAATAGGCGAAGACCGTATCAAGCGGTTCTAGGTGTTTTATTATCTCATCTGATGTTGTCATAAAACAGTGTGACGCTAATACAAGGAATCAATTTAATTCTTTCATCTTAATTTCAAGCAAGTAATCTTTTTTCTCATCCTATCTGCTAAATTAGAAATTTGTAGACAAAACACTGCATTGTCTCTTTTTTAATGACATTAAGGGGCATATTCAATTAGGATTCTGGTCCGCGTTAACATGCGTATTGCCGGTAATACGGTACCGCAATAACGCAAATTTTCGTATGCAACCCTATGGTGTGCGAAAATCCACGTTATTGCGGTACCGTGTATTAACTTCGAGGCCCGTTCCGGCGCGATCCCGCGGACCGGAAACGTAATTGAATATGCCCCTAAGAGTTAAGTACATGATATCACTTTTAAATACTAACATTACATCTTTAAATGATAATACTATGTCAGAATACTTTGTTGTTTGTGGCTGCATTTAGGTGGCAGCACTTCGTTAAACATATCCTGTAGTTTGCCCTCTAGCCAGTAAGTGGAGAAAGATGTTTTGAATTTCAGTATATAGTATATAAATATAATGATTGATTCCTTGCACCTGTTTTCTAGTGTATATATATTAGAGATGGTCACTGACCCCCGTGTTTTGGTTTTGGATTCGGTTTTGGATCTGGATTACCGTCGTGTTTTGGTTTTGGTTTTGGTTTTGCAAAACCGCCATTGCGTGTTTTGGTTTTGGTTTTGGTTTTGTTTGGTTTTGTTTTGCTATTTTTTGGGAAAATCCATGTTTTTGGGCCTAAATTAACCCAATTTAGTGCTCCAACTGTTTTAGAGACAAGTAATCTAATTGTTGAGGTAATAAATCATCCAAAAAAACAGTTTAATTCTTCGTTGGTAGGCCTATTCTACACACAAAACAGATTGTCTTCCTCTCCATCTATGCATATTGGCAATGCAGCCATCGTCTTTGAATGTATATTACACCCTACACTTATAGTTAAATATGTAAAGAAATGGAAAAAGCCAGTTTGGTTTCTGTCTCTCAAGGCCCCCCTCCACTTGTATAAAATAGCAAAAAATTCAGCCATTATAGACTGTACAATATTAATTGACATGGAGAAAGCCAGTTTGGTTTCTGTCTCTCTAGGCCCCCCTCCACTTGTATAAAATACTAAAAAATTCAGCCATTATAGACTGTACAATATTAATTGACATGGAGAAAGACAGTTTGGGGTCACTCTGTCTCTCTAGGCCCCCCTCCACTTGTATAAAATACCAAAAAATTCAGCCATTATAGACTGTACAATATTAATTGACATGGAGAAAGCCAGTTTGGTTTCTGTCTCTCTAGGCCCCCCTCCACTTGTATAAAATACTAAAAAATTCAGCCATTATAGACTGTACAATATTAATTGACATGGAAAAAGACAGTTTGGGGTCACTCTGTCTCTCTAGGCCCCCCTCCACTTGTATAAAATACCAAAAAATTCAGCCATTATAGACTGTACAATATTAATTGACATGGAGAAAGCCAGTTTGGTTTCTGTCTCTCTAGGCCCCCCTCCACTTGTATAAAATACTAAAAAATTCAGCCATTATAGACTGTACAATATTAATTGACATGGAGAAAGACAGTTTGGGGTCACTCTGTCTCTCTAGGCCCCCCTCCACTTGTATAAAATACCAAAAAATTCAGCCATTATAGACTGTACAATATTAATTGACATGGAGAAAGCCAGTTTGGTTTCTGTCTCTCTAGGCCCCCCTCCACTTGTATAAAATACTAAAAAATTCAGCCATTATAGACTGTACAATATTAATTGACATGGAGAAAGACAGTTTGGGGTCACTCTGTCTCTCTAGGCCCCCCTCCACTTGTATAAAATACCAAAAAATTCAGCCATTATAGACTGTACAATATTAATTGACATGGAGAAAGCCAGTTTGGTTTCTGTCTCTCTAGGCCCCCCCTCCACTTGTATAAAATACTAAAAAATTCAGCCATTATAGACTGTACAATATTATGAAAAATGGACAAAGCCAGTTTAGGGTCACTCTGTCTATGACACCCTACCCTTAAGGATAAATTGCCCTAACAGCAGCCTTTCAAGATGGTATGTGATATGGAAATGCCACAAGTCCCTTTCCTCTTTGGGGGTAGATTGCACCCTACACTTACATAGAAAGTTTTAAAAAGATGTTATCGGCATCATCTTCAGCTTCATCCTCACCCTCATCAGTGTGTACGTCATCATCACAGACTATCAATTCATCGCCGCTTGAATCCGCCATTAGAGAACAGTCAGTGCTTGGATGTCTTGGATGGTGAAGGCCTTCCTCGTGGAAGATGTAGTTCATTTTTATAAACATCATTTTCTCCACATTTTTGGGAAGTAACCTTCTACGGCGATCACTGACTAAGTTCCCTGCTGTGCTGAACACTCGTTCAGAGTACACACTGGAGGGTGGGCAGCTTAGGTATTGCAAAGCAAGTTTGTACATGGGTTTCCAAATGGCCTGCTTTTCTTCCCAGTAAGGAAAGGGACTGTCTGACATTTCCATATCAACTACCTCTTGAAAGTAATCCTCCACCATCCTTTGCATGTTTATACTCATATTGGATGGACTTATGGGCAAAGTGACACTTTTTTTTGAAAAATCCTTCAAACCAGCCCAGATGTTAAATTGTTCTCGTCTGCCCCCTGTGTCTTCCCTGCTTCTTTTTTGGAAATTTAATTTTTTACGAGCAACAGCTTGAGAAAGTGAAGGAGGACACGTCGTCAAGCCGAGGCCCAGTTCAGCGGCCAACTTGCTGAGCAATAGCTCCTTGCAAAAGTTCACATCTCGCTCATTTACAAGTAAAGACTCAATGTAGGTTTTAAACCTTGGATCAAGCACAGTGGCCAAAACGTACTGATCCGAGTTCAAGATCTTAATAACTCGAGGATCATTGTGAAGCGAATTAAGTACTTGATCGACAAGGCCAACATACTTTGCTGAATTGCTTGCTTTCAGCTCCTCCTTCATTTTCTCAAGCTGCTTTTCCAATAGTCTAATTAAAGGAATGACTTGGCTCAAACTAGCAGAGTCTGCACTGACCTCACATGTCACAACTTCAAATGGTTTCAGCACCTTGCACAGCACTGAAAGGATTCCCCACTGTGCAAGAGTGAAATACATCCCCCCTCCTTTCCCAATGTCATGACTTGTGCAATATGCTTGGATGGCTTTGCGCTGTTCCTCCATCCTCTGAAGCATGTACAGGGTGGAATTCCACCGAGTTACCACCTCTTGCTTAAGTTGGTGGCAGGGCAAGTTAAACTGCTCTTGGAGCTGCTGTAATCTCCTACATGCTGTGGCTGAATGCCTGAAATGGCCTGAAATTTTACGGGCCACCGAAAGCATCTCCTGCACCTCACGGTTATTTCGTAGGAAGCTCTGCACCACCAAGTTGATGGTGTGAGCAAAACAGGGAATATGTTGGAAATCACCCAGCTGTAATGCTCGCACTATATTGTTGGCGTTATCTGAAATGACATACCCTGGGGAGAGTCCGAGTGGTATAAGCCATGCATCAATCACATCTCTCAGTTTGCGTAACAAATTGTCAGCCGTATGCCTGTTAGTGAAGCCGGTGATACAAAGAGTGGCCTGCCTGTGACAAATGTTACGTAGTGGTGTACATGCTGCTGCTGTTCCTGCTGGTGAAGGTGAATGACCAACCCAGTGGGCTGTCACAGTCATATAGTCTTTGGTTTGGCCACTTCCACTTGTCCACATATCTGTGGTTAAGTGAACAGTGGGCAGAATGGCATTTTTCAGCGCAATCTCTACATTTTTACACACTTTTTGGTATAGTTGTGGAATAGCTTTACGGGAGAAATGGAATTCTGTAACGCGGACACAAAACCTCAATTAACTGTGAAAAACCAGCTGCGTTTATTGTGGAGATTGGACGCAGATCTAACACTAACATTGCAGCCATGGCGTCTGTGATTCGCTTGGCGACTGGGTGACTGCTGTCATATTTGCTTCCCCTCGCAAATGATTGTTTCACAGTTAATTGCTGAAATGTAGGACTGCTCATTTTATTCACCTGCCTCTGGGATGACGATTCACCCCCAGCAGCAGCAACAGCAGCAGCAGGACTAACGCTTTCTTCAGAGGAATCAATAATAGTGCCGGAGTCATCCAGCCTTAAGTGGGATGCCGGGCTAACTCCGAGCGCTACTGAGGATATTGATGAGGATGGTGTGGTGGGTGTATTTTGTAGCCGTCGGTATGTCGGTGAGCGGAGGGTCTTAGCTGATGAGGGAGTGCTTGTATTCTTTTGGGAAGAACTTTCAGCTTTTCCCAACACTTTGCCATGAACTCTCGTTAAATGGCGTAACATAGACGAGGTTCCAAGATGGTTAAGGTCCCTCCCTCGACTGACTGTGGCTTCACATACACTACAAATGGCTATACAATTGTTGTCTGGATTTGGGTAGAAATAATTCCACACATAAGAAGTGGATTTTTTTGTTTTATGCCCAGGCATGACAATGGCCTTTTTCTTGTCACGTGCCAGAACTGCTGCCACTGGTGCAGGACTTACACAAACAACCTCATCCTCATCAACATCCTCATTAGCGCCCTCGTCGCCTACACAAATCTCCCCCTCATCCTCTTCTAATTCCAAAGTGGCATCCTCAATTTGGGTATCACCGGCTACACTCGGGCTATTAAGGCACACATCAGCAGAATGCTCACGATTAGACATCCCACTGTTGGATGGACTCTCCACAGGGATTGTTGTCATTTGTGAATCAGAGCAAATATTCTCCTGTAATGCCTCACTGGTATCTTGCAGCTCAGCTTTGACGCGTAACAGTAGTTGTGCACCAATTGTAGCCTGGGTAACTTTTTGGGATCTGCCACTAATAGCCAAAGGTGAAGGCCTCATTCTCTCTTTGCCACTGCGTGTGTAGAATGGCATGCTTGCAATTTTTTTTTTATCGTCACTTAACTTTTGCTCAGTTACACTTCTTTTTCGCTTCAATACAGTAAATTTTTTTTTGGTTTTTGTTTTTTGCACTAATTTGAAAACACTCTGTTGTTTGACATCGCCTTGGCCAGATGACGTACTGGGAACACTAACATCAGGACTGGTGACAGAACCTGGTTGCTCATTTAGATCATATGTGGACTGCTTTGAATCCATTCTGAGCGCAAACCACTGAGGAGTGCTAAAAATTATTGAGTAGATACTGCTGACAGATATGACTTTTGACAGCCAGAAATATTAATGCACAATTAGGGAGGACACCCCAAAAACACTGAGGAGTGCTAAAAATTATTGAGTAGATACTGCTGACAGATATGACTTTTGACAGCCAGAAATATTAATGCACAATTAGGGAGGACACCCCAAAAACACTGAGGAGTGCTAAAAATTATTGAGTAGATACTGCTGACAGATATGACTTTTGACAGCCAGAAATATTAATGCACAATTAGGGAGGACACCCCAAAAACACTGAGGAGTGCTAAAAATTATTGAGTAGATACTGCTGACAGATATGACTTTTGACAGCCAGAAATATTAATGCACAATTAGGGAGGACACCCCAAAAACACTGAGGTGTGCTACAAATTATTTAGTAGATACTGCTGACAGATATGACTTTTGACAGCCAGAAATATTAATGCACAATTATGGGGGACACCCCAAAAGCGCTGGGGAGTGCCAAATATGAAGAAAAAATAATAAACCTCTATCCTCCTCTCTGCACTAGCGATTTTGGTTAGAGCAATTGCAAGAACAATATGGTATTCTCTGTCCCTGCTCTAATTAGCCTATGACTACACCCTGCTCTCTCCCTCTGTCAAATGGCGATGGATTGCTGTGGAGGCGTGTATTTATAAAGTTGAAGTATCGCGAGAACCGAGTCCCGAGATCCGACGACGTCACAATGACGTTCGGCCTCGATTTGGATTCGGAATGGGCGGGAGAGTACCGAGCTGCTCAGCTCGGTACTCGGATACCCAAAGTTCGGGTGGGTTCGGTTCTCGGAGAACCGGACCCGCCCATCTCTAATATATATATACCTTCCCGTCTGGAAACTCATAGCTTTGCAATGTCTACACATGCTTAGATTCCTTGTACATATCCTTGGTAGCCTGATTCTTAATATACAGTTAACTTCTATTTATCTGACTGCCCTGGATCCTGCTAATTGGACTTCACCATGGTCTATTGTTAATTTGATGTTCCTGGTCTATGTCTTCCTTAGACCATCTATCTTGGCCTCTTACCCTGTTTAGTATCGTATGCCCTTTTCCTTCACTCTGTTTCCCAGGCCAAGACTATTGGTTATTATGGCAATCTGCAATCCTTGTGCTTGCCGATATTAGTTCAATGCTCTGTGTTAAGCTTATTCATTTTTCCTACTTGTATTCATTCACTGTTTTGTTCGGTGTCACACTTATTAAATATCTCTATATTTCATGCACATTGGTGCCTGTGTGACACTAGTCTGTATGCTCAAACTTAGGATTCCACCATCCCAGGTGATCTCTCCTGTAGAGATTGTGACAAGAATTCGTCATTGAAATGTTCAAAGCATTGTTTTTTGCAATGACAGTAAGAAATATATATTATTATTCCATATTTCTTTACAGCTTTATTTTCAGATATTACCAGTTATAGAGAAAGAATCATGTAATCCAAAATAAACATTTCACTCAGTCTTAGTTTCTATAGCAACATTGCCATCTGTAGTATTTATCCTTAGTACAAATATATATATAAATATTCATGAGGCAATTTTAAAAAAAGCATCCGTAGCCTATAACCTTTGCTTGGAACTCCTTTTAATCTCTTATTTTATGGAATGTTTGATCTTTATAATATTCTTGTTATGTGTGAAGCTAAAGTATACAACACATATAGAGTTGGTGGGTGAGTGTGAAAATTCCAAATGTAATGGGGCTAATTTGCAACTTGTTCTCACCCCTTAGATCATATGGTGCAAGAGAGTAGTTTAGTGGAGTTCTGTATATAAAGGGATTAGAAGACTTAGAGGGGCCAAGCTGCAGAGTAGGATAGGCAGTCTGATCCCAGTCTGAAAAAACAATGCATGATGGATGTGGAACAGGCTGAGGAAAAATCTTAGTAGCATTAGGAAGCTATTTCACTTTTCACCAATATCTCACTGACTACAGAACATTTTTAGATTTGAGGCTTAATTATACCAAAGATTTAATTTATTAAAGATTACTCACAACACAAAAACTTTCAAGTAAACACACATGCTTCCTTACACAAAATGTTATTTAACAGTCGGTGTCAGTGAAAGAATGTATTGATATATATGTATTGATATATATTAGCATGCACTAACCTCAGCATAGCAACCAATATATATCTCTCAGGACTGCTCTTTCTATAGTACTGAAAATAATCACAAATGATGGATGCGTCAAAAGTATAGCAAACTGGATTTATGGTCAATCTGGCATTTGAAGTCAGTACTGTGTGTACTGTGAGTACGGGTTATTAAGTCCTCAAAGTGACCTGTTGACCACTTTCTAAGGTGGTCAACAAGTCACTTTGAGGACTTAAGTGAACTTCCAGTGGACTTTAAGGACTTCCAGTGAACACAGCACATAACAATGCATTACAAATGTGAGTATATGCCAAGACAAAAAAAAAAAAAAACAGTTTCTACTGAAAGGTTTGTGCAATACCCATGTTCAGTGTTGGCAGGCTCACCTTATTTGCATTGGCATGTACAGTATGTGGTTGTGCATTGCAGCCCATTGAGATGTCATAAGGAATTCTGATTAGTACAGTGAAAGGAAGACTGCATACAGAACTTGAATGACATTTTTGATACATATGAGCCTGTTAAATGAAACTATAAACGTTAAGATGTAAAACTAAAGCATGATTAAGCGAGCTTGGATGTCCATTTAAATGTGCGAATAGAATTAATGATAGCAACAAGGAATAAATGTTCAGTATGCAGTCAGATTTCCTAGGAACGTTATAATCATATGTACAAATGAATTTATCTATATCTGACTTAAGGAACCACAATATTTGTATATAACATTGTTGTTAGTGGCACAAAATTTATGTCAGTTGTAGAGCTCATATAATGGAGTATAAAACACTCTTCAATAAACGTAAGTCTATATATTCAAGTCAGGTCACTGAAATCACAGGTGCCTGCATAAAAATTAGTGTAAGCGGCAAGAAGAAATAAGCAAGGAGCTGGAGTACAATCAGATCTCACTGAAGTGCTATTATTACACATATTAGTGTGGTAAACTACATTTGATTTAAGGAATAACAAAATGTATGCATGAATTTGATGTCAGCGATATGGTACCAGTTCGGTGTATTTCTCTAATATAAGCTGTCAGGATAAAGCATAAATCTGATATGCTGAAATAGAATATTGGATGTCAGGACCCAAATAAATGTTTGCATGAATACCTAAATTCACCTGATGTTCAATTCAGATAAAGGTGTGACTAAATGAGCCCAGGAACAGGTAATTGAGTTAGGTAAACCCTTTGTGCAGAGACCAGCTTTAGATATGCAGATCAGACATCCATTGTATTTGATCATGTATTTCCCTAGCTAATTTACTTCCCTTCAATAGGTAGTATAAACACAAACTAACCCCTAGGTGTAAATTAGAGAGCTTGCAGTTATTTACAAGGGATAATTCATAACTGCAGGGTAAATAGGTTGTATCAAATGAATCCATTGATAAGCTAGTGTAACAGTAAAAGACGCAGAGTCTGATGTAATGGTGTTTGGAGGTTTTTACATCCCAGTGTGAGGAGATAAGCCTGCCACTTTTAGCTGCTTCCAGGACATAGCACTGTTGGCTTGTGACACTTGAATAGACTTGTAGGTACCGCTCAGCATGTAGCCTGGCTCAATGAGGCCAGGGGATAACATAGCCTATATGTAATACTGTATAGACAGAAAGAATTCAGTTTTAAAATATGCCACTTAAAATCAATAAAAGCAGAGATCAACCACCTATTCCTCAATAGCATGAGGAAGGGCAGCTCATATGGTAAATTAAGAATTCTGACCCACAGAGAAATGGAGAAAAGGAGTGGAAGCTCTGCGAATGCCCTGTACTTAGGCATGTTTGATATGACAAGATGAACCAAGTCATAAGGGATTTGTTAATGATAAGATTGGATCGATGTAACGCTGTCCAGGACAAATATATCACATTGTAGAATTGGTTAATAAATCAGGCAACAGGTAAATTTGGTTTGAAAAGGTGTCCCAGGACACAACCCCGATTAGCATTAACCCTGCCCCTGTGAATGCCGCACCCATTTGAGGTTGCTTAAAAATCTGTGTTCTGAGGGAACAAATTGTCAGACTTTTGGGGATCAATCTAATTGAAGGACTGTCCCTTATTTCTGCCTGCCCCAGGCATACAGATTATTATATGTAAGTAATGCTCTGTAGGTTCTCTCTTTTATTTTAAACTGTTTTGCTTGTTATGTCAAATTTATTATTTGTTTATTCCTTATTTTTCTTTATATCTGAATGCCCTGTACCTTTTGTATATTAAATCTAAAATTTAATAAGTTGCGTCCTTGATACTCTAAATAATCCATAGCCTTTGTAGAGGAGATTGCTCGTCCAGGTAAACCCTTGGAATGCCAGTGTGTGATTTGTTGATACATTTGATTAACAAGCTGTGTGTGCTTGTATGTACATTTGTGTAACAGTCTGGAGGTGTGAAGAGTTAACCCTGTGTGTGCTGGTGGGAGTCTTGCTAGTTTGTGGAACTAGAAGCCTGTGTGCCAGTAGGGGATAGTATATTGGGGTCCTATTGCCCGTACCCAATAGGTGGTGGCTGTACCTGAAGTGTCTGGGGGTGTGAGAGCGCTGTGTTTGGGGGCGATTCCGTAGGTCTAAGAACCTGTGTGATAGGTGAGAGAGACTGCGGGCTGAAATCGTGTGTGACCTCATACAGCAAACACCCCAAAGTCACGGCAGCTGGGAGCGCGTTCGTGACAAATTGGTGGCATAGCGGTGGGATGATTTAATTTCTTAGAGTATTAAGTGCATGGTTTAAGCAATTAACCCTTGCACTTATAAACTGATTGTAACCTTGCGAGGAATACAATAGTTTTACAAGGACGAAACTCAGGGCTATAATTTTTGAAGACATACGTGCAAAGCAGTTCCCTTCCCTTCTCTCTTGTTTTTCTTTTCTATCTTTTATTTTGCAAAGTGACTGCAAGGATGGCAGCTGCTTACAAGAAAAAAGCCAAAGAAGTTTTAATTGCCCTGTGTGAGCAGCGAGGTCTCGACTGGACAGATAAAACTAAAAAGGAGCTGGTTCACGCATTATTGGAGGATGATGCAAAGAAGCAATGTGATATGGAACCTGAGCTGGGGAGCAAGACAGACCCAGAGGATCAAGGTGTGGATAATGTCACTGAACCAGAGGATCCAAGTAGGTACATTTTCATAAATCCAAAGAATCCACTTGTCATGATGAGTATGGCAGAGCTAATTGAAGAAGCTCAGCTGCGAGGTTTCTCCTGCCACAACAAGACACGCAGGGAGATCATCAAACACCTCGACTGGGAAGAGGAAAGCCCGATACATCCTTTCAGCGAGTATCGCATGATGGTCCTTATTCCGGGCTACACGATGAGTCTTATGGAACGGCTGGACTACCTGGAGGAGAGTTTTGAATACGCTCAGGAAGAGGTATCTTTCAGGGGTGGACTTCATACCCCATTCTGGCTAGATCAGTGTCGCCGGGTGGCTGACGAAAGGCAGCACCTGCAGCAGCTTCTTTCACAAGCTGGATCAGTAATCGCCCAGCCTATAGGGGTGGCCCACGAGGAAAAGGTACCCCTGCCAGCTACAGATAACATGGAATATGCTACCGAGATTTTGCATCCAGAGGCCCCTTTTAATCTGCTGGGGGAAGCTGATGATGCTAGCAGCATACTACCAGATGCTGCACAGAATTTGCTATTGGAGGAGGCTGATTTTAAAGAGGACATAATTGTTGAGAAGACTATTTCTGGGGGAAAAATGGAAGTGCCTGAAGATATTCCCACAAATGTTTTAGTAGTTACTGATCTTGGATGGTTAAATTCTCAGTATGTTCCCGCAAATGTTGTTCCTACTATCTCTAATTCTGTTACACCATGTGACTCAGCCCAGGTAGTATGGGATAATGCTGAACCTGCCAATGATGTGACTTTGTGTAAAGAACCTGAACTGTTCTGTAATCATCTTGCATCTGGTGCTGTGCGAGTGAAATGTGATGATGAGAAGCTGATACGTGCCAGTGTTAACTCTGGCAATTATGATGATTTACGGGAAGAACCCGAGGTGCCAGGATGTGATAAGGAAAGAGAATGTCTTATTGGACCTACTGCCTATAATGAGGATAATGTCAATAACAGTATTGTGTTAGAATCCAAACCTGTTTTTACACTGACATCTTGTCATGGGATAGGGACAGCGGACATTGTTATTGCAGATGTTGGCATTAATACTGGTGTAGATAATATGCTTACTAGAAATGGGACAGATGACAATGTGATTAATTCTGTTGTGCTAGAGAAAGACAATGTTTCTACCCAGGTAATGTGCTCGGAAGATGCTGTACCAGGTAACTGGGAGGGAGGGCAGAGTGAAGATGTATATTCTGTGCCTGAACCAGCTGCATACAGAGCGATTGAGCATGTGGGGGAGACACATAGTCCTGACCAACGGGAAGTAGCGAGTGACAGCAATTCTTACTTTGTTGCTGGGACCTGTAGTTCGAATGTTCACCACTCAGATCTACATCTGAGTTCTGACCATTCGTCTGAGTTTTCCATAGAGACAGGGGGGTCAGTTGCTAGCCCACACTCACTTAGCCAGCCGTCTAACGGCTTAGAGGAGATAGATGAGGGGCCCATACTCCCGGCTACTCTACATCCCCAGATAGATGAGTCCAAGGGGGAGGGGAGTGTCCTGTTATGTAGGCCCCAAGATAAGAAGTGCATAGGGTGTCCCACTGACAGGGAAGGTTGTAACTGGGGAGTAGGGCAGAGTAGAAGTAGGTATTCTGCTGTGCCAGCCTTAAGGGGTTCCCACTTAGAAGTACAGTATCAGGAATTCCTGGCCATTTTTCCCTCAGGCTTTCACTTAGAAGACATGAGGATTAGAGACAAAGTGCACACTCTAACAGGGTTGGTACATGAGAACGTGATGCAGGCCCAGACCAGCCAGAAGCAGTGGTATGATTCCCCTGCCAGGATGATAGAGAGAAATTTTCATAATAATCGGTTGAAGGCTCATAATGACAGTGAGAGCCAGCTAGCAGCTATTACAGTGGACCCAGGGGGAAATTAGATGAGATGATCTTGGGCATTGACCTGTCAGTCAATGCCCATGCCATCTCTTGAAGGGGGGAGATGTCAGGATAAAGCATAAATCTGATATGCTGAAATAGAATATTGGATGTCAGGACCCAAATAAATGTTTGCATGAATACCTAAATTCACCTGATGTTCAATTCAGATAAAGGTGTGACTAAATGAGCCCAGGAACAGGTAATTGAGTTAGGTAAACCCTTTGTGCAGAGACCAGCTTTAGATATGCAGATCAGACATCCATTGTATTTGATCATGTATTTCCCTAGCTAATTTACTTCCCTTCAATAGGTAGTATAAACACAAACTAACCCCTAGGTGTAAATTAGAGAGCTTGCAGTTATTTACAAGGGATAATTCATAACTGCAGGGTAAATAGGTTGTATCAAATGAATCCATTGATAAGCTAGTGTAACAGTAAAAGACGCAGAGTCTGATGTAATGGTGTTTGGAGGTTTTTACATCCCAGTGTGAGGAGATAAGCCTGCCACTTTTAGCAGCTTCCAGGACATAGCACTGTTGGCTTGTGACACTTGAATAGACTTGTAGGTACCGCTCAGCATGTAGCCTGGCTCAATGAGGCCAGGGGATAACATAGCCTATATGTAATACTGTATAGACAGAAAGAATTCAGTTTTAAAATATGCCACTTAAAATCAATAAAAGCAGAGATCAACCACCTATTCCTCAATAGCATGAGGAAGGGCAGCTCATATGGTAAATTAAGAATTCTGACCCACAGAGAAATGGAGAAAAGGAGTGGAAGCTCTGCGAATGCCCTGTACTTAGGCATGTTTGATATGACAAGATGAACCAAGTCATAAGGGATTTGTTAATGATAAGATTGGATCGATGTAACGCTGTCCAGGACAAATATATCACATTGTAGAATTGGTTAATAAATCAGGCAACAGGTAAATTTGGTTTGAAAAGGTGTCCCAGGACACAACCCCGATTAGCATTAACCCTGCCCCTGTGAATGCCGCACCCATTTGAGGTTGCTTAAAAATCTGTGTTCTGAGGGAACAAATTGTCAGACTTTTGGGGATCAATCTAATTGAAGGACTGTCCCTTATTTCTGCCTGCCCCAGGCATACAGATTATTATATGTAAGTAATGCTCTGTAGGTTCTCTCTTTTATTTTAAACTGTTTTGCTTGTTATGTCAAATTTATTATTTGTTTATTCCTTATTTTTCTTTATATCTGAATGCCCTGTACCTTTTGTATATTAAATCTAAAATTTAATAAGTTGCGTCCTTGATACTCTAAATAATCCATAGCCTTTGTAGAGGAGATTGCTCGTCCAGGTAAACCCTTGGAATGCCAGTGTGTGATTTGTTGATACATTTGATTAACAAGCTGTGTGTGCTTGTATGTACATTTGTGTAACAGTCTGGAGGTGTGAAGAGTTAACCCTGTGTGTGCTGGTGGGAGTCTTGCTAGTTTGTGGAACTAGAAGCCTGTGTGCCAGTAGGGGATAGTATATTGGGGTCCTATTGCCCGTACCCAATAGGTGGTGGCTGTACCTGAAGTGTCTGGGGGTGTGAGAGCGCTGTGTTTGGGGGCGATTCCGTAGGTCTAAGAACCTGTGTGATAGGTGAGAGAGACTGCGGGCTGAAATCGTGTGTGACCTCATACAGCAAACACCCCAAAGTCACGGCAGCTGGGAGCGCGTTCGTGACATAAGCGCATAGTATATTCTTTTAAACATGCAATCTTATATATTTTAGTTTGACTGGTGTAGTCACAGGCAGGGCCGTAACTAGGGCTGTGCGACAGGGGCGACCGCCCAGGGCACAATGCTGAAGGGGGTGCAATTTAGGAATATTTTAGGTACATTTGGTTAAAATTGAGGGCTAGGGGGGGCGGCATATGTCTTTCTCGCCCCAGGCGCTAGAATGCTAAGTTACAGCTCTGGTCACAGGTGTCTGTAACATTGTCAGTGTTAAGGAATGAATGAATGGATGCGCATAGTAATAATGGAGAATAGCGCATAAACTTACTCCATTGAAGACATGTAATATTATACATATTTAAACCTGATTAATAATTCATTGTGCCAGAGAAATAATAAACTAAGGAATTATTTATTGAATATGACAACGCACTGCTTAAATATCCAGCAGTACACAGATTACATTTGGGCATATGTGATCTTGTTCATTTAATGCCATTAATGAAGACAAAATGCTTGGTCAACACATCAATGTCAATGGCATGCAATGAATAAAGAACCTCATTCAGTGGCTTGGGACACGAGGTTCAGTCTAAGGTTTGGGTTTATTCAAATCCCAGACATATAGTCTCAGCCTTGGTCACTTCCACACACACATATCACAAAAGGTCCTTTCACACACTCTTAGACAACTAAATATAGTAAACCAACCTGTTAACAGGAATAGTATAATAACAACAGCAAAAACAACATAAAAAGTACAACAGTTACACAATTATCTAATAACCAGGTTATAAGCAATATTTACTTCAGGCTCAAGATTTCGTCACTACAATCATCTGATTTTTATTTCCTCTGGGTCCGTTAAAGAAAATAGGTAAAAATGCTTACCTTCTGGCCAGTGGATTTTTCTCCAATGGGCACCAGAGGGAAAGAGGTTCAGGTGAAATGTAGATATTGAAATCCCAGACGAATAATAAAGCAAAATGTATATTCAAAGTCTTCTGAAGTAAGTATGAAGTCTTTATTACATTCACATCAGATGTGGACGCCTCTAAAGCAGAGAGAAGTGTGTCTTACACAGATAAGTACAAGCTTTTATACCTTTTCACAACATCTGTTATACTGTTAATTGTCTTTACTCTTATTTACAGTTTCCTAATATGATAAAAGAAATAGTTTTTAATTAACATGGCTACCTTGAGATAACAGCTTCACCTTATTTAGCTTGACCTGTTCTCATGACCATTCTTAAGCATAAACAAAAATAAGATTATCCTTCTGTCACTATGAATACATCTGTTTAGACCATGTAAACTTTTGACCCCTTCCTGCTCACCAGAATAGAATTGGACACACTTATTTAGCTTACTAAAATATAAGTATACTGTATTGCTTAACTGATACAATATTAATCATAAATAGTTAGTATTGTGTCAATCAGGTTGGCTTCCACAACAATATTCTCAGATTTTTTTTGAGGTCCTAGTTCACTCTGGTTCTGGTCTTCTGTCCATTAGACATAGGATGGTATGCGGTAGAAAAATACATTTATTACACTGATGCTCTAACACAGTGCTTCCCAAAATTTGGAAGTGAATTGAGTTCAGTCATCAGAAACAATTTTTAATGGTCAACTATGGAAACAGAAAATATTACGGATAGAGATAGAGGCCGAGTTAGGTGTTGATGAAAGACCCTTGAGAGGGGTAAAGTGAGCCATCTTGAAAACTCAGTACATCACAACCCATATGGTATTATGGCCCTTTCATGAGGTCTATAGATAAATGAATCCACGATTTATATGGAATGTGTAAAGGTAACAAAGGATCAGCAGAACTCTGACGAGGCTCTTTATGCTGAGCACACACATTATAAACAGATATGTAATCTTTAATATCCTGTTGAAATGTAGGCCACTGTCTTGAACATAGAGAACTTACAGTTATTTATAAGGGATAAATCATAACTGCAGTGTAAATATGTTATATCAAATTAATCCATTGATAAATTCAGCTACTAAAGTGTAAAATGTGAGGACAGAAAGTGTGATGTAAATGTATTGGAGGGATTTGCACATTCCAGTGTGAGAAAATAGGAGTGTCACCTATGGCAGCTTCAAAGGGCTGTTGCTGTGAGATATATCCTGTTTTTGGACTATACAGTTAGTTTTTGGACTACTTAATAGATTTTCTGGGGCCGGTCACAGCTGGACATCTTTGAGGCCCAAGGCAGTATTTTGCAGGCCTATACAGGAATATAGAAGTATTAACTTTAAAGGAAAATGTCTTCATAGTTCATATTTTGGGGGATCCGGATGCCACGCCATACTGAGGAGCAGAAATCACACCAGGGTTGTGAATGACCGGTACAGGGGGTATCCGGGAACAGCCAAAATCAAATATCTTTGGAAAAGGTATGTCACATTGTCAAAATGTCATCATGCTTGGTATCAAAAGATGGACAGAGTCATAGGGGATTTATTAATGATAAAATTGGATCTATGTGACGCTCCACAGAAAAGTTAGGTCACATAGTAGAATTGGTTAGTAAATCAGGCAACATGCAAATGGTGACTGAAAAAAGTGTCACGGGCCACAACCCACTGGGGGTAGAAAGAGGTGTGGAAGTGTCTTTAAAAGACTGAGACCAGGTATATCAGATTGTCAGACTTTTTTGGGAAATCGATTCACATTGATAAGCTGTCCATCTTCCTAGCCAATTTCCCATGGCACAGATTATGCAACGCAAGTAAGTGCTATTCTGAAAGTAACCACTTTTATTTTAAATGGCTTTGCTTGTGTATGTTATCTCAATCTATTAATTGTTTATTAATTATATTTTATATCTGTATGCCCTGTACTTGTATATTAAATCTATAATTTAATATGTTGCGTCCTTGATACTCTAACGAATCTATTAGCCTGTTAAGAAGAAATAACTCGACCAAGTTAACCCTTTAAATGCCAGTGTGTGATTTGTTGGTGCCTCAATCACTTCTTCATCAGGCCAGTGCTTCCGGGTATCGGCAGGTCACATGATCGCTTGTCGGGCAGGGATTTTGAACTGGTGGTGTACTTAAATCTCGCTCTGACGCCTGTCTAGCATCAGAGAAACTTGTGTGTATACGGACTCCTTGCTAGTACTGCGCCTTAGTACTGTTCGTATCTCCTCTGATTCTCCGTGTTCCGTTTCCTGCTCGTCTGATGCTCCTGGCTCTCCTGCTGCTGTGTACCATATCTGGCGTTCTCGACTACTCTAGTGTTTCTTGGTCCCTTCTACCTGTTCATACTGTGTAGCAGACGCCGCCTAACCTGACTACGTTGCTGCCTGCTGATTCTGCTCCTCTATCAGATTGTGTACCAGACTCGGCTATCCTGACTACATTTTCACCTATGCTCCCCAGAAGTCACTTTTCTGGCTGTACCGCAGTGTTACCTCTAGAGGCAGATCAGTGGACCGCGACCTGCGAGCCCTCAGCAGCTAAGTCCATCCCAACTTGTGGTTGTGGTTCTTGGTGAATACCAGGGGGTTTGTTAGATTCCGCACCACGGGCCTGCCAGCGCAAATCTAGTTTAGCACAAGTATCCCATCAGTCTGTTACATTTACCATCTCTGGCAAATAAGGAGATAGCACATGATAAACTGTGAGTGGGTATCCCATATTTAGTGGAGATAAGATTCACTGCTGCCGCAGAATCAATTGAGTTTAACACTTGAACCTCCTCCTGAGAGGTGAAGAGAGAGACACAGGAATAGAAAATCTTTGAGAAATACCTAGTGAAGGAGATTGCAAAATATATTCTTGAATAGCATGTCTTGTACTACCTAGGTTCTTCCTCTGGGGTTAATTTGCACCAATCCAATTGCGTGGGCTCTTTAATGGACAACTCCAGTAACTGGAAACAGAGAGTCGGTCTAACACTATAGCAATGTGATTGGTTCCTCTCTTAGAACCATCCTCTCAGATGAAAATACACTTTGAAACACGAAGAAAAAGGTCACCGCAGGAGGAGGGCAGTTCTCTGGATGCTAATTCGTCCTTGATCTGGTCAGACCTTGTTCCAATTCAATTCCAATGCCTGTGTCTGCAATTGGATAGTATACTTAACAAAGGTTTGTGAACCTTGATGGAGACGCAGGAGGTTGACTGGTGCACAAGAGACTTAACCAGGTTCATTGAAAATGTTACAAAAGGCTTTCAGAAAGACCATAGAATAAAGAGGGGAGGATCATCTCGCTCCCAGAGAGGCAAAGCCCAAACTAAAGCCTGACCCATAAGGTCGGAAATAATAAAGGCTACTTTAGCTTTTTCAGACACAAAATTCCCAGGATGGAGCTTAAAATGGATGGTGCATTGGTTGAGGTATTCCCTGCAATTCTCGGGGTTTGCATCATATTTTGCTGCTGCCCTATCCTGTGGTTCTTCAGGGGTTGAAGAACAATCACCAACACTTGATACTAGCTGCACAGCATAGAGTTACTGAGACCTTGGAGGCACTTCATAAGTTGATTTTGACTATTTTCCTGTCAATACGTCCAATCAACTGTTGTAAAAGGTTACAGGGAGACAGGTTGCCGGCAGAATCCATTGGTCAGAGTGTACTGTCCTAATTCGAACTGAGGAAAAAGTATCTTGTTTGTCAGACAGGCACCGAGTCTAACGGACCTCCTGGTCTTCACCAGGAACAACTGCAATGTGGTATGGAAGACCAGAAGTTACAGCACTCTAACTGTCAACTGACGTGACTAGCTGAAAAATGATGTGAGGACGGAGGCACAAATTTGGTTGTAAACAAGCTGAATGTTGAGGTCATGAGCAGAGGATCCAAGCAAAAGACAAGCCAGAGTTGGGGTCACAGCACAGGTTCCAAATGAGACATAAGCCAGATTCGGGAGTCAAATCCAAAGGTTTAGATCGAGCGGCAAAACAAAGTCAATTAAATTAGAAATGGACGGGCTCGGTTCCCTGAGAACCGAACCCACCCGAACTTCGCCTAGCCAAGTACCGAGCCGAGCAGGCTCAGTACTCTCCTAACCATTCAGATTCTAAATCGAGGCAAAACGTTATTGTGACGTAGTCGGATCTCAGAGCTCGGTTTTTGCGATATTTGAAATGCATAAATACCAGCCTCCATAGCAATGCATCGCCATTTGACAGAGGGAGAGAGAAGGGTTAGGTCACAGGCTGTATTAGAGCAGGGACAGAACAATAATTGTATACCTTATTCTTTCTATTATTATTTCAATTTTGATACCAATTATATTACCAATTGTTAGAGCAGGAAGAAAGGAGGGTAGAGGAGGCATTTTTTTTCAATATTTTGCACTACAAGTGCTTTGGGTGTCCCATATTTCCCAGTGTGAAACAATAATTTTTCTGGCTGCCAAAGTCATATTTAGCAGCAGTATCTATACAATATTTTGCACTACAAGTGGTTTGGGCTCATTATATGAGCAGAATCAGCAAGCAGGTGCTGGCACCAGTCCTGATGGTAGTGTTCACAGTACGTCATCTGGTAAAGCCTATGTAAAAGTACATAGTCTTTTTAAATCAGGGAAAAAAACACACACCAAAAAATTTTTACCGTGTTGAAGCGAAAAATAAGTGTAACTGAGGAAAAGTTAACTGCCCATAATAAAAAATTGCCAACATGCCATTCTACACACGCAGTGGCAAAGAAAGAATGAGGCCTTCGCCTTTCTCTATTAGTGGCAGATCAAAAAATGTTACTGAGCCTTCTTCTTGTACAGTCACTCGTGACCAAGCAAGAGCAAGTAATTTGGAGTCTAAAAGTGGTGCACAACTACTGTTTCGCGTGAAAGCTGAGCTGCAAGAAAACAGTAAGGCATGAGAGGATAATGTATGCTCAGAATCAGAAATGACACCAATCCCTGAGGAGAGTCTATCCACGAGTAGTATGTCTAATCGTGACCATTCTGATAGTGTACCAATAAAGAAGGGCCCTTTCAGCATTTCTGCTGATGTGTGCCTGAACAGCCCGAGTGTAGCCGGTGATACACCAAGTGAGGATGACACTGTCAGACGCCGTCCCTGCGCTTCCTCGTTAGGCAGGGATGGACGTCTGTCTCTTCCTGAGTGCCCCGTTGCTAAGCAACGGGGACGCGCTTCTGGATTTCCTGTCGGCGGTCGCCACCACTGAGGATTAACCACTTCCTATTTATACCCTGCTCTGACACCATTAGGGTGCCAGAGCAACTAGTTTATCTAGCCTCCAGCGTTCCTGTTACTCATCCTGTATCCTGCTTGTTTGACTTCTGTTACTGACCCGGCTTCCTGACCTGGCCTTTGGATTCTCCTTTGTCTTGTCCTGCTACTCTGGTTTGACCTCGGCCTGCTGACTATTCTCTGCCTCCTGATTTGGTACCTTCTCTGCCAGTTTGGATTTGACCCTGCCTGTACGACTACGGATTTCCCTGTTACTTCGCAAGTAGCTACCTGGGAGGGCCGCGACCTGCACGCCGCTCGCCGCGAAGTCCAAACTCCCTTGCGGGGGTCCCTGGTGAATACCGGTGGCGTGTTAGACTCCGCGCCTCCTTGTGTAGTAGTGCCAATACTTGCAGGTACTGAAGTCACCACTGTGACAGTTTGCTCTGGCCATGTCAACCGACGCTAATGAACCCTCTGCACGAGACCTTCTACTCCACCTGGCTCATAGAGTTGAAAAACAGGAGGCTGAGCAGGCGCAGTTACTTCATTGCATTCAAGGAGTCGCTGCACGCCTTGAGACCCTCCAGGTCTCTGTGACCTCAGTTCAGAATGTTCCTGTGACTACCTCCGCGGCTGCAGCCACTTCCTCCTCTCCTGCTGTGGCGTCCACTGTGGCTTTGAAACTTTCCCCGCCGGATAAGTTTGATGGAGAGCCCAAGAGATGCAGAGAATTTCTGAATCAGTGCCTTATCCACTTCGAGTGCAACCCTGCATCTTTTCCCTCTGAACGCATCAAGGTGGTATTTATTATTTCCCTATTGTCCGGACAAGCTCTCGCCTGGGCCTCTCCCTTGTGGGAACGAAATGACCCAATGCTTTCCAACGCCTCCACCTTTATTGAGACCTTCAGGAAGGTCTTCGATGAGCCCGGACGCATATCTTCAGCTGCCTCCAGTCTTTTTAACCTCCGCCAAGGATCTCTGACAGTTGGTCAGTATGCAATACAGTTCCGCACCTTGTCCTCTGAGCTCAGTTGGAATAATCAAGCATTGGTGGCAGCATTTTGGCAAGGACTGTCAGACCGGGTTAAGGATGAGTTAACCTCTCGGGAACTGCCTGCTGATCTGGATTTCCTGGTCTCCCTATGCAACCGCATTGATCTACGCTTCCGTGAGCGTACTCAGGAACGTTCCGCTTCCAGACGGACCTCCACTCGCCTTGCTCCCATGTTTCAAAATCCGGTTCATCTAGAAGAACCGATGCAAATCGGCCGATCGCGGCTTTCTGCTGAGGAACGTCAGCGACGCTTCAAACAAAACCTTTGCCTGTATTGCGGGGATCCTGGTCATACCATATCCTCTTGTACCAAGAGACCGGGAAATGCCCCCTCCTAATCGGTGGCAGGGAGGCCGACTTAGGAGTTGGAGTTATTACTCCCTACACTGTTTCTAGCAACGACTGCCTCATGCCTATCTCCTTGGATACATCTGTTGACCCCTTTGAGACCTTAGCCTTTGTGGATTCCGGCTCCGCCGGAAATTTCATCTCTGCCACTCTGGCATCGCAACTCCATTTAGCTACAATAAGATTGCCTCAGCCGTTATTTCTCACCGCGGTGGTGGGAATCGGATCTCCAACGGGTCGGTTTCCCACATCTGCTCTCCTATTCGGCTGACGGTAGGGGTGCTACATTCTGAAGTCATCGAGTTCCTGGTTCTTCCTCGTTCTGTCAACACTGTCATTCTAGGATTACCTTGGCTCAAGCTTCACTCACCCCAATTTGATTGGAATCGTGCGATGGTTACCTCTTGGGGCTCACAATGTTTCAAGTTCTGTCTGTCTGGTCTAAAACCTGGCCAGCCCTCTCTCCCTTGTCACCTGACATCTCCTCACATTGAATTACCATCTTCATATATTACCTACCAAGATGTGTTCTGCAAAGCCGCCGCCGAGATCTTACCTTCTCATCGGCCCTGGGATTGCTCCATTGAATTATTACCTGATAAACCACTCCCTAAAGGCAGAATCTATCCTTTATCTCTTCCCGAGAACACTGCTATGACTGCCTATATATCTGAGAATCTACAGCGTGGATTTATCAGGAAGTCCACCTCTCCCGCAGGAGCGGAATTCTTCTTTGTTAAAAAGAAAGATGGCTCCTTACGGCCTTGTATTGATTACCGGCGATTGAATGCCATTACTGTTAAAAACAGATACCCGTTGCCACTCATCTCTTAGCTGTTCGATAGGATAGCCGGATCCAAGATCTTTACTAAACTAGACCTGCGGGGGCCTATAACCTCATTCGTATATGCTCCGGAGACGAGTGGAAGACTGCATTCTGTACTAAAGAGGGTCATTTCGAATACCTAGTGATGCCCTTCGGACTGTGCAATGCCCCCGCTGTTTTCCAATCATTTATTAATGAGATTTTTCAAGACCTTCTCTACATCTCAGTAGTAGCTTATCTGGACGACATCTTAATCTTTTCTTCAGATTTGGCCAGCCATCGTGGTCATGTAAAAGAGGTCCTGTCCCGTCTACGAGCCAATAAGCTGTACTGTAAGCTTGAGAAATGTGTTTTTGAAATGCCACAGATTCCCTTCTTGGGCTACATCGTGTCGGGAGCCGGTCTGCAGATGGATCCTGTCAAGTTATCTGCAATCCTCAAATGGCCTAGACCTATGGGTCTGAAAGCTACCCAGAGATTTATTGGCTTCGCCAACTATTACCGGCAGTTCATACCGCAATTTTCCTCTATCATCGCACCCATTACCGCTCTGACCAGGAAATCAGCTAATCCTCATGTTTGGTCTCCGGAGGCTGTCTCCACCTTTAAAGTACTCAAGAAAGCCTTCTCGTCTGCCTCTGTGCTTGTTCAACCTGATCAGAACAAACCATTCCTGGTCGAAGTCGATGCTTCTGCAGTAGGTGTCGGGGCAGTCCTTTCACAGGAGTTCATCTCTGGAAAATTACTACCCTGTGGGTTCTTCTCTAGGAATTTGTCACCCTCCGAATCTAACTACAGCATTGGTGATAAAGAGTTACTGGCAGTAAAATCTGTGCTTGAGGAATGGCGTCATCTTCTGGAGGGGGCTCTCCATCCAGTTACTGTCTTTACCGACCACAAAAACCTCATCTACCTTCGGGATGCCCGGTGTCTAAATCCCCGTCAAGCCAGATGGTCCTCATTTTTTGCCCGCTTCAACCTCATACTCACTTATCGTGCTGGTTCTCCAAATTCCAAGGCTGATGCTCTCTCTCATTCCTTTGACATCTCCGACTCTTCATCCACTGCTGTACCTCCACCAGTGTTTGAACCCTCCTGTAATGTGGCCATTACCTGTACTCCCCCTGTGGGTTGTTCCTTTCTAGAGCCTCATCTACACCTAAAGGCGCTACGTTGGGCCCATGCCTCCAAGATTGCTGGTCATGCAGGTACAGAGAAGACCCTCTCGCTGTTATCACAACATTACTGGTGGCCAACTGTCCGTACAGATGTTCGAGAGTTCGTAGCCTCTTACTCTACTTGTGCCCAGAATAAAGTGCCAAGGCAACCCCCTGCAGGCCTGTTACAACCTCTTCCTATTCCTGATCATCCATGGTCCAGCATCTCGATGGATTTCATCACTGATTTGCCTCCCAGTAGTGGCTTCAACACCATTTGGGTCACAGTAGACAGATTTTCCAAGATGGCTCATTTCGTTCCTTTAAAAGGTCTTCCATCTCATCCAAATTAGCACAAGTCTTCATTAAAGAGATCTTTCGTCTCCACGGGTGTCCTCTAGAAATAATCTCTGACCGGGGTGTTCAGTTCATCTCTCGCTTCTGGAGGGCTTTCTGCAAGGATCTAGGTATTGGCCTCAAATTCTCATCTGGGTACCATCCCCAAACTAATAGCCAGACGGAGCGGGTAAATCAAGATCTGGAGTCTTTTCTGCGCTGCTTTTTATCACACAACCAGTCTAATTGAAGTCTTCTGCTTCCTTGGGCCGAATTCACACACAACAATCATATCCATTCTTCTTCTGGATTTTCCCCCTTCTTTACTGTGTATGGGACTCATCCTACTCTTCCCACGTTCTCTTCCCCACCCTCCACGGTCCCTGCCGCCCATGCCATGACTCAAGACATGGCTAAAATATGGGCTTCCACTAAACAGAACCTTCTCCAATCCGGACATCTTTATAAATCTTCCGCTGATCATCATAGAAGAGTTGTGCCGGCTCTCCGCTGCCACCAATGAGGATTAACCACTTCCTATTTATACCCTGCTCTGACACCATTAGGGTGCCAGAGCAACTAGTTTATCTAGCCTCCAGCGTTCCTGTTACTCATCCTGTATCCTGCTTGTTTGACTTCTGTTACTGACCCGGCTTCCTGACCTGGCCTTTGGATTCTCCTTTGTCTTGTCCTGCTACTCTGGTTTGACCTCGGTGGGGTCAAAGTGTGGCTGTCCACCCGGAATCTGAAATTACGGGTTCACTCTATGAAACTGGCACCTTGCTTTATTGGACCTTTCTCAGTGACTCAAGTAATTAATCCAGTTACTGTTAGACTCCAACTCCCTCCTGGGATGAAGATCCATAACACCTTCCATATTTCTCTCCTTAAACCGCTGGTCCTCAACAAATTTGTTCATACCTCTACTGTTCCTCAAGCCATTCCAACTACTATGGGCAATGAATATGAGGTTAGTCAACTCCTTGCTGAACGCAAATTTCGAGGTCGATTACAGTATCTAGTACACTGGAAGGACTTCGGCCTGGAAGAGAGATCTTGGGTCTTTAAAGAAGATTTGCATGCCCCTAGACTATTGGCCGCCTTCCTTAAATGTCGCTCAGTTCCTGGTGTTTTCCCCAATTGTAAGGAGAGGGGTACTGTCAGACGCCAGCCCTGCGCTTCCTCGTTATGCAGGGACGGACGTCTGTCTCTTCCTGAGCGCCCCGTTGCTAAGCAACAGGGACGCGTCTTCCGGCGGCGAGGGTGCACAGGCGCGCCCGTCGCCATAGCAACGGGGCGCGCTTCTGGATTTCCTTTCGGCGGTCAGAGCAGCTGACCGCCGCTCCGCTGCCACCAATGAGGATTAACCACTTCCTATTTAAACCCTGCTCTGACACCATTAGGGTGCCAGAGCAACTAGTTTATCTAGCCTCCAGCGTTCCTGTTACTCATCCTGTATCCTGCTTGTTTGACTTCTGTTACTGACCCGGCTTCCTGACCTGGCCTTTGGATTCTCCTTTGTCTTGTCCTGCTACTCAGGTTTGACCTCGGCCTGCTGACTATTCTCTGCCTCCTGATTTGATACCTTCTCTGCCCGTTTGGATTTGACCCTGCCTGTACGACTACAGATTTCCCTGTTACCTCGCAAGTAGCTACCTGGGAGGGCCGCGACCTGCACATCGCTCGCCGCAAAGTCCAAACTCCCTTGGGTCCCTGGTGAATACCGGCGGCATGTTAGACTCCGCGCCTCCTTGTGTAGTAGTGCCAATACTTGCAGGTACTGAAGTCACCACTGTGACAGACACTTTGGAATTAGAAGAGGATGAGGGGGAGATTTGGGTAGCCGATGAGGGCTGTGATGAGGATGCGGTTGATTGTGTAAGTCCTGCACCAGTGGCAGCAGTTTTGGTACATGAGGTTCTGGCACCAATTTGCACTTTCCAAACACAAACAGGGATGACGCAGGTGGCAGACCACAACAGTTTGACATCTGGGCTGGTTTGAAGGATTTGACAAAAAAATGTGTGACCTTGCCCATAACTCCAACCAATCCTACTATTAACATGCAAAGGATGGTGGAGGGCCTATCAGGGATTAAACTGTATTTTTCCTAATTTTCAGTAATAAGGTATGGGTGTTATATACACCCAAAGACGAGTGCTCAATTGCTAAGAGTCATTGATGAAGAGGAAGACAAGCAGGTTTGTCTGTAGAATTTGCAGGCAAATTCTACCGCGTTATATAGGTAACACCCAAAGAGAAGAGCTCCATTGCTCCATTGCTAATTGTAATTGATGAAATAGAAATAATAGGGCTGACAGTCTTGCTCTAAATCTGCAGTTACATTTTATTGTACCATAGCTCACTCAGAAGCAGGAGAGGTGGCAGGGTTTAGTGCTAATCTTCCTCAAACAATACTAATTCATCCCACCATCATAGAAGTCTGTGAAGAATAATGTAATTGCCGATAATGGCCTTCTTCCAAATGGAATTCGTAGTTCATTTTAGGGCAGAGCTGCCACGATTTTTGGCCAATTCTTTCACAGCAGAGCAAATATCAAAATATTGTGTGAACTCATCTGCATCACCACTGGGTGTCTTGAGTAAGCAATTTTTTTTTACAACAAGCAGTTGCCAGAGAAACTGAAGGAGAAGACGTCCAAACAAGATGCTGATAGCTCTTGGATCCTGGCGAAGCAAATTAAGTATTTAATCTACAATTAAAATATAGTTAGCACATTTACTTTGTTTTATTTCACACGTTAAATTTCTGTAGCTCCTTGTCAAAATGTATTATTAAGGCAATCACTTGACTCAAGCTAACCGTGTCTACACTCTCTTCACAGGTGACTACTTTGCTGGACTAAAGTACATTCCCCTCAAATGCCAGTCTTCTTGCAACTGCTGCATTCTCCTACATGCTGTTGCAGAAATCAGAAATTTACCCTAAATTTTTCTGGACACAACAGCATCTCCTGCATGTCATTTTTTAAAAGTTCTGTAACACCAAGTTGATTGTGTTAGCAAAACAGGAAATGTGATGGAATTTAACCCCGCTGTAATGCTTGAACAATACTGGGGTTGTAATCAGAAATGACAAATTCTCAGGAGAGTCCAAGCAGGATTAGCCATGTTTCAATGGCATCCCTTAGTTTTTGTAACAGATTGTCAACTGTATGCTTCTTAGTGAAGCCGCTGATACACAGAGTAGACTACTTCTGAAAAATGTGACGTACATAGGTACATGCTGCTGCTGTCCCTGCTGGTGAAGGCGAATGACCAACCCAGTGGGCTGTCACAGTCATATAATCTTTAGTTTGCCCAGTTCCGCTTGTCCACATATCTGTGGTTAAGTGTACAGTGGGTAGAATGCCATTTTGTCGCCCAATAATTTAATTTTTAGGAACTTTCTGGTAGAGGAGAGTAATAGCTTTTCTAGTAAAATGGTATAGTGATGACATTTGCTAACAGAGACAGAACACCTCAAATAAATGTCTTAAACCAACTGTATTAATAGTGGACATTGGACGCAGATATAATACTAGCATAGTACCCAGGGCATCTGTGATCCGCTTTGCGACTGGGTGACAGGTTTCATAGTTGCTTCCTCTTGCAAAGGATTGTTTAACTGTAAATTGTTGCTTCTGGGGATATTGATGATGAAGGTTTGGAGGTGTAGATTGCAGGTGCTGGTATGTAGATGAGAGAAAAGAGGTAGATGATGCTGGACTGCTTGTTGTTATTTTTTTTAACCTAAGTTTTCTGATTTTCCCAACAGCTTTCCAAGAACTCGCTGAAAAATGACGCAACATGGATGAGCATCCCAGATGGTTAAGGTCCCTACCTCTACTGAATGTGGCTTTAAAAACGCTACAAATGGTTCGACAACTGTTGTCAGGATGTAAAAATGTGTAAAAATAATTCTACACTTAAGAGGTGGATTTTTGGTCTTATGCCCAGTCATGACAATGGCCTTTTTCTTTTCACTGGCAAGAAATGCAGCAATTTTTATTTTAAAGTGTATGAAAATCATATTGTGACCTAGAAGGTGGTCAAAATTGAATGGAAATGAATGGAAATTAGTGTTAGTGAGGTTAATAATAATGTAGGTACAAAATAATACCTAAATTATGTTATTTTAGCCCAAAAATGTTTTATTTTTTTAACAAATTGCAAAACAAAACCAAACAAAACCAAAACCAAAACCAAAACACGACGGTAATCCAGATCCAAAACCAAAACCAAAACACGGGGGTCAGTGACCATCTCTAATTAAAATAAATGATTAAACTGCAGCAAACAGGGAAAGCTAGATCAGATAAGCCCTGATAGTTTGTCAGTGATACTGCACACAGTGGGGTTTAACTAGCTGAGAGGGTTTGTCGTGTGTCAGGAATCACATGACTGAAACCAGGAAGTGTTTGTCAGAGATCACATGAGTAGACGGTTTAAATGAACCAGGAAGTGAAGGCAATGATCACATGACTGCAAACTCTGAGAAAACACTGAGAAATGAAGAAGTGTTAGCAGCAGAGGATGCAGGCCTGAATGGAAATACAATGCACTGAGACCAGTAAATAAAAAACAAATACTGGGGCTAGCATGTGATATCTATTCATTTGTTATTACATATTACTATGTATTCTCTCGTTTATATATCATTATCCATTACCATTGTTGAGTTCACTTTTATCCCCAACGACATTCTATCATTGTTTTTGTATTTTATATAATCTCATCTTACAGTTCTACGGATTTCTACCCCTGTACCTTATTCAGAGATGAAATTTGTTTTATGTTATCCACTACTAATCATACATATCTTTTTAATAAATGTGTATACACAACTAGGGAATTTTTTTTGTATATAGTAGCACTTATAATAAACATGTGAGTATGAGTGAGTTGTCACAAGTCATTTGTATAGAATGAGGGCTGGGATTTCCCAAGTCAACCCCTGGTGGACCTTGCCAAGACCTATACCCAAACCTTAACTGTAAGCATAGTGGTTATAGTTGGAGCATGATGCCTAAGATATACTAAATTACAATTAAATATGTCTACTGCCATTTCTTCTACTGCCCCTGGAGTTCTCCTCAGTAAATTGGTTAGTGCTCCTTGCAGTGCCTAGTGGAGGAGAGAATCAGAGTTGATCATGTCTGTGTGTATAACGATGAATATACATGAAATTCCATTTTTCTCTTTCTGGTTTTCAGAACTTTCTGGAGATTCGATAGCTATAGATGCAAAATACAACTGTGTGTGTTGCAATTTGGATGAAACAGGGAAAAACAATCTATCACAATGATTGGAATGCTTTGTAAGTGAATACAATTATGGGTAAAAAAAAAGACCGATGTTTACTCCAGAGTTACGTTTTCCATACAAGAGGCCAGATATACCAGGAAGATAATTTATGTCTATGAAATGCTAATGACCATACAACAGATAAGTATATTAACTATTTATGCAGACTTCAATCATTTATTAATGTACAAATTTCTGGGAACTTTTGTACTTTTGTACTGAAACATAGGAAAACAATAAGGGTAATGAGACAGGGATAAGCAATGGATACATAACAGGGTTACAAACAGGGCTATCCACTAATTACTGAACATCTGTGCCCTTTCTTTTCCCTTCAGGATACTTCCTTATGTACTAGTATTAGGGCTTCACTAACAGAGTTTTGAGTACCATTACGTAATACTAACTGTCAGGCAGCACAGAGAAGATGATTGAATTTAGCTAAAGCACCCTTAAAACATGCTGATCTAGTGCTGAGTACATCTATGCAGTAGTGTGGTAGTAGGTGTTAATACTCTTCAAGCTGTGCGTTGCTCTCTTGCAGAAGTAATCCTATTTTACTTTGTGAGGCTTACAGCGGGGACTGCAAATGGTGTGGGTGACTGACAAAGCAAAAATTAGATATAGTTGGTCCAACTCCCAAATTGTCTATTGCATCAGAGGGACCTAATCTACTCACTGTATAGCGCTTGTTATCTGACAAATAAAAACTTTGTCCCCTTTGGCTAGACACAGATGAACTAACCGAATCAGACAGTTTGCATCATATGAATGTTGCTGGTTCATCTAGCTAGTAGAATTTTATGCATGGTATGGTATAAGTGTCTAAAAATATTAACCCAGTTGTGTAAGGTATATGGTCCCTTCCTATAATTTTCACTAGGAAATGATGAGTTAAATCCCAATATGCTGCAGATCTGCTTTTCAGCAGATCAATAAGGTTAATATTTTACAGAATGGGTCTGACAATCACCATCCCACACAATCCATCATTTTGTAACCTAAAATTGTGCCTGCTCATTAAAATTGTTTGGACTCTTTTTTATTTACGCTTGTTGGACTCTACTTATGTAGACACATCCTGAAGGATGGATTTGAATTTGACTATGTGCTTAAGGGAGAATGGGCCTAATGCATTATGGCATGTATCTGCAGATTTTAAATATATTGTACGCAAAATTAGTCTGCGCATGTCCACATCTGGCCCATATGCTGTCTTCATATGCAAAGGACACTTACTACAGCCTACGATTTCGGGGAGGGGAAGGCCCATTTAGTCGCAGTTAATTTAGAGTATGGGCGTGCCAAGCTGGAGCGTATACAGCCACGTCCAAATCAAGCTGTGAACATCTCAAAGTTACTTATTTGTCTGCCATATCTCTTGCACATAGCTGTATGGCTAGTCTAAGTCTTGAGTCCTAGTTATGTCAGTATCATATGCATGCTATAACATGTGTCTGCAATCTGGAGCAACTGTGCAAATGTCTGTTATGTACAATAGACATTAATGACAGTCTAATAAATGTTTTTCCAAGGGGGAAACAATATATATTAAAAAAAAATCATTTTGTGACTATATTATTGACAGGTAACAATAATTTCTTAATATTTTTTCTCTGTGCGTTCTTTTTAGATTTTATATTCCACATAGGTGTTGTATGTATCCTTTAGATCATCATCATCATCATCATCACCATTTATTTATATAGCGCCACTAATTCCGCAGCGCTGTACAGAGAACTCACTCGCATCAGTCCCTGCCCCATTGGGGCTTACAGTCTAAATTCCCTGACACACACACACACAGTAGCATTTAGATCCATTCCTTGTTGACTTCAGGAGTATAAAGAGTCGATTTACGTGCGGTTTAAAACAAACGCACAATGCGTTCAGTATACATACCTTAATGACTCAGGCCCAATGGAGTTCTCCACCAGGTTCTTAAATCTAACCAGGTGCGCTAGATTTGTCCCCTTTGGACTACAATCATCTGACATCCCTTTTTCCTGTATAGAAATGGAAGTTGCTCAATCAATTTATAGGTTCACAGCAGTTGCTTGAATGCTGGGGTTATCCAGAAAGGAAAAAGTAGAAAAAACTCTGCACAACACACTGCTATGAACTTGTAAAAGAGCTGCTATTCTACGTGTACATACAAATGCAGAATTCACAGTTACACATATTTACAAATGCATGATAAGCTACCAGCCACTTCACAGCGCTATTGCTAACAGGGTGGTCCTAATTATAAACAGTGAGAGTCCCTATATACTGGGTCATACATTCATGTGTTCTTAAATTGAGAGTTAAGTTACCAAGAGGTACCCCTGGAAGGACAATGATAGGGACACGTAGAATAGCAGCACTATTACTATTTCATTGCAGTGTGCTGTGGGATTTTTCTCTATTTCATCCCTGTTTCCTGGCCATCTAGTCCCTCCCACTGTTGAAACAGGAAGTTGAAACCACACTGAATGGGTTAATGAATTGCTATTAATCAGCTGGGATTAAGTTCTTTTTCAGCTATTGTTTTCACCTGGACTCTTCTAGACTACTGGGCACCATACCAGCAGGGGAGAACCCCACATACCGCTGACTATCCTCTCCACCAATTTCCAGCCCTTAGACATCTCTCAACCAATCCCAATACAATAACCTTTCAGAGTGGGATTTTCTCTGTGGGAAGTTTTAACTAGTTAAAAGAGCCTTTCAAGGAAAAGTCTAGTGTTCATGGATGATGTGAGTTTGCTGTTGGAGTTCCGTCTCCTATCAGTCCCATCAAGGTTCCAGATTGCAATCCTGTGTTCTAGTCACACCTTCTATAGGACATCTGTAGTACCCTGCAAATCACAGGTATATAACTGTATGCACTCATTCAGAAAACTATAGTTCCCCAGAGTGCCTCTGGGAAGTTAAATGCAAATTGTGTCAGACATTTTTGGGTGGACAGACTGGAAACTACAGTCCAGGCTGCTCTCTAGAGCCCAAGAATGTACTAGAAGGCTTCAGGGAGATTCTTAGGGAAAAGGGGAGGAGCCACAAACTGACTGGCTAGAGAGAGAAGTGATGTGTGTGGCTGCTGGCTGAAATAATGGAGGATATTCCCATAAAGAGGCACTGAATCTATGGCTGAATTGTTGTCCTGAGGGATATTTGTAGCCAGCTCAGAAAGAAGCACCTTTTCAGTATAGGAAAATACCTAACTTGCCACTGCCCATGAGATGTCAGACAGATAGGTTTCTTTTGTTTTGCTATGTTCAAGTTATTTAAGTGAGACATCAAGCTGTGTTATTAAAACCTCTGACCGGGAATGTAAAATTGCAATTGAGAGGTGTTATAGCACTGGCTAAGGGAAGAGTTTGTTCCAGCCAAATCTGCTGTATTTTAAGTTATCTACAAGCTGAATGAAACTGCCTAAAATGGATGCTGATGAGATAATTTCTAGTTGTTTAACCCTACAATTGCTGGGAGAGAGTTGCTTATTCTATTAGACGGATTGCTAAGTGCACTACTGATTTCAACTTGTACGAGTAAATAAGTTTCATGTGTCAGCTGAAACTTCACTCTGTGATTTATAATTTACCCCACTGGGTTCTGTATATCATAGAGTGAACTAGAAAGCATCTACCTGAACAAGATGGATTAATCCTTGTTGCATCTCTGCTGATTTTCGTCTGATAAGTATAATCGGTATAATTGCACTAAAAGTATTGTGTTGATTTATGTTTGCATATTGTTGAACCTAGATTCCTAAAATGTGATTTATTTTGTGACATGTTGAATAACATTGCATGTTGATGGTATTATGCTATTACTTCTCTACACTACCACTACTGATCTGCTGCTGTGGTAAAGCCTTATGCCACAAGCAAAGAGAATAAACCCACAAGTTTATGCAGTTTTAGCCCTGTTTTCCTTTGTTTTATTCCAACACTACCGGGGGGACCTTCGCCTCTCTACCGTACCAACGGGCCTGTAAAAACCTTCCTTATACTACTTTTGGGGTGCCAACCATCTGCCCCGTTACACATCCTGCATCGGAGAAAGTTATGGCCCAGCTGGAGCTGCTTGTGACCTTGCCCTCCTGGTGTACCTACAAGAGTAGGGTAACTGGGGTCCACACACCTACCATGCTAGTAGAGATCTTGTGGCCAAGTGGCCATCAAGACACGAGGACAAAACCTATATTCTCTACAACTTCACCAGACATTTTACAGGGAGTCTATGAGAGCTACAGCCTTGCTAGTAGTGTTAGTGTATGTCAACCAGACTTGCAAATTAGCTGGGAGCTTATAATAACAGGTTATGGGCATTACAATGTGACCAAAAATTCTGCAGAATTATCGGGGCTGGAGATTTTACCCTGTCTGTCAGCGGAATCAACAGCAGAGGTGGGCGTTCACAGCTATCATCCGGTCTGAGAACAGCACGCTATCCATTGGAGAACCTCTTTACAGTTTAACAGGTAAGCTGTTATTATAACTTGGCAAAACTGCATACTTGTCAATCTAGATATTTACGTTTTGCAAACCCTTCATCATCATCATCATTTATTTATATAGCGCCACTAATTGCGCAGCGCTGTACAGAGAACTCATTCACATTAGTCCCTGCCCCATTGGAGCTTACAGTCTAAATTCCCTACTATAGACATACACTCACACACAGACAGAGAGGGAGACAGACAGACAGATAGAGAGGGAGAGACTAGGGTCAATTTTTGATAGCAGCCAATTAACCTACCAGTATGTTTTTGGAGTGTGGGAGGAAACCGGAGCACCCGGAGGAAACCCACGCACACACAGGGAGAACATACAAACTCCAAACAGAAAGGCCATGGTCGGGAATCGAACTCATGACCCCAGTGCTGTGAGGCAGAAGTGCTAACCACTACGCCACTGTGTTGCCCAAACCCTTGCCCTTATAGACAGTCTGCTTCCAGATTGGCATAGTACAAATCATTTAACTAACGTTTAGCATTTACTGGATTATTAACTTTATGATGCTGTAAGTCTCTTTTGATATTGGTGATTATCTTGGTGTTTACATAAATGCATTTTTGTTTTTGAAGCTATTGTTTTTATAGTTGTATCTGCATTCTGTAAATATAGATTGTATCTTCCCTCTCTCCCCACCTGTGTGATCCAAAGAACCCTAAAGTGCCAGGGGATACCTAGTGAGTCCAGACTCTAACCCCGGGTACCCTGACAACTTCATTGCTTTATAAAATGTCACAAACAGTAAAAACAAACTTAAGAGCTGATCCACACATTCAAGCTCATTTACGAAAGTCAGGGCCTGATCAACCACTAGGCTGACCAGGCTGCAGCCTGGGGCGCTGGGTCCCGGGAGGAGCAGCGCTGCGGGTATTATCTATGTCCATTTATGTTAAAAAAATATATCAAACACAGCTCCAATCTTACTGTATATTGAAATACTCCAGCTTTGCAAACTGATTTTCAAAAGATTTACACAAAAAATAGAAAAGTGATGTTTCTGTCATTATTTCTGATGTTTTAAATGAAAATACATATGGTCTGTGGGAGTATGCATTAAATGAAAGAAGGGTGGAAAATATTTTTTTGAAAGCTCTATAAACAAAATGTAGGAATAGCAAGAAGACAGCCAAGACAATTTACACGTTTGCATTTTAAAGTTATATTGTATTGGCTACTGTTCCATTATACACTGTACATGGAAATTGGGATTTGGGGGAATTTATAGTCTTTGAATATAGATGAGATGAAGGCCATCAATTAACTCTGCTGTGTAGTGTGGTTTGGGAAGGATTGAGAACACTTAACGCCAATTTCCACCAGCGAATTCTCAGTATTATTATTCTCTATTTGTTGTAAATAATGTAATTATTTGACTTTAATATGTCAAGTTATGTGTATTACTGAGCTGAATAATATACACAAATAACTGAGGTGTTTATACTTAATCATATATTTTCACCATAGTCTTGCTCCTCTGTAGCAGGTTGTCATGTTAGGAGGGATGTGTATGAGGTCCAATCAGCACACTGCCATAGGTGTGGGAGGAGCTTCAGCTTTTGAAGCAAAAAAGAAATTCAAAACCTATTACCGTTATTACAGTAAATTTATCCCGGCTTTCTGTTGAAACTACCGTAATAATGGTATTTAAGAGCACTATTACCATAATAACAGTAATAGTGCGCAGGCCGCATTACTTTTTACAGTAACGCGGCCAATTGAATACACTCCGTGGTGTTCTAAATCTATAGTATACTGGGAACATATACAAAGAAGAAAACATGCATGGGCACAGAGCCTTTTTTTTCTTTTGTGCTATCGTGTGCTAGCATTGGTGGAGTCCAAATATGATATTGTATTACAGGACAAAATGGATAGATTTCTACACTACTTTTGAAGGACTTGGACTTCTACTGTTAATGCAAAGTCTTTAGTGGTATTTATGCACATTTCATGGCAACACACATAAACATAAGTAAGTCTAAAACCAAAATCTACAGCAGAATCCGGGGTCATGCCAACATGTATGCTTGGCAAACAAATAGGCACATCCACTTATAAACATATATGCTGCACCTTTGCTTGTCAGGCCATGTCTATGAAGACATTAATATGTCTTTAAAGAAAAGCTCATCATTTACATGGGGATGGTAATAAAAATAAGCCTGTACATTAATGTGGCTTTGATAAGAAACCATATGCAATAAGAATTATCTTCATTCTCCACAATTTTAAGGGTGTCATATGTAAGGGGAAAGGTGTAGAATGTTTAGGCAATGTTTAAAATGCAGAGGCATTTCATTAAAACCTCATTGCAAAAGTTAAATAGCTATACTGGAAATCTCCAGCACTCCATGTGAAACAAATGACAGCCACATAACAGACCGACGTGGACTTCCTTCACTTACATGTCCCAATATTTAGTAGATTTCTGTTTGTTCACTTGGGAAGGGCGTGTTTTTGCCTGAAATACAATTAGATGTGTCTGAGTCTTACCCATGATAGTGAAAGGTGTGCTATCCAGCAATATTGTATATACTTTTGTTTATGATGTATTCTATCAATGTTAAAAGGTTGAACTCTCCTAAAAATAGCAGCATGCTATTTCCTGAAGCTAAGAAATCCTAAGCGTAGGTTGTGTATGTGCAGGAAATTACTTTTAGTTCTTTGTCAAGCCCAGCCTTGTATTTTCACACTCAAGTGAGTTACTTGTTATGAATATTGACAAACCGCATTTTGATCTTTATGTTTGGTTCCCCTCTTTTTAACAATATTGACATAATAATCATGATATTTTCATCAGGTCTAGTGTATTTCTAGTCTTGTTTTTCTTGCTGTATAATTTTTAGATTTCCCTAAAATTTATGGGTAACCAGTCGTGCCATTATTGTATACAACTTCCAAGTGAATGGTTTTACAAATGTTTAGGATTCTTTACCAGTTTATCATTTTTCTTTCCAGTTCTCTACCTCTGTTTTCCAAAGCAACAGGTTATGATGTATGATGCTAAAAGTGTTGGACAAGTTTGAAAGACATTGTTTAAAATTAAATGTTGGTATGTGATTATTAATTTGGACACACAGATATTTCATATATAACCTACCATATAAATTACTTATTGGTTAAATTAGCCAAATCATAGATTCTGTCAGTGACTAACATGAGCCTACTTTTTATGTGTTTCTTTTCTTAGTGGTTTGTGACCAGTCCCAGCACCCCAATGCCAAATGGACAGCCAATAAGTAGCCTGTGTACAGAGAGAGAAGAGCTAATAACTAGGACAGAAAGCACCCCTTGATAATGTCAAAACAAGTCCAAATTTGAATTCTGAAAACAATTTTCAGCTTTGTTAACTGTAAGGGTTATGAACTGTGTATATTGTGTCTACCTGTCAAGCTAGTGCATTTAAAGGTACAGGCCTATTTCCCATTCCTTGAAATTACCATCCAGCTTTGCAGGTTAGCATATTCATCTTATTATGTACATAATGTAAAGAGTGAAATGGTATTTCAAAGTCTAACTCACTAACATCCTTTTATTTATGTACGTGTTTATGTTTTTGTTATAAAATACTGCTTGGCTTAGACTTATTTATGTCTTAAATTAGAGTGATGGGACAGCATTCATTATATGTGTTTTTGAAGGTTGTTATTTCATTTGTCTAAGTGCAATTAGAAATCTCAAAAAATATAGAATGAAACCCAATTTCTTTTTTTTTTTAAATAAAGTTTTATTAAGATTTTATTTTCAATAAATGGGGGAGGAGGGATACAGAAAGGAAAAATGGGGATGAGGGAGTAAGGGAAAAGCACTGCAATCTAAACCATAAGAAGGGCATTTAAGTGTAAATCGGAGAAGTTAAATACACAAAAAAACACGTTTCTGCAAACAAGAAATTCTAGATTGATGCATGTGATGTGGGGAGAGATAGAGACAAGGGCTAGAGGGGGGAAAAAGGGAGAGGGAGCCAGTGTCGGTAGGGAGTGTTAGTATAGGGAAGATAAGTAGTGGGGAGGAAAGGAAGGAAGATGTTCAGTAGAGGAGATCAAGTACTCTAAGCATTTACTCGGAACTCGGGAAATAAAAGCAGGATATCATGGAAAGAAATAAATACAGCAGGACTGCCAGGTCAATAGAGACTGGTTGGACTGATCATTTATGTTGCTAGTTATATGCTCTAGTTTGTGAATCTGCCAAATATTGTTAATTAGAGCTGGGATAGCTGGGGGATCTGACTGAAGCCCAATTTCAATGGTTACATAGCATGCATTAAATGAGAGAAGGGTGGAATTTTAGTATTATTTAGTACTATTTTAGTACTATAAACAAAAATAGAAACAATAGTGAATATTATGTAACAGATAATCAATAGCGCTCCAATTCCAAATGTAGCTAACATAAATTTCTGTGAAATTATACACAAGCTTCAGACAATAAACACAGTGCAAAATATTGGGGAAGTGTAATCAGTGCTTATGGTGTCTCTAATAGTAGCAATCGACCTGTCAAACACTAGTGAATAATAGATAGTGAATCAAAAGACCATTCTTAGGTTTTAAAATCCTGGTGTGTCAATTTCTTCTACTCTTTTTACAATATTTTTTTCACAATAAACAGAAAAAGAAAATAGAATGCAAAACTAGTGTGACACTATAAATAATCTGATGCAAAAGAACATTTGGGAAGGATTGAGAATACTTAAGGCAAATTTCCACCTATGAATGATTTTTCAGTATTATTATTCTCTAGTTGTTGAAAGTAAAGTCATTATTTGACTTATGTCATATTCTGTGTATTACTGAACTGTATAATACACATGAATAACGAGTAACTGAGGTCTTTAAACTTAACCAAATATGTTAAATTATTTAAGGAAACCCAATTTCAATGGATGTAGAAAAATAAAGTCCTATATATGTGGGAATAAGAAGACTGTGTGCCATCCCTCAAAACACAATAATGTTTTTGCATGTTGGTGCACGTGTAGGCATGTTATCTGTGATCAGCAACAAACATTCTCAGTTCACTAACTCCTCCAAGAAGGCAGTACAATCTTTTGCACCCCATAGAGACTTCAGTCCTGGACTGCAGATTTATTTGCTTACTTTTAAATTACTAAGATAATAGGCAAAAGAGCATTCTTCTGTGAAATTGTACTATTGAAAATTAGCCGTGATATTACACCTCAACACCATATGAACATGGCTATAAATAAATATATGAGGTCTCATTTAATGCGAGACACAAAGATGCACAGAGAACATTGTTATGTGCGTATTGTCGCTAACCAATAACGATTGTCGAACCTCGATTTGTGTTTCCAAAGCACAAAGATTTATTCGCAAATAGTAGAATAATATGTTCAAGTGAAGTGATAATAAATACAGCCGTTACTTATCGCAGGCGCTCTGTATCCAGTGTGCAGTCATTCAATCCTTAAGTCTGGGGACAAGATGTCTGAACACTAGATGTGAAGCTGCTGCTTATATGCACACAGAAATACAGTAATACAATGAAGATGGTATAGCTTGCATCTATTGGTCCAGGTCTCAGGAAGGTCCAAGGGGTTGTCAATCATTGGCTAGTTCATCCTAAGGAATCCAAAGAAGGGGGTCATATCTCCAGGGGGTATGCTCGGCTCTTCCCGCCAAGATTCCTTAGTCTTAAGTAGTTCATAATTCCTTATCATTCATAACTTGCGTATGCACTCTGCGATTCCTTCGCAGAGAGAACCAAACAGTGTCAAATGTTAAGAGGTTTATTATGATACCACATATGATATGATTCCTTCAACCTATTCCATATATTTCACTAATATGCATATAACTTTAATATAAAACATAAATACTACTATATTTCGACATAAATGACTATGTGTTGCAACTACCATTAGTGTGTACTATTTTACAAGTATGCGTGTTTGTGCGAATGTATGGTAAAAGACCAAATAATGTTGCTGCCACGTGTAGTAGCTGCGTACGCCCTTTCACGCCGTAGCGTGCCCTTGTACACCGTAGCGTACCGTATGCATCTTTTCAGACAAAGACAACCAAGTTTGCTCGATTTTAATTGAAATGACTTTATCCAATTTGCTGACTTCGACAACATACACACAATAATAATGAGTTAGCAGGCAACTTGTCAGACTTTTTGGGATGTCTGATGCTGAGGTGGTCCATCGCTATCGGCTCTCGCCACTGACCAAACTGTAGGCAGTATTACATTTTTGGGCCACTGGCTCATTCCAGACGACAGGGCTTTAGCAGGAATGTCCACAGAAGTCTTTCAGTTGTGAGCTGAAGGCTGTCCTGCGGGCGTTCTTGTTGTTACTCAAGCAATTCATCCATGTGACACTCGATTAAGTGTCTCCTGTGCCAATAAAGGGGCAGCTTGCCACCATAGCCAGCTTTCCCCTCGTCATAAGGGCAGTAGTTGGAATACATGTAGCCCTGGTCCCGTCGGGTGGGAATGCTTCAAATTATTTGAATTGGAAGCATTTCCACTCAATGAATGTTCAGGCTATATGTGATGCCTCTCTCCTCATTTGAGACCTGATAGCTGTGCGGCCAGGGAGTACACATGACTCTTTTTCCTTCCAGCAACGCCAGCAATCATGGATGTGGCAAAGATTGCATCAGAAGTAAGGAGGTGCAAGGACACATGGTGACAGGTAGTTATTAGGTACTATTTCCATCATTTAAATAATTTATAATGTTACTCTATTGCTCAAAAACCCTTGCCATATGCTGTACTTCGAACTTCGGGAAGACCATAATTTCTTAATATGTACATCATTGGGAATATATTGCATGTCATAATGGAAATTTTTATGGGCTTAGGATACTAACAGATTAGCATGGAGCAGTCAAATATGTTTCCCCTTTATTTTTAAGTGTGATTTTTACTTAGATATACCACATGGCCAGCTTCCTCAAAAATTCTGTCTCAACACTTAAAAAGACCTCCACTCTGTTTTTTGTTTTTTTTAATTGGTCCTCTTTGCGTCTCTGAATGAATCAGCCCACTAATATGGCCCCTTTTGTAATCTAATATGTTTTGTTTGCATCTTTGTTTTTTGGGTCTAATAGTCTGTCATTAATATGTTGTCCTTTTTCTTTCTTGTCACCCCTTATAGGAGATAACACGTATCTTTTTCGCCTTTGGCTCCTCACTCCTATTTGAACCCACACACAGAGCAGAAAGTTTCCTACAACTCGGTATATTCAGCCACTAGCTCGGTTGTATAGCAGGCATTTGGCCTTTTAAAGGCCATAATACGCTGTCTCGACCGCTCTGGTGGTGCTCTTATTTATGCGCCGAGGACCATACGTGATATCATTGCTCTGTGTGTGGTGTACCATAACACAGCTATTAGGAGTGGGTTCCTTGGTTGTAAGAGGCCGAGGTTGCTAGCCAGACGGTGGAAGACGTGAACCCAAGTCCTCCTGATTCTGGTGATTTGGCCACATTTAAAGAATATGTCCTGTCCATCTTTTTTGCCTGTAAGTCATTATTGGTATATGCAAAGAATGTAAAAAAAAATACAATACAATGTAAAGTATACCATGAAATTGTTTATTTATAAAGTGTAACAAAATTCTCAAAATAAACTAATGGCCACGTTTTATAATTCAAGGGAAAAATTAATATTATTTGGATTTCCGTGGCCTCTTTGCCCTTGTGGGCAATTTTGGGGGTGGTTTCTGATGCATCTGGCTTCTGGTTACCCATGATGTTGAAGGCAACAGTGTGCAAGAAATAAAAAATATTTATTTCCTTTTTTTCCAGCTGACAAAGAAGTGATGACGCATTGTCAGAGGTAATCTCGCAATTAGTCATCACCCATCAGCCCTCATGTTGTTCCTCCACCCAAGTTATCTTGAGATAATTGAAAGAAAAAGAAAGAAAAGATTGCTTTAAAGTTTATTAAAAATGTTATTAGTTAAAAAAAAATGTGTGTGCTTGATCAATGTATTTTAAGGTTTTTTCCCTATTTAATTTATTGCCCAACCCAGCCCTTTACTGATAGCACTAGGACTCTGCACATATCCCTGGGTGTTGGGTATGAGGTTATAGCAATTTGAAGAATGTCACAAAGCAATTTCTTGACATATCCCTAGGCTGAAGGCAATGAGTCATCCTTCTTGAGTGAACACTTGAGGATAAGCAAGTAGGAGTATCAAGGATGGTGACAGACATAGGAATGACAGTCCCCTCCCCCTCCAATGTCATATCTCCACCATCAATAACGCTTGTACATGCTTCAGCTCTGCTATACCGTTATGAATGTAATGAAAATTAAATGAGTGACAAAGATTGCTGTGACCCTTATAAAAAGCCAAGTGGAGCTGAGTGTCAAAAACACTGGAACATAAACAATAGGGGAATGAAAGAAGATGGATTTTAACATGTGCTTACTTTCCAGATATTAGCCTGGTGCGCAAGGCAAGGAGTTGCTACAAGCTTATTAGAATAGGGTGGCCTGAACCCTTATTTAAGTCTTGTGTAAGCCCTTGTAGTTCGGAGGTGAGTGCATTTTAACTTAATTTTAATTGTGTTTGAAGCAATTTTAAAAGTGTTTGAAGCACATAGGTCAGTGTAAGACCTGCATATAAGGAGGAACATTTGATGCTGGGATGCAGGCTTAAATGTTTTGAACAAAATATGAACCAATACCTCATATTTTGATTTTGCTAGATGCACACAGACATGCAGTATAAGAACAAGCACCTACTGTCTTTTGTTTTATAAATGCAGTTAGCACGTAGCACTGCAAAGATGGTTACGGTTAAAAGTTGTATTTCAACCACAGGGCAGTAGAAAAATTACATATAATCATTTGGAAATTTTTGTATTACCAAATGGGAATATGTATTTTAAAAACATATTGACTGGAGATTCTGTTTAACCCTTTAATCTTATTAAATGATTGATGCTGCCCTCTGAGTCATGTAATGTCTTCCTTCAGGTTTGTACTCGGCTGAGGTGACTTGATCTGCACTGTGTAACTATATTTTTGAACCTATTATACTGGCCAAGCAATCTGCAGCTTTATTTATTCTGAATAAAGATAATTGTGCAGTTTCTCTGTAAGTGCAGCATTTCTCTCTGGCATACATTCACTTTTCTTTCTCTAGACTGTATAAAATATCTGGAGATATTTCATTTTCATTGAAAACTTTATGTAATATTATTTTACTCTCAGCTTACACCAGTCATCAGGCTATTATTCCAATGAATATCATATTATAATAGTATTCTTTGTACGAAACCCTCCTAGTTTTTGCCTGAATTTGTGTCCTATTATCTTCACTTGATTAGGTATACAATTGTGCCTGAAGGATGTTAATTTTGCCCTTTGAAGAAGTCTCATTATTACTGATGTTATTTTAAATTGTATTTAGGTTATTTTAATATTCATAAATAATTGTGACTATTAGCGTTTTACATATGTGTAAATCTGTAAGCATTTCAATTGGAAAAGTATGTTATTAATAAAAACTATTTTAAACTGTTAAAAGGGCTAGAATTAATTATTTTGGCTTGATGTAATTGGGAAAAGGATTATTTTATTGGGGCGCTGACCACAAATTAATCTTGGTGAAATCTTTGTTTCAAATACATGCGTTGTAACCTTGGAGTTATAGCCTTCCTGCCTTTCCTCACCTTATTTAAATATTGAGGATCCCATGCCATAATGGGCTATATGGTGATGTGAAAAGCACCCCAAGGGAATTACACACCAGCTTATAATTAGGGAGAGTCAGTCCGTCGGAATAGTGAAAGAGAGAGGAGCTCCACGAGCAAGCATAAAAGACACTGGACACAAGCAAAGAACAGAAGATGGGGGAGACAACGGAGTCAGAATGGGGGATGGCGGGATCAAGCTGTCACGGGCACTAGGAGTCTTTGCCCAGGATATCACCAGATGATGATCTTACCAGAGTAGTGTGGGTTACACAGTGGTCCTCTGGTAGCAGGGTGACTAGCGGAACATATAACTCAGCAGATGGTGAGAGGATGCAAATAGAAAAGTCAATGACTAGCAGCAATCTGGGTAAGGATTAGGTAGCTATGAACACGAGGATCTTGATGGACGTGAAGAAGTGCAGGAAGGTAACAGGGAAGTCAGTGGTCTGCGTACAGCAAGTTGTACCACTGCTTATGGTGAAGAGACTTGTCCAGGTGCAGCTAGGTAGCGGGGAAGTCAGTGGTCTGCGTATAGCAAGTTGTACCACTGCTTATGGTGAAGAGACTTGTCCAGGTGCAGGTAGGTAGCGGGGAAGTCAGTGGTCTGCATATAGCAAGTTGTACCACTGCTTATGGTGAGAGGACTTGTGCAGGTAGGTAGCGGGGAAGTCAGTGGTCTGCATATAGCAAGTTGTACCACTGCTTATGGTGAGAAGACTTGTACAACTGTTGATGAGTGGAAACATAGAATGTAGACACTGAGAGCACAAGGAACTTGATCCCAAACAATATGCACAAGTCTATTTTGGTGTGGCAGGCGCTGCTTGACAGAGACAAATTCACTACTAGAATCCAGGCTAATAGCAGAAGGTCAATTAGCATATGTATCTCACAACTGAACAAAGAGGTAAACTTCCCAGCAGATATGTGGAGTAATAACACAGTCTCAGGGAGATGGAGGATTCCGTGGGTAAGTGGAGAACAGTCCAAGCGGATATGCAGTAAACTAATACAGTCAATAAAAAGTAAGCATACCGCAGTTCAGGTGAGCAGGCTGTCCACGAGAGGATACAGGAACAGCTGAGCGGCTGCACGCCAGCACGAGTAAAGAAACCACAGGTGAGTGGTAGCGGTAATCAGGGTCCGGGTCAGCACACAGGCAGAGAACTTGACACGATTAGAACAACGATGAGCAATGCAGGAATCACTGGAGATAGCGAACACGAGTAGAACACGGGAGACTTGTAGCGGTCTGGAAACCGGCAGGAATCAGCAGGGAACTGAAGACATAGTAGAACACAGGAGACTTGAAGCGGTCTGGAAACCGGCAATGAGTTGAGCAGGAATCAGCAGGAAGCTGAAGACATAGTAGAACACAGGAGACTTGAAGCGGTCTGGAAACCGGCAATGAGTTGAGCAGGAATCAGCAGGAAGCTGAAGACACGGAGAAGTACACAGGAACACCTTCAGAGACTCACAGGGAATGAGACTCCAAGATCAGGCAATGAGGTAATGAACACAGGTGCTTTAAATAGGGAGCGTTGCCTGATCAACCAATTAACTAAAAGCAAAGGTCAGAAGAGTTCTTAGGAACTGCGCATGCGCAGACCATCAGGATGGCGGGCGGCCACGGTTCAGGATAGGTGCTGGCAGGAATACTGGAGAGCCATGCACCAGTGAAGAGGCACTCACGGTCCGGTGAGTGACAGTACCCCCCCTTTTAAAGGTGGGCACAGAACACATGGAGCCGGGTTTGCCCGGATACTTAGAATAAAATTTCCTTAGAAGAGCTGGGGCGTTGAGATCTTCTGCCCGAATCCACGAACGTTCTTCAGGACCAAAGCCCTTCCAATGAACGAGGAAATGAAGACCTCCTCGTGAAATTTTTGCATCTAATATATGAGTGATCTCAAACTCCTCCTCTTGATGAACTTGAACTGGCCGAGTTGCTGAAGGAGGAACAGAGAAACGGTTGATGATAAGAGGCTTGAGTAATGACACATGGAAGGCGTTGGAAATACAAAGGTTCTTAGGTAGTAGAAGTTTGAAACAAACTGGATTTATCACTTGAGTGATCCTATATGGACCAATAAAACGAGGAGCGAACTTCATAGGTGGAACCTTCAAACGAATATTTTAGGTTGATAGCCATACACGATCTCCAATTTTAAGTGGTGGAATAGCCCGTCTCTTTTTATCTGCAAGGGATTTATATCTGGCAGATGTCTTCTTTAAACAGGTTTTAACCTGAGACCAAATATTTTTGAAGGTCTGACAAACAGTCTCTACCGCAGGAACTTGGGTGGGAGGGAGGGCAGGAAATTCCGGGAAAGATGGATGGTGACCGTAAACCACAAAGAATGGACTTCTTGAAGATGACTCATGATACATGTTGTTATGGGCGAATTCAGCCCATGGGAGAAAATCTACCCAGTTGTCTTGGTTGGCTGAGGAGAACATCCTTATGAAAGTCTCGAGATCTTGATTGACTCTCTCAGTCTGTCCGTTTGATTGAGGATGGTAGGAAGATGAGAGTGATAATCGTATACCCAAGGTCTTACAAAGGGCTCGCCAGAATCTGGAGACGAATTGCACTCCTCTATCTGAAACAATCTCAGAAGGACATCCATGAATTCGGAAAATCTCTTTGATGAAATAATCAGCCAGAGTAGATGAAGAAGGTAAACCGGTCAAAGGAACGAAATGTGCCATTTTCGAAAATCTATCCACCACTACCCAAATGGTATTACACATTTTACTAGGAGGAAGATCTGTAACAAAGTCCATACTAATATGGGTCCAAGGCTTGGAAGGAATGGGTAGTGGTTGAAGTAAACCCGCTGGTGTTCTGCGGGGAGTTTTAAACTGGGAACATAACTCACAGGCAGCCACAAAGTCTTTGACATCTCTCCTCATAGAGGGCCACCAGTAGCATCGAGAAAGGATTTCGAAAGTCTTGCGTTCACCAGAATGTCCAGAAAAACGTGAAGAATGAAACCAAGACAAAATTCTCTTCCTAAGAGATGGAGGCACGAGAGTTCTCCCAAATGGTAGCACCTTGGTGGATGAAGCGGCCAGAGAAACACATTTGGGATCTAATATAGAATGGTTAGGACCATCTTCAACGTCTGAGGATGTCACGAATGCCCGGGATAGGGCGTCTGCTTTTTTATTTTTTGCAGCTGGTTTGAAGGTTATAATAAGTTCAAACCAAGAAAAGAAAAAAGACCATCTTGCTTGACGAGGATTCAAACATTGAGCTGACTGTAGGTATGACAAATTTTTATGGTCTGTAAAAATTGTTACAGGATGACGAGCTCCCTCCAGCAAATATCTCCACTCCTCTAATGCTGCTTTTATGGCCAGCAACTCCTTGTCCCCGATGGTATAATTCTTTTCCGCGGGTAGAAGACCCCGGTGAATAAAAGGCACAAGGATGGAATTTTTGTTGCTCCGATCTTTGGGATAAAATGGCTCCTAAGCCAACATTAGAGGCGTCTACCTCTAGGAAGAAGGGAAGCGTCACATCAGGTTGTCGAAGAACAGGAGCGGAGGAGAAGGACTCTTTGAGACACTGGAAAGCTTGAAGGGCCTCGGAGGACCATTGTTTAGTGTTGGCCCCCTTGCGAGTTAGGGCCACTAAAGGAGATGCAATAGACGAAAAATCTTGAATGAAGCGTTTGTAATAATTAGCAAAACCTAAAAAACGTTGGATTGCACGAAGAGTAGTTGGCTGGGGCCAATGTAATACAGCATTCACCTTTTCTGGATCCATCTGAAGGCCAACTCCGGAGACAATATATCCCAGAAATGGAATCTGGGGCAACTCGAATGAACATTTTTCTAATTTGCAAAATAAAGAATTTCTTCGGAGTCTGGAAAGGACCTCTGCCACGTGTTGATGATGAGAGGGCAAATCCTGAGAAAAAATTAATATGTCGTCCAGATAGACGACAACACAAACATATAACAGGTCCCGGAAGATCTCATTCACGAAACCCTGGAAGACAGCGGGGGCGTTACACAACCCGAAGGGCATAACTAAGTACTCATAATGCCCATCTCTGGTGTTGAAAGCTGTCTTCCATTCGTCTCCGGACCTGATCCAAATTAAATTATAGGCACCTCGAAGATCCAGCTTGGTAAATATCCGGGCTCCCTTGATACGATCGAAGAGCTCAGTAATTAACGGAATGGGATACCGATTTTTGATGGTAATGGCATTGAGTCCACGAAAATCTATACAGGGACGTAATGACCCATCCTTCTTTTTCACGAAGAAGAATCCCGCTCCAGCGGGAGAGGAAGAAGGTCGAATAAATCCTCGCTGGAGGTTCTCCTTAATGTACTCAGATGTAGCTTGAGTCTCAGGTAAAGAAAGTGGATACACACAGCCCCTAGGAGGAGTCTTGCCTGGTTGTAGATCAATCGGACAGTCCCAAGAATGATGAGGAGGGAGGCGTTCAGACTGAAGCTTATCGAATACATCGGCAAAGGAACCATACTGTGGAGATAGACCCGGTGGACACGATGAAATGGAGGATTGCTGTATCTTGAGTGGAACAACTTGAGAAAGGCAACAATGATGACATTCAGACCCCCAGGACGTGACTTGAGGAGTGTTCCAGTCAATCTGAGGGAAATGAAGTTGAAGCCATGGAAGGCCTAGTACGATAGGACTGGTAGTAACAGGAAGAATTAGAAATGAATTTTTTTCCTGGTGTAAGGCTCCAATTTGAAGAGTCAATGGAGACATACTCTGAGTAATGAGACCATTAATTATACGTGATCCATCGATAGCAGTAACGGTAATGGGTACCTTTAAAGAAATCACCGGTTGGGACCATTGATTCACTAGGGAACTAGAGATAAAATTTCCTGCAGCTCCAGAATCTATAAGTGCTTGAGTGTCAAAGGATTTGGTAGCAAAGGAAACGGTAACATCAAAAGCACAAACTTTCACTTTCGTGGAACATGGAGAGGACTCCAGGGACCCTAACTTTACCTCTCCAGAACTGGTTAGGTCCTGGCATTTCCCGACTTCCTAGGACATGAGTTGAGCATGTGAGTAGAATCAGCACAATAGATAGAGTCTATTTTTTACTCTTCGTTCCCTCTCCTCTGATGTTAATTTGGAGCAACCTACCTCCATAGGTACTACTGGAGATGGAGCATGACGAACTTGAGATATTGAGTGAAGAGGTGCTTTATAGGAAGTTACTTTCTCGGAATCACTCTCACGAAATCTCATGTCTACACGATGGCAAAGAGAAATCAACTCATCCAAGGAGGAGGGTAGTTCTTGTGAGGTCAGTGCATCTTGAATCTTATCAGAAAGCCCCTGCCAGAAGGCGGCAATCAAGGCTTTAGTGTTCCACTGAAGTTCAGAGGCAAGTATCCGAAATTGAATTACATACTGAACTATGGTGCGAGATCCTTGGCGTAGTCGGAGGATGCTGGAAGCTGCAGAGATAACACGACCAGGTTCGTCAAACACACTTCGAAACGTGGAAATAAACTTGGCACTATCTTGCAACAAAGGGTCATTTCTTTCCCACAGAGGGGAGGCCCATGCGAGAGCCTGTCCGGAAAAAAAAGAGATGAGGTAGGCCACTTTGGAACAATGAGTAGAGAAGTTATGAGGTTGAAGTTCAAAATGAACGGAGCATTGATTAAGAAAGCCCCTACAGGTTTTGGGATCTCCATCATATTTAGAAGGAGTAGGCAGGTGTAGCGTGGAAGCGATGGACACCTGAGATGGCACTGGGGAAGGAGATGGAGACACTGGAAGCTCAACGGTTGCTGCTACATTTTGCACAGGGGTTCCTTGGGAGGCTAAAGCCTGACAAAATTGCAACAACTGTTGTTGGCGAACATCTTGTTGTTCGATACGGGTGACCAGATACTGCAGCATCTCTTTAGCTGTAGGTTCCGATCCTGGGTCTGTCATGGCCTGATCTTACTGTCACGGGCACTAGGAGTCTTTACCCAGGATATCACCAGATGATGATTTTACCAGAGTAGTGTGGGTTACACAGTGGTCCTCTGGTAGCAGGGTGACTAGCGGAACATATGACTCAGCAGATGGTGAGAGGATGCAAATAGAAAAGTCAATGACTAGCAGCAATCTGGTTAAGGATTAGGTAGATATGAACACGAGAATCTTGATGGACGTGAAGAAGTGCAGGAAGGTAACAGGGAAGTCAGTGGTCTGCGTACAGCAAGTTGTACCACTGCTTATGGTGAAGAGACTTGTCCAGGTGCAGCTAGGTAGCGGGGAAGTCAGTGGTCTGCGTATAGCAAGTTGTACCACTGCTTATGGTGAAGAGACTTGTCCAGGTGCAGGTAGGTAGCGGGGAAGTCAGTGGTCTGCATATAGCAAGTTGTACCACTGCTTATGGTGAGAGGACTTGTGCAGGTAGGTAGCGGGGAAGTCAGTGGTCTGCATATAGCAAGTTGTACCACTGCTTGTGGTGAGAAGACTTGTACAACTGTTGATGAGTGGAAACATAGAATGTAGACACTGAGAGCACAAGGAACTTGATCCCAAACAATATGCACAAGTCTATTTTGGTGTGGCAGGCGCTGCTTGACAGAGACAAATTCACTACTAGAATCCAGGCTAATAGCAGAAGGTCAATTAGCATATGTATCTCACAACTGAACAAAGAGGTAAACTTCCCAGCAGATATGTGGAGTAATAACACAGTCTCAGGGAGATGGAGGATTCCGTGGGTAAGTGGAGAACAGTCCAAGCGGATATGCAGTAAACTAATACAGTCAATAAAAAGTAAGCATACCGCAGTTCAGGTGAGCAGGCTGTCCACGAGAGGATACAGGAACAGCTGAGCGGCTGCACGCCAGCACGAGTAAAGAAACCACAGGTGAGTGGTAGCGGTAATCAGGGTCCGGGTCAGCACACAGGCAGAGAACTTGACACGGTTAGAACAACGATGAGCAATGCAGGAATCACTGGAGATAGCGAACACGAGTAGAACACGGGAGACTTGTAGCGGTCTGGAAACCGGCAGGAATCAGCAGGGAACTGAAGACATAGTAGAACACAGGAGACTTGAAGCGGTCTGGAAACCGGCAATGAGTTGAGCAGGAATCAGCAGGAAGCTGAAGACATAGTAGAACACAGGAGACTTGAAGCGGTCTGGAAACCGGCAATGAGTTGAGCAGGAATCAGCAGGAAGCTGAAGACACGGAGAAGTACACAGGAACACCTTTAGAGACTCACAGGGAATGAGACTCCAAGATCAGGCAATGAGGTAATGAACACAGGTGCTTTAAATAGGGAGCGTTGCCTGATCAACCAATTAACTAAAAGCAAAGGTCAGAAGAGTTCTTAGGAACTGCGCATGCACAGACCATCAGGATGGCGGGCGGCCACGGTTCAGGATAGGGGCTGGCAGGAATACTGGAGAGCCATGCACCAGTGAAGAGGCACTCACGGTCCGGTGAGTGACAGTACCCCCCCTTTTAAAGGTGGGCACAGAACACATGGAGCCGGGTTTGCCCGGATACTTAGAATAAAATTTCCTTAGAAGACCTGGGGCGTTGAGATCTTCTGCCCGAATCCACGAACGTTCTTCAGGACCAAAGCCCTTCCAATGAACGAGGAAATGAAGACCTCCTCGTGAAATTTTTGCATCTAATATATGAGTGATCTCAAACTCCTCCTCTTGATGAACTTGAACTGGCCGAGTTGCTGAAGGAGGAACAGAGAAACGGTTGATGATAAGAGGCTTGAGTAATGACACATGGAAGGCGTTGGAAATACGAAGGTTCTTAGGTAGTAGAAGTTTGAAACAAACTGGATTTATCACTTGAGTGATCCTATATGGACCAATAAAACGAGGAGCGAACTTCATAGGTGGAACCTTCAAACGAATATTTTAGGTTGATAGCCATACACGATCTCCAATTTTAAGTGGTGGAATAGCCCGTCTCTTTTTATCTGCAAGGGACTTATATCTGGCAGATGTCTTCTTTAAACAGGTTTTAACCTGAGACCAAATATTTTTGAAGGTCTGACAAACAGTCTCTACCGCAGGAACTTGGGTGGGAGGGATGGCAGGAAATTCCGGGAAAGACGGATGGTTACCGTAAACCACAAAGAATGGACTTCTTGAAGATGACTCATGATACATGTTGTTATGGGCGAATTCAGCCCATGGGAGAAAATCTACCCAGTTGTCTTGGTTGGCTGAGGAGAACATCCTTATGAAAGTCTCGAGATCTTGATTGACTCTCTCAGTCTGTCCGTTTGATTGAGGATGGTAGGAAGATGAGAGTGATAATCGTATACCCAAGGTCTTACAAAGGGCTCGCCAGAATCTGGAGACGAATTGCACTCCTCTATCTGAAACAATCTCAGAAGGACATCCATGAATTCGGAAAATCTCTTTGATGAAATAATCAGCCAGAGTAGATGAAGAAGGTAAACCGGTCAAAGGAACGAAATGTGCCATTTTCGAAAATCTATCCACCACTACCCAAATGGTATTACACATTTTACTAGGAGGAAGATCTGTAACAAAGTCCATACTAATATGGGTCCAAGGCTTGGAAGGAATGGGTAGTGGTTGAAGTAAACCCGCTGGTGTTCTGCGGGGAGTTTTAAACTGGGAACATAACTCACAGGCAGCCACAAAGTCTTTGACATCTCTCCTCATAGAGGGCCACCAGTAGCATCGAGAAAGGATTTCGAAAGTCTTGCGTTCACCAGAATGTCCAGAAAAACGTGAAGAATGAAACCAAGACAAAATTCTCTTCCTAAGAGATGGAGGCACGAGAGTTCTCCCAAATGGTAGCACCTTGGTGGATGAAGCGGCCAGAGAAACACATTTGGGATCTAATATAGAATGGTTAGGACCATCTTCAACGTCTGAGGATGTCACGAATGCCCGGGATAGGGCGTCTGCTTTTTTATTTTTTGCAGCTGGTTTGAAGGTTATAATAAGTTCAAACCAAGAAAAGAAAAAAGACCATCTTGCTTGACGAGGATTCAAACATTGAGCTGACTGTAGGTATGACAAATTTTTATGGTCTGTAAAAATTGTTACAGGATGACGAGCTCCTCCAGCAAATATCTCCACTCCTCTAATGCTGCTTTTATGGCCAGCAACTCCTTGTCCCCGATGGTATAATTCTTTTCCGCGGGTAGAAGACCCCGGTGAATAAAAGGCACAAGGATGGAATTTTTGTTGCTCCGATCTTTGGGATAAAATGGCTCCTAAGCCAACATTAGAGGCGTCTACCTCTAGGAAGAAGGGAAGCGTCACATCAGGTTGTCGAAGAACAGGAGCGGAGGAGAAGGACTCTTTGAGACACTGGAAAGCTTGAAGGGCCTCGGAGGACCATTGTTTAGTGTTGGCCCCCTTGCGAGTTAGGGCCACTAAAGGAGATGCAATAGACGAAAAATCTTGAATGAAGCGTTTGTAATAATTAGCAAAACCTAAAAAACGTTGGATTGCACGAAGAGTAGTTGGCTGGGGCCAATGTAATACAGCATTCACCTTTTCTGGATCCATCTGAAGGCCAACTCCGGAGACAATATATCCCAGAAATGGAATCTGGGGCAACTCGAATGAACATTTTTCTAATTTGCAAAATAAAGAATTTCTTCGGAGTCTGGAAAGGACCTCTGCCACGTGTTGATGATGAGAGGGCAAATCCTGAGAAAAAATTAATATGTCGTCCAGATAGACGACAACACAAACATATAACAGGTCCCGGAAGATCTCATTCACGAAACCCTGGAAGACAGCGGGGGCGTTACACAACCCGAAGGGCATAACTAAGTACTCATAATGCCCATCTCTGGTGTTGAAAGCTGTCTTCCATTCGTCTCCGGACCTGATCCAAATTAAATTATAGGCACCTCGAAGATCCAGCTTGGTAAATATCCGGGCTCCCTTGATACGATCGAAGAGCTCAGTAATTAACGGAATGGGATACCGATTTTTGATGGTAATGGCATTGAGTCCACGAAAATCTATACAGGGACGTAATGACCCATCCTTCTTTTTCACGAAGAAGAATCCCGCTCCAGCGGGAGAGGAAGAAGGTCGAATAAATCCTCGCTGGAGGTTCTCCTTAATGTACTCAGATGTAGCTTGAGTCTCAGGTAAAGAAAGTGGATACACACGGCCCCTAGGAGGAGTCTTGCCTGGTTGTAGATCAATCGGACAGTCCCAAGAACGATGAGGAGGGAGGCGTTCAGACTGAAGCTTATCGAATACATCGGCAAAGGAACCATACTGTGGAGATAGACCCGGTGGACACGATGAAATGGAGGATTGCTGTATCTTGAGTGGAACAACTTGAGAAAGGCAACAATGATGACATTCAGACCCCCAGGACGTGACTTGAGGAGTGTTCCAGTCAATCTGAGGGGAATGAAGTTGAAGCCATGGAAGGCCTAGTACGATAGGACTGGTAGTAACAGGAAGAATTAGAAATGAATTTTTTTCCTGGTGTAAGGCTCCAATTTGAAGAGTCAATGGAGACATACTCTGAGTAATGAGACCATTAATTATACGTGATCCATCGATAGCAGTAACGGTAATGGGTACCTTTAAAGAAATCACCGGTTGGGACCATTGATTCACTAGGGAACTAGAGATAAAATTTCCTGCAGCTCCAGAATCTATAAGTGCTTGAGTGTCAAAGGATTTGGTAGCAAAGGAAACGGTAACATCAAAAGCACAAACTTTCACTTTCGTGGAACATGGAGAGGACTCCAGGGACCCTAACTTTACCTCTCCAGAACTGGTTAGGTCCTGGCATTTCCCGACTTCCTAGGACATGAGTTGAGCATGTGAGTAGAATCAGCACAATAGATAGAGTCTATTTTTTACTCTTCGTTCCCTCTCCTCTGATGTTAATTTGGAGCAACCTACCTCCATAGGTACTACTGGAGATGGAGCATGACGAACTTGAGGTATTGAGTGAAGAGGTGCTTTATAGGAAGTTACTTTCTCGGAATCACTCTCACGAAATCTCATGTCTACACGATGGCAAAGAGAAATCAACTCATCCAAGGAGGAGGGTAGTTCTTGTGAGGTCAGTGCATCTTGAATCTTATCAGAAAGCCCCTGCCAGAAGGCGGCAATCAAGGCTTTAGTGTTCCACTGAAGTTCAGAGGCAAGTATCCGAAATTGAATTACATACTGAACTATGGTGCGAGATCCTTGGCGTAGTCGGAGGATGCTGGAAGCTGCAGAGATAACACGACCAGGTTCGTCAAACACACTTCGAAACGTGGAAATAAACTTGGCACTATCTTGCAACAAAGGGTCATTTCTTTCCCACAGAGGGGAGGCCCATGCGAGAGCCTGTCCGGAAAAAAAAGAGATGAGGTAGGCCACTTTGGAACAATGAGTAGAGAAGTTATGAGGTTGAAGTTCAAAATGAATGGAGCATTGAATAAGAAAGCCCCTACAGGTTTTGGGATCTCCATCATATTTAGAAGGAGTAGGCAGGTGTAGCGTGGAAGCGATGGACACCTGAGATGGCACTGGGGAAGGAGATGGAGACACTGGAAGCTCAACGGTTGCTGCTACATTTTGCACAGGGGTTCCTTGGGAGGCTAAAGCCTGACAAAATTGCAACAACTGTTGTTGGCGAACATCTTGTTGTTCGATACGGGTGACCAGATACTGCAGCATCTCTTTAGCTGTAGGTTCCGATCCTGGGTCTGTCATGGCCTGATCTTACTGTCACGGGCACTAGGAGTCTTTACCCAGGATATCACCAGATGATGATTTTACCAGAGTAGTGTGGGTTACACAGTGGTCCTCTGGTAGCAGGGTGACTAGCGGAACATATGACTCAGCAGATGGTGAGAGGATGCAAATAGAAAAGTCAATGACTAGCAGCAATCTGGTTAAGGATTAGGTAGATATGAACACGAGAATCTTGATGGACGTGAAGAAGTGCAGGAAGGTAACAGGGAAGTCAGTGGTCTGCGTACAGCAAGTTGTACCACTGCTTATGGTGAAGAGACTTGTCCAGGTGCAGCTAGGTAGCGGGGAAGTCAGTGGTCTGCGTATAGCAAGTTGTACCACTGCTTATGGTGAAGAGACTTGTCCAGGTGCAGGTAGGTAGCGGGGAAGTCAGTGGTCTGCGTATAGCAAGTTGTACCACTGCTTATGGTGAGAAGACTTGTACAAGTGTTGATGAGTGGAAACATAGACTGTAGACACTGAGAGCACAAGGAACTTGATCCCAAACAATATGCACAAGTCTATGTTGGTGTGGCAGGCGCTGCTTGACAGAGACAAATATACTACTAGAATCCAGGCTAATAGCAGAAGGTCAATTAGCATATGTATCTCATGACTGAACAAAGAGGTAAACTTCCCAGCAGATATGCGGAGTAATAACACAGTCTCAGGGAGATAGAGGATTCCGTGGGTAAGTGGAGAACAGTCCAAGCGGATATGCAGTAAACTAATACAGTCAATAGAAAGTAAGCATACCGCAGTTCAGGTGAGCAGGCTGTCCACGAGAGGATACAGGAACAGCTGAGCGGCTGCACGCCAGCACGAGTAAAGAAACCACAGGTGAGTGGTAGCGGTAATCAGGGTCCGGGTCAGCACACAGGCAGAGAACTTGACACGGTTAGAACAACGATGAGCAATGCAGGAATCACTGGAGATAGCGAACACGAGTAGAACACAGGAGACTTGTAGCGGTCTGGAAACCGGCAGGAATCAGCAGGGAACTGAAGACATAATAGAACACAGGAGACTTGAAGCGGTCTCGAAACCGGCAATGAGTTGAGCAGGAATCAGCAGGAAGCTGAAGACATAGTAGAATACAGGAACACCTTCAGAGACTCACAGGGAATGAGACTCCAAGATCAGGCAACGAGGTAATGAACACAGGTGCTTTAAATAGGGAGCATTGCCTGATCAACCAATTAACTAAAAGCAAAGGTCAGAAGAGTTCTTAGGAACTGCGCATGCGCAGACCATCAGGATGGCATGCGGCCACGGTTCAGGATAGGTGCTGGCAGGAATACTGGAGAGCCACGCACCAGTGAAGAGGCACTCACAGTCCGGTGAGTGACACAAGCCAAGAAGACCTAAGACACTTGGTTCAAGCGTAGATGACTTCTGGAGGCGATCCAGTGAAGCAGCATGTGGAAGTTAAAAGAGCTGTCGCAGTTCCCCCCCTGCTGCCAACAAAAGGTGCAGGGTAAGGCCTTCGGACACTTAGGACCTGAGTCATTAAGGAACGTATCTCTGTTTTATTCGCGTATCGTATGCAATTCCTTTCTGGACATGCTCAGAACAAGGACACTCAGCCGTCACCGAATGCAAGTCCATTGCGCATGTTAATGCAAATGACAGTTGCGACAGTCTACTATTTTAGGGAGTGAACGGGGCGGGAAAGGGGCATGTGCCAGTACTCTATGCACAAAGTGGGCGTGCCAAACTCAAGCGAAGGCAGGCACATCGGAATGAAGCTCTGCGTCTGTAAACGTTTCTTTTTTATATACAATTTCTAATCATAATTATTGACAGGTAACATTAATTGATTATTATTATTTTTTTCTGTGCATTCCTTTGAGATTTCATATTCCACATACATATTGTATGAATCTTACAGTATCTGGTCTAGTACAGCAGAGTGAAGCTGACTCCGGGAGCAGCGTTGATTTACGTGCTGTTAAGAACAACTGCATGATGCGCTCAGTATGTGTGCCTTAATGACTTAGGCCCTTACACATTAGGATGTAGGTCTGTGCCACTAATTTTGTCAGGTGCTAGGCCTGTGTGCACCATTCAGCTGGGCATTAGGCCCGTGGCTCAATTTAATCAGTGCTAAGTCTGTGGGCTCCATTTAATCTGGCACTCGGCCAATGGGCACCTGATGAATCAGGTGTTAGGCCTGTGGGTGTTAAGACCTTATTTTGAATCACGCATGCTACCAGAGGTGCTGATGTTATACTTGGACATTTTCTTCTCACCTGCAGGAGTTTATCTTGCTCCCTTGCTTTAGCACAGAGTTACATTTACCTGTATCTATGTATTTCCAGCTTTGCCTGGGACAGTCTGCTTTCCAGCATTTGTTTACTCCATTTACCTGCTATCTAGCCACACCCAGATTATTGTTTTTTTATACTCTGCATTATCAGGACTGTGTTGTTGCTGTAATTAAACAGTTTATATTTCACCATACTCCTGACTCCATAGCTATCTTTCCAGTTACCCAGTTATTTTAACAGAGGGCACCATTTTAATCAGACTTTAAGCCAGTGACACATTTATTTGGGCATATGGCCCGTGGACTCCAATTCAGGCATTAGACCTGCTTCACAATAGGAGTTTATCTTCTGTTTTTCCCCACCATATTGCGGGTGCCCACATCCTCTAGACCACCAGGGAAACCTAGCTAAGTGCACTCATTCCCTCTCTTGAGAGGCCAAACCCTGAAAAATATCCGTGTCCTATCTGTTGTATATATTAGCACTATGTACAGTGGTTGTTTAGGTCATTACTGTTGTGTCCCTTGGGTTTTCTTGTGACCTCTTCAGTATAGCACTCATTAGTCAGCCTCCCTTTAAAGATAGACTTTTGGTATTCCCCCATTTTGAGGCCCCATTAGTCAGGCCCTCATTTAAGGTAGGCTTATGGTATTTGATCTGTTATATCTGTTGTCTGTGTTCTCATTGTGTAGTTATATTGTATTATGGGTGTTATACATAGTACACTACACCTGGTTCTAGGAGTTATTTTTGCACAGTATACCGGTCACATAGAACATTGGTAGACTCAGGGTGCTGCTGCTATTGTTGCATTGTATCCAGCACTAGAGTGGGTGATAAATACTGCATGAGGAATAGTTAGTCCTGTGGAAGGGCAGTTGCATCACACCCTTTCTTAGGAGCCATCTTCAGTTCCAGACAAATATCAAAAGGAGATGGATTTTCAATGGTGAGTGTTCCCCAATCCGTTGCACTCTTGGTTAGGCCCTTAACCCTAAATATCTGTAGTCCCACATCCAAGCCCTAAACAAAATCAAGGTGACAGAAATATGGTTGGGGGTACAGTTACCCTACTCCCACCTATCAGCTTGGACACTCCCTTATCCCCTCCACTCCATTATTCTTTCTCTGAGTAAATGATGATGTATTTTTAATAGGCCAGAATGGAACCGCGCATACAGAACAGTCGCTGGAAGAGGAAGATCAGTTGGTGTCCGGTGGACTGGTCAAGACCAGGTAGCCCCATATACAGTAACATCATGCACTTACATAATGCTATTATGGGGTTATGTAGCCATACAATGAGGTTATAAAGTTGCATGATGTTATATTGGCTATGTAATTGTTTATGTTGGCTATTGGGATTTACTATGAAGATATATAAAGGACAGTTTCATGTCTACAGTATTTGTTTTTGTTTGCCCATGAGGCAGTATTTCTTTTTGCCTGTTCTGCCACATGCTACACAGCATGAATACTTTTTACTGAAGTACATATGCTAGTTTGATATGACAGCGCGTTAAGTATATTCTTTTTCTCCATCTTCCCAGCTCTATTCACCTTACCTTCCTAATCAAGAAGAGCCAGATTAATGGTGGAGCACAGGGGGTTGAGCTTAAGACACCAGCAGCCATAAGTAGTGAAAAGAGCCAGTGCAAGGTTTCTAAGCCCCTAGGCAAAACTTCAGCCTACAGCTCCTGCTCCCCCTTTAATACCCACTTCCCAGACCCTCGCACACACACTTGACTTTTTAAAATAAATTAATACAAATTCTGCATTTATTATTCAAGGACAAATGTAGGCCTTTTCAAGAAGCATTTCTGTGCCATGCCACCAGATTGGGCCTGGTCGTCATGCAAAAGGAGTGGCTATCATTTTAGACAGTGCTAGGCTGCTATTGAACTCCTTCCCTTCAAACATACAGGCAATGCTGCATGCACTACTGTTACCCGCACGCAGCTTGCCTTTACAAGAAGAGCAGTGTGAATCGGGACATATTTCCCAATTGACCCTGCAGTCGGGACAAGTCTTGACTGAGCAAGAGAGTCACCCAAAATTGGGACTGACCCACCGGAACCTGGAAAGTTGGCAAGCTGTATCGCTTTTTACTTATTCTTGCAGCTTTCACTACCCGCTCAGTTGCTGCTTGCCTGGATCCTGGAATGTTTGACCCCTGTTTGGAAAGAGCGATAGGTACATGAAATATGGAAAGCCTACCAAAGAATGCTCCCTCTAGGCCTTCCTCCCCCATGGGTGCTATATATGTTAAATCAGTAACACCCATGTTTAATAATTAGGCTTCCCTCCCTGCAACCAGCCCCAACTTTAACTTAATACCATTCACAATAAATACAACTATTTCCCCCCATCCTGCCCTGACATTTAAACTCTTAGTATTCACCTTTAATAAATAGACATATTTCCATCCAAACAGCCCTGATATAAAATTAATAGCATTCACATTTAAGAAAGAGACAAATTTTCCCCAACCGACCTGATATTAAATTAATAGGTTTATTTATTAAATGTGAATACTTTTTCCTTCCCAAACAACCTTGACATTAAATAATTAGTATTCATATTTAATAAATAGCCCTTCCTCTCCCCAAACTCAGCTCCATATTCAATTAGTAGCCCTCAAATCATCCCAGCATTAAATTTGGAATTCCATAACCCCACCTTAAATTAATAGTCACCACCATGATGCCATTATTATATTAAAAAGCTTCCCGCTAATAAATTAATCATTAAATTATTAACCCCCTGTGCAAACTAGTCCAAAAGCTGCGCCCCTAAAGTAGTCCAGGGGTTTTACAGAGACACATCACGCCAATGTTATAGCAGGAATCTTTACTAATTTTTCCTCATACCCCATAGAGGTGCAAAGAAAATTTGGGGGGAGATTACTACCTTAATGGCTAGCAATGTGGGCAGCCCGACATTGCGGTGATATCTGTGCAGCAAATCGCCAGGAATTGAATCTCCCCCAATATGTTACTCAGTCTCTGTGTCTATATGGATCAGTGTGCATACTCAGTAGCAACTGGCTCTTATCTGTCGTTAGAATAGCAAGCAATGGGATAGGTCAGCATGCTCAAAATTGATTGAAATCCCTCTCACACAAATCTAACAAGAGACTAGCTTGACCCACTCCACCAGTATTCTATATGGTACAACAGAGCCTTTTTCACTAGCTATCACAGATTATGGGCAGTATTGGTACTTTTAAAATGTTCCCCACATTGGTATATAATTGGCAAAAGGTTCCCCAAACGCTGAAATATGCAGTCTCTATCTCTCTCTCTCTCTCTCTCTCTCTCTGTAACTGAGGTTCCAATCTGATAGTCCCCATTAGAGGAATAGTGCTGTTCTGAGCTCCCTTCTTCTCTAACACTGATAATCTCTCTCCGGTCACCCAGTTCCCGAGTTAGTGTTGATTACTCACACAGATGCTCCTTCCACTCAATTTCCTGGTCACTGATGCAGGACTGGTATAGGTGTTGACTTCAGCACCTCTCCACTGCCTGACATCTCATCTCCTCATGACCAATGTTCTCTCACACACCAAGTTCAGCTACTATGACACCTGGGACCTCTCTGTCGTCCCCTCCAATCCATCTGGCCCTCTCCAGTTTTCTCCTATATCGTTTTGCCCAGCACATTCTTCTCTCCCATGCGTGGGCTTTCTCAGAACTCCTCCACTGTTGCCCAACACTCCCTCGAGAGATAGTTATGTGTCCACTCCATTCTTCTGGCTCCTGGCAGCCTCTGTAGTTTGCTTAACCTCCAGGAGGAACACAGGGGTTACATATTATTGGAAAAAATCCAGAAATGGCTATTTTAAAACTGTAATTATGGGAGGCCTGACAATTTTATAATTTAAGACACACCTATTTGAGTCACCGGCTTTTAAAGGCATGGAATAATTTAAATCTTTAGTGAAATGCCTGAAGCGGTCTAATTGTAGCCCCAGGCCTGGTAGTGAAAACTGCAAAAATTAGTAAGAAAGATCAGGACAACAGTATGCCAACTGTCCTGAATCTGGTGGGGCAGTCCCAAATTTAGTTGACTGTCCCCATAAGTCAGTATTTGGTCCGACTGCAAAGACAATTGGAAGGTATGTCTTTTGTCACACTGCTTTGCTCCTGTAGAAAGAGCTGCGTGCACCTAACAGTATAGCACACAGTATTGCTAGTGTATTTGTCTAAATTGATAGCCCTATAAGACCATACAGGCCCTCCTTTCTTAAGTGCCCAAGGCCCCTCAGAACCTTAATCCAGCTTTGCCAGAAGGAAGTGTGATACAAGAAAATAGCATCCGCTCTCCAGCACACAGATGTAGTCATTACTAATTCTACTCCCCAATGTTTTCTCAGTGATTGCTCCATCCACTGTTTCTCTAGTCCAAATACAAGGAGATTGCCAGACTCTCTCAGGAGTCAGATAAATCATCCACTATTTCAAGAGTGTCCCAGACATTCCAGGGGAGTTGGCAATTATGTGGCTGACTCAGTGTTTGAATTTTGATAGCTAACACCTACAGGAAAGGTTCATTCAATATGGAGTAGGAAGTGAGAGGGTCTAGGCTCTGTTACCCAAAACAACTAAAGTAAATAATATTACTCCACAACAGCCCAGAAATTGCAGAATTAAACTAGAGCTCGCAGATACCATACTTAATTAGCAAATATCTATGTTTGGAACTAATATTGAATAGAAGCAGGATCAAAACAGTGTATAGCTTGGCCCCATTGCAGTATTCGGGAAGGGGCCCAGAGATACCACTCTCATCCCATGTGCCCGCGGGGGCTATCCTTTTATAACCTTTTTCAATTCAGTAATGTCCATTTGTGTCACTTTTTAAACTGAGCATACAAAGAGATGCACACCTTGAAAGCAATAAGAAAGGTTCTTTTCAAATAAACATAGTCCTTAAAAGGAAATAAAAAAATGCAATTGTTTTAACTTTTTTAAGTGTTTAAAAAAACACATCAAAAGAGCACATGCACGGATTACAGATACAAAATAGAGCCCTGCTCATGGATGAACTTCTCTGTATGAAATGAACACGACAGTTGCCTGAACCTGAACTATATGATGTATGCATAGTTACCAACATTTTAATTGGTTTCCAAAACTAGTTTACTGCTGAGCTTGTGTATCCAAGTAAATGATTCTGTCAAAGCAGACCTTGGAGTACTGCAATCCCCATCACGACAAGTTTACTGATTTTCATTATAACATACAGTACCTTAATGCATTTGAAATACTCATAGGACCTGATTCATGTTCAGACGCAACTTGCACATCAATTGCGTTTTTATGTTAGCATAATTCCGCCTGCAGTCAAATCTAAGTGGATCTTTTTTCCATTTGAATCTTTGTATAAGTATGCTCTGCCTAAACGTTACTTGCCGTATGTAGACCATACTTGCCAACTCTCCCGGAATGTCCGGGAGACTCCCGCATTTTGCGAGAGTCTCCCGGACTCCCGGGTGAATGTGGCAATCTCCCGAATTCTGCCCACCTCACTAGGAAGTGTCCCATTTCCTAGTGAAGAGGGCAGAATTAGGTCCCAAATGCCACGATTCCCAGTGAAGTTCGGTGTTTGGCCCCGCCCTCCGCTGGCAAATGACGTGTTTGCATCATGCCGTCACAGGGGGTGGGGCCAAAAATGACGCGATTTTTGGCGCCCCGCCCTTCTCATGCCCACCTCCACTGGCAGGATCCCGGAAGAGAGCTGAAGAAAGTTGGTAAGTATGATGTAGACAGATAGAATAGACTGCACTAAGCTCCAGCATATGTTCACTAAAAGGTCACATCAGAACATATAAAAAAAATATTTAATTGTGAAATAATGAAAAACTCTTAATAAACAAATCATTAATAAAGATATGGATTTTATAAAAATATACATTTTTTTGTACATTGAATACATAAATCAAGATGCTTTCAATATGTACTGTAAGTACTTCACATACAAAGCATTTTTATAGTCTATCTTACTTGCATACACATGCTCTGTGCTAGCTTGCATAGTGTCATTTATACCTTGCCCTGTAGTTAGTGCAAGTTATAAGGCTGAAAGTAGGCATAATAATAGAAACACTGGGCGAAAATCGGCAGCATCTGTAGACCTGCACTTACCTTGCGATAGTTGCAGCTCTGCATATGCCTGCAATTGCATCTTTTTTATTGAACGCAATTTTTTACTTCGCTTTGGAGCGCAATTGTGGCTAACTGCACCAGTTGCAGTATAAAAGTGAAAATATTCACTTTTATGCTTCAGTAACTATACACTTTTGCCATATAATTATTGGCCATGTCGCCGATGCCACACCAAGTTTATTATTTTAGTTGTAATTGTATACTAAGATAAAATGTCAGCTCTCCTCATGAAGCATGCTAACGTTTTCACAGGAATCTGATTATATAAAAAAAAAAATCAGGTTTTCAGGTCTGTTTGCTTCATTGAGGCCTATTAGCTCCTCATTGGTCAGTAGGATTGTAAAAAATTGCTCCTTAACTAAAGATAATCAATTGAGATTGCATTCATTATCTCTTCCTATAGTTACGTCACATTACTTATAGCAATGATTTGTAAATGTTATAAAATTCCTTGAGTTAAAATAATGTTAAAACTCTTTATATGTGGAGGCGGCAGATTTGCATTAAACCATAGCAACCAACCAGATACTTGCTTATATCGTAGTAGACAAATAAAATTGAATTGCTATTTTTTTGCTATGGCTTACCACAAATTTGCACAAAAATGCAATGTTAGTGAATTACGCTTATTAATTAGCGAATAACTAGATTTAAGAAAAATAAGTTTGCACACATTATATTAAGACAAATAACTAGTGTAATTTGATTAAATCTTACACACTTTTCTAATACAAGTTTGATGCATGTATACGGGTCTGACCTGGGCCTGAGTAAGGTTTCAGGCCACCCTAGACTAACACTCTCGTAGCGCTCCCTTTAACCTTCCATGCCAGGCTAATAGACTGGTCATTAGTACGGAGGCACGAACAAGCGCTATCCTTGTCTTTTCTACTCGCTTTTCCTCAAGCGCCCGCCCAAGGATAACTCATTGTCTTTAGCCTTTATACTGGCAATACATAAGATTAAAATCTTACCGTTTTCTTTTTACTTTGGAGAACAACTATTCTCTTGTTTCTTTAAAATTAATTCAGTTTATACATTGCACAGTCACAATTTTGCACCTCTAAAAATGTTGCCCCCCCAATATCCTAGCCAATCTATTGGATAATCAGGCCCTGGACAGGACACTAAAAGTCATTGTTTTGAGTAAGATGATACCTGTCTGCGTTCCACACATTTTTAACATGCATTGTGGTGCATTTTATGAATGCAGCTTGTTCCCTCTCAGTGCATTTGCCACATTTCAATCATACAATCATCTTTAAAACATGTTTATACACAAGTAACACGCATATCTTAAGCAAACCATTTCAAATGCATTTTAAATAGAAATTTTACTTGCGCTGAAAATCACATCTCAAACATCAATGGGTATGTAGCCTTAATTATTCAAATATGCAGAAATATAGGAAAACAGATTAATTATGATGATAGTTAGTACAATAAAATATCTACATTGAAAACATATAGTCATATAAAGAAACTACTAGCAAGTTCTCACGTAAGTGAACTTATTCTACCATACGCATTTCATTTGGGATGCATCAATTTAATCAATGCTAGATCTATTACTCAATACTTTCTAATTCAATGCAATACTTCCTCTGGTTTCCGGTCAACATAGTGATGGATTTCTAAGCATGTCTCTCTCGCACAGTGTTCAGGTGAATGTTTGTTATAAAAAAAAGACGTGGTCTGGCAACGATCAAGTTCAGACATCCATGGTCTGAGCTCCTCTATCTGCTTGCCGAAATTCCTTACCATCGTACTTTTTGCATTCTCCTATGCAACCAAACTGCTCACCGATAGGGTCTACTAAGCACCAGGACTTGTTTGGTGCGAAATCTGAGACCCTTGGACACACTGGGCTAAAATTACAGTTCTGGGCCTGTCAAGAGGTATACACCTCCTGCACCGGCAGACAGCACTGCTGTATGGTAATTGCCATCAGGAACCAGACCTGACTCTGCTGCCCCTCAGCCGTGCCTCATTGGCCTACCCACCGGCAGAGCTCACCTGCCGGAAACCACAGGCTGCCCAACGCACCAGCCCTTCAATGATGAGTGACACCATGCTAATCACCACAGTTGGTTATATATAGAGTTAGAGGGCGACTTGCCCACTCTATGTCACAAGAGATTGCAATGCCCCATCAAACATTCTCTCTAATTGGGCTCCAGGACCAAGGATCATTCCTCCTCCTTGCCAACTTGACCCTCTCACAGAGAGCTCACCACACAGTAATCATTTCTCTCATGCTTGCCTCCCCCTCACACCAAATTCATTTAGTTCTGCACTACATGCCACCACTGTCAATCCTGTCATATCCTGTCATAAAGGCTTACCTGCTTATCAAAATAACTACTGAAGAATATCTCATGGTATGTAGAATATTCATTTCTGATAGATGTTCATTTGCCATATAACCATAATCCAGGAAACATATTAGCAGGAACTACACCTAAATTTCTGATACAACAGCAACACCAAGTGTCACCCACGTGAAACCTCATACTCACTATGCAGCTGCTCATGCACTACTTGAAATGACAATATGTTTTACACAAATCTCAGTTTACTCTATTAGTCCAAAACAAACAATTCTAACTACAGCCATTTTGAATGTATATGCTTTGCTTGGGTTCTGCTGACTGAACCTGATCCCTCTACGCTGGTGTTTAAACAGTTGCACAAAGGCTCTGTGTCCCAACCATGCTATTTTAGGGAAAACAGAGCACAAATTTCTTTATATGCAAATGACATCCTCCTGACACTCTCTGACCCATCCTCCTCATTATCTCAGCTTCTTCTAGACCTTGACGCCTACAAAAGTCTCTGCGGCTACAAAATAATTCCCCAAAAAATGGAAATACTAGACTTCTACGTCACAGTGTCCATTAGAAAACACTTTCGCTTCAAATGGCATCAAAAGAAAATTAAATACCTAGGCATCCACATTACAATACAATACAGTCAGCTCTTTCAAGCTAATTACCCCTCTCATATTTCACATATGTTGGCACTGCCCCACCCAAACTAATGCCATTTTTGCTGGAGCTTAAGAACTTTGCATACCTCTTCTTACTTCTCAATGTCCCACTCTCTCCCAAGTTCTTCCTCATTCCCAAACTCCCTCTCCCCTTCATCCCCTCCCCTTCATCCCCTCTCTCCTTTCTCTTTTTCTTTTTCTCCTTACCCCTTCATCTTCGGATCTTTCCTCTATGGAGGCATGCCACACCGCCTCCCTACTTGAATTTATATTTTCAACCTCCCTCTCCTTCTCTCTTTCAATAAAGGAAAAAAACTGTTTACTCTTTTCTCTTTTTTACATCAATACTTTTTATTGAAAATTTTCCAAAAATATACGGGGGTACAGAAACCATAAAAAAAAGGTGAATCAAAACAAGGGGTGAACCCCCACACGCGGAGGGATAATTTCTCAGGGGGAAAAATATAATCACAACAGTATACAATAATGTCTGGTGACATTAACAAGCACATCATAGAGAGCTAATATAGTATACCATCGCGATTAGTAGGGTTTAGCAAGTCAAACAGGAGGAGGGGATTCAATTAATGCCCTGGGGATAGATCTGTTGAAGAGGCGGAGCACCTTGCGGAACGCCCGCCTCCTACATGGTATATTCCTGCCATGTGACCCAATGCATACATGAAATATGTCATGTCTGTTGTCTCCCTATCAAAGCTATACTGAATCTTTGAGATGATTGGGTATTGAGTGGGGGGCGCATGAGACTTCCAATGTTGAGCAATCCCAGTCTTGCCGCTATAAGGATATGCCCCAAAATATAAGAATTGTGCTTAGGAATTAAAGTTGGATATACATAGAGGAATGCTAGGCCAGGGTCAGGGGCTTCAAAAATCTCACTCCAAAGAGGCTGAACCACTGAGCACGTCCAAAAGACATGGAAAATGTCAGCCACGTGGGAACACTGGCACCAGCAGAATTTCGATTGGCATGGTCAAATAATATGTAGCTTATCAGGTGTGAGGTATAATCAATTAGGAAGTTTGATATTCATTTCAATGTTAATGATGCATTTAGACATAAGATGGAAGGTCGAATAAATGATTTCCCATTGCTGTATGGTAAAGATCAGATGAAGGACAGATTCCCAGCATAATTGAGCAGTGACCTTAGGGGAGTGAAGGTATAGGTAACAAAACATTATCCCGCCTCTGCTAGAGCCCTTTGTTAGTCTATCTAACACAGGTGCTGGTGGGGAGGACAGGGAGTGAAAGGTCCTGGAAATTGTTGTAATCTAGTGCCGAACTTGTAGATATTTATATGTCTCAGTGGAGGGAATGTGGTAACGGTCTTGGCGTAGGGTGAAGGGGAGGAGAAGATTCTGGGCAAAGAAGATCAAAAGGGAACTCAGTCCTTTATCCTGCCAATCAGAGAGGTTTAGTTCTGGCATAAGTCTAGACAAAGCTTGGATTAATAGATTTTGATTAGCTAGTGTGAGATTTGGTTGTAGCACTATCCCACATCTGCATGGTATCAGAGATGGATAGTAGTCTATGACCGGATTGAGGGGCAGACTTCAGGTCCAGAGAAAATCAGTCAGGGGGCACGAGGCTCTCTCAAGGTTCACCCATGGCTTGAAAGCAGGAGGGGTGGCGCCCAGTCTCACAAGTGGGTCACTATGTAGGTTTCCTAATATTGTGTCAAATTGGGGAGCATCAGGCGGACCCTCAATTTGGGCAAGGTCATGTGTTTATGAGTGAGGAAAGGGCATTTCTGTTTTCAGACATATGACATCCTTTTAAGTGTGCCACATGGATAGTAAAGCAAAAAAATTAGGAACTTTGCACCCTGGCATGACCATGTTCATTGAAGGGGAAGGTAAATTGAAAATGTTGGGACAGATTTATAGTTGCGGTTGGGCATGTCCTAGATGAACTTTAAATTTCAGTATAAAATATAAAGTTATCATGCAAGAAAAATCAGCCAGTATTTTCCTTACATGCAAAAAAATAAACTAATTTGCACCCCTTGCATTGCAACATGGTTTGTCCAGGAGCTAAACTTACTATTTTTTCTTGCTTTTTGATGCTCTTAATGAATCAGGCCCAATATGTGGGGGTAGGAATGGAAAGTAATACGAAGGAAATTGGGAGCTGTTTTAATTGTTTGGGCCAAAGGTTTGATGGCCAAAACAAATATTAGGGGAAAAGGGAGCACCCCTGCCTAGTGCCATTGCTAATGGGGAAGGGGGAAGAAAGAAAGTCGTTGCTGAAACTCATAACAGATGTTCCCTGGTACAGGGCCAAAATTGAATCAAGTATGATCCCCCGAATTCCAAATATAAAGCAAGAGGAGTCTATCAATTAGAGATGAGCGCACTCGAATTTCTGAAATCCGAGCCCACCCGAACGTTGCCGATCCGAGCCGGATCCGAGACAGATCCGGGTATTCCCGCCAATTGCAAAACTGAAACCGAGGCTCTGAGTCATAATCCCGCTGTCGGATCTCGCGATACTCGGATCCTATAAATTCCCCGCTAGTCGCCGCCATCTTCACTCGGGCATTGATCAGGGTAGAGGGAGGGTGTGTTAGGTGGTCCTCTGTCCTGCTATATCTCGTGCTGTTCAGTTCTGTGCTGTGCTCTGTCGTTCTGAGTTCAGTGGTGCTGCTGGGTCCTGTGCTGTGTCCTGTTCAGTCCAGTGGTGCTGTGTCCTGTGCTCTGTCCTTCTGAGTTCAGTGGTGCTGCTGGGTCCTGTGCTGTGTCCTGTTCAGTCCAGTGGTGCTGTGTCCTGTGCTCTGTCCTTCTGAGTTCAGTGGTGCTTCTGGGTCCTGTGCTGTGTCCTGTTCAGTCCAGTGGTGCTGTGTCCTGTGCTCTGTCCTTCTAAGGGCATTGTTATTTCCCCATTATTCCCAAATTATAAAAAAATTCAAAAAAAGTTATAAAAAAAATTACAAAAATAGTAATTATATAAAAAAATAAAAATAAAAAAATCTCCCAAAACAATCCTGCAGTATAAGTCCATTGGTACTGCTATATTACAAAGTTCACTAATTCAGCAGTATAAGTCTAGTGGTTTCTGCTATATTACAAAGTTCACTGATTTTGCAGTATAAGTCCATTGGTACTGCAATATTACAAAGTTCGCTCATTCTGCAGTATAAGTCCATTGGTACTGCAATATTACAAAGTTCACTCATTCTGCAGTATAAGTCCAGTGGTACTGCAATATTACAAAGTTCACTCATTCTGTAGTATAAGTCCATTGTTGTTACTGCCATATTACAAATTTCACTGATTCTGCAGTATAAGTCCAGTGGTACTGCTGTATAACTCCAGTCCAGTGGTACTCTCCTGTGCCGCATATAATTTTTAAAGGCTTTGCCGAGTGTGTGTGGCTTCGGGGTACACTCTCTTGTGCTGCATATAATGCAGAACAAAAATTTGGAGGATAAAGTAGGGAAAGATCAAGACCCACTTCCTCCTAATGCTGAAGCTGCTGCCACTAGTCATGACATAGATGATGAAATGCCATCAACGTCGTCTGGCAAGCCCGATGCCCAATCTCCTAGTACAGTGCATGTAAAATCCAAAAAGCCCAAGTTCAGTAAAAGTAGCAAAAAGAGAAACTTAAAATCATCTGAGGAGAAACGTAAAGTTGCCAATATGCCATTTACGACATGCAGTGGCAAGGAACGGATTAGGCCCTGGCCCGTGTTCATGACTAGTGGTTCAGCTTCACCCAAAGAACTAAGCCCTCCTCCCCCCCTACAAAAAATTTAAGAGAGTTATGCTGTCAGCAACAACACAGCAAACAACTCTGCCTTCTAAAGAGAAATTATCACAAATCCCCAAGGCGAGTCCAAGGGTGTTGGTGGTTGCGAAGCCTGACCTTCCCATCACTGTACGGGAAGAGGTGGCTCCTTCCACCATTTGCAGCACGCCCTCTGCATATGCTGGAAGGATCACTCACAGTCCAGTTACAGATTTGGCTAATGAAGGTGTGAATGTTGTACACCGGGAGGAGGATATTGATGTAGCTGGCACTGAGGAGGATGTTGATGATTATGATGCAGACAGATACCAAATTGCCTTTCTCAATTTCTATTTATATTCTAGATTATATAACGGCTGAATAGTTTTCTATTTTACTCCTAGTGGAGAGGGGATCTGATGCAGACAGATACCAAACTGCCTTTGTCCATTTCTTTGTATATTTGAATTTCTAGTTCTACAGTCTATGCAGGCTGCTTTTTTTTATATTCAACTACAAGTGTAGGGCGGGGGGGGGGGGGCATAGATAGCCACCAAAGTAACGTGGTCCATTAAATTTCACTTTCTAGCTCCACAGTCTGTGCAGCCTGCTTTTTTTTTATCTTCAAAGTATTTACAAGCCTTGCAATCTAAATTAACAAGAGGTAGTGACGTGCTAGAACTCCACCCTCTATATGCTGCAGAGGATGGAGGAGCATCAAAAGGCCATTCAAGCCTACACAGCCACCTACGACATAGGAAAAGGAGTGGGGATGCACCTGAGTCAAGCGCACTAGAGAATGATTTCCGTGTTGTGCAAGGTTCTGCAGCCATTTGAACTTGCCACACGAGAAGTCAGTTCCGACACTGCCAGCTTGAGTCAGGTGATTCCCCTGATCAGGCTTTTGCAGAAGCAGCTGGAGAAAGGGAGGGAGGAGCTGGTACACCATTGCGATTCCACCAAGCATGTAGCTCTTGTGGATGAAGCCCTTCGTACGCTTTGCCAGGATCCGAGGGTGGTCAGTCTTTTAAAGTCAGAGGAATACATTCTGGCCACCGTTCTCGATCCTCGGTTTAAAGCGTATGTTGTGTCTCTGTTTCCGGCGGACACAAGTCTACAGCGGTGCAAAGACCTGCTGGTCAGGAGATTGTCCTCTGAAGAGGACCGTGACATGCCACCAGCTCCACCTTCATTTTCATCACTGTTTGTGCAGTTCCAAAAAAGAGGAACTGCCATTTCTATTGCTACCTTCTTTCTTTCTGTATTTCCTGTGTCCTGTGGTCTGTTCTGCTAAGGGCATTGTTATTTCCAAGTTATCCAAAAGTTCTAAAAAAAACTAATTTAAATTTATAAAAAAAATTATAAAAAATTAATTAAAAATAAATAAATAATAATAATAAAAAAAAATCCAAAAATAATTGGAAAAAAATATTACAAAATTTTAAAAATCTAGCTTGTACTGCTATTTAAAAGTCTAACTACGATCATTCACTGTTGCTGTACCCAAAAATAATAGGTACTGCTATTAAAGTACAGTCCAGATAATTTGTAAAAGCTTTGCCGAGTGTGTGTAGTTATGTATCACAGGTTTTAAGAAGAGTCACAACACTGACAACCTGTTAGAGAAACTGAGGGAAATAATCTCTCTGTGGCTCACCCCATTTAGACTCTCCTGGGGATTCGAATAACTGCCATTTCTATTACTACCTTCTTTCTTTCTCTATTTAAAAAAAAAACAAAACACTGCCATTTCTAGTACTACCTTCTTTCTTTCTATATTTAAAAAAACAAAAACTGTCAATTCTATTACTACGTTAATTGTTTGTGCAGTCACAATAAAGAAGAACTGCGCCCTTAACTGCTATGTTGGTTTTAGACGTCCATCCGGTGTCCGCCATCTGTGCACTGGAATTCAGACCAGTTGAGGGTTTTATTATTATATTGTGGCCCCGGTACCAAATTGGGTACCGGGGCCACTCCACTACGCAGTCCAGATACTTGTTTGGTGGAATTCAGACCAGTTGAGGGATTTTTTATTATATTGTGGGGACCACTCCACTACGCAGTCCAGATACTTTTTTGGTGGAATTCAGACCAGTTGAGGGATTTTTTATTATATTGTGGGGACCACTCCATTACGCAGTCCAGATACTTGTTTGGTGGAATTCAGAACAATTGAGGTTTTTTTTATTATATTGTGGCCCCGGTATCAAATTGGGTACCGGGGACACTTCACTACGTAGTCCAGATACTTGTTTGGTGGAATTCAGAACAATTGTTTCTTTTTTATTATATTGTGGGGACCACTCCACTACGCAGTCCAGATACTTTTTTGGTGGAATTCAGACCAGTTGAGAGTTTTTTTATTATATTGTGGGGACCACTCCACTACGCAGTCCAGATACTTTTTTGGTGGAATTCAGACCAGTTGAGGGATTTTTTATTATATTGTGGGGACCACTCCACTACGCAGTCCAGATACTTTTTTGGTGGAATTCAGACCAGTTGAGGGATTTTTTATTATATTGTGGGGACCACTCCACTATGCAGTCCAGATACTTTTTTGGTGGAATTGAGACCAGTTGAGGGTGATATATTGTGGCCCCGGTACCAAATTGGGTACCGGGACCACTCCACTATGCAGTCCAAAAAGCTACCTCGGTGAAACGTTTTGGACTAAAAACAATATTGTGAGGTGTGAGGGAAATTAGTGGAAATGATTGTTATTGAATGTTATTGAGGTTAATAATAGCGTAGGAGTGAAAATAAGCCCACAAACTTGATTTTGAAACTTTTTATGCTTTTTTAAAAATAAATCCGAATCCAAAACCTTAAATCCGAACCAAAACCTTTCGACAGGTGTTTTGCGAAACAAATCCGAACCCAAAACATCAAGCAAATCCGAACCCAAAACCCAAAACACGAGACACCAAAAGTGGCCGGTGCACATCCCTACTGTCAATGGCTTTTTCCGGTTATGAAGAAAGTAGAACAAGCTCCTCTTGGGTCCCAGTAAGGAAGCCTACAACATCCAAAATGCGGTGAGTATTATCTGATGCCTGTCGGCCTAGTATGAAGTCCATCTAGCCAGGATAGGTCAAATGTGGCAAAAAGGGATTCAGACAGTTAGCAATTAACCTAGCCTAGATCTTCAAATCAGTGTTAAGCAGTGCTATAGGCCTGTAGTTTTTACAGTCGGAGTGATCCTTTCCAGGTTTCGGTATTGTGATAATTTGTGCCTCCAGCATCTCAGTCGGAAAGCTACCACCAGTCAGAACATTGTTGTACAAGTTAGTGAGGAATGGTGCCAGTTCCGCTTGAACTGTAGTGTTAAAGGTATTAACATATGGGACCAGGAGAGGATGAGCGACTCTATACTTCTTTCTCTAAGTGGAGCAGGTTCAAATGATGAAGGAACACGGATATGGAGGCTTCTGTCAGTTGTAGAGTGGCTGTGTCATCCTGTAAATTATAAAGGCTGGCATAGAATTTAGCAAAGTGTTAACTATAGCAATGGGTTTATATATCTTATTGCCACTAAAGTCATGGAGGACTTTTATCCTATTTCTAGCTTTCTTACCCCTAAGCTTAGGGCCGGCTCTGTTGCCTGTAATATAGAGCTGATTTCATAAGGGGTATATGAAAGGAGTTGAGCTACTTCCTAATGTCATTCAACTCCTTTTGCAGGGGCGATTTTCATTTTGAAGTACCTTGTCATAGTACACCCAAACCAACAGTCCAGATGACACATATCTCTCCACCCACTGGTGCACCTTGAAAGCAGTTCTCAAGGGCACTGTCATCCAAGTTGGCTTTCGACTACAGAAGCAAAACCTTTTCCACCAACAGCACAATGAATCCCTTTTGGCTAACTTCGAACTGCAAAATGATGTGACGTCACCACGCCCAACATATTCAGTGAGAAGCGGTGGAAGAGAGGAGGATGCTGGGTCCTGGGCGCCGCCGCATTGGTAAGAAGATAGAAGAGAAGACAGAAGAAATAGAAGAAAGAAGGCCAAGTATGGTAAGTAAAGAAACGGAGGGGAAGGTGAAAGGAAACAGAGCAATGGAGGGGCAAAAGAATGAAGGCGGGGTCAGAGTGAGGATGAAGAGGAGCAGACAGTGAGGATGAAGAGGGGCAGATACTGAGTGGATGAAGAGGGGCAGACAGTGAGTGGATGAAGAGGGGCAGACAGTAAGTGGATAAAGAGAGGCAGACAGTGAGGGTGAAGAGGGGCAGGCAGTGAGGATGAAGAGGGGCAGAAGGTATGTGGATGAAGAGGGACAGACAGTGTGAGGATGAAGAGGAGCAGACAGTGAGGATGAAGAGGGGCAGATACTGAGTGGATGAAGAGGGGCAGACAGTGAGTGGATGAAGAGGGGCAGACAGTAAGTGGATAAAGAGAGGCAGACAGTGAGGGTGAAGAGGGGCAGGCAGTGAGGATGAAGAGGGGCAGAAGGTATGTGGATGAAGAGGGACAGACAGTGTGAGGATGAAGAGGGGCAGACAGTATGTGGATGAAGAGGGACAGACAGTATGTGGATGAAGAGGGGCAGACAGTGAGGATGAAGAGGGGCAGACAGTGTGTGGATGAAGAGGGGCAGACATTGAGGATGAAGAGGGGCAGACAGTGAGGATGAAGAGGGGCAGACAGTGAGGATGAAGAGGGGCAGAGAGTGTGTGGATGAATGGGGCACAGAGTGCGTGGATGAAGAGGCACAAAGTTTGTGGATGAAGGGGCACAGTATAAAGGTGAAGGGGCACAGTGTGATGATTTTTGTACATGTTGTTTTATTTTGTTTAATTTTATACCTCTTAATGTTAGCTGTAAATTATTTTTTGACAGACATATAATTGAAAAAAATATATAATAATATTTTTTTCCCTTGGATTTATGTATATTATTTTTGCAAACACCTTACTAAGTATTTCTGTCCTTACCTAAATACTTATTAGTTATTTTGACTCAATTACTTAAAAAACGGGACTGCTCAGTAATTATTTTGGAGGGGTGCCTTAAAAAAATTATGGAGACTCTAAGGGTGCCGCAAACTGAAGAAGTTTGGGAACCACTGGTATAGTCTGTCAATAAACCAACAAAAACAACATCTCATTCCTAAATGTAGTAATATCATAACAAGTTGGTATCCATTTAGATAGAAAAATGTATATAGATATTCAGTATAGGAACGCAATTTAATAGGATATTGGAGGTGTGGAAAGGAGATCCTCAAACTATCTCTGCCAGAATTTATTAATCAGATACCATCTCCATGGTTAATGAGGGGCAGGCAGTACCTCACTGATTGTTGCTCTTGCAGTTTCATAACAATTTTTTGCAATTTAAGACTTTTTTTAACCATAGAACATGAGAGAACATGAACTCTGTACTTGAAAGTACCTGGTCTTTTGTGAAGTACAACAGCTATACCACAGGGTTTAAATCTAACTGGTTTCCAAGGAATGCTAGAACATAGATAAACCTGATGACATGCCAAGACCATATGTGCGAAAAGGTCCATCCTACACATGACATTGAAAGCATATCTTGGGAAGAGAATGGTTAATAATATGTAAATGCATTGTTGGAAAGTACATCCTGTGGAGAATAGTTAATTGAATCATTTGGTCTCCAGCTGAGATAACTGATTGCGGCAACAATTCCACAGCCTCATTCCCTGCTCTTTAATTAATGACAAAATATCATCTGGTCACTTATTATAGCATTTAAGGCTCTATTTAATAAAGTGAGAAAAGCCCTAACTCTGACGAAAGGTGTGAATAAATCTGGACAAGTTTTACATGTAGATATATGCTTTACAACTTTCATTTTAATTATACATGTAATTGTCAGATAAAGCATGATAAGTAATGTCTGGTGTTCCATATTTAAGCATCATATCACTTTAATTTACATATATAAGCTAAAGGTCAATTTTATCGTGATCAATTGTTAATTAAATCAGTCCTGTCAAATGGTGTCTGAGGATTTTGGCGCCTGGCACAAACCAGTGTTTGTGGTAGTCTAGTGAGAGCCTGGAGAGACATATTAGGACAGACCAAGCTCAGTGGAGTGAAACAAAAAGAGAAAAGACTCCTGGCTTGACAGAGAAGCAGGGAAGATGTAAACTTTGAAGCCTGAGGCTTCAAACTCCTGTTGCTGTTCAGGGTCACAAGTAAAGCAACTCTCCTATGTATAGTCCTTTCTTTGTTTTATTAACCTATGGTAACCTTAAACCTTATTTGATCCCTTATTCTTTATAATGATATTGTTATGTCTATCCCAAGCAGGCCCGGCGCTCCCATTAGGCAAGGTTAGGCACTTGCCTAGGGCGCCAGGCTCTGGAGTGCGTCTGGAGGGCGCCACAGAATGGTAAATGACTTTAAAACTGTGCGGCGACCGCTTACCATACCTGTCACGGCCGCCGCACAGCATTCAGATGCACGGGGAGGGGTGGGAAGAGGCTATTGCTCACCACCGCCGCCTCTCTGCTCCGTCTCCTCCCCTCCACTTACTAGTGTCAGTGAGTGGAGGGGAGGAGACGGAGCAGAGAGGCGGCGGGGGGGCGGCGCCGATTTTGTAAAAATTCCTAGGGCGCCATGGACCCTAGCACCGGCCCTGATCCCAAGCATGTTTAAACTGCTCTACTGTGTTCGCCTCTACCACATCTGAAGGGAGGCTATTCCACTTATCCATTACCCTTTCTGTGAAGTAATTTTTCCTCAAATTTCTTCTGAACCTACTTCTCTCCAGTTTCAGTGCATGTCATCGTGTTCTAGTACTTCTTTGGCCAGTGATGGCTGTATCATAATTTGCGCTGCAAATGAAGGAGGAATTAACTAAAACTCTAACACCTAACTACATACCCTAGTTACCTGATGGTTGACTATAAATTAACGATACCATTCTACATACCTCAGTGATACACACCTTTTGTTAACTTGGACCAATTTGAGCCAATATGGTACTCACCGCCCTTGATGTGAAAAGCTTTCCTCCATTAGCCCTATCATGAAGGTCCAGAAGGCATGAAATCATCTTTATTTTCCACTGACCAGTCTCTGTCACCAGTGATAATTAGCCTCTTATCCTTACTTTTAATTGATGCTTTTTGCAAAATTCATGGATTCTAAAGTTGCCCCTTATTCTACCAGCCTACGATTTCAAGGTAGGAATGGGGGAGGGAAGAGGTGTATGCACATAGTCAATGTACAGTAAGGGTGTGCATCCGATTCAAGCACTGGGCATCTCTCAGGTATGTGATTTTCAGCCGTATCACTTGCACCAGCAACAGGGCAAGTACAGTGCCGAATGATCATGTTAATGGTCGCATATGCAAGCTAAAACGTGTGTTTGCAATCAAGAGCAACTGTAATGCATTTTGTGTTTACAGAATGCATAACATCCTGATATATGTCATTTAAATGTGTTTTCATTATTAACTATTGTAACAAAGGGAGTGGTTTTCTACAGACCATTAAGAGAGGAATCAGTTAGTCAGTTGACAGTCTGCATGTAAAGACTGCAGACCAAGGGGTAAATGTATCAATCTCCGGTTTTGTCAACTCGCGGGAGTTCGGCAAGATGACAGCTTAAATTTAAAGCGGCGCTGCCTTGTAAAGGGAAACAGCAGTGCACATAGGTTCAGAGACATACAGGTCTGAGACATGTGTGACAAAGTAAAAGTATAAAATGTGATTTAACTTACATGCTTTGAAAGTGTCTCTTCCACAGCTACTGTTTATTTGAAGCAAGAAGTTGCTTGCGTGTGTTTCACCAGAATTGTGCTCTTGCCACAGTAGGTTATTAGCAGGTATTGGTGTATTTAATAATATTTCTTTAATCTGTGCATTCTGATGGGTCTCTATGTATGAATTGTGCAGTGTGTGTGTCTGTCTGCATATGGAAATGCCATATAAACAAGTTCCATTTAGTATTCAACTAGAAACCTTTCTTGAATCATATATGGCAAAACTAGCAAATAGCTGAAGATCATTTATATTTTTCTTTTTTCACATTTGTTCAAACTTAGCAACTGTTATACAGAGTGAGAACTTATCTTGGCTTTTTAATCATTTTGTAACATTATAACTACTGGAATTGATTATTTATTAGTTGAGCTCTAACCATTAGGTTTGAACTTGTATATCTTACTTACTTACGACCAGGGTATTAAAATACTTAACGGTAAATGTTCTCTCTTTGAACTGTTCCCAAATACAATACTATCTTAACCTCATAAGTAACTAAAAGACTCAGAAACGAGAAAGCATATGCAGCTCAGCTAGAGCCAATGACCAGCATGTCACAATCAGGATCATTTATGATGGCATTCATCCTCTCATCCTACAGCTCTGCCCTCTCACTCGCTAAACAATCTTTCTTTAAATCCCTCATTTCTTCCCAATCCTCTAACCCCCGCCGCCTCTTCGCCACCTTCAGCACTCTCCTGGCCCCACTCCCTCCTCCCTGACTGCCTGCGACTTAGCCTCCTTTTTCTCCTCTAAAATCAAGACCATCCGACTTGAAATCTCCTCCTCCACTCCCTCGTCCACCCCCCCCTCTTCCGTCCTCCCCCCTAGCCATCTTCCCCTCCACTCCTTCCGCCCTACCACGGGTGAGGAAGTCCACTCTCTCATTTCATCCTCCCCCCCTCTCCTGTCCCCTGGATCCCATCCCCTCCCACCTTCTTCGCTCCCTTTCCCCCACTACCTGCTCCCACCTCGCTCACCTCTTTAATCTCTCCCTCACCTCCGGCATCTTCCCCTCCTCCTTCAAACATGCTCTCGTTTCCCCCATTCTCAAGAAACCTAATCTTGACCCCACCTCTCCCTCTAACTATCGGCCCATATCTCTTCTCCCCTTTGCCTCCAAAATTCTCGAGAGGCTCGTCTGTAGCCGTCTCTCCTCCTACCTTTCTGAAAACCCCCTCATTGATCCTCTCCAGTCTGGTTTCCGCCCCCTCCACTCCACTGAAACTGCCCTGGCTAAAGTCACCAATGATCTCCTCTCGGCTAAAGCCAGGGGCCACTTCTCCCTTCTCATCCTCCTTGATCTCTCTGCAGCCTTCGACACGGTCAACCTCCCCCTCCTCCTCCACACCCTCCAGTCCTTTGGCCTCTCTGGCCTAGTCCTGTCCTGGTTTACCTCTTACCTTGCTGACCGTTTCTTCTCCATCACCACCACTGGGTCTCTCTCCCCCCGTCCACCCTTCCAGTCGGGGTCCCTCAGGGCTCTGTTTTGGGACCCTTACTCTTCTCTCTATACACCTCTTCCCTGGGTGAACTCATCAGCTCCTACGGCCTCAACTATCATCTCTACGCTGACGACACTCAACTTTACCTCTCCTCTCCCGATCTCTCTCCTTCCCTCCTCTCTAGGGTGTCCGCCTGCCTCTCTGCCATCTCCTTCTGGATGTCCTCTCACTTAACCTCGCCAAAACTGAACTTATAGTCTTTCCTCCCCCTCGCACCTCGTCCCCTCTGACCTTTCTATCACCGTCGACAACACCTCTATCTCCCCTGTACCCCAACTTCGCTGCCTCGGGGTCATCCTCAACTCCTCTCTCTCCTTTGGCCCCCACATTCTCTCTCTTGCTAAATCCTGCCAATTCCAGCTGCGTAACATCGCTCGCATCCGGCCCTTCCTTTCCCAAGATGCCACTAAATGTCTTATTCACTCTCTGATCATCTCCTGCTTGGACTACTGCAACCTCCTCCTTACTGGCCTCCCCCACTCTCACCTCGCTCCCCTTCGATCTGTACTAAACGCAGCCACTAGGCTCATCTTTCTTTATCGACGCTCCTCTTCTGTCTCCCCCCTCTACCAATCCCTTCACTGGCTCCCCTTTCCCTTCAGAATCCTGTTCAAGCTCCTTACTCTTACATACAAGGCCCTCGCCAACTCCACAGCACCCTACATCTCCTCCCTCCTCTCTACTAATGACCGTCGCCTCTCTTCCCCCTTGATCACCTCCTCCCACGCGCGTATCCAAGACTTCGCCCGCGCTGCCCCCCTCCACTGGATCAAGGTCCCTCCCTCCATCAGAACTTCCCCATACCTGTCCAGTTTCAAACGGGCTTTAAAAACCCACCTTTTTCTTAAAGCTTTCCAGTCTCCCACTTAACTTCCTACCCTTTCTTCTGACTCTTCCCCTTCATTCCCCTTTCCTTATCCTAATCCTCCGTTCCTCCTTCTCTCCTTCTATCCCCTGTGTCTCTCTGTCAATCTACCCCACCCCTTAGATTGTACGCTCCTTTGAGCAGGGTCTTCTCTCCTCCTGTCTCCACCACTTTTAACTCTGCTCTCCAGCTACCTAGCCTTCCTTCTCGAGGACCCCCTTCCCCCGTCCCCTCTCGCTCCCTCCTCTTCCCCCTGGGGTACTCCCTCTCTTCCGTGCCCTCCTTCCTAGGTGCCGCTGTTGGCGGACCTACCCCTCTCCCCTTCCCCACCTCCCTAGCTGTGCCCTGAGCTCACTGAGTTACTGTGATTATTGTTTACTGTTCTGTGCTGTCTCACCTCGTATTGTAATTTTGTTTGTCCCTGTAAGGCGCTACGGACACCTAGTGGCACCCTATAAATAAAAATTAATAATAATAATAATAATTTACCCTCTCAATATAAACAAATGGGGGCCATTCCTTCCCCACCCCCACCATCAAATGCACCTTTACCAGAATTGGGGATTCATTACATCCAAGCATATAAGAACTTGCGTCCCTTCTGGGTTGACCAAACAAAAGCTACCAAACCTGCCCCAAAGAGTGGTGTCAGTATCCAACACAATGCCTGACTCTTCGAAAGGAGGCAAACTCTTCAGCTACATAAACATAAGCTAATGTGTCCACCAGGTATTGGCCACCGACTACTAATGCTTTTCTGCTGATTCCCACCCCATGAATTCCACAGGAGTTGGGACCCACAGTACAACCATACCACCCAGGCTGGCAAGGCCAAACATTCCTCCTTCACTATCAACAGATGTTGATACATTAACACATCATCCCCAGATCTAATCAGCCGCATTCATTATTAACTGCCAACAAATGTTGTAACCCAAAGCACAAGTCAGTGTAACCTCAACAGATCTGAAAAGGGCAGGTCATGCTTGGCCCCAACTAGTGCTGGCACTCCAAAGCACACATCAATAAACAGTAAATCATCAGGGTCGGAAGGGTAGGCAACTTGTCCAACAAAAAAGAAGGAAATCATCAGCTAGGCTGAAAATTTATAATGTGGCATGCTAAGTACTCCCACACAGTTATCATGGGGGTACCTTATCCAACTCTGACATTTTAACTTCTTCAGGGGAGGAAGCCATTCAGAGTTTGAACATAATCCTTAGTCTTTTAATTGCCATCGGGCTAATATATCTCTCAGTTATACATATTATGATAGCCTGTTAGTGAGAGTCAATTTTGACCTCATACAGCAATTATTATCTGTTTTTTTGCACTTGATGCTAAGGACCAGACTCCTCTGATATTTTAAAAGATTTAAATTGACAGATTTTCTACTGGTTGTTTGGCATATGTAATAAAGATTCATTATCATCTTTATGTGGCAGTGTGCTTCCAGTATTTTATGTGCCTGTCTTTAGAGTATTTGTAGTTCAATAAATTTAGAGAGCACCTGTTTATTTTAATTTGTTGATACACATATTGTGCGATGGTAGAGTTGTTCATTGCAGTATTAAAATGCAAGCTGCTTTTTAAAAAATACGTATTTGGCACTGCTTTTAGACTTCCAGGGTCTGATTTAGAGTTGACTATGAAAAAGTGTGAGGTATATATGCAGCTGGAGCAAAGATACTACAGCCATCATCATAATGATGACTGCTGTAACTTTGCCTCATGCTCAATCCCAAGCAGTTTTTCCATGCTGGCAATTTTGCAGGGAACAGTTGTGTAACACGCATGGGTATTTTTACATTTTTATTTCAAGTTGAAGCCTTTATATAACTAATGTTGGTGATGCACATCTGCAAGACCTGATGAATGTCCACATGTCCAAGTGCTGCTCTGTTTACAATAGGCAGCTGCTCTGATTGGCCTGAAAAGCAGCGCTTGTCACCTTGTGGAGAAGATTGTGAAGAGGACACATGATTCCCCTGGCAACTATGAAAAAAAGATAAGTAATCAATAAGGGGAAGATGGGCCTGCATTGTATGACCACAAAAGATTTTTGGAGTCACCATTAGAGATTGGAGGTCTGCATTATATATCCATCAGATATTTGGGGTTTGCTTTGTAAAGCCATAAGAGACTCGGGCTCTGCATTGCATAGTGGTCCCCATAGTAGAGTCTCCAGTAGATAATAGTCATTAGTATACACTGTGTATTGTATATTAATCATAGTTTGTGTATTTTAGTGACATAACTATAATTTTGTTTGTATTATATAATAGGCAGGAGAATGGTCTCTATATTGTTTATAAGTCATGAGAGAATGATCTCTGTAGACAGCGAGAGGTGAATAAAGAGAACGTCAGATTGGGACATAAACAGCTAAGGGGAGAACAGTGAGAGGGAGAATGAGAAGGGGAGAGAGAGAGTTGGGAGAGAAAAGAGAACTTGGGGAAGTGAAAGAGGAAGGGAAAGGTTGTCTATGTTTACTGGCCTTCAAATTTAAGGTTTGCCTTGTACAACAGAATAAGCTCTCCATTGACAATGGACTCTGCTTTGTAAAATAGCTGCCACAATGGACTAGCAGAGACATTTACACAAGTGGTGAGGTTGAAAATAGTGGAGCACCATTTCTACCAATGATATTTAATATTCATTGTTTTAAAGATGATCAAATAAGACACAATATTATTGTATTTTTCAAAATTTCCAATGTGGCATTGGACCTCAAGTTTTCCCAGTCCTACCAAACCACAACACACAGCTGAAAGAATTGACCGTCATCTCAGCTCGATTTATAGACTAAATGTTGCAAGTTGCAAACTTACAAATATAGTGCAGAATGGCACACCATAAACTCTAAGATTCTATCATTTGTCGTTCGCATCCTTATTAAACTTCATGTGCCTGCAATTTTGACGCAATTTATCTAATCTGTACCTGTAACTTTAGGTTGTGAAAAATATGTCATGGACGATGTTCAGCATATAAGATGTCATATCTGTCACCCACTTCTTCAGCTTATTCCCCAGTTCATTAATGATTTGATCCCAGTTCCTCTTTTGTCCACCTTCTATATATATTCCTAGATATCCCTCTTTTATTTTACACCATCATTAATATACCCATTTCATCCCACATTCTACATAAAACTTCAAACTGATAATCCACTCAAAAATATTTAAATGTCTTCCTTCAATGAAGGTTATCGAACCTGTACGTCCTGTCTAGATTGTCCACACCTTATTTATGCTTAGTTTATCAATTTATCCCTCAGATTAATGTCCCCTAATAACAGTGTATTCCCCTTGGTTATCTCTCCCTCCCCTCAATTCCTCATACTCACCTGCAGGGTAATACTGCATGCTTTGCCTGAAACAGTCCTGAACATATGCATGGTTTTACAAACTCTGTGATACTATTCATTTTAAATACAGCATGTTACTCAGTTTTCTGAAATAACAGTTTGTTTTTATTTTATAGCAACCAGACAGAAGCTTACCCTAATAAGGAGGAAAGCTGTTTATCTTTGTTTAATTGGCAAGTATGCATGCACTGTACACGAGATTAAATAGTTTTCCCAGGAGGAGCGTAGAACATTGAGAATTAAAGTGAAAACAGCCTTTCACACATCCACAGATGTTTTCATCATCATGTCAAGAAATCGTTTGATGATGAGTATAATATAACATGTCTATTAAATATGCATGTTATTATATAACTTTGATGACATTTGACTGTTTCTGGGACTTAAAAACATGGCTAGATGCAGAGGGAGAACAGCTTTCGTAACATCTGGTAAAGAAAATCTCCAACTTGCTGGAAATCTGGCTGGGGACTCCGGAGACGACCATGGCAGAAGGAGTCTGTAAAATCACTTTGTGTTTGTGAACTTCAAGAGAATGTCAGAAAGACACCACATCAAAGTATGACACAGGCTTACATACAGTATCAGTGGATTAATTTACCCAAACACTTATCTTGTGTTTGGGTAAATGAATCCACTGATACTGTATGTAACTTGTGTGGGGAACTACAGCTCCAATCAATTCATTCATTTGAAAACAATAATATAAATGGTTGGGATAATATATCAATTACTATAAATTATTATAGGTATTAGAAGTCGCCACAGAGTTCTAAGACCACATAAAGGATACCTATAATGATCTACAGCAGGGTACATTTTGTTAATTGACCTGGAAGTGATTACATTACATTAGATTATAAACAATAACCTAAAAACTCACTGTTTACACAGATCTTATTTTCAGGAGTTTATACATTTATTACCATCATTAGTATATTATAATATAGTATATACTTACTTACATTGCTTACATTATCTTGATTAAAGGACCACAGAACAGTAATTATTTTGATTAAATGCATATGGTTAGTATAACCTCTCTATCAGGGCTTGTTTCAGATCTTCTGCTAGAGTAATAATGTCTTTCCTTACTAGTTGAAGCCCATGATTCTCTCCCTTCAGTGAATTTGGGGTATTTGTTTTTGAGCCTGAAGGGGTCTTTGTTGTTAAAAGGGTTCTTCAAGTGTCCCCTTGCACTTGCTTCCCATAATTTTTTGGGCAACTTCACCCATTGTTATAGGTGGACTTGTGAGTCAGAATGGCGGCATCTGCGGAGGTAGAAGAGTTTGCAGTTTGATGGAAGGAGTTGGGTGCAGGTTAGGGGAATGCATCCACCTAGTTTTGGAAAGAGAAAATTTCATGTTGTGGGACAGGATTATTTAAACGAGCTTCCGGAAGTTGAGAGGGCCCATTTAAGGAGTTGTTCTACATTGTATAGGCAGGTACACAGCCTTTTCCTCCACGAAAAAGAACGTGATTTCTCCAGCTTGTCAGGAATGCCAGAGACCCATCCTCATCCATATACATTTAGTGGAATCCATTGTGCACCTTTCACTTGCAGTGTGGCAAAGAAACACATTTCTAGGTGAACTGTGAAAGCTCCTATGCCTTATCATTTTCATGATTAATTTAACGCATACATAAGGCTAAACCAAATATTACTTTAAGTTAAAAAGAAACACTTTAAGTTAAAAAGAAACACTTGATGGGAAGTGTTAAGTGTAAGGTTGTCTGCCGATACAGATAAGAGATGTCAGAAGAATAGCAGGTAACAAAGACTCTCAAAGAGACTCTGCTTCTCTTCAGGCTACATTCCCTTTTTCACACCTAGCCTGAGGGAAATTCTCACTTACCTAATACTCTCCGTGGAACAATTACTACGAGCTAAATAATACAATACAATACAATTGTTTGTAGTATTTTTCGCTATAAGGATTGTTAATTCCAGGCATATTATTCAAACTGTAAAATGGCCACAACTGCAAATGTGTGTAATGATATTATGTGCCATTAAACTCAATGAAGTGAAAAGGTAAGTAAAGAGCATGGGGCAGCACAGTGGCTCAGTGGTTAGCACTTCTGTCTCACAGTACTGGGGTCATGAGTTCGATTCCCGACCATGGCCTGTGAGGAGTTTGTATGTTCTCCCTGTGTTTGCATGGGTTTGATGATGATGAAGAGGATGAAGATAAGAAAATTCTATTACAGATACCAACAATCATCACAAACGAGAGATGATTCAGTCAGTTACTAGATGTAATTCTGTTAGTTTGCCTGAAAATTAAAAATGTGAAAATCAGTAGCTCTCACTGAACTCTTCCTTGCCCCTTGACCTTTACTCATTGTTGCAGGATATAAGGTAAACCAATGAGGTACATGTACTTACTATCAGGTAAAACTAAATGATTTTTATCCTTCAATGGTTTTCTTTTGTAATGCCTCTGTAATGTTGTCTGTCATGTATAAAGAAAATAAAGGGTCCCTTGCCTTATTTGCACGCTAACAATTTGCATTTGCTGAATTAGTGCACTGATTTTAACCCAGAGTTACTGTAAAGAGTCAGTGATATTAGCATTTCTCTTTCTATGAAACTGTCATCGACACATTTAATATCTCTAGGCAGTGTGCAAAGTGGGCTGGTATGTGCTGGTATGACATATTGGCATTTCTTCACCTTACTTCTCTTGAAGCCTTGCTTGCAGATTATGATTAAATTAACAATACTGTTCCTGTATCTGTCCACAGTGTAGGACAGTGGTGACCATTTTCTTGTAGTACACCTGTAAGTAATGGTCAGTCTGCTGGACAGAGGCTGCCATTTTCTTGTAGTACAGATCTTTTTCTCACTATATAAAAAATATATCTCTGAATCTAATTGTTATATTCCACATGATGGCAATCTCAGATGTTAGAATTGCCTATATGCTTCTTTATACTGATAATTACAATTTTATTTGGTTAAGGTTATAATATCTTATTTAGTTTGTTTGTCTTTATACAAAATGTATACCATAAATTGTATTACCCATTTTGCTGTTTTTTTGCTGTTGATTTTGCTGTTTTTTTATGCAGTGCAATGTAAACTAGCAGGGTGTAGTGCTTCCTATTATTTACATTAGCCCCAGATAGTTTGACATCAGATAGCATCTCAGTTTCATTATTCAGCCTAAACAAGTCAAAGCCTTTCACTTCAAATTACATAACAGTACTTTTAAATTACCTCTTCGACCACTGTTTCTAGGTTTCCATACTTATAAGTAGAGCTGAGAAAAAAAAATCAAAATTGTTTAGCCAAATATTTGCATCAGTTTACAGCAAAATTGTGTATGCTTTACTTATATAATTTATCTGTATGTTTTCACTCTTTTACGCCAATCACATAAAAAAGCAGAATGAATTGTCAGTCATCATTCCAGTTCTATTAATTTACTTCAAATACCATGCAATTAGAATCTACAAGTACAACCTGGAGCAAAAGCAGAATTTGATACTTGTATTATGGGAACTTTGCACCTCCACAAAACAGCCTGTTCTGGCACAAAACTCAATTTGCGTAAATTTTTGATAAATCAAGTAAATAGAATAAGATGGGATTTCTTGAACAGTATAGAGTAATAAATACAGCAGCTGAAATTCATACAATTGAAATGATCTGATTTGGTGTACCAGAATTGGTATTACCAGTACAATGGTTATTTATTTTGTTTTGCCCAGTGGCTACGGCTAACACACTTATTGATCAATGTACGAGAATTGCTCTTTCTGTTGCATTTTGTAATTCTTGTTCACACATTTATAAAGGTGTAGCTGTGGTCTGTCTCAAGGTGCTGTCAGATAATCTTATAAAAAATGTGATCATTAATGTCTCAAACGGTGCACAGTAAAAATTAGCACTGCCAGTTGGACAGTCTATGTATAGTTGCAGCTTAGCCACATAAGTGTGTAGCAGATGAACTTCATGTCATTTATTTGATCTTTATTTTGTGTACTAATATTATATTATCACTTGTAAATAAGTATTATATCAATACTGGTAAATATTTTTTTGCAGCCTGATGGCTAGTATAGACTAACACATACACTATATGGACAAAAGTATTTGGCCTCACCTGTTAATTATTGAATTGAGTGGTTTCAATCAAATCCATTGCCAGAGGTGTATAAAATCAGGCAGCTAGTCATACAGTCTCTATTTGCAAACATTTGTGATACAAAATGGGTCGTTCTGAAGAGCTCAGAGCGTGGTACTGTGATAGGATGCCACCTTTGCAATAAGATGGTTCATGAAATTTCATCCCTGCTGGATATTCCACGGTCAACTGTAAGGGATTGTATTAGAAAGTGGAAGCGTTTAGGAACAAAAGCAACTCAGCCATGAAGCAGAAGACCAAATAAAATCACAGAGTAGGGACAACCACTGCTAAGGCGCATGGTGCGTAAAAGTTGCCAATGCTCTGCTGATTCCATAGCTGAAGAGTTCTGAACTTCCACTGGCATTAATGTAAACACAAAAACTGTGCGACAGGAGCTTAGTGGAATGGGTTTCCATGGCCGAGCAGCTGCATGCACGCCTCACATCACCAAGACCAATGCCAAACATCAGATGGAGTGGTGTAAAGCACATCGACACTGGACTGTGGAGCAGTGGACACATGTTCTTTGAAATGACAAATCACACTTCTCTGTTTGGTAGTCAGATGGGCGAGTCTGGGTTGGGCGGATGTTGGGAGAACGTTACCAGCTTGACTGCATTATGCCAACTGTGAAATTTAGTGGAAGAGGGATAGTGGTACGGTTTCTTTTTCAGGGTTTGGGCTAGTCCCCTTATCCCCAGCTAAGGGCAATCTTAATACTTCACCATAACAAGTCATTTTGGACAATGCTATGCTTCCAACTTTGTGGGAACAGGTTGGGGAAGGCCCTTTTCTATTCCAACATGACTGTGCCCCAGTGCACAAAGCAAGAATTACAAACACATGGTTTGATGAGTTTCGTTGTAGAAGAATGTGAGTAACCCGGACAGAGTCCTGACCTCAGCCCCATCAAACACGTTTGGGATGAACTGGAGCGGAGATTGCAAGCCAGGCTTTCTTGTCCAACATTCTTGCCCAACCTTCCAACATACTTGTCCAACCTTCCAACCTTCTTGTCCAATATCAGTGCCTGACCTCATAAATGCTCTACAGAATAAATGGACACAAATTCCCACAGAAACACTCCAACATTTTGTGGAAAGCCTTCCAAGAAGAGTGGAAGCTGTTATTGCTGCAAAAGAGGGACCAACTCCATATTAAAGAATATGTATTTAAATACAATGTCATTACAGTCCCTGTTGTTGTAATGGTCAAGCGTCCGAATACTTTTGTCCATATAGTGTATATTGATCACTGTGAGCACCTTCAAAACTGCAAGTAGCGTTGCTAAGTGCTTTGTCTCACAATCCTCCAGTCTATAAAAAATTATGTTAGGTTGCATTTGAGTTGGTTCCTTGCTCAATTGGAATTTTGACACATATATTTTAAAACTGGAGTATAACAGTTGTGAAGCTTTTTTGATTAGAGTGGATTTCCTTTTGGGATACCCTCTACTGATGGAATGGTTATATTCAATAGGGAGGGGAATGGGCGATTGAAACAGATGGGACTATATGAATTACAAATGACATTGCTAAGAAATTTCCCACAGATAAATTCCTTCAGTTTACATATATGGACCTGATTTATGTTTGGATGTACTCAAATTTGCAAAGCTTAACTTGCGAGAAATAGCTCTGCACATGTCAAGAAACAGTCCTTATGCCAATGAACACAATTGTATGCAATTCATGTCGGAGTACACATGACACTTATGACTGCCTACAATTTGGAATGGTGAAGGGAAGGGGCAGACTAATATAAGCAATGTACAATAGGGGCATTCCGATGCAGATGCTGCCAGTTCAAGTCCTGGATTTCTCGTAAGTACACCTGGTTTCAGCCATCTCATTTGCACCAGCTACAGGGCAGGTGTAAGTGCCGACTGATAGCAATGACTGAAATGACATAGTATTTCATTTAAAAACTACACATATGCGTGACAATAGCTAACACAAAATATGTGTATCTAAGTAAGAAAGACTACAAAAAACACATTTTATCTACAGTTTGTATTGAAAGCATCTTGATTTACTTATCATTTATTAATGATTATACTGTTAACAATTTTTCTTATATTTTATAATTTAATATTTTCTATACGGGCTGATGTGACCTGATATTGCACATATGCTTGTGCATATACTGCAGTCTGTTCTATCTGTCTACATATAGCAAGTAACATTTCGGAAGAGCATACTTACACCCAGATTCAAATCGAAACACATCTTGAGATCCACTCAGATTTGAATACAGTTCGAAATAAGCTCAAGTTCTCTTCCTTTTTTTTAAAACACGACTAATGTGAAAGTTGTGTTCGAACTTGAATAAGGCCCTATATTTGTTGCTTATTTACCAAAGGTGGTTCCTTATTCCAAACTTTGAACACACACTATTCAGAAGGTTTCGTTCTCTAAAATTGTGGAGACGCAGGGCCTGATTCATCAAGACATGCATCTGCCGATTATGAGCGTATGGTCCGCAAAACTGATCTGCACATGCCCAGAACCAAGCCATAGACATCTAAACGCAGCAACATTCAGGTCATCTTCATATGCAAAGGACACTTACTACAGCTTACGATTTCTGGGAGGGGAAGGGGCTTTCCTCCATATTCAATGCACAGTAAGGGGGTGCCAATCTCACGCGAACACAGCCACATCCAATTCAAGCTTTGGGCATCTCAAAAGTACTTAAAATTCTGTCACATCCCATGATCCAACTACAGGGCTAGTCTAAGTTCTGATTACTAATGATGTCACTTTTGCATGCTATAATGTGTGTTTGCAATCAGAAGCAACTGTTAAAATGTATTTTATGTTCAGTAGACATTAAGAACATCCTAATAAATGTATTTCATGGAAAAAATATATATGAAAAAAACACTTTTTTTTAAAACTGTTTTATCACTATTGCCTATATTATAAACATATAACATTGATTGATTTTTTTTCTGTGTCTTCTTTTGCCAGTTTATTTTCCACATAGGTATTGGACATATCTTGCAGTGTCTTGTGTAGTAGAGCTGAGCAGACCTACACCTGAATTCATTAGCGCGCGTATCTTCCGATCCGCTTCTTGTTGAAACAAACAAGCATAGGTTGCGCTCAGTGTGCGTGCCTTGATGAATCAGGCCCCCAGTAATTTGCAAGAATATTTAGTAAAAATATGTGGGGCTGGGGCTCTCTGTGTGTTTATGGACATAAAGATTCATATTTTTCATTTTTTCATTTTTTTTATGCGTCCTTAGTTGAGCTGACTAGAATAGCTAGTTTAGTAGCTTTGCAACATATATACATTTTATGGGATATTTTATTGTTGTATTGATGGTATTAAAATTATTTTAATAAAATACACCTAGCAAGTCATTTACAATTTTACTTGGAGTGATTAATATTGTGAGCTTTTTCTAAAACCAGAGCTATGTTTGTTTGTTTTTGTTTGTTTTTTTATATTTAGGGAAGTGTGACAGCCTCCCAGTTCAGCTGCTCCCTCAGTATTTATAACTACACTTTATTTTTATAAACTGACTTCCTGGGCTGGATTCCACCATAGCAGTGAGACTACGGACCTGATTCAATATGGAACGTAAATGTTGACATGTGCCACATTTTGCGTAAAATCGATCTGCGCATGCCCAGAACTGGACTATATGCCAATGAATGCAGCAACATCCAATTCATGTTTGAACAACAAAGGTCCCATAAGGCAGGGGCAGAATGGGGAGGGGACTGGGCGTATGCATGTTGTCACTTTACAGTAAGGGCGTGCCAAGCTCGAGTGCATGCAGCAATCCCCAATTCAAGCTTTGGGCACCTCAAAGCTACGTGGTTTTCACTTGCAACAACTACAGACCTGTTATGAGCGTCTAGTTGCTATCCAATAACGATTGTCCACTTCCGGTGATGTGGTTCCAAAGCACAATTCGATTTATTAGCCAAAAGTAGCTGAATAGCAATTGAGAATAAAATAAGTACAGCCGTTACTTTTAGCAGGCGCCCTGAAACCCAGAGCTACCACTTATATATAGTCAGTGATACATTGAAAACAATACAGATGATGTGGCTTGCTTCCATAGGTTCAGGCTTCAGGAGGGTCCAGTGCAATGCAGGTCATTGGCCAGTTCAAACGATAATAAGGGTGGCGGTCAGCTCTCCTGGAGATGCATTCCAATCTTCCTGCCAAGAACTGGTTTAAACTGGTCTATTTGCACTACACAGACAATATCATTCTAATCATTTATTCCCTACAATCTATAACTTCCATACGCAAGGTAAGATCCATTCAGCAATTGAAACGGACGTCTGTGAATAAATTGGGGATTAGAATGATACCTGACATGATATGTCTCCTGTGACCTGAACCTTGGATATCACTAACATGTATATAACTTATAAAATCAACCATAAACATTGCTACATTTCGACATAAATAACTATGTGTTGCAACTACATTCAATATAAGCTAACTACAAGTGTATGTGTGCGTGTGAATGCGTGTATAAGTGTTTGCCATGTGTTGCGGTTAATTACGCTCCTGCATGCCGTAGCATGCTATACATACATAATTTCGGACAAAGACAATCAAGTTGTTAGATATTAATTGAAATGACTATATCCAATTATCTGACTTCGACAGGCCGTTGTCAGTGACGATTATTGGTTACGATGGCTGTGTATGTGTGCTAGAACATGTTTGCAAACAGAAGCAAATGTAAAAATGCATTTTATGTACAGTGAACATTAATAACATGATAAATGTTTTGGAGTGGAAAAAAAGTTTTGTGACAATTTTGCAATAATGACTATTATTAACAGGTGATAATCATTGAAATACGTTTAATTTATTTTCTGTGTATTCTTTGGGACATACGTATTCCAGATTTTTGTGTGTTTTAAAGAAAAAGGCAGTTTATGCTCTTTTTGTGTGCCTTAATGAATCAGGCCTTACATACATAGGGTACCCCTACCCTAGTGAAAACCAGCCCTAGGCTAGAAAACCTGGAATGGTTTACACTATAATATGGAGATGACAAGGTGGCTATCACAGGGCTGGTGCCTCTATGAGGGGTAAAGTTGCAAAAAACAGATTACCAGCCCTGCTCTGATAAGTGAAAACAAAAGAAAAGATAGTTCAGCACTGTAAAACAAACAATATTTAAATCAATATTTGTCAGCATATACATAAATAGGAGGATATGTGCACACTATAGCTATATTGGGATAAGCTCACCAGCCAACGTCAAGGCGTCTCCTAATACACAGAAAAATAATTGTCATTGTGTTCATGACAACCTTATGTTAGCAATGAACGTAATACTGAAGATACCATAATAATGAAATTCAACAAAACTCATTGTAAAATTAAATATCACCCACAAATTCCAATATGTTTGTGCAAAATTAGATATTATAGAGATGAGCAACATTTTCAAAACTGTTCCGCTGCATATTCACCTCATTATGTTGCAGTCAGTGGAATCTGTCCTTAAATATTCCCAGTCCTCCCCTAACCTCACCACACAGCAGAATGGATTGACTGTCATCATCCCAGCTCCACTCATAGACTATGGATTCCTTGAAATGCACATATATACAAATGCAGTGCAAAATTGTCATTCCAAATTTTCATGAAAATGGTACATTTCATTTTCATTAAAGTATATTCAATTAACAAAATCACAACATGCGTCGTAAGCATCATGGATTAAATTTCCATATTAAACCACACTGTGCGAGGATGGAGCTACTATGCCACTCTGTCTGTGTTGCGGGATCTAGCTTGGCTTGCCTTGCTGTCATCCCCTTTCTTTATCCCAACTGCACCCCTATAACTGCAGTAGGAGTGGCTTGCTGTCACCACTAGGCTCATTCAACAGTTCCTAGAACCGCTTGCTTCTGGCTAACTCTCGCTACTAGTGTACCCCCTTGCTGGGCACCTGGGATGGTACACCTGACCTCTTCCTTTAGATCAGGATTGGTGTTGATGGTTCCCCCTGGCCTATTACACTGGCCATTGCTGTGAATTAGCGGGCAGAGCTTTAGTACCAGATACTGGCTCCCAACCCTAGAGCAGCAGGATTATGGATTAGATTTGTCTAATCTGTAGGTCACAGGAATTACAGCATGTAGGTAGGCGTCAAAGCACTGTCTTAAAGCAGTGCTTTTTTATTAGCTCAAGTAGTCCTAATAAAGACAGTTACACGCTAGTTTGAGGTACTAGCGATCCAGAAGTTGCAGATGGAATGATACATTACATGGTTAAACAGAGCTCTTTTTAGACAGATTCTGACACGCATGTTGGCAGGGGGTAACCCTACCCCTCGATCCTAGATGGCTCTGCAAATACTGAGATATTACTTCCGATATTTAACATCAGGATGTGATATATCCTCTAAACTTGGAGTTTATGCAATTTTAAACTTTAACAAAATTTGCACCAATCTGTGATTTCCTAAATCACTTGTTATTAGGTTTCATATCTCTCTCAGGCACAGGATGCCACTGCAGATAATACATAAAACACAAGTCCAAAGTCGAGGAGGCAGGAGCTGCCAATGCAAGCAGCATGTAATGCCGAGGGCTGCAGGCAGATCCTGACAACCAGTAGCATATGCACCTTGTTTATACCAGGTATACGGCACTTACACACATGTTTGATTTTGCAAAATACGTATTCGCTATTAGGCATTAAATAAACTTCAAAAACCTCTTTAATACAGGAGAAAAAACTCCCAGTCCCACGTACATGAAAAAAATTGCACAAACACACTAAGAAAATAATGATATATAGATGTGTAACAAAGAATCTTTGTTCATGTCTCAAAGTTTGAGTAGTCACAAAGTGTGTACCTTTCCTTCCCCGAGAAGACGTTATTTAGTCAGGTATAGTATAGTACTGAAAGTGCTTTCGTTCTTATCACTCTTATGATTATAGCAATCATTCATGAAAATGTAACTTGCATCTTAAAAAGTGTAGGTTTAAATTACTGATGATTCCATCAATTCTGCAGCCTGTGATTGAAACTTTATTGTAAAGTTATCTGATGCATCTCTTCACAGACTTGTGATTTCCTTAGGGGCATATAAACTACAGTCTGTTTCCTTCAGCTATTTAAACCACAACTGGCCAATCATTTACCAGTTTATGCAATTAAAAGCACATGTGTGAGTCAATCTATAAACCAAAAAATGGGACAATTGATATACATAAAATGCAAAAAAATCTGATTATTCAATATATACTATATATATATATATATATATATATATATATATATATATATATACAAGTTAACCCGTGCATGATACTCATGCATTCTAGTCAAATCAAGATACTTAAGGTCTTAAAAAGGTTCTTGTCATGCATTTGGGCCTAGCCCAGGCCTCCTCAGGGGAAGATCGTTACTTCCCGACGCAAGCGCCCTTTTTAATGTGTGTTCATGAGGTAAAATTACCTCACGAAAATGAGTTTGACCTCTCAACTCGTAAATTTAGCCTTTGCTACCCCTCCCACGGGGGAAGGGGGGATGATGGAAGTTAACTGACTTGAATATTCTAATTTTTTTGTCAAATAATGTCAGTATACCAAATTTCAGGTCAATTGGATGAGCCCTTTCTGAGAAAATAGTTTTTTCCACACACACACACTAACGCACGCCTCTACACATGTGTGTTCATGAGGTAAAATTACCTCACGAAAATGAGTTTGACCCCTACCAAATTTCAGCCCTTTTTGAATTTTTTTTCCCACACACACTAAGAATTTAGTAGGTCAGTGTATAACTCTGCCCAGCAGGTGGCGCTGCAACTTGGGTTTTTTTTTCCACACACAGACACCACTAAGCATTTATATATTAGATATATATATATATATATATATATATATATATATATATATATATATATATATATTTATTGCAATGTGCAAAAGATATATGACTATTTAAATTAGAGAACACTTGTTCACCCATTGAAAAATAGTGCACAATTATCATATATGTATCGTTGATTCATTAGCCAGATGTGTTTGTATGTAAATGCAAGATACTGTTTATAACATTACAATGTAACTTACCAATTTCAAACATTTTGGGACTTTTAGTGTATAATATACTCTTTTACATCTGCGTTTACCTACAAAGCACTAGTTGCGTTTCCGGCACGGTGGCTTAGTGATCAGTACTTCTGACTCACAGCATTGTGGTCATGAGTTTGATTCTCGACCATGGCCTTATCTGTACGGAATTTGTATGTTCTACCTGTGTTTGCATGGGTTTCCTACGGGTGCTCCGGTTTCCTTCCATACTCCAAAAACAGCAGCTATCAAATTGACCCTAGTCTCTCTCTCTTTGTCTGTGTTGTGTATGTTAGGGAATTTAGGCTGTAAGCTCCAATGGGGCAGGGACTGATGTGAGTGAGTTCTCTGTACAGCGCTGCAGAATTATGTAAATGTAAAGAAATGGTGATGATATGTAGACTAAGTCATATCTTGAGCTTATGGCTGCTTGTGGCCCTTTATGATTGAAGAGGTAGGAGGTGGCATGTTCGAACAAATGCCCTTCTTATGTAGGCTGAGACTTAGATGCATATGCGGCAGTTAGGACATGGGAAACTTGCGGGTGCTCATCACTAGTGCAAGTTACAAACTGATAGTGATGGCGGTCACCATGCGTCTGGCTCTTCATACTTGTGTAAAATGTGTCTTTTTTGAGATGCGATTTCTGTCTGCGTATTAGAAAAAAAATGGCGACCAACTCAACATGAGGCCCTTTGTGAGTAAAACAATATTTGTTCTTTGCTTGTAATCATACGTTAAAACTGTTGCATGTGCATTGTATTGAAGAACTGAATTAATCTTTAGTGGACAAACACAATGCTATGCTAAATGACATACATAATCCCCATATAAAAGCACATTGGCAACATAATGACTTGTAATAGTCAGTGGTATACAATCCCCAAATCTAACATCAGTAAAATCTCTACAAATGATGGGAGACTTATACATCTACAGGTGTAATGTTATGTTATGCGTATGATGTCATATGCCAGCATCTACAATACAATGTAGTATAATGTGACAGTATGTATTTTTATGTAATGTTATACATATGATAGATTTTATATACGTTCTGAAACTGATAGTTAAATAGCAATTAAATTAATGGAGACATAGAAACTTTATGCAATGTTTTGTACCACATATGATGCATTATTATTATCATAGATTTGTAAGGCGCCACAGTTCTCCACAGAGCCACACAGTAGGGAAAACAGGACATACATAAAACAGTGACATACAATGTGAGCAAAATAAACACAGACATGAAAACAAAGGGTATTATGGGCTCTGCTCATTAGAGAGAACACATTCTAAGTAGAAGAGGGCACAACTGAAACAAGAGGAGCAAATGTGGTTCAGAGTGAGATTGGAACAGTTGTGAGGGTGCTTTAGTGTGAATAGTGTTATCGGGGATAAGGTCACCTCTAAAAAAGAGATGGGTTTTCAAAGAGCATCTAAAGATTTGAAGGCTTTGGGAAAGTCTGATGGAGCATGGTAGGGAATTCCATTAGTGTGGGGCAGCACGGGAGAAGTCTTGTAGGTGGGAGTGAGAGGTGGATACCAGAGGCGACACATGAAGAAGGTCAGGTGTAGATCAAAGAGGGTGGGAGGGAGAGTATTTTGATACGAGATTTGAGATGTATGCAGGGGTAGTGTTGTTGAGGGCTTTGTAGGTAAGCGTGAGCAATTTGAATTTGATTCTGGAGGACACAGGGAGCCAGTGTAGGGATCTGCAAAGTGATGCAGCAGATGTGGAGCAGTAAGAGAGGAAGAACAGTTTTACAGCAGCATTTATGATAGATTGAAGTGTGAATATATGGGTGTCAGGAAAGCCAGATAGCAGGAGATTGCAATAGTCAAGACAGGAGATGATAAGAGAATGGATGAGTTTTGGTAGAATGTTGAGTAAGAAAAGGGTGTATTCTGGCAATGTTTTTAAGGTGAAGTCGACAGGACTGGGAGAGAGTGTAACTTGGAATCAGAATCATTACAGTTAGTAGTGAAGTTTGTATTGGATACCCCTTGCAATTTTGCACCTAATCTTGTGAATAGAGCGTGGCTGCCACTTATCATATTGCTTCATTTCCTCTGCAACTGCCTTATAAAGAGCTTGGTTTTGAGGTGTTTTAAAATTCTCTTCCTGAGTACTCTGAATGCTTTTCTTTTAAGCTTGTTACCTGGCTTTTTATTTGAAGGCTTAATTATCTGATTCCCATGACCAGGCGGTGCAGCTCTTCTATTGTGATTCCTATGACAAGGAGTTACAGCTCTTATACTGTGATTCCTATGACCAGGAGGTACAGCTCTTCTATTGTGATTCCTATGACCAGGAGTTACAGCTCTTATACTGTGATTCCTATGACCAGGAGGTACAGCTCTTCTATTGTGATTCCTATGACCAGGAGGTACAGCTCTTCTGCTGTGATTCCTATGACAAGGGGTTACAGCTCTTGTAATGTGATTCTTATGACCAGGAGGTACAGCTCTTATACTGTGATTCCTATGACCAGGAGGTACAGCTTTTTATTGTGGTTCTTATGACCAGGAGGTACAGCTCTTGTACTGTGATTCCTATGACCAGGAGGTACAGTTCTTCTATTGTAGTTCCTATGACAAGGAGTTACAGCTCTTCTATTGTGGTTCCTATGACCAGGAGGTACAGTTCTTCTATTGTGATTCCCATGACCAGGAGTTACAGCTCTTTATTGTGATTCCTATGACCAGGAGGTACAGCTCTTCTACTGTGATTCCTATGACCAGGAGGTAAAGTTATTCTATTGTGGTTCCTATGACCAGGAGGTACAGCTCTTCTGCTGTGATTCCTATGATCAGGAGGTACAGTTCTTCTATTGTGGTTCCTATGACCAGGAGGTACTGCTCTTCTATTGTGATTCCTATTACCAGGAGGTACAGTTCTTCTATTGTGGTTCCTACGATCAGGAGGTACAGCTCTTCTATGGTGGTTCCTATGATCAGGAGGTACCACTCTTCTATTGCGATTCCTATAACCAGGAGGTACAGCTCCTCTATTGTGATTCCTATGACCAGGAGGCACAGTTCTTCTATGTGACAGAGGGTAGGAGGGGGTGTGACGATATCATAATGTCACTATAGCCCCACCCCTACCATAAAATACAGAAATTCAAGGTATTGAATAGAGGGGGGGGGGGAGTTAATGATGCGATCAAGCCTCACCCCGCGCTATTCAATGCCGATAATTTCGGCATTTGACAGGGTCCGGGAGGTTTGCCTACTCTTCCGGGAGTCCAGGAGGACTCCCCAAAATTCGGGAGCCTCCCGGAGTTTCCAGGAGAGTAGGCAAGTATGCCGCTTAAATATTTGGATAGATATTTCCCTCCTGGGAGTGTTAGTTCATGCAAAACATTTAACAAGAGGGCCATCTGGAGGGTGATCCTCCAAAAACTGCATATTGATCACTCCATCTGCCAACTGACACTGAGATGGGGCAGCCTGAGTGGAGAGACCTTCGTGTCTTCAGTAAAATGAGGAGGTGACTATCAGGAGGTATACAAAACATACATACATTTTAACATTAACAATTTATTAATGTATGAAACGTTTTATCAAACCGGAAATAATTAACTGCATAATCCACATATTTCTATAACTGTCCATCAGATCTGACTACGCAATCATTTTGGGTGTATGAAAAGATAATACAAAAAAAACTTACAGATCATGAAAAGTCTTTATTACTTAGAACACATAGAGAATGTATAGTAATTTTATGAAAAAAAAAACACATACTCTATGACATGAGAACTTAAAATGTTCACATATTATCTTAAAAAGAGCAGTGCCTGGGAGGAGAAGCCGGGGCATGTGTAGGAGGAGTTAGAACTGGCCAAAGCAGAGGAGGTGGGGCAGGAGGAAGCAGAGCATGCTGCATAGGAGAAGAAGCCAGGGAAAGAGGAGGAGTAGGAGGCGGACCAGCAGGAGGAGGATGAGGTGGAAGTAGAGGGGCAGCTGCCTGTGGAAGTACAACAATGTAAATATTCTATAGTATATCACCTATGATAAATAAGCAATATACTGTCAGAACCCAAGACGTAGTTCACCAAATCTAACTAATTATAAAAAATAACACACAATGAATGTTAGAATCATTTATTTGATACAAATCCCTTGTTTTCCACTTTACTAATCAAATAAATACATATAGAATTTTATTTTTTCCATCCTAAAGTAGTCCAATAAGAAAAAAAAAGATAAAAACCTAATAAACAATGCTTATAGCAGACGTGTGATCAGACTTTATGAAAAGTGGCCTGTACATGCATAGCTAATCACAGCAGCTTGCCTCTGATTAGCTGGAGACTGCCAAACTGCTCTAATTGGTTGTTCATACATAACGGTGGTAGTCATTATACCGAAGCCCTAAATGCAGACAGTTAGAACGATATTTTAAAAGCAACTTGGCATACCAGAATTCAGAGAAACACAAATCCCAAGAGTGACACTGACATCACTTCTAAGGGCTATTGCTATTAAGGGAACAATGGGAGGACCTGTCAGCTATATAATGTGTTATAGGAAGGGTTGTACATTATACATCCGCCGGGTCCTTGCATTGCCCCCTTTATAGTATAAGCCCTTAGAAGTGATGTCAATGTCACTGTCAGGTTTTTTGTTACTCTGAATTCTGGTATGCCACTATTTCAAGACGTCTAATGTTATCTATGTCACAATTTACATCTGATGCTATTAACATCTTGCAGGAAATTACATCAGTCGCATTTAAAATATTGTTCTAACTGTTGTCGGCATTTACAGCTTCGCTATCACATACCACACCCATACATAAAACCCTCATAATCAATGAATGAGCTTAATTGTATGTCAGGTCAACCCAAAGTTTTGAGTAAGCACATTAGTAAGCCATGCAGAAAGACAGATCACAAATGCAAATCAGACAAAGAACAAAACAAAATTGATCAAATTACTTTATAAACAAGTTTATAAATCATACTCTATTATAGAGCCAGTATGGACATTACAAAACCCATATCAAATCCTGAGCTCTTTAATATTTTCTGCAGTGTAGAGTATTAATGTCTGGTGATCACATGTGATCACCAAACAATAATTACTAAGGTGCCTTATCATTTAAAAGAAGAGACTTCCATCTTTCAGATGATGGCACCCCAAAATGTATTGAAGCCAAGATGGGGAGACCCACCCCATCCCTGTGCTTCTTAATGGTCTCTGTAGTGTTGGAGTTATTGTCTAGTGATCATGTGTGAATAACTTCTCATGGGTCCCTCTTTCAAATGAGTCTCTAGTTGTCATGATTGAAGAGATATGGGACTGTTTGCTTTTACCCCCCTCATTCCATGGATCTTTAAAATTTACTGTAATGCAGTGGATAGGGGGGTTAAACTTGATGATGCCCCAGCTTCTTCCTTGGCCCTCCCCGGCATTTACTGCACTATATGTGCTTCTAGGTAAGTTTTTCCCATGTGTCAACTCCTGCAGTGCTAAGGACAAGTGGGAGTCTTCCTTATTGATTTTGAGGTATATGCTGACTATGAGTCCAAATCGTCCTTAGCATTGAAGGGGTTAAAACAGTACAATAATATTGTCATCTATACATTATTACTTGTATTAAAACTATAATCCATGCATGCAGACTGACTCAAAACAGCACTATGCATCTAATGATCTAGCCAAACCATACCGCAATATCAGTATTAGCATCAGAACGTATGTTTTCAACCAGACAAGTTTTATTAGCAGTATTAAGGTAAGATACTGGCCATTTGGTTCCGTCTAAAATATACTAAAATTATTGGTGTCTTTTTGAAAAAGAATGTTTATCTAATGTATTTTATGAGGATTGCAGTATAGGCTGATTGATAGGATATCACATTAGAATGCATGTATTGTAAATCAGTCAATAGAATACTATGTGTATTATAAATTGGACAGTAGAATGCTGTCTATTTTTTATATATGTTACTATAATGCTCTGTATTGCATAGACGTCACTTAAATGCTCTGTGTATTGTATAAAAGCCACTAGAAAGTTCTCAGGAATGTAAATTGGTCATTAGAATTCTCTGTGTATTATATAGTGGTCACTAGAATGATATGTGTACAGTATTGTATAGAGGTCACTGTAATGCTCTGTGTATTTTATATCAGTCACTAGAATGTTGTCTCTATTGTATATTGGTCACTAGAATTTTCTCAGTATTATAAAGATTTTACTAAAATGTTATCTTAAATGTATAGCGTTAACTATAATGCTCTGTGTATTGAATATCTGTCACTAGAATATTGTCTGTATTGTATAGCAGTTATTAGAATGTTTTCTTTATTAAATAGAGGTCACTAGCTTGCTCCCTGTATTGTATATTGTTCACTGGAAAGTACTCTATAATGTATATCAGTCACTAGAATGCTCTCTATATTGTATATTGGTTACGGAATTGTTCCCTGAATTGTATATTGGTCACTAGAATGTATATTGTTCACTAGAATTGTTCTCTGTATTGTATATAGGTCACTGTAATGCTCTGTGTATTGTATATTGGTCATTATAATTCTGTCGGTATTGTATAGAGGTCACAAGAATGCTGCCTCTATTATATTGAGATCACAAGAATGCTCCCAGTATTGTATACTGATCACTAGAATAATCCCTGTATTGTATATTGGTCACTTGAATGCTCCCTATATATTGTTCACTAGAATGCTCCCTGTATTGTATACTGTTCATTAGAAAACTTTTTGTATTGTATATCAGCCATTAATATGCTATGTGTATTGTATATAAGTCAATAGAATGTTCTGTGTATGTATGTTTTTTTTACATCATTTATTATTTAGGCCCCCATTTACTAATCTGCAGCGATAACACAGATTATCGCAGCAATTGAAAATCTGTTATTGATGCAATTTATTATTAAAATATCAATGAAGCAGCTGATTTCCAGCTTATACTCAGCTGTCCAGTGATACTGGCTGGAAACAATACGGTTCAGGCATGTGCCGCAGCTGGCTTGAGCTTTCAGTTCCATTTAGTGAAAAAAAAAAAAAATGTAAAAAAATAGATAAAAAATGGAAAAGATAACCAATTATTAAATATTTTCCTTTGAAAGAAACCCATTATTTAAATAAGAAAGCACCTTCGTTCAATCAATATCTTCTGCTAGTGTTATCTTGAGATGGCGATAGTGAAATGAGGATTTCTGCGTTATTTGCAGTCCTTGTTAAATAAGCTTCCCATGCTATTTTGGGGAAGATTTTGAGACAGGGGCCTTTAAAAGATGCCGGGAAATTCTCACCAGAGATAGAATTGTTGTTTGTTTACTAAATTGGCCCAATACATGTAAATAATCTAAACATATTTAGAAGCTGCAAATCTCTTATTATTCCAAAAAACTAAGGTACATAAGATTTTGACCAAGACAAAGTCTGAAAATCAACCTATGGCCAATGGAACAGATTTGAATTAATCATATATCTAATTGAAATGACCTTAGAGTTGACTACAAATTTAAATAAGAGTTGGAAGTTTAAATTAATTAAACTAGATTGTGCTGACCCATTTATCAAAATACATGTAGATTTATTTTTTAGTTGCAACCCATCCGTTTAGATCCACTAGAATGTCAACCTCTGAAGGCCAAACTGACTCATCATCTTGATAATTGTATCTTTTATGACATACATTTTATTAAACTAAAACAAAAACACAATGCTGGTTTATTTATGCCATGCAAGCTTAAGAAAGGGCTATTTACCTGAATTATATCATCTCACGTCTTGGCTTTCCAGATTTTGCATAAAACATAATTGAAGCTCTATACCAAGTACATGTTTGATCTCTACCATACATCCTATTGGAGTGTTTCTCCAGATTTTTGTCCGGAGTCCAGAGTTCTCTGCTAAGGCTATTAGGACTAGAAAATTTTCACCGCATCAGAATACTTAACCTTTGGTGCCAAACATAATATAAACATGTTATGTTACATGCTATTAACATTAGATTTTGTCTGTTGTGATTATATATATATATATATATATATATATATATATATATATATATATATATATATATATAGTCTTTATTGTCATGCAAGTCTATATTCAATCCCATTTATATACAGATACTTTTTCGCTTGACCCTACCCTCAGACACCTCTTTACACAAGGTATTTTTTACACTTGTGCTGAGCCTTAGACTTATATAAATATAATAATAATAATGTAATATATAATATAATATGATATAAATAATGTTTTTGTGCAGTATCTACACGGATCACTTGATTTTTTATTTCAGAAGACTCCCCTCTGTCAAACAAATGTTCCCATCCTGGTTTTAAAAGAACTCCCCATGCTTGTTAGAAAGGTTTTTTTATTTAAAAATTATAAAAACAAAAATAAAATAAAATAAAATAAATAAATATGTTAATAAAAAGAGGACACAAAAATAGAGCATCCCTTCTTATTTTTCACCTGGGGAAATCTGAGCTCTTTTAAAGACCTCCCCACCCCCACCTCATCATATCTACTTCAATCTTATTGACCAAAAACAGTAGGCATTAATTAAACAGGGGCGCCCTAGTTTGATGGAGGGGACTTTTGACTTTCAAATGAATGTTTTTATACTTTTTTATTAGCCAGAGGTTGGGAGTCAGAGCCTCCCCTGGCACTTAATTCCTTTTTAGTGGATTTACATCAGTAGGTAAAAGTGTACATACTACCAATACAGCAAACTAATTTAATTTATATTTAAACCTTATCATTTATGCAACATTCACTGAGTGGTTCATTCATTATGTTCTCATGGATTTTTTTCACTGCCCTTTCATAGACTGAATTCATTGATTACTATATCTAGTCAATGATGAATGCTTTGCAATGGACAATATTTTGGAAACATATAATGGTTTATCATTGCAATATGAGTTGCTAAGATTTATTTCTGAATATGCATTTTTAAGTCACCTAGCTTTTCTAATTTAAATACACAATTGCAACTTTTAGTTTGGATGCCTTTTTTTATTACGTGCCATTGTGTAGGGAGCAAGCCATCTCTCAGGCTCCTAACGCATCACTGTGTATCCAATCTTTTATCACACTTGGAAATAATCAAGCTACCACCTTTATAGTTTAAAATTATGTTAACTGCAGTTAATCAGTTATTTTTATTTTTTTAAGACTGGACATATTTTGGCTAATTCATAGTCTAAATATGCAAAAATAGAAAACATTCAAGATAACAGTAAATAAGTACCACGTGCATAATGCAATTTGAATGCATACAGGCTACTGAGACGCAATGTTGGAGGTCACAAAGCACATTGTTATTATATACAGTTAAAATACTGATTTTTATTACAATTTTCAGTAAATTGATTGTTAAAGATTTAGCTACCCATGTCCTCAGTACTGACTCTTCACTTGCTCTCTTGTCAGAGAGGGGAAGATTTTTGGGAGTATTGGCCACATTTTCCATATACATTTATCAGTCTTAAAAATAATTCCTTCATTAAACACATGTAATAAAATAAATAGGGTACATAAGCACTTCAACAGCTGACAATGTATGTATCATACTACGGAGACCTGGCATTTGCAAAGAAGGCACATGGGCTTGCTGTATCTAGGTTAATGTTTCTTGTGGGAGTATATTAGTAAAGAGACTTGTTTGAAGGGTGGAGGTCTTAATATTACAAAACTAAAAATAATACTCACACAAAGGCTTAGTGGCTGCAGGTGCTCATAGGTGGCTTTTGACTTGTCCAAAACATGCATCAAATTTGTTTTTCTATCATCAGTAAAGAAAAAGAACCAAATAAATGATGAAAATTAACTTATGTGAATATAACTGATGAGAAAACTGTACCACTATAACCTTCTCTGTGACCGTAATGATGAAGCTATAGACTTTTCTGTGTGAAGAGTTGTCATTAGTGGAAGGGGAATGGCCAGGTACACCAAGGGTTATATCTACAGGCTCCAATTATGCAAATAAACAAATATATAATAACACGCACAAATGGTACTTATATGTAAAATGTTACATTTGTCCTTTACGCAGATTCAAAATAGAAACAAATCATAATCCAATATTTGTGTGTACATGTAAAGAGAAAGAAACCAGGTCATTACAATATTAAAAGATTAAAATACCCTGTACCAGCAGGTGTCAAAATTCAGAATGTGCATTTACAAGCTTTATTAAAGCTAGTGCAATACATAAAATAGGGGGACACTGTATCCCCACTGTTTGCAGTGTAACCGTGCTAACTCACTTTGGTACTTGCAGTTGGGAATGTTGTGTCAGTATTACGGAGTGGTGTAGGGCTTTTGTTAACACAGCCTGATCCCTATTGTTTTTGCTTTCATTATAAATGTAACACAGAGAGTGTCCTTCATTTGACCTCCCTGAATGAAACTACAAGCGCTCATTGGCCACTGCATGTCAAAAGAGTTCATGTTTGACATGTAATGTCACTTGCATTTGATCTTCCTTTTTTCAAATGACAGTGGGTTCTCAGCCTTATGCATGTCAGGTGGGTCAGTACAGGCAGTTTTTACATGTGTGTGTGTATATGATTGTGGGATTCTATTAATAGCCATGGTTACAAGCTCATATTATAGGACTGAAGTGCCTTTGTTGAATTGCTTTATAATGGTTAAGTACTAATGTAAATTATATTTTTACTAACAGCCATGAGATACAACACAGAAACATCTCCTTAACAGAGCTCCTAATGTCAATAATCTCGATTTATTGGCCTGGGTGAGTTTGTTGGTCTGACCAAAGTGATGGACTGTAAAGCTAGTGAAGTGGTTGGACATTCATAAAAAGTCCCTAGTGAGGGAAAATTAGAGACCTCCAGAGAAAACCAGAATCATTTGCCAGCCCCAGATTGCTTATTGTGTCCGTAAAAAGTGGCAGGGGCTATAACACCAAACTACCATAGGGCTTGAAGTCATGTTGTTTTTGAACGTAACTTTTGGCCTTTCACTGAGATAAGATTTCTTTTTCTATCCAAATTAAAATATGATTCTGCATTTAACCTATTTAAATGGAACTGAGTAATAGTCTATTTTAAGTGCCTCTCTTCTTAGCCGTCCTCAGGGTGCCTTGGTAATTTTGGGTTGACAATCAGGTTGATGATATTCTGAATAACAGTATATGCAACTAACAATCTGTTTTTAATTCTTATTGTTTAGGCTCTTTGATGTTGACTATAACTTCTAAAGTAAGTGAAATGTGTGGAAGTACAGAAAGCAAATTAGATGTCACAAGCAATGTCAAAATAACAATACATTTTGTAAACTCTTATTTCCCATAGTGAAGTGATCTAAGTAACCTGAAAAACAAGTATTGCCTGTAAAATTACAATTTAATGAAAAAGCAATTTGACAGTTACATACTAATCTGCAGCTTAACAGTATTCTACTCGTGTCATCAAAGGAAATGCTATCTTCTAATCCATGGGTAAGTTAGATATTTAAATTATACAGTAGGAGCTTTAAATAATTGAATTGTAGATTCATTTTTATTTCAGAACAATTTTCATGTGCATAAATATTACAGTATACAAATAACATGAAGCGCATTGACCAATAGTTGAATATATAAGTCGTGGTTTAGATTAGATGGACAATACAGGTAACATTGTATGTTTCTATGGCTGCTTTAACTATACTACAGTTTGATATATGAAATACTACAACTGCTATTTATTACAATAGTTGCTTCTGAGCACAAAGTGCTTATTGCTAGCTGTATGAAAGCGCTATATTCCTTGTGTTCCTTTTTCATGTCATGAATAGAGATGGGCAAGTAAATTAGGACAATTTTGAAATTCCATTCAGTGTCTAAGATTCAACAATGCAAATTATTTCTCAAATTGTTCCTGATTCGTTAAAATTTACTGGTTTAAGAACACTAACTGCAGAACATAGAAAAGTACAGGGCATGGAACATAAGCAAGCTATCAGCAAGCATCAACAAATACAACATGCCTATAACATGATAAAAAGTAGCTTTCAACCCCCTGGACAGTCTTTCTTCCTTGACTGCCCTAAGGAGAAAGTATGAGAATGCGCTCTGTGACTAGTAGTAGCCCAGACTACTGTATACTCATATGTAGAGATGTTCACTGACCCCCATGTTTTGGTTTTGGTTTTGGATCTGGATTAACATTGTTTTTTTGTTTTTGTTTTTGGCTTTGGCAAAACCGCCCTCGTGTGTTTTGGTTTTGGATCCCTATTTTTTTCTAAAATCACTTTTATTGTTCCTACATTATTATTAACCTCATTAACATTAATGTGCAATGGCACTGGAGACTGGAGAGTGACAAGAACAGTGCTACCACTGTTTCTGTGTGAGCAATAGCACTGAGCAATGTCACTGGAGAATGGAGAGTGACAAGAACACTGCTACCCCTGTTTCTGTGTGAGCAATGGCGCTGGATCTCCTGGGAAGGAAGGTACTTATGGAATCCAAAACCTGTGAGATCCAACAACGTAACGATGATGTTTTGTCTCGATTCAGATCCGAGGACGCTCAAAAGTCCTGAGCCGGCTCGCGAGCCTACTCGGATCCCCTATGTTCAGGTGGGCTCGGTTTTCAGAAAACAGAACCAGAGCATCTCTACTCGTATGTGTAAAGCTTCTGCTACAAAGCTGTGTAAGTCTAAGTATTGACTGCCTGAGTTATCTTTTACCTTTCTATATCTTAGACATTTTATACCATAACTACAACATACTGGTCGCTAGAAAACTTCAACCGTTTTCTGAACTTGTCATTAGTAACATTGGGCCTGATTCATTAAGGAAAGTTACGCAAAACATTGAGTACGTTTTCTTACTCAAATTCTCTGAACAAAACCATGTTGCAATGCAAGGTGTGCAAATGAGTTTATTCTTTTGCACATAAGGAAAATGCTGGCTGTTCATGTAGCACATAAATACTTGATAACTTATTTGTACACTGAAATTTAAAGTTAATCTAGGACATGTCCTACCCCAAATATAAATCTGCCATCAAATTTTAAATTTACCTCCCTCTCCAATGCAACATAGTTTTGCATTACTTGCTTACTTTTGCTTAATTCTCCTTAATGAATCAGGCCCATTATCTATCTAGGTGTATACATAGACAGACAATTCATTTAGCTTAACCGATAAATTTGTTGAAACAAACTGATAACAGAAAACCTACTTTTCCATACTTGTAATTTGCATCATTAGCTACTTAGGTGCACGAAAATACAAGTAAAACACTGTTATCTCAAACACTCTATTTATTGAAATACATTGACTGGCACAAACCCCAATTTGTTTTCTACTTGTCATTAGTGCTATTAGTTATATAGGTATACTATTACCCAGACAGATTACTGTGATAACTATTGTATTTGTTTAAATTCAGTGACTGGCTTTAAAACACAATTTTTTTCTGTATTTGAAACAAATGTCATTAACAGCTCAGAAATACACAAGTAGTTCATTTTGGTCTCAACAGGTATATTTGTTGAAAAACTGTGACTGGCACAAAACACAGTTGTTTGGCACTTGTCATTTATGCTATTAGCTATAAATGTGTCCCAATATCCAGGAAAAATGCTGTGTTATCGACTAGTGTTTTATATAGGTTTACAAAAATCCAGACAATCAATATTAACTGGTGCCTTTGTCTAAATCCACAAACAGAAATGATGAGCAACTGTTCTGCTGCATCGGAAACTGAGACAGTGCTTACAAACTCGTCAGTCGTCCATACAAGCAAAGAAATATGTCGGATAAGAAATACGTCAGTGGGTCCACAACAACTTTTATGTCAGTAACAATGAATGTAATAATACCATTCAATAAACAGCCAACAGCCAAAACGTATTCCCAAAGGGAAGACAGGTTCCCTTAATGCAAAAAAAAGATATTTTGATAAAAATAATAAAGAAGATATTTGAAAAAGAGGATTAAGGGCCTGATTCATTAAGAATCTTAACTTAAGAAACTTCTTATTTCAGTCTCCTGGACAAAACCATGTTACAATGCAAGGGGTGCAAATTAGTATTCTGTTTTGCACATAAGTTAAATACTGACTGTTTTTTCATGTTGCACACAAATATCAACTTTAAATTTCAATGTACAAATAAGCGATCAAGTATTTATGTACTACATGAAAAAAAAAGTCAGTATTTAACTTATGTGAGATCCTTAATGAATCAGGCCCTAAGAGCCACCCAATTCTGAAGCCTATTGACAGAAAATTTTGGAAGAATAATTGTTTTGCCATATAGTGCCTGTATATGGTAAAAGGAGTTTGACCAATGGCCAGAAAAACCAAAATATACCATTGGAACACTTGCTTGCCTATGTTCTAGTTTATTTTCTGAATTGTGTTCAATGCCATCAGTGAAAGTATAACCATAAAATGCATTCAGTTATCACAAAAATAATTGAAATATTAGCATTTATAGCAATGAATCAACAATGAATGACTAAATTCACCTCACCCTACAAGATTCGCAATAGCAATAAGTAGGATGTGTAAAAAATAGAATATGCCATGAAAGATTTAACATTACATTGTTCTGGAACAAATAAACATTACGTGGCAGGTAGAAACTAAATTTCTAATTATTTGTCATAATTATTTACTTTGTCAGTAGAACCCTCTTGAGATATCTTGAATTAACATTTAAGAGGCCATTTACGATGACCAAACTACAGAGAGTTCAAAATCCCATTTGTTGACGTGTTTCACCTTTAATTTTTGGCTAAAGTGCATGGATTTGCAGAAGGAAATGTCAGTATTTGTATTTGTTGATGGGAGGAGTTGGGTGAAGCAACGGTATTTCTTGAAAATTGTATAATAGGTTGGTAGAAACTGTGATTCACAAAATTTGCCATAATTCACAATGTAGAGCCTATACTTGGGTGCACATGTGCAAAAAGGATTTGGTGTGGGGGGAGCGGATTTATACACCTCTAGTCAACACAAGAACAGTCTTTGCGGAAGTCATAATGGGAAGAATTGCTTGATTGCTTGTCTGGTTGCCCTTTTTAAATATGTAAACTCTCATTTACTGTATTTGTGTCACATGGTTCTGAGTTACCTTCTTATCTGTGTGCAGTAATGTTTATATATGTTATCTCATGCCCCAGGATTGGTTAGAGCTTATGTAGTCAGTGCACATGTGCCCAGCTGGTTGTCTTTTCCCATGTGTAAACAGACAGCTATAAATAATGGTTTATATGCAGTTGTTTACTACATCCTAAACCGGGACTAAATATCTGGGTAATTTATGAATAATTAAAGAATATTTTTTCTATAATACTTATATTAAAAACTCACTCTATTATATAATTTCAAGTAAGTAAACTACAATTTAGAATCAATCTTTTATTTATATTGGAAGTAACATTTTCCTAATATTTGCCTTTCAATAATATTATGATTTCCTTCCATTGCAGGATTCAAATGAGTTATCACATTAGCAACTCGTCTGTGAAATAACAAGAAACCAGCATGTTATCTTCATACATTTATCACTTGCATACGCTGCAAACTACAGTAACAGTAATCATTAGAGGCAAACAATTTTTGAGAGACTGTATGCATGCTGGATAAACAATATTAGCATTTTCAGTTATATATACTGTAGAGAATGTGTTTTATGTCTGTTTTAGTAATTTGGTGTTCAGTCCTTCTAGTCTAGGTTAGAAAAACACCAGCAATATTAGCCAGTTACATGTCTGATTTTACTGCCTGATTACAGCACAATACAAACTAACCGTGATCTATTATAACAATCTCAAGCAAACAATCATATTTAATGAAGATATAACATTACAGATGGGGTACATATATTTTGACAAATGGCACAATTCACCACCCCCTGAAGCATGGTAGATACCCAGGATAGTGCTGCAATAACCACGCGCCTGCATTGTATATCTCTGGACAGGGATACATGTATACAATCTGGTACAATAGCACTTAATCAGACATTTTAGCTAAAAAAACATCTTGAATCATCATTTTCAAAGCTAAAGGGTATTACCATACAGCACAAAGTTTAATGGTATTGCCATCAGGGGAGGGCTGCCAAGTTTTAGCAAGGGGGCAAAACTCAACTCAGCAGCATATTAGGAACATTTTAAAGGGGCAAAAATGCAGGCGGCCCAAAGACCCAGCCCAAGGTAGCCCACTATGTGACCGGCCCAGGGTGTAGATTCCCCCCTGCCGTGCAGACAAGCCTGCCCCTGATTGCCATTCAAGAGGTCAAGAGGTCTTTCAAGTGTATCCTTCTGACAGTCATATGGGTTTAGAAATACGATAATGGTCCTTGAGCAACTACAAGAGACAGATTAATTCAAGGGTGAGTTTAGTGGAGGGGAAGTTTGTTGGGTGCCACTTCTGAAGCACTAAGCCCTCACCAGGGGGGCATGACCTCCACATGTTGTAATCACACCCTAAATTCCCATTTCTGTCGGGAAGAATCCCAATGTTGGGAGGCACGCATTACCCTGGTACAAGTTATGTAAATCACGTGACCATGAAATACATTTTTAAAAATAATCAGTTTTTTTTAAATATATTATTGACAGTGGCTATATGTGTTCACCATAACATACTCTGCAGAAATATGAATGCAAATGTTAGTTTGTGCAAATGATGTAAAGGGCTAAATTTTTCTTGTGGCCTCAGGCATCAGATTGGTTAGGTCAGTCTCTGCATGCTAAGGTTTACCATTCCTTATGTCCCTATTATAAGGATCCACTTGATGAAATTTCTGGCCGCTGTGATAATTAAAATGTTATGCCAAATTGGAATCACTAAAACAAGATTTTTTTTGCACATGAGATATTTAAATGAGCTACAAGGGTTTCTAATAAGCATATTTAAAGGTGTTAAGAATTTTACAGGGCAGCGCACAGCTGTCTAACTGTGACAAAGACCCAGATTTTAACAGCACATTAACCACTGTTTATCTACTACATTGAATGGGATATAGTGTGCTCAGTCTAGGCATGTAATGTAAAATAAGTGTATCATTAGGCAGTAAAATCATATTTGAAATGAAGTTATGCTGTTATGCTAGATGTCTCCTTATTTTCCTAAATTATATAATAGCTAGAAATGAACAAAAATCCTGTGGTATAGTTCTTGGTAAGATTAATAATTTCAATACAGTATTTGAGCCAAATATATTCTTAAACCTTTTATTCCTGTTTTAACAAAAAAGGGTAAATTAAAAGTATGTATTTTGCTTTTGTTTTTTTTTTTGTTTGTTTGTTTTACTTTTTGTACATTTTGTTGTTTAAAAAGACCCCATTAACATATTACTGACTGGCCAAACTATATCTACGGTGGGCTTGTGTTTGTAACCCAATGTAAATTTATAACCATGCATTCCCAGTTAGGCCCAGCACCGATAGCCCGCCTAACTGGGAATGCATGGTTATAAATATACATTGGGTTACAAACACAAGCCCACCGTAGATATAGTTTGGCCAGTCAGTAATATGTTAATGGGGTCTTTTTAAGCAACAAAATGTACAAAAAAGTACAGCTAACGAACAAAAAAAGCAAAAGCAAGATACATATTTTTAAATTACCCTTCTGCTGAAGAAACAGGTGTTGATAGCTCCCGTTTGTCACGGTCGTCTGTATTTCTTGATCCGATTCGGGACCCTTGGGACTAGCTGGAGCAGGACTGAAACAGAACTTAGCAGCCTGGATGATCTTCCTGCTCATGTTCTTGCTGATTGTAGAATATAGCAGGGGAATGAGCAGTCAGGAAATGTTGACAGGAACAGTGCCCTAGTAATGCAGACAGGAACACTGCACTTTGTAATTCTGACAGGAACACTGCACTTGTAATGCAGTCAGGAACACTGCACTTGTAATGCAGTCAGGAACACTGCACTTGTAATGCAGTCAGTAACACTGCACTTGTAATGCAGTCAGGAACACTGCACTTGTAATGCAGTCAGGAACACTGCACTTGTAATGCAGTCAGGAACACTACACTTGTAATGCAGTCAGGAACACTGCACTTGTAATGCAGTCAGGAACACTGCACTTGTAATGCAGTCAGGAACACTGGAGCCAAGAACTATCCTCTGGAGAGAAGTGTGTTGTTCTGGCAATGAACAAATCACAGCAGCAGGTTTAAATAGGGTGTCCCAAACAACTATTGGCTGATCAGTTCATGTGATCACAGCTGCTGAATCTGGTTGGTCTGGAATGATCACCTGACTGCATCCAAGATGGCCGTGCCCATGCAGCAGAACAAACAGTGTGTGTTTGTTTACAAACGGAGGTGTGGAGAATGGGAATGTTGCAGACGACCAGTAGGGACCCAGGTAGCCGTGATATGACAGCGACGGATGGGGTAAGTGCGGCTAAGATCCCGATTTGTGACACCGTTCCTGCCCCTCGATTGCCAGCACACAGTGTTCATAGTTAACACTGAGTGCCTGATTTAGCGTTGCACAAAACTGCATTTGCAAAAGATGAGTCTGGAGGCATTATTGGTGATCTGGACATGCAAAAAACCTGCATTCGTCCTTAGAGTTGCATGTATCTTGCACTTGTAAGCCTGTGCACTTTAAGAGGCAGATCACAGAGGTTAAGATTTGAGATGTTCACTGACCCCCGTGTTCTGATTTTGGTTTTGGATGTGGATTAACTTTGTGTTTTGGTTTCGGTTTTGGCAAAACCGCCCTTACGTGTTTTGGTTTTGGTTTTGGATCCCGATTTTTTTCTAAAATCACTTTTTTTTTCCTAAAATCACATATTTTTGCTTTTTTCCCCCTACATTATTATTATTAACCTCAATAACACTAATTTCAAGTCATTTGCAGTCAATTTTGACCACCTCATGATATTATTTTCATACACTTTCAAACAAAGACTGCAGATTTAGAAGACCAGATCTATTATTTGTATTTCAACAATGACAATTAGCAGTGGAGCAATGGAGCTCTCCTGTTTGTATGTTGCCTATATAACACCTATCCGGCTCGGCTCAGTACTCGGATCTGCTAAGTTCGGGTGTGTTCGGTTCTCAGGGAACCGAGCCTGAGCATCTCTAGTTAAAATGCAAGTGCCCACCCCCACCCCAAACAAGGCAAGCGAGCATCCACATTGCCAGCTTAGGCTGATATCAGTTGGCCCCATTATAGCAGGAATATTCAAACATCCCTGGGCAGTGGGTGTGGGTTAAGAAGTAAAGTAGAATTAAATTATTTTACAAGGTGCTTTACTGATCTCAGCATGTCCTGGTCACCTTAAAGTGGTTGGGTATGCTGGCACCCCTGGTACTGCAAGGTCTAGCATACCCATACAAAACACAAACGCACACCAGTAAAAAAAAACTGTATTTTAAATAGATACACCACACATTCTTTCACCAGTTTAATGGCTTATTTAATTCCATAGATGACGCCTGGCACCTCTGGAATCTTCGAATGCCAATCCTGGACTTGGCAAAATAAAAATATTAAAATGCCAATGAACATGCTTATAATGGAACCTCACTCCAAATGAGCAATTACAGACATTGCAATCATAATTATTTGCTAGGCAAGCCCCACACTACTTACTCACCATCAGCAGGCCCAAGGAAGGCCCAGGTTCTTTTCTACAAGTTCTTCCACTCTGCACCCCTTAAATATAACTTTACATTTTTTTTTTACTAAATTATAGCTCGATGGAGTCTGAAAGTAAGTGACCATCTGGCTGCATTAATTTCATGCGTCACATTTGTCACTATTTTAAAGTTTTAATTACGCAGTTTTATGTGTACACAAAAATGCACTTTCCCATATACACTAAGCCTACATAGTGCAAAAATTCAGAAAAGGTGCAAAGATCAGGTACCCCATGTTACAAGGCTTTGTGGACATACATTAACCTGGGATGCTCTCCCAAAATGTGCTCTCATATCCACCCCTTGAAGGTCATTTGAATATCCATTTCTTGAGCATACAATCAGGCACATTACTGCAGCTCATCCACATTCAGCAAGAAACCCATCCAACCAGCTTCTGCCATGAGCAGAAGCAAAACTGTTGCTTCCGCTGTAGTCACTGCCATTTAGGCTCCATAATCCTTGTGCATAGCAGAAAAACAGGAACAACTCCACAAAAAAACAGAAAAAGTAAAGATACCATTTGCGATGAAGACCTTCATCTTCAGTATATGTTACATTTCTGAGGATGTACATATAAAATATTTTTCAGATCCACAAAAAGCAGCTACTACTTAAAAAAACCAGGAAACATTAGATAAACTGCATTTCCAACTATATACCATTAGTATGAAATTACTATGCCAATAAACATTGGAACAAAAGGAAAGGCTTTTATTTCATAATTGTATGACTCTAACACAATGTACAGCCATATCTGTAATAACCCCCTCCCTTAAAAGCTTTCAATGACAATAACAAGATGAAACGTATATTATATTTGATCAGATTAAAAAGTCAGACAGTTATTATAAGTACTTACATAAGATCCTCTAGGCATAAAATACAATACTTGTGTCAAATAGAATGTATACTTTTCTAAATTAACTAAATAATGTTGTATTTAAAACAAAATGATTATTTGGTCCAGGTTTTTGAAGCATATGTCATGAATTTGAGCCTATTATTTTGATGGGCTCTTGCATGTGACTTATATTTCTATTCTTTCAACCCTCCATGAATATGTTACAGTATTTCAGACTGTATGAGTTTCATTTTTTTGACAGACAAAAGCGCTTACACCAGCAACTACATCAACTTACATCCAAATCCATCTGTCAAATAAATAATTAAAGATCTTATAACTTGACAAAATCACAGGGACTGTACACATAAGTGGCATTAAGCACTGCTTGTAAGTACTGTCAGCTTTTGGCTGGGATGGAACATTCAGTATCATAGGTGGCTGCATCTAATTGATAGTGAGCAGCTTACAACCAATCATCACCATCTGCATTTATTTATATAGCGCCACTAATTCCGCAGCGCTGTACAGAGAACTCACATCAGTCCCTGTCCTATTGGGGCTTACAGTCTAAATTCCCTAACACACATACATACACATATACACACCCAGACTAGGGTCAATCTGGTAGCAGCCAATTAACCTACTAGTATGTTTTTGGAGTGTGGGAGGAAACCGGAGCACCCGGAGGAAACCCACACAAACACGGGGAGAACATACAAACTCCTTACAGATAAGGCCATGGTCAGGAATTGAACTCATGACCCCAGTGCTGTAAGGCAGAAGTGCTAACCACTACGCCATTGAGCTGCCCACAACCAATCAGATGTAACGCTGTAAGGCACTGAGCTTCCAGCCTCCTTTTCAAAGCACTTTGGTTGAAAGCTATCAAACCTAACTTTCTGGACTTAATTCCGTTTAAAATATAATTCCACCAACAACACACTGCTGGTATGAGCATGCAAATGTGAGTTGAGCAGCAGTAGAGTGTGCACAAAACATTTGAGAATACATCATATTGCATAAATACAAGGGGCACCAGATAAGTAATTAACAAAAAAGATGTCCCTATACCTCATTTCTCCCACTAAAAGGGGATGAGTTACTATACTTCCTATTCCTTGTCCACTGTCAGAGAGGTCTTTTGGGAGTACAACGCCCAGGTGCTGGCATTGTGCAGCTAAGCATGTAAACAGATTATCCACACATTATCCACACAGTTATTGTTGACAGACCCACTCTTCTCCAGACTAATTAACTCAGAGGTGCATATTCAATTAGCTTCCGGAATCGCTGCCGCACACATAAAGTGCAATTACAGTACCGCCACATGGTAGACTTCCCTTCGCAACCCAATGGGGTGCGAAAGGAGATCTGCTGTGTAGTGATAACGGGAAGGTGGTGGCCGTGCGTAGCCGCAATCCCAGAAGATAATTGAATATGCCCCTGAGTGTTTGTCACCAAGAGAGCTGGGGGTCTAGTAACTTCTGGGTAGGGCTGTAGAGAATCCCTTTTAACATCAGATAATTCCTTGGCTGAGCTGCGGTTAATCTGATCACACACTGCCCAATGAATGGAGAGATTTAGAAATCTTGTCTCTGCCCCTGATCAGACTTTATGGCACCCTCAATATGGTCAACAGAGTGACTAGGGAATAAAGTATGATGGAGGATGGCTTAGAATGGGACAACTAGATCGCTAACACTGAGCAGGATCTGCGGGTCCGTTAGTGAAGAGAGGCCTTGGCGCAGGGTGCTGAGAGAGCCGGTATCCCAGGCAGGGAGACACAGGACTGCTGCCAATGTTAACTTGCAATAGGATCCGATACATTTGAAATTCAATATCGGTATGGACATCGGCAATGAATCAGAAACTACACCCCACACAGGGTAACTACCAGCCAGGGTTTTGCTATCCAATATTCATATGGCTATAATTTGCTAATATTATTATGTTGCTGTTATTTTTATGCTGTTTTGTACGTATTTACATAAATGAACCGCACTTTTATATTTGTACATAATCCTTGCCTGAGCAATTTGTATCTGCATCAATATCAGTACGGACACCAGCAGTGGACAGTCTCAGGTTGGAGACTAAGCCCCATACAAGGTAACTACCTACCAGAGTTTGGCAAGTGAGTGGTTGTAATTTGCTAATGCTATTGTATTACTATTTTTCTTATATTGTTCCGTGTGGTGTTCTTTATGTTGTTCTGTGTGTTGGATAAGCAAGTTGGATCAGTATGATGACAGCATGTGTTTCCAATTGAAGAAGTGTGCGGCAGTGCAGGCTGACGTCATTGCGATGTCTGTCACTAGAAATTTAAAGCAGCAATGTCGGGACCCCTAAGGTTAAGTATTTAAACACTTAACCTGACATTGCCGCTTTAAATTTCTAGTGACAGACGTCGCAATGACGTCAGCCTGCACTGCCGCACACTTCTTCAATCGAAAACACATGCTGTCATCATGCTGATCCAATCGGAGATCTCCAGCGTCGTCTTCAAGGTAAGGCTGTTTATGTTTCATTGGGTTTTGCAGCTTTTCGGGTTTTTTTTGTAGGGCTTGTCCATGTCGACATAGTGGTAATCGTTTTTATGATTACCACCATTATATTTGTCCCTAATCCTTTTCCTGAGCGATTTATACTCACATGGGCACACTCCAGACACTTTACAGTAATGTTTTGGGATCAAGTTTTACTTAGAATATTCCACCCAATTCATTGCTTTATATTTTGTTCCTAGTGTTTTTGGTAGACTTTTTTTAAAAAACATTCTCTGAGTTATTGGAAACCAGGGGGTAAATGTATCAAGCTGAGAGTTTTCCGGCGGGTTTGAAAAACCAATCAGATTCTACCTGTCATTTATTTAGTGCATTTTGCAAAATGACAGCTAGAACCTGATTGGTTGCCATAGGCAACATCTCCACTTTTCAAACCCGCTGGAAAACTCTCAGCTTGATACATTTACCCCCAGATCTTACTTCCAATAGAACATCGCTTGCACCTTGGAAGTGTACTTTACACCAAAAATGAAATTTATAGGTGTATTTTGAATGGTGTATAAAAGTGATATGTTTAAAAGTCCTGCTGTCCCCTATTAACTAATTTAAGACATACATAAATTTAAACCAAGCAGAAGTGTAGGAGCTGCACTGCCTGTTCCCAGTCACATCCATGCCCTGCAGCCGCTGCACCCTCTGCACTACTTATTGTTACCCCCCTGGTGAAGGCAATACTTGGTGAATACTAATATCCTCGTATTTCGCTGTAAGAATACTTGATAATAAATATTACCTTTTTTAGGAAAAGAATGACAAAACAGTAATCAACACATCGGCTCTTTAATGAGCAAAATCATTATTTTTTTCAGCATTGGAATAATATTGTTTATCCAGATTATCTTTATTTCACTCAGTGACCAGTTTTCTAGTCAAGAAGTACAAAGTAATTTTCATTAAGTAATATACAATTTCTGTGTGTAATAAGCCTTTATTTTTGAAAAAGAGTAACTGAAAAGAAAGTTACTGCAGTTAGTTTGTCAGAGAAACTTATTTGCATTATCTTACAAACTATCAAAATTACTAATAATTTTGGAAAATGTAAAAAAAACAAAGAAAAAAAAAAAGAAGAGAGAAAAAAAAAGAAAAAGTACATTAACTGCTGTCTAATAGAAATATACAGATAAGAGAGAAATTATTTCTTAGTGATGTGCTCTTAAGTCCACCTCTATCATTTCCCATATAAATGTACATCTGATACATATACAAACACCTTGAAAAGACTGTGATAAATACTCTTCCTGATAAACATTAGGGAAATTAATACTTTTGTGGTTGAATAATATTAGTATAAAATTACAGAGGCAGAATTGGGTTTATAAATGTTGTTGGCACCCTTCATAATAGTGTATTCTTGGTATCTACATATGTATACATTTTACTTATATACTGCTGTGAGGTAACATCAATATAAAATAAATTTACAGTGGTAAAGAAAAAAAAATATACGATTTGTCATTTTTTTTTAACACATGTGGACATGCAACATGAGAACCATTTTTAAAAAAATATCAATAGCGGGACAATTACTTAAGTTTTCTTTGGACACATTGTTACTTACCATGACTAGCAATCGCATCCGATCTCCACTATAGTAAATAAAATTCAAATACCATTAAACTTAATATTTCTAGAAATTGCTCAGGCTGCTAAAAGAAATATAATACTTTTAAAAACACATTTCCTTTGGGATTTACACTGGTAAGTAGGTTATCACCCTCAGCTTACAATATGCACCTTTAAATTCTAGCTCAGTAAAATACAGAGGACAATACGGTGAATTATTGGACTTTAATTACTTCACCCTCCCTTTTAAAAATCTTCTAAAAGTTTGCCAATTCCTGTAGTAATATTTTATAAAAACTTTAATGGGATGAGGACAATTTTAATGGTGGCTTAATCAGCAGCACAGCCACCAAGCATACAAATTATCATGCACTTCGTGCTAAAAATAACCGGTTTCCTTTATTCCCACAATTGATAGTGACAGCACTTACGTGATAATGTTGTACCTGCCAGGATTTAAAACTCTTTGTTCTATTGGCAGTTTGTAGAATGTGGCCTAAGTTAAGGCCTTAACAGCATTGGTGCTTTGTGCACTTATATATGATTTACACAATAAAACATTTTAAAATAAAAAATAGGGTGAAAAATATCAGACATTCCATGAGTGAGTCCATTGTGCATATAAATACAATTTAAGTCTTTGTCCTCTCTTTTTTTGTATAGCACATGCCTAAAGCCAATTTGAAACTTAACTCCTAAAAAAAAAGTTTAATATGAATTAAAAATAAAACGAAAACCTATCATTCACAACAATTGTTTCAATTGCTGCGTTTGTCCATTTTGAATATTTACATGGGTTTTTCTTTCTAAAACTCCAAAAAGTTTTTGATATGTATATGCATTATGCAAATTGTAATCCTCCACATTTAAATAGCATGAGTCCTGTGGGTTGAAAATCCAAGAAATTCCCATTAGGGTCAACTACTGTAATACATCAAAAATAAAGTCTGTGTCCGGTCTAGTCTGGCTATACTCTGGTTGTAGAATGTGAATGTGGATGCGGATGTGGGTGTGGATGCGGATGGGGAAGTGTGTTATTCTGTCCTGCAGTAAAGGTATTGAAGGCATGTATGGGCTGAATCCCCGGTATAGTGTTAGGAATCATTGTTATAGTATTGGGGGTCATTAAGGGAATATCATCTGGGGATCTTCTCATTGCTAGAGTGTAGTCCGGAGGGCAGGCGTTTCTAAGAACAACCTCATGAGGATGGATGGATTCACATTCATGGTCCAAGTCTGTGTGCTTCATTTGTAGGGACATAATTTCCTCTTCTTGTGCATGGGCTATGTCATTAGTAGTGTTGCGCTGAGGACTACATCTCCTATGCACATCATGTCTCCTTTTATCCTTTTTGTAATATAATGCTGCAAATGCCAAAATGTTAAGAAATAGCAGAGACGCACCAACGGCAATAGTAACACTCAACTCTGTAGAATAGTCTCTTTCCAAAGAAAATGGACTAGGCTGTTGTTTGAAATTATCTTCATTAATTGTAGGGAATGCTGAAGTTACAGGAACAAGTATTTTCCTCGTTGATCTAGAAGTGATATCAGTAGATGGCCCTTTTGTTGTGGTAAGGTCATTGATAACATGAAGATGTGGAACCAGCTCTAACCAAAGGTTTACTTTATTAGCCCTATAATGTTCTTTAACTCTGGGTTTTAATCCAATGTGAAGATACAGTTGGTCCTTTTGTGAGTATCTAGTCCATGCAACCTCTTCAAAACGATTTGGTTTTGTGTGGATGAATTTTGTATCTTGGGGAACAGGTTGATTTGGATCTCTAAAAGAGAAACACATTTTATTCCAACAGTATTTGTAAGCATTTTTAATCATTCGTATATGAGCCAATACTTCCATACACTTATTTGTAGGTACGCAATATAATTCAAAAGGTCTAATATTATTGTGAAACATGTATATATGGAATTGGAAATGAGATATTAAGACTCTTCCCATTGCCTAATAAATGCAGAAAATGATCTCTTACTATTTTGAGCTGACATCACCACTGCTGCAACTTTTCAACATAATTTGTAGATAATTCAATGTAAAAATATATTTATTCATTTTCCCATAGTTTAAAAAAAAAATAATACTAATAGAATTATGTGTGAGAGTCCTAGAGTGTCAAATAAACTGTGTACAGAAAGTACTGTCCTCTCAGAACTTATGTTATTCCCAATATTAAAATACATGCCTTATGACCTTTGATTTGTAAAACATTTGAATGTTGTATGGTTAGTGGAATGATGTAACTTTGAAGGGATATTTTAATTATGGGATCAAACAAAAGGTTACAAATAAACATAACAGTATTATTTTGGATCTATCGCCAGTTTTCAGTACATGCTGTGTTTTAAATGGTCACGTGTTAAAAATAATATTTATTAATGTATATTGACTAATATATATAAATTCATATGTGTATTGTAAATCATGATGGAATTGTTTTGTCACAAGTAAATTAAAGAAGAAAAAATACTACTTACCCAGTTTTAGCAAAGTTTGTCCAATATGTCATTACTACCGCACTTAGCATAACATCATTTTTGGAGAAATTGCATGGGAATAACTCTGTAGGTCCAATCATAGGAATCCCAAAGACATAAGGGACCTCATCCCCATGGGATGCATCTGCCCAAGCAGGCACTTGATCTGATTGGCAATGATGATAAAAGGCATAGAAATATGTAGGCGAACCAAAGTTTGAGTGCAGATCTGCAGTCGCTACTGCTGGTGCAACCCACTGATGGTCAGTGAACAACGCCAATAATGTTTTTCTTCTTGTCTCCGGATTATGTCGATCTGCCCAATCTGTGTACATAAATTTTATAGTTTCCCTCATTATATCTTTTCCTTCTGTATATCCATATAAATTATCCACAAAATTAGAAACTGCAAAGTCAAAATCACTTGCAGAAATGCCATCCTCATGGTCCACAATGCTTTCCACAAATTTAAGTCCTTCTCCTTGGTTTACACCCAACATGATATCATAGTTAAGGAATTCACCTTGTTCCATTAATATCTGAGGGTCGTCAGGTATGACGTCACCGTCAATTACTGGTCCAAAGGCTATATGATACCTTGCTGGCTGTATGTCTTGGTCCACAAGTTCTCTGTAAGGCTTTTTCTGCAGACATTCCACTAGTTCTACTGTATCAGTCATGTTACATCCCACCTTTGTTGCTAAAATCCGGGCATATTTAGCAGGCTGAAAACTAACTGCCCAACTAGACAGGGCTGTTCCACTTTGTGCAATTGCCCTTTGAAAAAGTCCTGTGAAAAATAAAGAAAAACTTTCAAATTAATTTACATATTGTACACATATAAAACATTTTTCGCAGTATTAATTTTAAATATGATTTTATTATTATGCGAAACTATTTAAAATATATTTCATTTATACAACATGCACAGCCATATAATGAGCAAAATATATGTACACATAAATGTTGTAAATAGTTGCAGTATTGTTGATGAAACTGGTGTGAAAAATACAAGGATGAATGCATGGAAATTAATATCTAAATGACTTAAATGTTGGAATTTAAAAATGGTGAAAGCTAGATCTGTGCTTATTTTATATGTTGGGCAGCACAGTGGCCTAGTGGTTAGCACTTGTGCTTCGCAGCACTGGGGTCATGAGTTTGATTCCTGACCATCTGTGTGGAGTTTGTATGTTCTCCCTGTGTTTGCGTGGGTTTCCTCCGGTTGCTCTGGTGTCCTCCCACACTCCAAAAACATACTGGTAGGTTAATTGGCTGATATCAAAAATTGACCCTGGTCTCTACCTCTCTGTATGTATATGTCTATGTGTGTGTCTATATTAGGGAATTTAGACTGTAAGCTCCAATGGGGCAGGGACTGATGTGAATGAGTTCTCTGTACAGCGCTGCGGAATTAGTGGCGTTATATAAATGATGATGATGATATGTTAATATCAACATTAAATATTCTTAATATAGTAGCTTTGTTTTAGAATGTTATCTATTTCGTGTATGTCTTTCTAAAAATAAAAGCAAACTCCATATTTATTATTATATATGAATATTAAGTGAAACCTGGATTTATTCAAAATTTTGTAACCCCAGACATTATATATTAATCTCTGGGTCAAATTAAATTATTAACTTCCAGACTAGTTGTATGAAGAATAATTATATTGAAATTGAATGTGGTCTGTAGTTATAAAATGTACCAATAATATATGTAAATGGGAAAATTGAACCATGACTTGAACTATAGCCAATATTCTCATTTCTATGATGGTATAACATTTTCATATACCCAAGTAATTGCTCCATTTGTTGGTCCTTTTTAGAAAGTATAATGTACAAAACTATATAAGCGTTTTTGTTTTGTTTTACATTTGTGGACCTTATGAATTATCAGGTCAAAGAAACATATCTTATATTTTCACACATTTGTTAAATTTAACATTTCATGTCTGTTAACAAGATATGTTATGATTTTTTATTAAATACCAATATTAGGGAGCCCTATGTCTATAATAACAGAGATACAGTGTATACCCCATTTCTATTCATCTCTTAGATAAATTAACCCCCTTGAGTACTAAGGATCAGTGGGACTTGTCGTTTACATGAACCCCTAAAGAGTCCCACTCATCCTCTGCATTTAAGGGGTTAAGAAAACCCACAGATCATTTATTACCGCAGAGAAAAGGAATCTTTACTCCATTAGAGACGTGTGTGTACACCAGCGTCACAGAATGTGTATGCAAGTGCACAGTCCATTGAAGTCAATGGGGAATGACAGGGACTGTGGGGGTGTAAGGAATTACTCTGATATTTGCACCTTCAGCCACTAGAGGTCTCTGTATTTGTAAACTTGACCTTAAATTTGCCCTTTTCTAGGATCGCAGTGTTGGAGAATCGATGAATGCAAGTGCCTTTAACATTACTGGTGATATTATCTGAAGTCCAATGGCTGAGCAGGCAGAATAACCAAGAACATGTCTGATCCAGAAAGTGCCTATCATAGGCCGAAATAGGAAACAGAATCCAAGATGGTTTCTCTTTGATCCCATACTTGCCATCTTAGAAAAGCGCAAATATAGGGAGCAAGTTCACAAATAAAGAGACCTCTAGTGGCTGGAGGTATCAGAGTAATTCCTTACAGGGAATCTCTTTTAGAGGCTCTATTTCCATATCCCTGGCATGGGCAGCACGGTGGCTTAGTGGTTATTATTGGGGTCATTAGTTTAAATCCCAAACATGGCCTTATCTGTGTGGAGTTTGTATGTTCTCCCCTTTAGGGAATTTAGACAATGGGGCAGAGACTGATGTGAGTGAGTTCTCAGTACAGTGCTGCGGAAATAGTGGCACTATATAAATAGCTGCTGCTGATGATGATGATTTAGAAAGCTGGGGTACCCTTGTTTGAAACAGGGAAGTTAAACAGATAGTGTGTTAAGACAGACAGTGGAACACTAGCAAGCTATTACATAGTACATTTTCTCACATTACAAGGAGCAATACATTTCCAGTCATTGACAGATTAATGAACTTAACAGTGAGGTTAGCTCTTCACTGACCCCTGTATATTCATTATTCCCACCAAGGAAGTAGTTTGGAGCAGACCATCATATCTCTGTTTGGTATGCTAGTACAAGGTGCACCAAACATAGTATGAATGCATTCGTTCCAAAATTATTTATTTATTTTGGTATATTTTGCATAGAGATGAGCGCACTCGGATTTATGAAATCCGAGCCCACCCGAACGTTGCCGATCCGAGTCGGATCCGAGACAGATCCGGGTATTGGTGCCAAATTCAAATCTGAAACTGAGGCTCTGACTCATAATCCCGTTGTCGGATCTCGCGATACTCGGATCCTATAAATTCCCCGCTAGTCGCCGCCATCTTCACTCGGGCATTGATCAGGGTAGAGGGAGGGTGTGTTAGGTGGTCCTCTGTCCTGCTATATCTCGTGCTGTTCAGTTAAATTCTGTGCTGTTCAGTTAAGTTCTGTGCTGTGCTGTGCTGTGCTGTGCTGTGCTCAGTCCAGTGGTGCTGTGTCCTGTGCTCTGTCCTTCTGAGGTCAGTGGTGCTGCTGGGTCCTGTGCTGTGTCCTGTTCAGTCCAGTGGTGCTGTGTCCTGTGCTCTGTGCTTCTAAGGGCATAGTTATTTCCCCAATATTCCAAAGTGTTTCAAAAAATAAAAAAAAGTTATTTAAAAAATACAAAAAACTAATTACATTTTTTTTTAATTACAACAAAATTTGCACAACCAATCCTGCAGTATAAGCCCATTGGTACTGCAATATTACCAAGTTCACACATTCAGCAGTAAAAGTCCAGTGGTTCTGCAATATTACAAAGTTCACACATTCTGCAGTATCAGTCCAGTGGTGCTGTGTCCTGTGCTCTGTCCTGCTGAGTTCAGTAGTGCTGCTGGGTCCTGCGCTGTGTCCTGTTCAGTCCAGTGGTGCTGTGTCCTGTGCTCTGTGCTTCTAAGGGCATAGTTATTTCCCCATTATTCCCAAGTTTTTTTTTTTAAAAAAAAAAAAGTTATAAAAAAAAAAAAAAATTATAACCAAATTTGAAAGGCCAATCCAGCAGTATATAAGCCCATTGGTACTGCAATATTACCAAGTTCACACATTCAGCAGTAAAAGTCCAGTGGTACTGCTATTACAAAGTTCACTGATTCAGCAGTGTATAAGTTCAGTAGTACGGCTATTACAAAGTTCACTGATTCAGCAGTGTATAAGTCCAGTGGTACTGCTATTACACAGTTCCCTGATTCAGCAGTGTATAAGTCCAGTGGTACTGCTATTACAAAGTTCACTGATTCAGCAGTGTATAAGTTCAGTAGTACGGCTATTACAAAGTTCACTGATTCAGCAGTGTATAAGTCCAGTGGTACTGCTATTACACAGTTCCCTGATTCAGCAGTGTATAAGTCCAGTGGTACTGCTATTACAAAGTTCACTGATTCAGCAGTGTATTAGTCCAGTGGTACTGCTATTACAAAGTTCACTGATTCAGCAGTATAAGTCCAGTGCTACTCTCCTGTGCCGCATATAATTTTTAAAGGCTTTGCCGAGTGTGTGTGGCTTAGAGGTACGCTCTCTTGTGCTACATATAATGGAAAACCAAAATTTGGAGGATAAAGTAGGGAAAGATCAAGACCCACTTCCTCCTAATGCTGAAGCTGCTGCCACTAGTCATGACATAGATGATGAAATGCCATCAACGTCGTCTGGCAAGCCCGATGCCCAATCTCCTAGTACAGGGCATGTAAAATCCAAAAAGCCCAAGTTCTCCAAAAATAGCAAAAAGAGAAACTTAAAATCATCTGAGGAGAAACGTAAAGTTGGCAATATGCCATTTACGACACGTAGTGGCAAGGAACGGCTTAGGCCCTGGCCCCTGTTCATGACTAGTGGTCCAGCTTCACCCAAGGATCTAAGCCCTCCTCCCCCCCCTACAAAAAATTTAAGAGAGTTATGCTGTCAGCCACAACAACAAAACAGCAAAGAACTCTGCCTTCTAAACAGATGACATCACAAATCCCCAAGGCGAGTCAAAGGGTGTTGTTGGTTGTGAACCCTGACCTTCCCATCACTGTATGGGAAGAGGTGACTCCATCCAGCATTTGCAGCACGCCCTCTGCATATGCTGGAAGGATCACCCACAGTCCAGTTACAGATTTGGCTAATGAAGGTGTGAATGTTGTACACTGGGAGGAGGATATTGATGTAGCTGGCGCTGAGGAGGATGTTGATGATTATGATGCAGACAGATACCAAATTGCCTTTCTCAATTTCTATTTATATTCTAGATTATATAACGGCTGAAAAGTTTTCTGTTTTACTCCTAGTGGAGAGGGGATCTGATGCAGACAGATACCAAACTGCCTTTGTCCATTTCTTTGTATATTTGAATTTCTAGTTCTACAGTCTATGCAGGCTGCTTTATTTATATTCAACTACAAGTGTAGGGCGGGGGGGGCATAGATAGCCACCAAAGTAACGTGGTCCATTTAATTTCACTTTCTAGCTCCACAGTCCGTGCAGCCTGCTTTTTTTATCTTGAAAGTATTTATATTTACAAGCCTTGCAATCTAAATTAACTAAAGGTAGTGATGTGCTAGAACTCCAAAAGGCAGTTTGGAAGCCACTGTACAAACTGGCTCTATTTTTTAACTGAGTTGTCCCCCCTCCAGTGTGTACTCGGAAAGAGTTTTTAGTGCAGCGGGAAACCTGGTCAGTGAGCGGCGAAGGAGGTTGCTTCCTCACAACGTTGAAAAAATGATGTTTATAAAAATGAATAATCAATTACTCAATGAAGTACAGCACTGCCCTCCAGACAGTACAGAGGGACTGTGGTTGTGGAGTCCAGCGGGGACGAATTGATAATGTGTGAGGAGGAGGAAGTACACACTGTAGGGGGAGAGGAATCAGAGGTTGAGGATGAGGACGACATCTTTCCTCAGTAGAGCCTGTTTAGTTTGTACAGGGAGAGATGAATTGTTTTATTGGTGTGGGGGCCCAAACAAACCAATCATTTCAGCCACAGTTGTTTGGTAGGCCCCGTCGCTGAAATGATTGGTTTGTTAAAGTGTGCATGTCCTATTTCAACAACATAAGGGTGGGTGGGAGGGCCCAAGGACAATTCCATCTTGCAACTTTTTTTTTGGCATTATGTGACCATTCAACAGTCGTTTGCCATGTTCAAAAAGTAAAAGAAAATGCCAACAAATTCAATAAATTAAATCAAAAGTTAAATGCCCTGTCATTATTTAAAACAAGAGGTTTTGACGTGCTAGAATTAGTGTACTGTTAAGATGTTATAAACACTACACTTGGAAATTGGAGGAGGTATTGTGGCCCCGGTATCAAATTGGGTACCGGGGCCACCCCACTACGCAGTCCAGATACTTGTTTGGTGGAATTCAGACCAGTTGAGGGTGTATTTATTTTATTGTGGCCCGGTATCAAATTGGGTACCGGGGCCACCCCACTACGCAGTCCAGATACTTGTTTGGTGGAATTCAGACCAGTTGAGGGTGTATTTATTTTATTGTGGCCCCGGTATCAAATTGGGTACCGGGGCCACCCCACTACGCAGTTCAGATACTTGTTTGGTGGAATTCAGACCAGTTGTGGGTTTTATTATTATATTGTGGGGACCACTCTATACCACACTACCACTCTATACCACTCTATTTAATACTTTAATTCTATTTAATACTTTAATTCTATTACTAATTCCCATAAAGAGGAACTGCAGCTTCTATTTAATACTTTAATTCTATTAGTAGTTACCATAAAGAGGAACAAAATAAACCAATTTTACCAAAAGTATAATATGACTTACAAACACTACACTTGAAAGATGGTGCCTTTAAATGAAAAAGTCAGTCTTCATTGCACGACTATGTGCAACAGGGACAGTTTTTTGGTATACAAAGTCAACCAATAACACTTCGACCCTGTCTGTCTTTAACATACTTGATGGGATCTCAATGATGAATGGTCTGTACCATGTTTAGAGGAGGTATTGTGGCCCCGGTACCAAATTGGGTACCGGGGCCACTCTACTATGCAGTCCAGATAGAGGTGTATCAGATATTAAACAACGTTGACTGTTGCTGCAAAAATTTTAAATAATATTGTGGGGAACACTACACTACGCAGTCCATAAACTTTTTGGGTGGAATTCAGACCTGTGTAGGGTTTTTTAATAATATTGTGGTGACCCACTCCTCTACGCAGTCCAGGTACATTATTCGGTGAGATTCATACCAGTTGATGGTTTTCTTATTATATATATTGTGGTGACCCACTCCTCTACGCAGTCCAGGTACATTATTGGTGCGAATCATACAAGTTCAGGGTTTTTAATTTATATTGTGGTGACCCACTCCTCTACGCAGTCCAGGTACATTATTCGGTGCGATTCATACCAGTTGATGGTTTTCTTATTATATATATTGTGGTGACCCACTCCTCTACGCAGTCCAGGTACATTATTGGTGCGAATCATACAAGTTCAGGGTTTTTAATTTATATTGTGGTGACCCACTCCTCTACGCAGTCCAGGTACATTATTGGTGCGAATCATACAAGTTGATGGTTTTCTTATTATATATATTGTGGTGACCCACTCCTCTACGCAGTCCAGGTACATGATTGGTGCGAATCATACAAGTTCAGGGTTTTTAATTTATATTGTGGTGACCCACTCCTCTAGGCAGTCCAGGTACATTATTCGGTGCGATTCATACCAGTTGATGGTTTTCTTATTATATATATTGTGGTGACCCACTCCTCTACGCAGTCCAGGTACATTATTGGTGCGAATCATACAAGTTCAGGGTTTTTAATTTATATTGTGGTGACCCACTCCTCTACGCAGTCCAGGTACATTATTCGGTGCGATTCATACCAGTTGATGGTTTTCTTATTATATATATTGTGGTGACCCACTCCTCTACGCAGTCCAGGTACATTATTCGGTGCGATTCATACCAGTTGATGGTTTTCTTATTATATATATTGTGGTGACCCACTCCTCTACGCAGTCCAGGTACATTATTGGTGCGAATCATACAAGTTCAGGGTTTTTAATTTATATTGTGGTGACCCACTCCTCTACGCAGTCCAGGTACATTATTGGAGCGAATCATACAAGTTCAGGGTTTTTAATTTATATTGTGGTAACCCACTCCTCTACGCAGTCCAGGTACATTATTGGTGCGAATCATACAAGTTCAGGGTTTTTAATTTATATTGTGGTGACCCACTCCTCTACGCAGTCCAGGTACATTATTGGTGCGAATCATGCAAGTTGATGGTTTTCTTATTATATATATTGTGGTGACCCACTCCTCTACGCAGTCCAGGTACATTATTGGTGCGAATCATACAAGTTGATGGTTTTCTTATTATATATATTGTGGTGACCCACTCCTCTACGCAGTCCAGGTACATTATTGGTGCGAATCATACAAGTTCAGGGTTTTTAATTTATATTGTGGTGACCCACTCCTCTACGCAGTCCAGGTACATTATTCAGTGCGATTCATACCAGTTGATGGTTTTCTTATTATATATATTGTGGTGACCCACTCCTCTACGCAGTCCAGGTACATTATTGGTGCGAAGCATACAAGTTCAGGGTTTTTAATTTATATTGTGGTGACCCACTCCTCTACGCAGTCCAGGTACATTATTCGGTGCGATTCATACCAGTTGATGGTTTTCTTATTATATATATTGTGGTGACCCACTCCTCTACGCAGTCCAGGTACATTATTGGTGCGAATCATACAAGTTCAGGGCTTTTAATTTATATCGTGGTGACCCACTCCTCTACGCAGTCCAGGTACATGTTTTGGTGCGATTAAGACCAGTTGATGGTTTTCTTATTATATTGTGGGGACCACTCCACTACGCAGTCCAGAAAGATAGCTCGTTGCAACGTTTTGGACTAAGAACTATATTGTGAGGTGTGCAGAATACACGGTAAATTAGTGGAAATGCTTGTTGTTGAGGTCAATAATAGGGTAGGAGTGAAAATAAGCCCAAAAAATTGATTTTTTAACTTTTTATGCTTTTTTCAAAAAAAATCCTAATCCAAAACCTTAAATCCGAACCAAAACCTTTCGGCAGGTGTTTTGCGAAACAAATCCGAACCCAAAACATCGAGAAAATCCGGATCCAAAACACAAAACACGAGACCTCAAAAGTCGCCCGTGCACATCCCTAATTTTGCATAGGTTTTAATAAAATAATATTAAAGAAAAAATATGACAAAGAATGTAACATTTTAGGCCGAAGTCCCATATTATATCTAACAAGAGCAGATGTTTTGATACCAAGTATAAATCATATTTATGATAAAAATCAAATTGATTTTAAGGGGATGATCTTTTTAACACTGTGAGCCTAAGGCCCATATGTCAAACGTAAAAGTATGAGATGGTAAATTATGAATACTTCTACTTAGATCTTTAATATCTTTGCTAAGTAGAATAACTTATGGGCCCGGAGATAAGTTCACTACTAAGATTTCAGATATCAATATTTGGACTTCCTCCAAAAAAGTTTTTTTTATAGCTGTACATTTAAGTCATTTATTAAATAAGGTTAATGAAATAGTCTATGCTTAGCAATGATCAGAAATTGAAAATAAGATGGATATGCTTAGAGCTGCCTTTATTAGTATGGCCTGTGCAATCTGCCTCTATCTGCAAGTGCAAACAAGTCAGGAGCACATTGTAAATGCTACTGTACTATATACTACTTAATAATGAACCACCCACATATCAGTCGATATGTTCAACCTAATTCTGTGATGATTCACATCAATGTGTAACTTTAACATTTAAAGAACTAGGTGGCACCAAAATCATCCTAGGTTTCAATGACGGTACTTCCCTAACTTTATTGCCAAACTGTCAGCTAACGGAAAGCTGGCTTATAATTGCTATTAGGATATTTTTTTCAATTTGTAGGCAAAATAAGTAGACTGATGGACATAAAGTTGGTGAGGTCACAAAACAAATAAGTAAGACATAATCCTGCTGGTTTCCTGTACAGGGCTTACCCCTTCATTACAGAGGTAGTTTGCAGCTAATTGACAACAATTGTGTTTTGCATTTTTTGTGCTACATTGGTTTGCTGTAAAAAACTGTTTACTTTTAATATAACCAAGGATTATTTTTTTTTATGTCAAATAGGGATTTTGGTACCATATTTTATGAGACATGGGAGGAAAAGGTAAATCATAAAAATTGTCTTTTATACTCCTGAGCCCCAGCCACCAAACCTTAACTCCTAACTGTCCTGGCTATCCTAAAAGGCCTGACTGGTGGGACATCAGGACAGTGATTTAGAATTAGGACTGTCCCGCCACTCAGAAATGTTTTCCCTACTGCCAGAGTGTTGGGACTTATAGTCTACCTTGCATATCCAGGCAACGTTGAACGGGTGGTGCAAGCAGCTGCCACTTGTGCACAAGGCGATGCAGGAGTGTATTTAGAGCGGAGAAGTTGGGGATGGTCTAGTGCTTCAGTAGCACTAGGCACGCTCCACAACATAGCACGGCAATGCCCCCAATACTCCAATATTACCGTTTTATGTCTTCTTTTTAGAGGGGACCTCTTTGTGTCCAGATTTCAAAACAAAATTTTTTGGAAGATATGAATAAACTATCCATTTCACTTGAATATTTTGTTTTTTATTCCCTTAGCTATGGAATTTTCAGAAAAACATAGCAATAACAAATACGTATATTTTACTATGATGCTCCAAGCTGGAGAGGCGTGCTGTTCATGTGTAACATGAGCCAGTGAGCAGAAATGCTGCAGGCAATTTGTGGTGTCGTGGAAATTTTTTAAAAAAAAAAAATATATATATAGATAGTATGTATACACCAAACCAGCACTGCTATACAGTTAAAATAATAAAGAAATACATTTTGATTTTGCATACCAAGGCAAAATATATTGGGTCATATTATGAATTTTTTTTATTTGTTAACTGTTTGCCATTTCTGGTTTAATATGTATATATATATATATATATATATATATATATATATATAACTAATTTTCCTCGTTTTGTTTATTATGAGTCTGGGAGGTTTGGAAGGAGAAGTGGTGGGAGAGAGGCCAGATGCTTTAACAGAGATAACAGAGATTGGGGGGGGGGGGGGGTCCCCCTAAGCAGGTGCTATCACCGGACACCATGCTACATCACATGATTTGTCCTGTGCTCTAAAGTCTAAATGAGGTCCAAATAAATCTATTTTATTCCATTCCCCTGTGTGGAACAGAAATGGACAAGGAAGAAATAACTGAGAGTAAAATAAAAAATGACTAAAAGCTCAAGGCTTTGACAATTTGGAATCATGCATGCAAAACATTTAAACTTCCTTCTTACAGACAGTAATAAATTCAACTCATGAATTTTCAGTGAGTATGTCTTATCTTGAAACTCCTCTTTTAACCTAGATAATGTTTCCTGAGCATCAACCATTAAAATAAAATTGTATTTTCCTTTTACAAGTCAAGGTTTCCTGTGAGAAGCCAGACTTGCCACTGAATAATAACAGAATACAATTGACCTCATTTAGTATGGTTCATTGGATGTTTCCCAAAAATACCTTTAAGGAAAAAGACATGCAATGCAGAAATGTGCCCTTGTAAGTTTCCCCAGTAAACATAAACACTTCCGTCACCAGAATTGTAATCATGCATTAAAATGTCAACACAAAAAGTATAATGACTTATACAAACTTGAGAACTAAAAGTACAGTCATGTGTGGTGGCATGCAGACACCAAAATTGACAAAATTTGCAAACTGCATAATACCTTTGGTTGAATTGCTCCAACGGTTACCTTCTGAATAGTGGGACAGAGTCAACAGATTGACACATGATGCACCCGCACCTGATCCAAAAACTGTTATTCTTAAAGGATCACCACCAAAGAAACCAATATTTTCACTAGTCCAACGTAAGGCTTGAATAAGGTCCAGGAGGCCATAATTTCCCTTTGCGGCTTGATCACCAGTGCTTAGGAAACCTGCAAATGAGTAAACGGATAATCTTACTAATAGGTGATCTCATTCAAATATTTGAAGTAAATACCACCTGATAGCTCTGATAATGAATGTCTAACAGAAGAATCTACCAGATGTGTGACAAATATCTGCTATGGCTGTGCACACCATTACCAGAACTTAGATACAATGCCTAACACACCTGATTACACATGTCACTTGAACAGAAGTCCATTACTTACGAAATAAAATTCCAACATTGTCATAGTTATCATAGGCAAAAGGTGTAGAATGGAATCAATTCACATAAATGTTTGTATGAAGGCTTCTAGTAACCCTTCTGCTCTTGGATAAAATGACTTGGCTCCCTGTCGCTGTTAGTGTTTATACGCCTACATTTTAACAAAGGAATACAGGTGGTAATGTTAATAGCAAAGATCTTCAGGGTCTACATTTAAATAGTGGTTCACCATAAAGGAAAACAATGAAAGTGTTCAGAAGTATGTGAGAAAGAAGCCAAAATGGGTTTAGCATGGGTTAATATTGGGTTATAATAAGGAACATTACAGATAAATAAAGTAAACAGAGGGCATAATGCATTGGAGAGCATTCCAATAGTTCTGTGATGGAATGCAATAACCTTATCGGTTGCAAATGGAGCTGTTGCTAGTTCTGTATATAACTAGATTTATAGACATGCAAACTAGAAAGTTATTTTGTCTTTGACTCCTCCCCTGGTTGTTCAGTTTCCATGGGTGCCTTCCAGGGGAGGACTGGCAAATTTTAGCCCAGGGGCAAGACTTGACTTGGCTGCCTATTAGGATCATTTTTAAGGTAAAAAAGAAGGTGGCCCAGTGACTCAGCCCAAGGTAGCACATTATTGGACTGGCCTGGGGGGCAGATGCCCCCCGACACCCCAGTCTGCCCCCAACGCCTTCCAGGTGGGCAGTGCATTACGACTATGTGATTGCAGTACATTGAATCATTGCATAGGAGGCCCAGCTCAACGGGATTCACCTGATTTGCTCTTTGTACCTTATAGTGCAGGAAGCTCCATGCTGCTGTGCCGATTATAGGTGCAGTCACGCTGTGCTTGTGAAATGCTTACTATCACTTTGTTTTGTTCTGATTGCAGTTCTACCCTCTGCATTTTTTATTCTGACTACTCTCTGGATCACTGCCTGCCCTGCCCTCAGCATTACACTCTGACGACTTGCTACATGACCTGACCCCTGAATTGGACTTTGCCTTTTCCCTGGAGGCTACCTGACTACATCGCAGACATAGCACCTTCTTTCTGCCCTGTGAGAGTACCTGTGTTTCTATATCATTGTCCAGTATCTTTTGGTTGGTGTCTCCAAAATATCTAGTGCCAGAGTCAGTCCTGGAATAAGACTCTACTACTATTTGCCTAAGACCTGGCAACAACTAAGTACCAGTTCATATTATGGGAAAGGGGGCAGCTAAAGGTGAAGACAACAACACAACCTGGTACTAGAGTATACTGGGAAGTTGACACTACAATTTGTATCATGTTAACATCATTGAATTACTTAAAGGATGATGTCTAAGGACTCCATATAGTTACCAATGTAAAACCACTGTTGGCAGTATCATTATAGAGAGCATATTTGCCTTTGTTAAAACAATTCTCTATATCAAAATAATGTAGTTGCATTGATTTATGTTATGTCATTGAAAAGTAGAAACACCCTAGATTTTTATGGTTATATAACATGAAATGAGTAAACAGTTATCCATGTAATTACCAGGACTGACCTACAAAGACTTGTATAAAACACAATGTTTATTGGTTTCAGCTACAATGGATAAGTGACTAAGCAAGACATGTGCCAGCTTAAAAGCATATATTAAAAGTCACATGATTGTAAACATGAATCAAAAAAGAAAATTATCTTACATGTAAAGCATATCATCTACAAGCAGGCAGTATTTCAATATTGAAAAAAATGAGTTCAGTAAATACAATAATTTCAGGTAAATGTATATTATAAAAAGGATCTAATGGGTAAAAATCTCTATTTAGCTATTTTGCTTAAGCCATGGGTGGATGTTTGTATGTTGGTATACAGTTTATTTTTTTTATTCTAAAGTTTATTAAAGCATAGATCAATTTGCAATGTTAGTCTGTAAATTTAAGCAGAAAAATATGTTAAAAAAACATTCATGTTACATTTTGTAATTCTCTCACTTCCTTGTACTTTAATTTCTTCCTATGTTGCTTAATTTCCTTTGTACAGACAAAATATTGTTTTGGCTGTTAATTATGTGATATATCATTTTTGTCTTAAAGAGTTATTTATTTTAATAAAGTCCTAATTTTCAGGCTATCTTTCCATGGATATCCTAATAACAAACTTGTGAATATCAGCATTAAAATAAAGTTAATGCTGAGAATTGTATAGATTTCAATGATGGAAATTTACTAACCACAACCTATGAAGACATGCCGTGACCTTTTTGACCTTGCCCATAGACAAACACTCTTTCTACTTTTGGTAAGTGTCCATTTGCAGGATTGCAAGCCCAGACAAAAGTAAACATCTGCCTACCATAATTTTTCAACTACCCTCTTAATAATTAAACCTTTTATTTTTAGTCCACCTAAAACAACGCTCAAGCCTCATTCAGATAAATTTTAATAGTAAGGTAACATCAGGTCCGTCTCCATTTAATATGGCATGTTTGCGGTTCTTAATGTTTTTGTAACAGTAGTAGAATTGCAGATTTTTTCCCATATAAAGTGCACTTGATTGATGCAAAAGGCTTCCCATTGAAATTATAAGCTTACAACTTATTACTGATTCCTCAAAGAATGTATGAAATTGAGGTCATTTCATGAGGGAAAATGTGCATTGTCCATCCTTTAAAGTTCATTTAAATACCAAGTATCCTGTAGTGCAACAAACAATCTATTTTATGCATGTGGGTTCAATCCTAGCGTATATCTGTGCCTAGCCCTATTAGATAATGAAATGTCAGGATCTACCCAGCTTCTCCCATCAGAAGGAGAAAATTTTTAAAACTCCACAGATTGCCATATTGACATGTTATTGCCATCAAAATTTGAGCAATCACATGAAAATTAGGACTATTATAACACAAAATTTGCAATTTTTGCAGCTTCGTAAATGATCCTCTATTTATGTAATATTTATAGCTGAAAAAACAAACCTTGCAATTAAGACATCATTATGATGGAAGACAAAAAAAGATCATGTGAATTGCAATTTAAAACAGTAATTATCAAACATGAAGGTGAACTCTGATAAGCACGAAGGGAGTTGTTCATATTTTCTTTCTACAACCTATAACATACAATGCATTGTTATATTGAAGATATCAATGCATGTTAGGTGGTAATTCCCTATTTTCATAGCAGAGATGTTATCGCTGCCATTTATACTGGCAACTTTTTAGTTTGAGTTTTGGGAGAAGTTCAATCAGGGGCGGATCCAGACTTTTGCTATACCCCGGGCGATTTTAGGGGGGGCGATTTAGACCCCGCCCCCTTTCTAATTTCTAAGGCTGCCGGCGGCTGCACAGTATGTGCAGGTCCGCTCTGCAGTGACAGTGTGCTGCCCCGCTGCTCTGATTCTGTTTAAAACACAATCAGAGCAGCCGGGGAGCACACTGTCACTGCTAAACGGACCTGCACAGCGTGCAGCCGCCGGCTGCAAGCCCCTGCTAGGGGGGGAGATCGCCCCCCCCCTGGATCCGCCACTGAGTTCAATGAGATACAATAAAAAATAAGTTTTACTTCCATGCTCAAATTTGCAGCAATTGCCAACTCTAACTGTTCAACACCACACTACACTCTCTTCTTCCTATATGGCCTTTTGGAAACAAGCCAAGTGGTTGTTGATGTTCCTCTCCTGTGAATTTCCCCTTCACCTTCTATAATTATATTTATCATGCAGACCCTTCTATCCTGTTAATTGTTTAGTTCACATACTATGTATATTCTACAAATCACTAATTAAAACAAATAACAGTTTAATATTCAAGATGTAGCTGTCTAAAACTCAAGAATGTTACCTGGAAAATGAAACAACCCTTTTAGATAAGTTACATTCACTTGTTTACATGATATAATTCTTTTAGTGTGAAGTTTAATTGTCATTTACATGCAGGGCCTGATTCATCAAGGAACACACAGTGAATGCAATTTGTGTTTTTTTAAATTGGATGGAAATTGCAGGCAAGTACGTCCGTCTTCAAGTACAAGCGGATCTCAAGAAACTTTTCCAGCTGAATGCGGGTATAATTACACTCTGCCTATTTGGCGCTTGCCGCAATATTAACACCTCTTAATAATATAATCATTAATAAAAATACATTGAAAAAAATATTTATTTTCCATTTTTTGTAATGAAATACATTTATCATGATGTTATTAATTTCTACTGTACATAAAATGCATTTTTACAGGTGCTCTTAATTGCACACACATGTTCTGGCATGCATAGATAACCGTCATCACTATCAATTGGCACCTGCCCTGTAGCTGGTGCAAGTGATACGGCTAAAAATCACGCAACTGAGAGATGCCCAGAGCTTGAGTTGGACAAATCATCATCATCCTCACCATTTATATATATAGCGCCACTGATTCCGCAGCGCTGTACAGAGAACTCACTCACATCAGTCCCTGCCCCACTGGAGCTTACAGTCAAATTTCCCAAACACACACACAGCGAGAGACTAGTGACAATTTTTGATAGCATCCAATTAACCTAATAGTATGTTTTTGGAGTGTGGGAGGAAACTGGAGCACCCGGAGAAAACCCATGCAAACACGGGGAGAACATACAAACTCCACACAGATAAGGCGATGGTCGGGAATTGAACTCATGACCCCAGCACTGTAAGGCAGAAGTGCTAACCACTTAGCCACTGTGATGCCTGTTTTCAACCTTGGCACCCCCTTACTCTACATTACTTACGTGCATACATCCCCTCCCTTCCACGTTCTGCTGTTCAAATCGTAGACTGTAGGAAGTGTCATTGCACTTGCGCTTACTGGTGTATAGTCCGTTTCTGAGCATACACAGTGCAACTTTGTTCAAATTACTGCACATATCAGGATTTATGTTCCTTAGTGAATCACTCCCACAGTGCTGAAATTCTAAACTTATATTTATATAATAAGCCAACAGCCTAAATGAAAGATATAAGGGGCTCTTTCTAACTCTTAAAGTACCAATCAATCTAACTCTTCTTGCTTTGTTTTACCAGTAACATTAAGAAACAGAAACATAACTATAACACAAAAAGTTTTTTAGAAGATAAGGTAATTGAAGTAAGCACTGGTGTCATCTGTGATGCAAATTTTTCATAAAAGTTGCCATGAACTGTGTTAAAAAAGGCACAAAATGTACAACAAAGGAACCTAAATGGCTTCAAGAGTATCATGGTAAGACTAAAAGAAACTGAAACTGAAAAAGTCTAAATGACTACACTATAAAATAATAACATAATAATGAATTAACTCAAACTAATTACTGTGCTGTTCCAGCACTTTATTTATGCCGTATTTCTGAGAAGCTCTGCTAAACGCTAAGTGATAACATTTTAATTAGCCATTCCAAACTACTAAGATTTATGGGATGATCACAATGTAATTTAGTACACACTAATACAATATATTTAAATAATTGTCTAATATGTCTGAGCTACTTTAAATCAAACATACAGTTAAAAGGATAGAATCATGTAAAACATAAACTGTGTATAAAATGTGTATAAGATGCTGTCCTTAGCCCAGTTTTTCTTGTACCTGGTGGAAGCACCCAACAGATACTGCCCCCTTTCTTCAAAGAAACATTTTCGCTGGTGAACCTGGCCATTGTAACATCCATGTCCCCTGCCATTTTACTGTTTCTTAAAGGGGATGGATGTCCCTGGATGAAACACACAGCTGGATACAGGGCTTGGCAGCAGCTGATTATATGTAGCCAAATATGGCATCCAAAAAGTGGATGTAGTGTCACATGTTCTGCTCACCTCCACCTATGTGACAGTCTAAGTGCCAGGTATAGCCTGCTACCAAACCCCTAGCCAATTTATTAAATAATGTATTTTGGTTGTTTGTCGTGTGATTACTGTGTAATTAAGTCTTGATGGAAAAAGTGTGTACAGATAGATAGATAGATAGATAGATAGATGGACGGATGGATGGGTAGATAGATAGATAGATAGATGGATGGATGGGTAGGTGGGTGGTTGGATGGATGGATAGATAAATAGATGGATAGATGGATAGATAGATAGATAGATAGATAGATAGATAGATAGATAGATAGATAGATAGACAGATTAGATAGACAGATTAGATCGATAGATAGACAGATTAGATAGATAAATAGATAGATAGATAGAGAGAGAGATAGATAGATAAATAGATTAGATATATATCCTGTTACTGAAATCTGTTTAGATAAGCCTCAGCAACAGACACCATTTACAATAAATGCATATTTCTTATTTTACCATTATGCTTGGATAATAAATGTGCTTCCATCTCCTGACAACTCACTGCTAGTGCTATTTTTATGACTATAATTATGTTATTTGGGGGAAACATGGTTCATAGATGTCTTGGCAATTGAAGTTGAGCTTTGACCTTTGAAGCAAATCAAAGAACAACAGTGCATCAATGTCCTCATCGCACAGCAGCAGAACTCATTCCGCACACTTGTCATTGTGTGCTCATAAAGACAGATCTACCATCTCATATTAATTCTCACTCGCAAACAGGTTGTGTCCTCGGGTCAGAAATGAAGTAATCAGCTCAGCATGAACTGCAGAAAAACTGACAGTAGATTTGGCAGCCCCATATCTAATAGAGTATATCCTATATCTCATAGCTTCCCGCAGGGCTCATCTGTAACCTTTATAGTCACTTTTATTTTACAATAATTAGAACCTGAAAAGGCATTACATTGTTGTTTGTTTTTTTTAATAAAATTGCAAAGGGCTTACCAATTGAAGCAAATTAATATGCATAGGAGGCTGAGGTAATGTGAAGGTGAAAAAAAATAATTTCAATACAAAAGAAAACACTTTTATATTTAGTAATGGTATCATTTAGACGTTACATCTTGTGCTAACACTGTTATACAGTGTAACTTGATTTATATTTGTATATAACGCTAGCAGATCTTTAATGTACACTAAAATTCTTGGTTTGCTCATGTAAGAAATAAATACTCAGAAAAATAAAACAATTTTAAAATATGACTGTAGGAAGATATATGTGACTTCCTGTACAAAACTGATCCCTCATTAAAATTAGTAAGGTACAATCGCTTGCAAGGTGGTCTTATCTAAGAGTGCAAAGTAATCTTATTAATAAACAGTCTTCAGATCAAATCCCCTTGACATTCACAGTTTACTAATCTTTTAATACAAGAGATTAATCACTAGTAAAGCTACTGTACGTCGGCAAGCCTTCAAACATTGCCACGACTTTAAGATATATATTTTGTTTAACCATACATGAACGTAACGATACCAGTAGCTAAATGTTTTATGAAATAAACATAAAGAGATGATATTTATACATTTCATGAATCTGCAGATTTTTTTCAAAGCTTGAGCAAAATTAGTTCATTGATCTATTGCATAAAACAAAGTGAGTTATGATCAGGAAAATAAAATTTATTGGTAAAGACTGATTTTAATCATACTTGCCAACTTTGAATGATTGAGGTCTGGGAGATCCCGTGTAGGGGGCCTGGTGGGTGGGCGTAAGGGGGCGGGACACCACAGATTGTGTCATTTTGGACTTGCGACGGAATCATTATTTTGTCACGTGGGGGCAGGGCCAAAATAATGCGAATCACGTCATTAGAGCTCCCATCCTGCCCACTTCACTAGGAATTGGGCAGAATGTGGGAGAATTGCCTGCTCTCCCATGTGTCTACCCAGATTTCGAGATTCTCCTGAACATTCTGGGAGAGTTGGTAAGTATGATTTTAATATAACATAAACAGTATTTTACATAGGTAGATCGATAGATGGATAGATCATCACCATCATCATCATCATCAGCCACTGATTCAGCAGCACAATTCATTCACATCAGTCCCTGCCCCATTGGAGCTTACAGTCTAAATTCCCTAACATACACACAGACACACAGACTAGGGTCAATTTTTGATAGCAGCCAATTAACCTACTAGTATGTTTTTTTGGAGTGTGGGAGGAAACCAGAGCACCCGGAGGAAACCCACGCAAACACGGGGAGAACATACAAACTCCACACAGATAAAGTCATGGTTGGGAATTGAACTCATGACCCCAGTGCTGTGAGGCAGAAGTGCTAACCACTTAGCCACTGTGCGGCCCATAGATAAAAGACCTTAGAGATTGAATTAGATAGTTTGAAGAAAAGACCTTCATGTTCAATCTATTATTATATGGACTAGATATGTTGAAACAAAACCACAACAAGGCAGCTGTTAATTTTGAAGATGTTTTGATAGAGATCTTGCACAGATCCATCTGAAGAATTGTTTGAAAATAGGGATAGTTAGATTGTGTACAAATAGGTTAATGAGACTGTAGCATTGTCATAGCATTGGTCTCTATGCTAGCATTACACAGTGTGAGATATGTCCGACTCACTATACGTAGAGCCCTCTTTTTCTCTTTTGCTTATATCATTTTCTGCATACATTTGCAAATGTGACCAATTCTACTTAAGGCCCTTTATTATGCTTAATTCACACTGATTCTACCATTCTGAAAGGAGAGACTTTCTATTACATAGATGGAGCCTGAAGCCTGTAGACTATTCAATGTTTTAACTGAAAATTAAACACCTACATTTGTCACTAATTTCCTAGCAACTCTTTATACAACCACAAATTGTTAAGCAAAAGTCTCCACCAAAAAAAATAGTTAAATTCCATACAAGTTAATTGCGGCTAGAATCATTTCAGCTACATCCATGGCAATTTCACATTGGTGCACTTCAATTAAGAAATAATAAGACTGCAAAGTAATTTATACTCATAGATTAGATGTCGTCTGTGAAAAATTACTGATTAACTCCCAACTAGTCCTCTGGTGTATTGCAAAGCTACTTAAAGGTGGTCTCAGTTCACCCCTGCCCCCAGCACAACAGTCATTTAAGAGAATACATAACCAGCTCTTATAATATACAATCTGTGTTTAAAAAAAAAGCTTGTTTTGAAATGTCTAATCACCAGTTCACATGTAAGCTACATAATATTTTACGTGTAAAATGACTTTTATATGGCCTAAAGGTATTATTATTATTTTCATTAAGCAGTGTTTGTAATGTTTAGCACTATTTGCTGTCTTACTTATTAAAGAGTGTTAGAACACATTTATGTGTCATATGTGAACATTCTTAACATCATTAAGTCATAGGTATGGACTGGGGAAAATATATAAAAATATATTTTATTTAATTGGAAATTACAGTAAAGAAATTAGTTTTTTATTATTATTGTAGCTTTATTTATCATGGTATTTTAACCTGTGTATTACAATAAAAACGAAAGAAAAAAAATAGACTATTTATTATGGAGCGGCAATATCACATATTTTCTAATACTCCTTACCGCAGGAATTGAAAATCTAATATCGTGGCAAGTTGCCATCAGCTCCTCAGTGATACTGGCTTGCTTCGGTAAGAGGACGCTTACCCCTTCGCTGCCAGTCCTCGATGCCTCTGCACATGCGTAGTCGGGCTTTGTTGGTTCACAATGTACAAAGAAACTGGAAACCTAGACTTTGGTTTCTAGTTCCATTTTCGCCAAAAATAAAATTTAAAAAAACCTTAAAAATATTTAAATAAATAAATAATAATGTTTGCATTCTTTAATACCTGCTATTGTCACCCTGGGACAGCAATAGCGTTTCATGGAAATATGCAGAACAGCAAATATTGTTTGCACTATTTTATTTTACTTTTTGTTTTTCTCATTTAACACTTGGGGGGTAAATGTATCAAGCTGAGAGTTTTCTGGCGGATTTGAAAAATCATTCAGATTCTAGCTGTCATTTATTTAGTACATTCTGCAAAATGACAGCTAGAATCTGATTGGTTGCTATAGGCAACATCTCCACTTTTCAAACCCGCCAGAAAACTCTCAGCTTGATACATTTACCCCTTGATGTGATTTAAAGAACCAAAGACTGTAGTAGCAAATTTGGAATGAAGATTGGCAAGCCAACAACGGTTGCTAGTCCATCATTGATCATAATTACTCAAAAAAAATTGCAGTGTGGATTTCTATATCTAATTATAACACACACACGTGTATTTTATACTGTAAGCCTTTAGTGCAATACTTGATAAATTAACATGTAGTTATTGTACAACTGAGAAGATTTTTGTGCAAAGATACACAATGCCCATATTTTTGTCTGCCTTACTGAATCAATATCAAATTAGAAAATATAGAAAATATATGATGGCTGAATCTGTGGGTATGACTGTTACCATTTTACCAAATAGTATCAGTACTCTATGGATATTGTATTGATACACACCTACCTCGTAACCCCATTAAGACAGAAAATCTATGCAAACTGAATGATATTCTATAACATTGGTCATATTGAAGTAGAAAGTATTTTACCACATTTGACTGATAAAAGATCCATTTCTTTTTAATACTTTTTGCTATTTGCTACATATATATATATATATATATATATATATATATATATATATATATATTAGTATTCTTTTCCATCAAGAGTAGAATTCCAAAGAACTTCAAAAAGACACAACACTTTTATGATGAATTAAAACAATGAATGCAGCAAACACAGCTTTTGAATTACTGCATGTTTATTTTCTCTCATGTAAGAGAATAAATAAATAAATAAATATGAAAACGGATGAGACTTCATTGAAATGTATAATAGCATTACTGCGATGAACAAAAGAAGAATCTAAAAATTTACCAGTGTTCAGAGAATATCCAAAATATTATTGAATCACTTTTGCTCTTATCTGTCTGTTCCTCATCTCATTAAACAAGACATACATTAAACTACTAAATCTGAAGCACCAAGATAAAATTACTTCCAAAAAAAATCATTGCAAATCATACTGGTTTTGTATCTGTAGTCATTTTCCGGCATCCTAAACAATAGGAGATGAAATATGCAACAACAGATGCAATTTTATCATTATTTTCATTTAGCATTGTACAAGAGTGCCGTCTCTGTGTACTATACTGGTATATTTTATATATGTATAGTATTCACTATACGAAATTACAAAGGTATGCGGGATTGTGTTTAATGGGTTTGTACGCTTGTAAAAAGTGCCTGCAGTGTTTGACAGCATTTAACCAGCAGTACTTTGAATAAGGGGAGATAGTGACTGCCGTAGAGGGCAGCATTTGACTGGCCACAATCTGCTCCTACTACAAGCAAGCAGGAGTAGCTGAAAGCTAGAAGGATTGTAATGTCACGTAGGTCTACAAGCCATTAAACATAAGCCCACAAACATTTGGACCTTTGTATAGTGAATACTATACAATTATACTGTATACTGAAGACAATAGCACTACAAGCAAGCAACCATCTGAAAGCTAGAAGGAATTTAACGCTGTTTAGGTTTACAAACCCTTTAAACATAAGCCTACAAACATTTTGATCTTTGCATAGTGAATACTATGCAAATATATTATATAGTGAAGACACTTAAAAAATAATGACAATAATTGCACATATTATTGCATATAACATACCTTATTGCATTTACTATCTAGAGTCATAGCTTTGAAAAATATCATATCAATAGTTACAGGAGTCATTTCAATTATTTCAGCCAGTATCTGAAACACATGAATTGAAACAATACACTAATTGTGTTTACAAAATCAATGAGTTCATTAATTGTTTTGACATCTGCAAATCATTTAGCATGTTTCATGCTGTTTTTCCAAAGCTTTTACAATATTTCCCTAAAACATTTAAACGCTGCAGATTTCCTACCTGCCAGAAATGATTAATTGATTTAGGAAAAAAACATTTTTTACTATGAAATAAAAAAATTATTGCTTTATAGATCACTTAATGCATTTTTTTCCACACATAATTGAATTCCGCCATCGATTTATATAGTGATGCAGGTCCATCAGTATTCAAAAGGAGATATATATATATATATATATATATATATATATATACATACATACACTGATAGACTGTATGATCTCACAATGCAGAGTGAATAAATGATTTGTCCTTTAGAAGATTGTATTGCTACTGATGGATTAAGACAGTATTCAGTCCCATAAAGCCATAGGCAACTCTCCCTTTACATTTTGAAACATCCAGTGGCTAATAACCCACTTAATACTACTATATCCATAATATTCACGCCCATACTCTGTTAACATTCGCGTACATTATTATAGTTAAAACAATAAGTTGGAATACACAGGAACTTCAGTGCCCCAACTTCTCTTCATTTGTCACAAGTGCAATATGATATGCAGTATATACTAACACCACATGGAATAAATGGGGCACACTAGCATAAAAACAGGGGTTGCAGCTAACAATGCATGGAACCTAAAAGGTTTCTATTTGCTGATTAATATATTCTAGATGTTATTTGTCACTGTACATGTGTTTATGCCAAATCAATGGAATGTTGCATTTATTAACAGGTATTTTTGTGTTTTCACATATACGCACTGTGATTCTTGAAGAGGCTGCATGTGAATTTAGGAATTATCCATTGTTAATTTATTTTTATACAATTCAACTTTTCCACTTTTGTGGGGTAACTGACAGCATGTTTCAGTAACAAATCAACCACAGAAAACACATTCAAACAATACACTAGACATGAGCAAGAAGCATTCCAACCTTCATCTGCCAAAATTCAGGTGCACGTACTGTAGGGCTATGTAGGTAGCTGTCTATATGTTGTACAATTGGATGAATCTTCATCTTTAAAAATATATATACATACATGAGGATGCACTCAATTCCCAATAAGTAAATCGAAGCTTAAAAAGCTGTGCATAGTCCATAATTCAAAAAACAGGATCCATAGTTGTTCGACAAACGAACAGACCAGCAGCAGCAATAAATGCGCTGCCCAACGATCATTTCAGCTAGGTTGCCTTGATCAAGGGCCTGATGAAAGCAACCTAGCGGAAACGATCGTTGAGCTGCGCATACTACTGTGATGTACCTTTCTATTTTTTTCTATTAAATTTTGTATTTTTCTTATTGCTGGTGCTGGTCTGTTCGTATATATATATATAAAAATATATTTGCTGAATTTCCCTACAATGTTCATTACCACTAAGATGAGATGGTTTCAGCATTTCTCCCTTTCTTGCTATATGGCAATGCACATGTGTCCATTTTCTGCTTGTAGTATTTTAATAAATACACTGTTTGATATCACAATACATCGTCTGTGTACTTTTACACCTAACGAGCAGCAGAAAACAATTGTCTTTTGTGGCAGTCAGTGTGTTGTAGAGAATGTAAATAGGGAAAATCAAGATCAATTTGTCAACTAGATCACCAACAGTGTATCACTGATATTCAAACAAATTTCAGAATTTGCTAGCTCCATTCGCCAATGGTATCACATTTGCAGCAGGGGGCCAGAAAGGAGGGAGTCTGGGTAATATTTTTTCTGCACTGTGAAAGGCTGACACGGCTATGCTTGCATGCACCTACACTAAAGGCTCAGTAGCCCCCTGACAAGATATTAGTGAGGTTGCTAAACAGTTTGGGCCTGGAACTCCCTTGTGCATCAGTTACATAAAAATGTAACACACTGTTCCACCCTGGCTGTATTTAAATACAGCTGGACTGTGCAGAAGTGACATATTCTGATAGACAGAACATTGTTTTGAGGACCCTTCATTCTCATCCACTCTCAGCACATCTGTACCTAACATCTACCCCTATTATGGCAGTGCCTGCAGCTCCACCCACAGCTAGGAGCCTCCGGGATAAACCTGGACTGATTGCAATGTATTCTACGGATCCTGGAGCAGCTTAATAACATTGCAACAAAGTTTGCTAATTGCTTAGTCACATTTCAAATGACAGAGACGATAACATACAAGTAACATGGGGGGAGTCTATTTATCAAGTAGGCAAAAGCCTTAAATCTGATGAAAACAAGATATTTCGACACATATACGTATATAGCTAGCACCCTGTGAAAAACAGGTGTATCTGAGGATCGGATTATTATATAAATAAATAAATAAATAAATAAATATATATATATATATATATATATATATATATATATATCTAATATATAAATGCTTAGTGGCGTCTGTCTGTCTGTGTGTGTGTGAAAAAAAAAACCAAGTTGCAGCTCCACCTGCTGGGCAGAGTTATACACTGACCTACTAAATTCTTAGTGTGTGTGGGAAAAAAAATTCAAAAAGGGCTGAAATTTGGTAGGGCTCAAACTCATTTTCGTGAGGTAATTTTACCTCATGAACACACATGTGTAGAGGCGTGCATTAGTGTGTGTGTGTGTGTGTGTGTGTGTGTGTAAAAAACTATTTTCTCAGAAAGGGCTCATCCAATTGACCTGAAATTTGGTATACTGACATATTTTGACAAAAAAATTAGAATATTCAAGTCAGTTAACTTCCATCATCCCCCCTTCCCCCGTGGGAGGGGTAGTAAAGGCTAAATTTACGAGTTGAGGGGTCAAACTCATTTTCGTGAGGTAATTTTACCTCATGAACACACATTAAAAAGGGCGCTTGCGTCGGGAAGTAACGATCTTCCCCTGAGGAGGCCTGGGCTAGGCCCAAATGCATGACAAGAACCTTTTTAAGACCTTAAGTATCTTGATTTGACTAGAATGCATGAGTATCATGCACGGGTTAACTTGTATATATATATATACATATACACACACAGAAGGTGCAGGAGTATATATAAAAAGCATAACAAAATTACTGCGTCCATTATTATTCATAATTAGTATACACGCATTGTATGCAACACGTGTAACCGACTGCCCTGCCCTAAAATAAATTAGACATTTAATGAATAAATATGGACATTTAAACAATGTTTGCTAGCCACAATGGTGGGAACAATGAACACTTCAAGGCACTCACTTGTACATGTACTCTATGTGATCATAAATATGTATATACTCACTTATAATAATTACATTTGCTCATATCAGAAATTGAGTGCTACAAAACTACAGAAAATAATGAAGATGAAAAAAAAAGACATAATTCAGAAAAATGGAAGAGCTTTTCAATCTCCTTGATCATTTTAAATTGTGTCATATTAATAAAACATATGAAACAGATTTGCCTAACGTTTGCTTTCTAGCCTGCAGCATGTTTGATTATACAACAGTACAACACCCAAAAAAAAATGATTGCAATGCTTAATAGCTTTACAGTATATCATATGTCTGCAAAGAGCCCTGTGCTGTGTTGGGTAATATTTTAGGGGGCATACTGGGTTCAGCTTTAGTGTTAGCAATAAAAGACTAAATCATTTTTACCCTATTAACAGTTTAATCACGGAAATAATTTTGAAAACTAATTTAATAAACCGCAATAGCCTAGAAGCAAAGCTGATAATACAGTAAGCATCATACCACTCACTTAAACCGAACGAAATATTATGCCAAGCATTTAGATTGTCAGGTGTAAAACATAAAACAAAAACGCATAAAATTAAGTGCTAGGATACTCATTTCCTATTCTATAGTAAGTAGCTGCTAAGTAAAGCAAATTGGAAGTGATACTAGGGATGTGCACCGGCCATTTTTGGTGTCTCGTGTTTTGTGTTTTGGATTCGGATTTGCTTGAGGTTTTGGGTTCGGATTTGTTTTGCAAAACACCTGACGAAAGGTTTTGGTTCGGATTTAAGGTTTTGGATTCGGATTTATTTTGAAAAATAAAGCACAGCACAGCACAGCACAGCACAGCACAGCACGAGATATAGCAGGACAGAGGACCACCTAACACAACCTCCCTCTACCCTGATCAATGCCCGAGTGAAGATGGCGGCTAGCGGGGAATTTATAGGATCCGAGTATCGCGAGATCCGACAGCGGGATTATGACTCAGAGCCTCGGTTTCGGTTTTGCAATTGGCAGGAATACCCGGATCTGTCTCGGATCCGGCTCGGATCGGCAACGTTCGGGTGGGCTCGGATTTCAGATATCCGAGCCCGCTCATCTCTAAGTGATACATGTCAAATTCATGAAACAATTTGTTATAACTTGCGCAGGGCATGTGTAAAAAGCAAGCAATTAATCTTTGGACAAAACAATGTAAATATGCAGAAGACTGATAAAAATTCATAAACCCAATTATAACATATGCAGTAATTCTATTATTTTCATATATTTACAAATAGTTTGCATCTATATCCGGTTACTTAGAAGGGAAACGGGAGTTGCTTCAATGCATCTGTCACCATCACAAAAAGATTCATATCATATGATAACATTTAGAACCAACCACATATCACATTAGCTAAACATGTTGTCTTATTTTACTTGCACATGTTTGTATGTGTCATTTACATGTTTCTGTTTGTCACTTTCATGTCAGTTTGAGGGACACAAATTAAAATATAATGCTAAAACTTTTTATTAGTATTAAAAAAAAAAAGTGGTTTCATGTGCAAACATCAGGCCCATGTTAGTGCTGACAATTATACACACTCAGTAATCTAACAAGATAGTTTACATAGTCTTAGGATTGTATGTCCATCAATATTAATGTGATACAATAAGACAATGTAAAACAAGCATTTGGCACACAAAACTGCTAAAACGTGATATCAATGTTTTTATGTAACAGACGATGATTTTATTTGCTACTTTCTACGTACTGGAGATCATTTAATAAGTGTACACAAAGGCCAGCGCAAAACCCCTCCAAATACTAAAAGTAGGCCTCAATTTTGATAGCTTCTTCAGGTTGAACACCCAAAAAACAGACATACTCTATATACTCATGCAATACCCACTAGTTATCTTCTCCAACATTATTTTCCAGAGATTTGCGAATATTTAAAAACATGAAGTAGAGTAACAATGCCATAGACTACATGCAATGCTTGAGCCAGGAGTGCGGTTAAGCAGGGGCAACATGAGTCATTTAGAGTATAAAGGCTACATAATCGGCAAATAATGTTCTCAAATATATATGTAAAGCTTTCAAGAGCTTATGAGAATCCACTTGAAGAACATTAAAGTCAGCCTCTAATCAGCCTAAACTGGCAGATTACAGACAACATTAGCTTCCACTCAGCTACATCACAAATGTAAATACAACATACCTCCCAACTGTCCCGAACTGAGGCAGAGGCGGCACTCTGGGCCTCATTGCATGCTTTGGGTAGTGGCCCAGTGGTGCAGTGGTACACTCCCATCCCCCACCCCCCCTTCTGCTTTCAGAACAGATAGGGGGCCTCTTCTGAGCTTGTATAGCTGGCTCAGAAGACAACTGTGCTCTGCTCTTCTAATGCCTCGAGTTCCAAGTCATCATCATCATCACCATTTATTTATATAGCGTCACTGATTCCGCAGCGTTGTACAGAGAACTCACTCATCAGTCCCTGCCCTATTGGGGCTTACAGTCTAAATTCCCTAACACAGACAGACAGACAGACTAGGGTCAATTTGTTAGCAGCCAATTAACCTACCAGTATGTTTTTTTTGGGAATGGAAGGAAACCGAAGCACCCGGAGGAAACCCACGCAAACACGGGGAGAACATACAAAATCCTCACATATAAGGCCATGGTCAGGAATCAAACTCATGACCCTGCTGTAAGGCAGAAGTGCTAACCACTTAGCGGTATCACAAGTTCTGTTCAGATATTGAGTGTGTGTGTGTATGCACGTGTGCACCTTCTTTATGTAAAATATTTAATGTTTATGCACAGTGGGCCCGTAATTATATTATATTTTCATTTACATATACAAAAGCCATTTTCCCTATTTATATATAAGGACAGCACATATAAACAATTAAAATATCCCATATTGAACGGCATTAGATAAACAGTGGAAGGCATAAGTGCTAATTATTACGAAATAATATTTATATTCCTCAGTACCGCTTACACTGTATTGATACTTGAATAGTGATGATCACGACAAGTGCATGATCCCAGCATAAGGACAAGAGAGTTTGGGTATTTATTATGGTAGAATAACCAACATAAAAGACTGCCATAAGTATCAGGGTAAGGAGTTCAATTTTATAATGATATATTTTCTGCATGTTATAATCTCAATTGCATACAACAGGTTCTGTCCAAAGTCTCCATAGGGTATTCCCTATTGAATACACATATGACTTATCTAGTAATTAGGGTGAGTTTCCTGTGTAAAAAGGCACCGTCTTCAAAAGTCACATTGTGAGACACATTTGAGCAATGACATTAGTACAAATACTTTGGAGGTCACGTCATGTAAAACCACATTAAAAACATTGACTAACCAGACTTATTTATTCTACTATCAAAATGCTGTGAGTTTCATGCAGCTCATTGCTCTTCCAAATATCTTATCATTAGTGAAGATATAGTAAAGTCCTGTACATTATATCCAGACTTCATACCAATAATGGGATATAGTGAAAGGTAGGATACAAGCTAGATTCAAATTCAGTTCAGTACATCTCATACTTTTACCATGATAACCGTGTGCCAGAAATTATTCTTTGGGGAGGGGGTTATTTTATTTTTCCATTTTTAGCAGGGCAAGCATCAATTACTATATACAGAGATAGATATATGTGGGATCTCGATACAGGCAATTGCGTGCCTGAAACATTATTTTTATATATTTACTAATACATTCTGACTTTTATAATTCCCTGTCAGTGCCTCTCGCTTTCCCCCTTTTTGAAGCCCCTTATATAGGTATTTTGAAGAAATCTGTGTTAATCTCATATATATATTATATACATTTGTTTTGTTTTTTTGTTTTACATTGTTTTATTGTTTATTTATTTCAAAGTATATCCAGTCAATATACTGTACACTTTAACATTTTCCCACAAATTTGTTTCTCAAACAAAACAGAATCCTTCATCTAAGAAATCCATTCCCGACCTTTAACCAATCTTTCAAAAAAATGTCACTGTTATACTTTGGAGGACAAATATACTTTTGGATGAAGGAATAAATAAATGAAAATATAGCTGCTGGGTTATTATTTATGTTTCATATTGCTTTCCACAACTTAGGGGGGCTACAAAACATACTGTATAGCTGCCAACATTTTAATTCAATTTCCAGAGAAAGTTTTCTGCCGTTTAGGTGCTTCTACGTACATCATGCTCGGTACTCTAGGTGCACCTTGGTACAATATAATGCATGTAATGATATATTGCTCCGCTTCAATGAATATTAACTTGTACCTTTTAAAAATAACAATAGATATTGAGAATATCATTCAATACAGAGGAGAAATTATATATTGCACTTAATAGAAATTGAAATTGAACATTTTCCAGGGACAAAAGCTTTAGGTCTCTATAGATTGGAATCTATAGAATGGAATGTACACAGTGCCCTGTTGTTCTGTTTTTGGAGTAAGTGCCACATGTAATATTGAGATATTAAACATAATACAGCTCTGCTCAAAATCAATGCTACCTCATATGTGGCGGAGGATTTTGGAGCATGCGCGCGCGCTCTCATTAGTCAACCAGTGGACAACCACGCAAAGTGGCCATCCAAAGGCAAATATGGCGGAAAGAGCTCTTTCCTCCATATTTGCCTTAGTACACAATATACAAACTCCTTCAAACTTAAGAATATCAATAAAAAATAGAGAAATGTGAATTATTTTTACTATACAATATAATTAGAAAAAGTACAGAGGGATCTATTTATTGAAATGTGGCAGTCAGATTGATTTTCTATTGATACATATTGCCGTAATTTATCATTAATATCTGGGGTGGATCAGTAAGTGTTATCTTACCGTATTTTTTATAGCACCGCTATCACCGACAGTGATCTCTAGATGTATAGGGCAAAGCCCGATCATTTGCAAAAACAGCATTTTCAACTGTAGTAAATAGACCCCTGAATCCTGTTAGCAGTACAGTAAATATATGGGGGCTTGCATTCTGTACTGTGCCTTTTCATTACGACTTCGATCAAACTGGTATAAATAGGATCTGTCATATTGAAAAACCTCATTAATGTAATCAAATTAGCAATTAATATCAAGCAGAAATACATATAAAAATAATTCAAGGGGCTTTTCAGAACTCAAGTTATTTTAGGTAAAGTTTTGATTGTGCGATCAGAAAATGCCAGAGAATAGCTTGCACACCATATACAAAGGCAAGGTATGTGAAGATTTAAATATATGTTTGTAAATGATTTGATTGCTGTTTTATATTAAAGCAACTTGTATTTTAGGTTTAATTAACTTTAACAGAACATATTTTTTTCCTTTGGCCTGTCTTAGTTTTTACAGGAGTGAATACTCAATTTTAATATCTTTAAATAAAACTTATTTTAAAAATGTTCTGCAGAGGAAATGATTTGTGGGAAAAAAAAAATCTGCTGCTTGAAATTATATATAATTAAATACTTCAGATTGAATTCCTGTGATTCCAGAATTGCAAGTCAATGAACATTTCAACAAGCTGGGAACGTCTCTTGAGAGCCACATTTCAAACTTGTCTGAAAATGCAAAAGCAGCTTTTACCCTGGAGTGTGCAAGCACTCAGCTGCACGGAGGATCTCAGTATGGTATGTCGTTTCAGTTTAGAAAGCAAAACTATAAAACTTTTGTATGTTTCTAAGAGTGTTTCTGGCCGCCGCTTGTTAGAAATAAAACAAGAAATGCACAAGGCAGAGATTTAGACAAAGCTACATTTTATTATCTCCTGACAACATACATATATTCAAAGAGAGGGCACCACACACAAGCTTAGGACATAGCTAATGGCTATCCAACCTAAGGAGAAGCTCAGCAGTTATGTGCACTGATTGACACAGAGATGTGCTGACCTTGATCAAAACCCTTTGTCACTACTTTGTGACATTGGACAAGACACTGGGTCCCTGAGATGAAAAAGTAGATTGTAAGCTCAACTTGGCAGAGAAACTGTTCTTGACAAATCTGAGGCTCACATTTGCAATATGCACTTGATACACAGAACACAATTACTTCAGTACATATAAGATAGTATCGGAGCCATAAAGTTCAACAGCTGTAGATTATTTTATCCAAAAATATTACTGGGACCTGGATCCTAACATCTCATGAGGACTCCATATTACCCCAATAGGCTTTTGGTGTTTTTCATTTTGTAACTAGCAAATCCACACGGCCTTTCACTGTTGCATTCACTCAGTAAATATGAAAAATTGTGTTACTGGTGAAGTTACTTAGTGGAGATATTACTGTGTCAGTCATACTAAAAGTTATTGCTGTTTACTTGTGGGGGGCGGCTTAGTGACGCAATAAGTAAAATAGTGTTGCTCATATAGGGGCAGGGCAAACTGATGCAATTCATTTAACCCCGCCCCCACGCGCCCACCTGCCCTGTTATCTCCTGAGCAAAGCAACCAAAAGTTGGCAAGTATGAGCTTTTAAATACAGCACATGTCCCATTTTTATAGACTTTCCTTGAATACATGTTTTTTACATACACTAGCTTTATAGTAAATTTATGTATACTGAATATTATTATTATCCTTTACCTATATATGAAGAATAATACTATAATTATAAAGTTTACAAATGATGATAAAATATATACATTGTATAATGCCAACATGTTCCACACCACAGTAAAATCAAATATATTGTTATTGTTTACTTTTTTTTATTGAGGATATTTGAAATACAGAAAACAATAGGTATGAATGTACAAACATGAATCACCATTATTTTAATATTAATATCACCAAAACAAAACATGGATAAAGTAACCAACACATAGGACAGGAGAAAGGAGAGTTGGAATTTGAGGACGATATGGGGATGAGAGAGGGGCTTCTCTGGAGCTAAAGCAGTGATATCAATGAGTAACTGAATTCTCAGGGTGGGCGATGATTCAATGTAAATGTTTACAGAGTATGCTTTCCTATGGGGCTCCTAACATTCCTCTTACCCTACCTTGCAGTAATTTGAATGATTGGCTCTGGTCACCTGCAGTGAGTGATTCATGTGGTGGATGAGGGATTTAAAAGAGGGTGAGTCTTTAAATACTAACCAATGTTGCCAGGTAGCTGTAAATTCAGGATAGAAACACAATCCATATCCATGTACATATCTATTCTAGCTAGCTATTCTTTTAAACCTGAGGGAGATGAGGATATCCAATGCAACGGGATTACTGCTTTTGTGGCATTATTTAAAAGCTTGAGCAGAGATTTCTTGTTTATTCACATGCTTGAGTCAATGAGCTAGAGGAGCGTACATTCATGCAATTTCCTGACTAGAGGCATACATACACTGGGGCAGTGGTTCCCAAACTGTGTGCCTAGGCTCCCTGGGGTGCCTCGGTGATCTAACAAGGGTGCCTCGGCCAGGGCCAGTGGTAAGCAAGGCGGGGGACTACTTTGTAATTATTTTGGCTTATGGGTGCCTTGAAAAAATTATGGAGGCCCTAAGGGTGCCTTGAACTGAAAACGTTTGGAATCCACTGCACTGGGGTAAATTTTTCAATTACCCTAATCAGGAGATTGTGGAAGGAATCCAGAGCACCCAGAGAAAAGCCATATGAAGCTATATACAAACTCCACACTGGTAGGGCCCTGGTGCAATCACACACAAGACAGGGCAGTAACCACTGAAACACCATGCCACCCAGATATTAACAAATTTACTTTTATCTGTAGCTTTTCTGTATTATTTGTTTGCATTTCTTGAAGCGGAGTGTGCCAATACATTGGAATTGTGTTATGATCATGTTCTGTACTCCGGCCATATGACTATAGTGCCCTGTGTTTGTCTGCTTTGCAAACTGTATGGTACATTGCATAATATGCACCTGCTAAACAACAGTGTCTAAAATGTTGCCAACACTACGATATTAAGGATCTGCTGATCACAGGTTTTCCATAAAAAAGATAAACAGAATATTATTAAGGAAATGTCCAATATGCTGTAAAGTTTAAACACTTACGTCTGCAGCTGCAATAATGCAGTAAGTGTTGCTCCGCAGGGCGAAGTATTTACATATTCATGGATGGAAGATGCTAGACGTCTGTAGAAGAGGTTTTGCTTTGAAACACATAACACACTCCTGCTCTAACCAGACATATTGCTATCGGTGAGGAGAGCTGCCTGAAAATACTCTGCATTTGGTTAAAAGGTTAATTCACTAGTGCTTTTACTTTATTACATATCCTATTAAAACAATCACCTAATTGGGAGTCTTTATTTCCGGTTTTGCCCAGCACCCTCCATCCATAAACCTTTGAACTGTACTTTGTTCAATAGGAACAGAGCTTTGTATGAAAACACTGTATGTATAAATACAGTAATACAATGTTTCTGTCATGTTTCAATTTTGCGTGAAAAATAAATAAAATTTTGTGAGTTACACAATACTACACGTAGTACTATAATCTGCTTCTGTTCATTCCAGTCAGAAACATAAAAGAAATTGTGTCAGACTATATGTTATGTTTATATACTGCAATCCAAACATTACAGACACAAGGATTTAAAACAATAATAACAAACAAACAAGAATAAAAGACAATGAAGGACGTGGTTTTTTGGTGATAGTATTTTGGTTCAGGGAAATTTGAACTCACACCAAATTTATCTTTTCAATATTTTCCAGATGAATGTTTGCTGAGATATAATGGAATAATTCCATGCTTTCTAAGCAAGATCAGTGGAGTTCTTTATTCTGTGCACACAGCATCAGCAAAGATTAAAACACTATTTATGCACATTTAAACTAAGTGAATCCAATACACTTTACAAGCTTTGCATCTGATTCAAAAGCCTTTTTATGTGTGTCAGGTATTTTAACAGAATAGAAGCACCCATGAGATTCTGACTGAAACGTTGGCTACATTATAAGCATGAAGAGGAAAACAACAGACATTTTCATCAGGCAGATATTTTCCATAGGCCCACTGTACAGCTTGCAGAAACAAACTCATTTTGCACTTTGCAAACATTAGGCATATTTCATTACACACGATAGCCCCTATTTATTAATGATAGCAATTTTAATGATAACAAACCCTTTCAATCCTTATCGCAAAGATAAGGATTGAAAGATCATGTGTATTTATTAAAAATCTTCGATAGGAACAGCAGTCACGAAAAACTGCCATTCCTGCAAAGACCCCTCTCCTATCTTTTCTATGGTCACTATCGCAAAGTGACCACCTTTGCGATAGTGACCGGAGGGGAGAGCAGTAAGGCGCAATGAGGGATCCAAAGATCCCTCAACCGCAATGCTCTACCCATACAGCAGACCTGAAAATGTACACATACAGTAATGTATGCCAGCTTGAGCTTGAGGAAATATTTTTCTGTTAATGCAGCTTTAAACTGAAGCATACCGCCAAACATGCAAGTGCCTAGCAGCAAAACAGGGGGCGAGGTCATGTCATAATGGGGTGGTGTTCACTTCCCCAGAGGGCTGTAGAGCGCTAGGCTGCCGATTAGCTATCCCCCTTCCCCCAACATTCTCACCTGTGGGACAAACATGTCCCCGGGTGGGACAGCGGAACAGAGACCTGAATTCGGGACTATCCCACTGAAATAAGGACAGTTGGGAGGTATGCCTGATGTTTGACTTTAAAAAGAAAACTATGATAGAGTATTTCCTTTCACTACAGCACAGGCAAGTAATGATGTAGTAGCTTTTATCAAAAGACCAATATCCTGTGGTTCCCTGCTGTCAATCAGCCAATCACACCAAAGAAAGAGACCAAACACATTTCATACTATGCTGTTCTATTCCTTATCTACTGTAGCTTGTGATATCTGACAGATACATACAGATAAGAGCTAATCATTTGTGACAGATTATAAACTATACCCACAATTACAGCAAGTCAATGCTTTTTAATTTACTCTACTTCTCCAATTAGGTAGATACTTTATAACATGATCTTACGTGGAATTAGACTTTGGTATGTTATTAGTATTTTAAATCTTCCCACATCGTGCACCTTTCCAAACATTTTAAGGACTACTAGACTCTAAAGTTATTTTTTTTCAGTTATAAACCACGAAGGTTAGTGTTACTCGCTTTTCACTGCAGCTGTGTTAAAATGTAAAGAATTACCTCCCTACTACAGACATGGTAATATCTTAAGAATTACATCCTCACTTCTCTACAGACTAAGGTAAAAGATTACTTTGGGCCGGTCCCTACAGTCAGACTAGGTGGCTGGCCCCTCCCCCGTGACCAGCCACCTTCTTCCGTTTGCCGCGGATCCTTGATCCATCCCCCCTCCCTCCTACTCTGTGTGCTTCTCTACTGTAGTCACATGGGACGCACACCACATGACTGGTGCCGTCGCATATTTGAAGAAGAGAGGAAGAAAGGGTTTGTGTGCAGAAGGAACCAGGTAAATAAGGGGGGTGCGGTAGTGTGTGTTTTTGTCAGCATATGAATATAGTGTGTGTGTTACCATATGAATGTAGTGTTTGTGTCAGCATATGAATGTAGTGTGCGTGTGTCAGCATATGAATGTAGTGTTTGTGTCATCATATAAATGTAGTGTGTGTGTGAGGGGTCAGCATATAAATTTAGTGTGTGTGTGTGTGTGTTTGTCAGCATATGAATGTAGTGTGTGTATGTGTGTGTGTGTGTTTGTCAGCATATAAATGTAGTGTGTGTGTTTGTCAGCATATGAATGTAGTGTGTGTGTGTGTGTTTGTCATCATATGAATGTAGTGTGTGTGTGTGTGTATGTGTGTGTGTGTGTGTGTGAGGGGTCAGCATATAAATGTAGTGTGTGTGTGTTTGTCAGCATATGAATGTAGTGTGTGTGTGTGTGTGTTTGTTTGTCAGCATATAAATGTAGTGTGTGTGTGTTTGTCAGCAAATGAATGTAGTGTGTGTGTGTGTGTGTGTGTGTGTGTGTGTGTGTGTGTGTGTGTTTGTCAGCATATAAATGTAGTGTGTGTGTGTTTGTCAGCATATGAATGTAGTGTGTGAGGGGGCAACATATGAATGTAGTGTTTGTGTGTCAGCATATGAATGTAGTGTGTGTGTGTGTGAGGGGGCACCATATGAATGTAGTGTTTGTGTGTCAGCATATGAATGCAGGGTGTGTGTGGGGGGGCAGTAAATGAATGCAGTGTGTGTTTTGGGGCCAGTAAATGAATGCAGTGTGTGTGTGTGTGTGTGGGGCAGTAAATGGATGCAGTATGTGTGTGGGGGGGTCAGTAAAAGAATGTAGTGTGTGTGTGGGGGCCAGTAAATGAGTGCATAGTGTGGGGGGAAGTAAATGAATGCAGTGTTTGTGTTGGGGGGGGGGGCAGTAAATTAATGCAGTGTGTGGGGGCCAGTAAATGAATGCAGTGTGTGTGGGGGCTTCACTAAATGAATTTAGTGTGTGTTTGTGGGCTAGTAAATGAATGTAGTGTGTGTGGGGGTCAGTAAATGAATGTAGTGTGGGAGGGAGGGGTGGGTCTTAATATATTGTCGGAGGTGGGCTATTAATTTAATTGTGGAGTGCAAGTGGGGGCTAATTATTGGGTGCTATTTTATTTTTGGTGTGATGGAGGGGCAATTTAATTTAATAGTGGGGCCTGTGAATTTATAATGGCGTAATTGGACCTTTAATTTAATGCTGGGGTGGTGTGGGAGCTATTAATTGTGGGGCTATTTGTCGAAAATGAGGTCTATTTATTAAATGTGATTATGTATTATTTAATGCCTGTGATTCTTGTGGGAAATGGTAATATTTGTTAAATGTAAATGCTATTTAAATTATTGCTGGAGCTGTTTAGAGGGAGGAAAATAGGTTTATATATTAAATGTGTTTGCTATCTAATGTCAGGGTTGGTTGGACGGAAAGAGATCTATTTAGCAAATGTGAATATTATTATTTTAATGTTGTGGCTGGAGGGAGGCCTAATTATAAAATGTGGGTGCTATTGATTTAACACTGGGACTGGTTGGAGTTTTTCTAAATTTTATGTGCCTATTTTTTTCCAAATAGGGCGTCCCATATTCCAGGATCCAGACAACCAGCAAATGAGCTAAAGTAACCAGCAGCCACAAGTGGTAAAACGTGACAAGCACAGGTAGGAGAGAGCAGGAAAGTCTGCCATCTGTCCTGAATCCGGTGGGACAGTCCCGAATTTGGGTGACTGTTTTGCTTAGACAGTTGGGAGGTATGTCCCGCTTCACCGTGTACTGCTCATGAAGGCAGAACTGTGTGCATCTAACATTAGTGCACAAGGTATTGCTTGTGTATTTGTCTAAAATGATAACCATTTTATATCATAGGGGGTTACCCTGTCTAAAGTGCCCAGGCCCCCCAGAGCCTTAATTCAGCTCTGGGCCTGGGCATAAAAATATATATATATGGATTAAGCAACACTAAAATAGCCTCTTTTTAAATAGATAAATATATATTGTACCAAAAACCACCCTTTAAGCATGGGCCACTACTTATAGGCCAGTGCTGTGTGCTTGCCCCCTGGGCTAAAGTCTGCCAACTCTCCCCTGCAGGGAATGCAACCCAATGGGATCTAATAGAGTTTGTCCTATTTCTCAGTCACCATACATGTAACCCTGTCCTCTCTCCCATGTAGTGTATTATGCGGCTGACATTAAACACTGCAGAATTGAAAGAAAAGTTCAGCAGTGTAGTAGTTGTGACCTTTTTGCAAGCCATGCGGTCCAGCAGAAGCTGGGCACCCCTTTGCTGTGGAAGAACAATGTTACCCCATAGTCACTGAGGGATAAGAAAATAATATTTTTGGAGGGCCTACTGGACGTTTAATTTGTGTGAAATATATGCTCCTGCATTTGTCAATCTCTTATTGGGCCTGATTCATTAAGGAAAGTAAAACAAAAAAATTAGTAACTATGAACCATGGCAAAACCATGTTGCATTGGAGAGGTAGGTAAATTTAAAATATAGGGAAAGATTTATAATTGGGGAAGGGCATGTCCTAGATCAACTTTAAATTTCAGTGTAAAAATAAACCTATCAAGGATTTGTGCGCTACATGAAAAAAAGCCAGTATTTAAATTATGTGCAAAATAATAAACTAATTTGCACCCCTTGCTTTGTAACATGGTATGTCCAGGATCAAAATTACTCAATTGTTTTGCCTTAACTTCCTTGAAAAATCAGGCCCATTGGCTGCACTTCCATCCTTCTCTAACCTGTTGCATAGGGGTTGGACATATTTATCTAAACCTCAATCAATTATTAACATCAGTTATTAACAGGTATAATATTCAGGTCAGTTAAAACACAACCTTTGATACATTATCGTGTCATATAATGGCTTTCTTGCTTTCCTCTTTAAATGACAAATAAACCCCAACATATATATTTCCATGTAAGAAGTTGGAAAGTAAAACATATTGTTTAGTTTTCTCCTGATTATCTACTGCAGCTCTGTTATATTAGTAAAGTGGGCATGAGTAATGGAACCCTCTGTCACAGAGATCTGAAGCCCAGTCCTGTGAGACTATGTGGATGCACTGTGGATCAATAATAAACTTTATCGCAGTGCTCCATTTTATTTTGCTATGTTATATTAGGATGTTCTAAAATATGTTTTATTCAATAAAAGTTATTTTTCTTTTGTTTTCTATAGGTGGGAGGTGTAAAATCCATGATTTAATCAGCAGAAATGTGTTAGTCATAATATACAGAAAAGAACATTATTAATGTAATATATGATCTAGGCAAGACAGTTTTTATTTCCTTTCTGACTAGGCAATATATTTAGATGAGACCAGAATAAAGAGTGCTGTATGCTATAGTGGACAGTAAAATTGATGAAAATTCAGGCTCTCTTTGCTTCTCACTGTTTTTATGTGCAGACATTTGTGCTCTGATTGTTGCCCTAAATTGTACCAATAAAAAGCATAGTCTGATTAGAGCAGTAAAACACAGACCATTGAGATAGAACTTCCTCTTCTATCACAATTTAGTCACAATAAGGCTCTAAACCATGGTAAAGCTTACGAGTTTCACACAATATGTGCACATAATATTTCTTTTGCTGAAATCAGCTACACATGAATACAGTGTCCTTGTGAGATTTTATACTGAACGTGACATTATGTTAACAGTAATGCAGAAATAAAATATGCAACTTTCATCTATTTCACTAGATGGCTCTCTTAACCATTTCTGCCTAAGAGAGAATACTGAGGCAAAGGACAGAAAAACACAGACATTGAAAATAAAACCTTTAGTATGCTTAGTGCGACAGACATTGCTGGGTGCTTTTTTGCTTCTGCCAATTTGGTCTTTTTTAAGACGGGCAGCATGTTGTCACCTGGCAACACACTGCTGCTGTGAGCATGCAGGAGCCTGTGGACCAGAGGAAGACTCATGCAAGAAAATGGGAGACCCACCAGATAAGATTAATGTTAGAACCTAGGCAGGTAACCTCTTTGGACCAATTTTAATTAGGATATTACCACAAAATTGAATTTTTTTTAAGGCTGGAATTATCTTTTAAAATGGCTCACAAAAATAAAAACCAAATACTGCAATAGTTAAAAGCTACTAAATTTATGTGGCTAAGCGAAGAGCACATTTATTTTAATCTGACACAATTCTGGGAGTTATTCAAAACATCACAAATATCCATCAGCTATTCACTGTTTTGTAGAAGCACTCAAACAATGGTGCACAAAACTAATGTATACTGATCAGCCACAACATCAAAACCACCTGAATAAAATTGTGTAGTTCCCCTTCAGAATTTAGAGGCCAAGCCTTAAACTCTTTGTCTTTCTCAAACCATTCCTGATCCATATTTGCAGTGTCTCAGGGCACATTATCCTGCTGAAAGAGGCCAATGGCATCAGGGAATACTGTTGCCATGAAGGAATGTTATTTGCCTGCAACAATGTTTAGGTAGGTGGTACGTGTCAAAGTAACATCTACATGAATGCCAGGACCCAAGGATTCCTAGCAGAACATTGCCCAGAGCAGCACAATGCCGGACTGTCTTCTTCCCATAGTGTATCCTGGTGCCATCTTTTCCCTAGGAAAACGACACACATGCATCCGGCTGTCCACATGTGAAAGAAAATGTGATTCAACAGGTCAAGCCACCATCTTCCACTGCTCCATGGTCCACTTCTGGCGCTCACATGCCCATTGTAAGTACCTTCGGCGCTGGCCAGGGGTTTACATGGGCACTCTGACTGATCTGCAGCTACGCAGCCCCATACTCAGCAAGCTGCAATGCACTGTGTGTCCTGACACATTTCTTTCATAGTCAGCATTAACTTTTTCAGCAATTTGTGCTACAGTCACTCTTCTGTGGGATTGGACCATCGCCCATCATCATCATCATCACCATTTATTTATATAGCACCACGAATTCCACAGCGCTGTACAGAGAACTCACTCACATCAGTCCCTGCCCCATTGGGGCTTACAGTCTAAATTCCCTAACACACACACACACACACAGACAGACTAGGGTCAATTTGTTAGTAGCCAATTAACCTACTAGTATGTTTTTTTGGAGTGTGGGAGGAAACCGGAGCACCCAGAGGAAACCCACACAAACACGGGAAGAACATACAAACTCCACACAGATAAGGCCATGGTCGGGAATTAAACTCATGACCCCAGTGCTGTAAGGCAGATGTACTAACTACTACGCCACCGTGCTGCCCATGCGCATCAATGAGCCTTGGGTGTCCATGACTCTGTTGCCGGTTCACCGGTTTTCCTTTCTTGGACCACTTTTGGCAGGTACTACCCACTGCATACAGAGAACACCACACAACACCTGCAGTTTTGGAGATGCTCTGACCCAGTCCTATAGCCATCACAATTTGGCCCTTGTCAAAGTCGCTCAGATCCTTACTCTTGCCCATTTTTCTTCCAACACAACAACTTCAAGAACTTACTGTTGCCGCCTAATATATGCCACTCCTTGATTGGTGCCATTGTAACAAGATAATCAATGTTATTCACTGCAGTTGTCACAGGTTTTAATGTTGTGGCTGATCGGTGTATATTAGACATGGCATACTATACTCTAGATGCGCAAAATCATAGGGATTGAACTGTTTTTGAAAGTTATACCCTTAATATCCTGCCCCCACCACAAGATGTAAGAAATTAAATGGGTCTAGACAGACTGTGTCAGTGGTGTTACTACAAGAGTAGAAGGGGTAGCTATGTGGTTCAGTGGAGTCCTTTAGCTGCTGGGTCTTGTGTATCGACTGCTCAAAGTCCTTGCTCCATTCTATGTTGGGGCAGCACGGTGGCTAATTGGTTAGCAAATCTACCTTACAGCAGTGTTTGTGTGGGTTTCCTCCGGGTGCTTGGGTTTCCTCCCACACTCCAAAAACATATTGGTAGGTTAATTGGTTGCTAACAAATTGACCCTAGTCTGTGTGTGTGTGTGTGTGTGTGTGTGTGTGTGTGTGTGTGTGTGTGTGTGTGTGTGTGTGTGTTAGGGAGTTTAGACTGTAAGCCCCAAAAAGGGCAGTGACTCATGTGAGTGAGTTCTCTGTACAGTGCTGCGGAATTAGTGGCGCTATATAAATAAATGATGATGATGATGATGATGTTGTCATTAAGCTCACTGATATCTAGCAGCCGACACCACAAGAAAATTGAAGCCCTGGAATGTGCATGAGACGGCATTTTAGGACTCCAAGTGTACTTTCTACTCAGAAGGTAGTGGAGTTCTTATGTTCCCTATATCTATGAGCAATAAGTGCAGATCGGGCACAGCAGCAAAAGAAAAGAAGGTGGGAGCACGTTAAGGTATGTGAGGGCTGGGAGGATAAAGGCCAGGGTGTCCTTCCCTAAAAATCTTGAGGGCTCCATCAAAGTTTTCCTGGGGACCTCCCTAAGTTTCAGCTCCTCCTGCATTGCCAGTTACAATAGCTGCTTTCATGTAAACATCAATGTCCGGCTTCCAGCCACAGGTAATAGCATGGGTTTGCAAAACCAATTCAACTTACTGTTTATGCATTTAGGAAACCCCAAAAATTAATCAATAAAATGTTTCACTGAAGAACAACAAGACTGAGTGCAAAAACAGTAAAATGACCAGTAATCCAAATATACACAGACCACTTGAAAGATATAATTTGCAGTATCAATAACCCATCATTTTCTTTTGGAAGTGCTAATTATTACAATTTTAGCTTGAGCTAAAACATAACATAGCTTTGTTTTCTTTAAATAGAACTGTTTTCATTATATTGGCAGTGTTTGCTGGATTTTACAGGAGCCCAGCAAGCTTTTTATCCCGGTAAGCATTAGATGAGTGAGTCCTGCATTCTGTAAAATAATGTGATTCTGTACTAAATGTTATCTTTGCACAGCGGTACCTGACATCGGCTGGCAGGAGCTCTTGTATTAGAGAAAACAAAAGCACTTTAATCAACATGCAGCACTGAGGTGTCACACACTAAACCAGATCATAGACACCCTAAACAGAACTGCCATTAGGTATCATGCTAGGAATAGTTATGAATACAATTTAAGAGGGTTTCTAACAATTTTTTAGGCTGCCTCTACGTTGGCTAAGTAATACATGCTCTTTAAATATACCTAGATCTAAAAATCTGCCATGTTGCTTAAATACCAGCATGAAGATATTTAATTCACTAATACAAATATAGGTAAGTTAAAAATTAATTCTAACCAGACCCCAAACATAATACATAATACACATTTTGGTCAGTAAAAGCTACTTTGTGAGATTGCTAAGTACTTAATTAGTGAGTTGCTGAGTGTGACTTAAAGCTCCACTACTACCGACCAACTACATTTTACTAATCTGTCTGTTCCCTTATTTAGTGCCCTGAGGGCTGCTCCATGCAGCCATTTTTTCCAGGGCTCCATGGCTCTTAGGCCAGCAGAAAACTAGGGCTGTGTGAAATTATGCAGGGGTGGTGTGAGCAGGAGGATTACACACCTCCTGATTTTGGCTTCTGATTGGTCCTCCCGCTCTCAGCCTCCTCAGCCATCATCCTATAGTTATGAACAAAACAGATTTGCCAGTTCAGTATTATAGAAATGGAGGAGGGTTGGGTAAAACAGATGTATGGCAATCAGCAGATTAGTAAGGGGTAGGAGGTAGTACAGTGAAGCATTCAAGCACAGTTGAAGAGTTCCTATGTGGGAAAAGAGCCCAATACATTTTGCTATAGGCCACATCATGCTATGTTAGTAACTGCAGAAGTTTCCACATCCCTCCACTGAAAAAATAAAATACTAAACCAGCTCATGTACATTTATCTATTTAATAAAGCATCTGTGAATTTGTATCATTCTATATACTCCAATAAAGAGCAAGTCTATGTTGCTTGTGATAAAAGATGATTTCCTAAGAAAGTGTGCATTTAACTTTTATCTGTTATCTTTAGACAAAAGCATTAGGTTGTACATACACATACACATATCCTCAGTCAAAAAAAGTTATGCTGTCTTATTTAAAAGAGTAACTCTATACCTTTAAATAAAAACATGCAACACTCTCTATTCAGAAATATATCTTATGGAGCCTGGGTACAATATTTAATTTAATCTTTTTTTTTCTCACTTGGTCAAGTGAGTGAACTTTCACTTTATTTCCCTTTCAGTCTTTTTACCCCTTTTCTCTACAGTACACAAACTATGGGTATCAGTGAGTACAAGTCGTAAGAACGCTTAGTTGTAAGGTAGGTGTACTGGTGTTGTGCAATAGGTCAAGATCAAAATTGTTCAAACATCAAGTTAATGGAATTAATCATTTTAGTAACCCTTTACATTAATCCACAATGTGCACTGTATAGCAATAAAGATGGATATTACCTCTTCGCTTTTTAAGAGTTATACAGTTGCAATTAAACAGAGTACATTAATTAATTAACAAATGTATACACAAATAATGTTGATGTTACTGTTACTGCTAGAACGTGTCATTTTTAATGTGTATGTTCAACCAATCATTTACTGCATTCACATTACAGTCCAGTGAGCCTTGTTAAAATGGTTTCAACACTAACTGTATATAACATTCAGAAAGGATAGCCCGCAGCATGCTGCAGGCACAAGGTCAGATTAAGTCAGTGAGATTGAAAGTTAATTTTGAAACATGTTTATGATTTTAAAGATTTATTTTTAATTTGTACTAATAAGAATGAGCACTCATCCTTGACAGTAAAAGCTTTTAAAATTCATTATTTACTTATTAAATACCACCTGCTGTATTAAGATTGCTGTCAAACATTTTTTTCTAAATGTCTCAACTTCAAGGATTTTTACTGTTCCTTGAAAAAGTGCTGCATTAGCAAATTTAATCACGGAAATAGAGATTCATTTTTCTGTACATTCATCTTTTTGTGGTACATACATTAAGCTACTTATTTCTAAAAACAACAGATTGAAAATGTTAGAATATGTAAATTAATGTACAGTGTTTTGCTTATTATTTATTATTATGGACATTTATTTATATAGCACCTCTCTCCCAGGATGTCTGGGAGATTTTGAAATGGCGCGTCCTATCCCCTTCCGTCCTCACACTATACCTCCCCTCCGGGACCTCCCAGAGGGGAGGAGTACAAAATTGGCAAGTATGGTCTTACAATTGGAAACAAGCACAGTAATAAAACAATATTAGGTAAAACAGTCAGTCAGAGGAAAGAGGGTCCAGTTCATAAGCTTATAATCTATAGGACAATGGGAGTTTGATGAATGAGGTTAAGTGCTACATATTGCATATTGGTCCAACCAGATTGCAAAAGTGCTTAGTGGGTTAAATGATCTACTAACACAGCAATGTTGGTCAGGGGGTCGGAGGGTTGATGTTTTGTGTTAACAATGTAAAGGGTGGTTATTGGGTGCCATATGTAGGTTAAGAGGGTAGTTGAGGAACCTTGCCTAAATTCTTCTTTTATATACAGAATGTAGAGAATATTAATCTATTGAAATAAATGTTTTAAATTATACTGGAAACATTAATGTTCAATGTTCTATTAACAGATAGCTTAATAAAATTAGTTTTATTAAAGTCCCCCAATGATATTTCACACACACACACACACACACTATTAACCACCCAATTCAGCCACCACTAGGATTTGAGCTGACTCTTTTTAGGAAGTCTTCAATTACTCCCTTGATTATCCCACAATACAATCCCAACCTGAATTAATTACTGATAGTGTAAACCAAGCAATTCCTTGTATTTATTTAGCATTTACAAAATCCTGACATGCAAATTCTTTAAGAAAATGAGGCAGAAAGTTAATAGATAGAGTTTAGTTTGGCAAAAAAATTACAATGCTTATTGTTTAAAAAAGTATAACAATTGTCATACAGAAAAAAAATTGCAAAACAGTTTTCTTAAAAATAAACAGAAATACAAAGAGAAAGCTCAAACTCACATAATTTTCATGTGATCTGCTACTTAGGGAAGGCTAGAAAATGGACAGAATTTCAGCAGTAGACTGACCCCCAAGAATTAAACATTTCTCACAATTTTCATTACCATTTTAAAACCATTTTTTCCACCTAAATCCCACTTCCTTGTGACCTCACTGAAAGAGGTGTGCTGCTGATATATTTTATGACTGGTTTGGTTCTCTCTTCTAATATATGGCATAGATATGAGGATAAGAAAATTAAAAGTTAATTTCTGAACAGATACATAGGAAACAGGATTATATTAGGTGGATCTGTTGGAAAGTTATGTTATCTCTATATCTTCTATAACACATTTTATGAAGCTAGTTATCCTGTTCTAAAATACATACAGCAGTCTTCTCAAATATGTATTACAAAAGATATTGCTTCAAAGTATGTGATTTTCCTATATAAATATATAACGCCCATTAAGCATTAAGTGACCCCCCCCACCCAACTAGTCCTTCTTGTCAAGGGAATTTCTGAAATTTTTCAGCATGCTGGCAGGTGTTATAAATGACAGTTGACCAGTTCTCTTTACTCAGGCCTCCCTGCTTAGACAATTCAAGCTAGGTGACAAAAACCAGGTCTCTGAAGTGTACATCCATGTACATAAACCCCTGTTTACTTACATGCCATGACTCATATCTTTGAGACGAAACAAATTTCCGATTAGACAGTAATCATGACACTTACCCAGATATACATTTCCATTTTAGGAAATTTTAGGATATTATCATTTTTCAGACTCACACATCAGAATCACAATTCACTTCTTTTTTTTTTATAAAGTATCATGAATATGACGTTTAATATTACATTATTGTCACAAGTTGCCTGGTGTTGCCTGTTCTTAAACCCTACTGTCTTGCCACCTAGTTAATAGTCATATTGCAGTGTTTCATTTCAAATTGTCAGACAATACCTTAAATGATTTGGGATTCCATTCTTTTTAAAAAAACATAAAAGTGCAGTAGAACACCACAACCTATAAATGTTTCCTTTTTGGTGTCAAATCAAACTCCAAAAAATGTATACCTAGCCAGATATTACTTAAATATAATATGACTACTTCCTAGTGTCAAAAACAAGAATAATGTATGGGAGCTACAGTATCAACTTATGATAGACATATCCTTATGTAATAAAGCTTCCTGGTTCCTGATTGTTAATGAATGTGTTGCCAATGCAGACGCAAACACTGCAGTTGGGTAAGAAAGTACTCGGTCTCCAGGGATTTAAGTATTTAGTGTTTGGATGAGACCCACTTTCTTTTGCTGAAAATTTATCATTCTTGATTAAACTTAGTCCACCTCACCATTTAAACTATGTAAAGCCCACCCTGATCGAAACAAAAGAAAGACCCCCAGTGCTAAGTGAAAATCAGATCCCAAACACAGGTCACAACTATCGGAGAGAGAAACAGGCCATATAGAAAGAAAATAAATCCTTATTATTCCAAATAAGAATAAGAGTAATAGTTCAAAAATATATTCACTGTTCTTTAATGGAGATTTAAAAAATTGTGGATATATAGTGCAAACTGGGGAAGGAAATGTGACAATGCTCCAAAAAATACAAATGTAGTGGAAGATCATATGTCAGAAGCAGCGGCTGTAGTTTCCTTGGAAGAGATCTGAATTGTTCTGATGCTCAGTGTGCTACAATTAAGCAAGTCTATGACCAAGCGCTGCCATAGCGATATCTGAAGCCCAGTCTGTTAGTTTCTATATAACATAAATAGGTGTTAGATATTGTCCAAACTGTAAGTATTTATGCTTCAAGGTTCACTGCTTCTTTTTACCATGGTTATTTAGATCAACAGACTGCGTCAATGCCAGGATCTCTTATTTCATATCCGACATGAGGTCTGGCATTCCCTGTAAAGGCTACAATGGTTAAACACTGCTCCCTACTACATTGAAACACTGTGCGTACAAATTCACCATATCAACAGTCCTCCTTTCTTTTGTTTCTCTGTTTGCACTACGTATCTGCCCCCCCGGGCCAGTCCCATAGTAGGCTACCTTGGGCTGGGTCACTGGGCGACCTGCATTTTTTTTCCCTTTAAAATGTTCTTAATAAGCTGCTGAGTCGAGTCTTGCCCCCGGACTAAAATTTGCCAGTCCTCTCCTGTCTGCCCTCCTTCTTTAACTACATTATTAAACCCCACCTAGATGGGTGCAGGCTTCTGGTGTAATGCTATAATGCAGAGTGAAAGATTAATATAGCTGGGAACATGTGCATATAACCTTTTAAGCATTTAGTACACGGTCGACAAGTACTGCTCCTGGAATCTGATGAAGCAAAAGCTGGAGTTAACATAGTAACGTTCATGGATATTTTCCTATTCAATAGTAGCGTGCATCACAATCTAACTTTATATAAAAATAGTAATTTATCATGGAAACATATACTTAATGATCTACCTTTATATTCATGACAACCCTTGTCAGAAATTTATTTGCGGTATTATTTAACACTTTCAACAAGAATTGCTGCCAATAGGATTATTTGAGATTTCCTTAGTGCCTCATTTAAATTTTTGCCATATAACTTGTGTCTTTTCATGTAATACAGTAGAGCAAAATGAGCACTATTGAATATGTAATTTAGCTCAGATGTGATTAACACTTTTAGCGAAGAGGAGCAAATATTTACTATGTTAGTAAAGTGTTAATAAAAGTCTATTTTTTTTAAAGTGGATATGATTGTTAAACTGAGCTTCACTTTTTAGCAAAACGACATGACTGTCAGAGGGAAGATACCAACAGAATTCACTTTTATCTAAAGTACTTATACTTAGTTGTGCTTCAACGAATATAATTACTGAAAGTTTTGGAATTAGACCAACTGTAACATAAAATTGTGAGGTTTGTTAGAAAAATTCACATACCGTATAATAATACCATGACCATTTGTAGGCTTAGATATTTCTTTTAACTTTAAAAAGTAAAAAAATAAAATCTTATGCTCAATATACTTTTGATGTGTTTTATCTTAAACACATATGATAATGTCATGATAATACAACTTGAATATCAAACTGTAAAAAAATATTTTAACTGTATTGTTTGAGAAATTGCAGGATAAGCAAACTCAGGGAAAGACATTGTGATTTCGCAATGTTCTAGACACATTGAACAGATTTACTACACAGCCAATTCCTGCACTGGAGACATATTGGACATAATAGATTTAAAAAAATCTGTCAAAACAAGCACTATAATACCAAAAGGAATAAAAGTGTCCACAGTTTTGAAAAGCTGTATCTAGTCCTTATTGGGTATTGTCAGCTTTCTTCTTTCAATAGGAACAATAATCATCTGGCATTATTTTTTTCAGCTATCACATGGTAAGTGTTTTTAAAAGTAGTGTAGAGAAAATGGCTACTGCCAGTAACACTATGCTAAAATAGCTGTAGACTATCAAAAAGTACAAAATTACATATTTGTCCAAAATATAACAAAAAATGCATCTGAAAAAACCCATTTACAGTACTTTTTCAGCAAGTTGCATGAAATAACTGAGAGACCAGAATTTGTATTACTTGGGTGATCATCATAACAAGTGCATTTCACAGAAAGTATTTCTGTAAAAGCACGATATTTAGATGGCAATACAATGTGCAATAAGAAACTGATGGCAAAGATACTTAGAACTTGTTTTTAACCTCTTCAGACCAAATAAAATAAGAGCAGTCATTATATTTTCTCAATAGTCTTTGGAGCCTATACAGATTAATATGTAAAATATGGCATTACTGAGAGCTCAATGGACAAAGAGAGAGCAGCTGGGTGGCAAAGACGTTAGTCTTCTGGGAACCACAGTTACTGGGCCTCATTTATTAAGGATCTTAACTTGAGAAACTTCTCTTTTCAGTCTCCTGGACAAAACCATGTTACAATGCAAGGGGTGCAAACTAGTTTTCTGTTTTGCACATAAGTTAAATACTGACTGTTTTTTCATGTAACACACAAATACTTGATAGCTTATTTGTACACTGAAATTTAAAGTTGATATTTGTGTGCTACATGAAAAAACACTCAGTGTTTAACTTATGTGCAAAACAGAAATCTAATTTGCACCCCTTGCATTGTAACATGGTTTTGTCCAGGAGACTGAAATAAGAAGTTTCTCAAGTTAAGATCCTTAATGAATCAGTCCCACTGTGTTTATAATATAAAAACGTATGTTTAAAAATTATACCTAAAACTGGAAGAAACACTTAAAAATATAATATATTATATTGATATAATGTGAAAGACCCCTCGTTTCAAGATAATATTTTCATACATAATTTCTCAATAAAAATAGTAATTTGTCATTAGTTTCTTGTCCCACATGTAATTAGCTCAGAGGTTTTGAGATGTCCAGTCTCATGAGCTCTCTGCACACACAGACAGCGCTGTAACCCCCATAAAGATAATGTGCCTGATTCATTAAGGAAAGGAAAACAAAGCAAAAAAAATGAGTAACTTTGCACCATGGCAAAACCATGTTGCATTGGAGCAGGAGGTAAATTTAAAATGTGATGGCAGATTTATAGTTGGTTAAAGGCATGTTCTAGATTAACTTTAAATTTCAGTGAACAAATAAAGCTTTGTGGGTTACATGAAAAAACAGCCAGTATTTTCCTTGCGTGAAAAACAATAAACTAATTTGCACCCCTTGCATTGTAACATGGTTTTGTCTACTTTGTAAAGATACTCATTTTTTTGCTTTACTTTCCTTAATGAATGAGGCCCAATGTTTACCAATTAAGAGAAACGTTAACAAAAGAAACAGAATGAGTACATATAAGGTCAGTACTTGAATTACATGTTTAATTTAGGCTTTATATTATTATACTACAAACATAACACAAGTTTAATAACATTTGGAGCAGATATGCTTCTTTGCAATTGGGGACTTCTACTTAAAACATTGCTCTTGTCTATAGATATCTGTGGACTTTGCAGCGAGATCTCACAGAAACTAGGAAATTACATGGCCTATTTTGTCAGGGAATTGGGTGATGTCAACTTTTATTTGTATTGGCATTTCTCAATCTAAACTCAGGCAAGATGTTCTCACTTTGATGAGGGCTTTAGGATAGCGGTAGTATGGAACCACCTAGCAAATGAGCAGGTGGGAAATAAATAAGGGTAATTTAGCAAAAAGTATGTGATTAGCACAAAACAAACAGATTAGCAAGGGATTACTATGCATTTTCACAATGTTAAGGTTCACTGATTCTACTGTACATTCCACTGTAAAACAATTACCAAACATGCTCATATTATGTGTTGGTGGAGAATTTAAAGAAATGAAATATAGGAAAAAAGCAAAACAACATTTTAAAACAGAGATGTCCGACTAATGGCCTCTCCAATGCTTTATTACTGTCACTAGCTTCCTTGAAAGCTCCATAGACTTTTTTTGGATGACTGTTTTAATAGCATTTTGCTCTAAAAAAAAACAGGGTTGGGATCCTCTTCATGGAAATATTTGAACAGCACTAATTTAAAAGTTTTCGTCACACTAATAGTGCAAAGCTTGATTATTTTATTTGATAGTGGTTACAGAGCAGACGATATGAGAATCATGGGGGCATGACATCTCAAGAGATGATGACTTATGATTGGACAGAAGTAGCAGCTAGCCAATCATGTGCTATTTTCACCATGAGATGGTATGTTCTCCCTTTAAAAGTTGCTACAGGCAAATCACTGTGAAACTCATTAGACATGCTTTACACTATAAGGGTTTAGAAACCATTTAATTGTAAACATGCAATCTAATAATTTTATCTACTAATAGTTACTGAGTAATTTGAGTGTTATAACTCTTAATAATGTGTATGTAATACCCAATATATTACAATATAATACACAAGTGATGCTAATATGTACATATATATAAAAACTCCTATAAATAATAGTTGCATAAACAATAAGTTCTGCTGTCATCACTTCAGTGTTTATTAGGAAAAATTTGGTATTATAAAGAATATCCAATCATCTACTTTAAATTACTACAGATATTAATATTCACCCTGAATATCCAAGCTTGGTGACCTAAATATTGATATAATTTACAGTAAGGGGTTTCATGATCCCATACATAAACGTATTCTAGGAATAATAGTTTATGGCAAATAAACACTGATTGAATCTGTATTTTAACCAAATGTGTTGTTAACCCTGATAACACTTATTATGAAGTCTGAACCATCTCAGAAAGGCCACAAGGAGAATGAGATATACTTTTACATTTAGAACTAAGCAAATCTAAGAAATGCTATGAAGGATGACATTTTACACTCAGCAGGCGAAAACTTCTTAACCTGAAGCTCAGCACCACACATTAAACCAATAATATATTTTCTTTTTAAATCCAAATGGAGCAATATAACAGGTTTCCATTTTGAGCTCGCAAAACAGATAGTCAAATGAGAACCAGCAGGCTTGTGGTAAATAGAGCAATATGAAATATGTGCTAGCTAAACTATTCAGTGATTCCAGACATGATTTCTAAGAGGTGCTATTCAAAGACATACTGTAGCAATTAAGTACACAGTGAGCACTGAAAATTGTGAGCTATTAGTGTAAGCTCATAGGAAATACATTTTATTTCCATTAAATACTTTTTAGTCTTTTATTTTTTGCTATTATTAATTACTTAGAAAGAGGCTGCAAAAATTGTTTACCCTTGTATTCATAAAGGATCTCTCCCCACTCCCAGTTCAAATCCCACTGTATTATATCAAATAGTGGAAGATTTGAAAGGGGGCGGGGGCATGACATCTCACCAGGAAGTTGGCTCATGACTGGTTAGATTTCACTCTCAACGTGAAACTTTTCAAGAAGCTCGATTGTTGAGAAGGTAGAAGCAAGGTAGGCCCGGCAAATTTTAGCCCGGGGGGGCAAGACATGACTCAGAAGCCTATTAGGAACATTTTAAAGTAAAAACAAAGCAGATGGCCCAGTGACCCAGCCTAGGTAGCCTACAATGGGATCGGCCCGTGGGGCAGATTCCCCCCCTCACCCCTCAACCCAGCCTTCCCCTGGGTAGAAGCACTTTAAAAATGATATGTTTTAACACATATATGAATTTACAGCCCTGTTCAACATTTCTGCTTGCATGTTTCAAACATGTGAAATACAGAAATCTCATCTAAGTAAAATGATTTGTCTTGCAAGATGTTTCATCACATAGGAGTTTCCCAATATTAGGGCAGCAGCTTTTTTCTACAACAGGAGAGCGATTGTGGATTCCACTGGAATTTCCAGGTCATGCTGTGGTTTGAAATTGTCTCTCCTGTAACTTACTATGAGAGTAGAATTTGTCAAACATCATCAGCTACTATACCACCCGGTATAAGTGAGTGTCTCCAACGTACTGTGAATCAACAGTAAGTGTATCTATTATCTGAGATGCCGACATTGTTTTTGTGTCACACTTACTATATGAACTTAACAAGTGCAATTTGATTTGTTCCTACTGACACTAATTAAGAATGTGAACACAGTGCAACATGCTATTCAGTTATCGGTATCAACAGTGGGGTCATTGTATCCAATGCTAATGTTACATCTACAATGTACTCACAAAATCATTAGGGAGCACACAATTTGACAACTAAGCTGTAATTATACAACCTAAAGGGCATAAATCTGTTTCCTTCCGTGTCAACCTATTTGGAGTATTCATTATCAATTTGCACTATTCAATGAGTTTGGCATAATGCAATGTAAAATTATTTTAAAAATGATGTTTAACTAAAATCGCTATTCTGAATACCACAATTTACTGGAGTGATTCCCAATACTGGAAACATAATTTTTTTCTGATCTCCGTAGTCACACATGTCTGTTTCTGCCCTTTAGCAGACATATTGCAGATATATGGAACAGCCATTACAGTCGACAGTTCCTTTATGTCAGTACCAGCAGTCTTAGGCATCACTGGCCTGTCAGCAACACTCAGCAGCCCACTGATTGCTGGCCTTCCCAATTAGAATCCTTAACAGACCCAGCTGGGTGCAGCCTCAAGCCAGTACTGATAATACCTGCAGGGAATCACCAATCAGCCAGCCACTATAAGAACCCGCTGATTGCACTCCTCTGTGTCTGAGTATTAATTGTGTCCAACATCGATACTCCAGCTCCAGGACTATACGTGGAAGTATAGCGGCTCTTCATATTTCTTACACTCCTGTGTCCGGTTAACCCAACAGCAGCACACCCAAACCTGCTGAACGAGCTCCATAACCTCTTGTGGGTGTCCTTGGTGAAGTCCGGTGGGGATGTTATAGTCTGTACCAGTGTATTTGGTTGTGCCAATCCCGCCTGCTAATTATTGTCATCTGTGTGTGTTCATTCCGCTACATTTGCTGTCTATCTATGTTCTTCAGGGTCACTGCGATATACTCTGTTGTATCCATTTGTTTAAAGCCTTCACAATGCCAAAACTTCCGTATATATTTCTGCATGCTACAAACTTATCCAACCAGTGCCAACACCCTTGTGTACCTTAGTACACGCTACGTGCTGCCCATGTGGTGCCTACATATTATGTGTATTATGTTGCATGTTACCAAATCCCCACACTTCGTGTACTCAGCTGTACCCTCAGCATTTTGCCTGCAGTGTCAAACACTTCAGTGTATTCTCGTGTGACAACCTCTCTTTATATCACATCAACTTCCAATGTGTTCCTCGGTAGATACAAAATCCCAAAATTATCATACTTTACATGGTTAGAAATGTTACTGTTATTGAATATTCACAACATACCTTGCCAAATAGCCATGTTTGATTCCTTGAGTTATGATTTTGGTTAGAAGTTCAGGTATTATTCCAGTACATTCTGGTATCCAAGTAATAGATTTTAATGAAGCAAACTAATGTTTTATCATTTCTGAGTGGAGTTACCTTTATATATTGAAATCTATATTTTGTTCATGCATGTTCTTCGATATACTGTAGTTCAACAAGAGGTATGCATTTGAATATGACATGGTATCAATTAATCTACAAATTCATTCCTTTTTTCAAAGGGATTAATTAGTGTGTGGAAATTAAATTTCTACATTTGTGACTTTAACAGCAATTAGGATCATGTGGGTAGTTGTATCATATAATAAGTAATGAGCCCTGATGTCAAAACCGCTTCTACACAGAGAGGACAAAGAGGTACTATAGTTATGTTATTTTGTTGGCATCGTCTACTGTACAATCCAAAATATTGTGCTGTTTTTGATTGATTAGAGTATTCAGGATGTTTCCCACAAATCAGGAGAAAAGTGCATATAGAGATCAAAGTGAGGAAAACAGAGCACACTAGAACAGGGACATACAGGGTAGGCAAAATAAATGGAGATATGAAACCAAAGTGCAGGGATGTATGAATAATGACTTATATTTTTAGAACATGTGTATGAAGAAAAATAATTTAAATGTATTTTTAAGGACCAGGGGGCAATCCTGTCTAGTCAGACCATTTAGTAATCCTTTCAAAATATTGCTCTTGAGATTCGAAATTAACGGGCCATGATCAAGCCTTGTTGTATATAAATGTAGTCATTTGGGAAGTTTTATGCCTAATTATGCAATTGTTGAACTTTTCCAGTTGAGCAGAACAAGAGTAAAATACTTGAAAGTTTGCAGTTTAGTTGGGGAATCCTAAATAAAGAGTCTGGGTTTCTATTAGAGTTTGAGAGACTCATTCTATTGAGAGAAGTGGCTCTAAAGCTGCCATAAGGGAGTCAGTGTCCTTGGTATTTACATTAGATTTGCTAAATGGAACAATAGACTCAGTTATAAGATAAAAACCTAAAAAGGAAAGGTTTCAAGCCATTAATGATAACAAAACTACTCTCCCTGAGGTATGGGAAGTTAGCACCATGATCTCCCTAAAAATAAAATAAAATACCCCTAAATTTAACATCTAATAGACAATTGTATAGGAGTGGCAGGTGTCTGGAACTCCCACTAAGTAATAAAATACTGCTTGTGAAAATTACTTAGAAGAGTTTTTAAAAAATACGGTTTGTATCATTTGTGCACATTTCAAGTAAAATAAATTAATTGTCTTATCTCAGTCCATGCCACCAAAGTCTTAGGAATGAGAAAGCCCCAATTAATCATTCACTGGATTGAAACAACTGTGGTGGAATGACTGTGAAAATGGTTTCACTTCTGCTGCATACATTTCCTGCCTCACTGCTGAAAAAGAATCTCTGCATGAGGTCCGTGCACAGTACAATTCACGTTTGTCTATTGTAATACCCACATATACATTTTCTCCCCCCCGGTCCACTTTTGTTTAATATGCAAACAGCTCAGTCCTTTTTCAGTCCATGCTTAAATGTTTACAATGCATTGTCAATGTGTAAAGTAAAAGTGATATCTAATCTAATCCCACATGCAGCCAGGCCCAGTGGCGGAGCTACTATTGGTGCAGCAGGTGGAGTGCACTGGGGCCCATTGAGAAAACCCTGCCTGCTGCATGGCAGAAGCAGAGGGTTGGGGGCCCCGGTTCCCTCCTCCATGCACCGGGGCCCACAACTCGCCAGTTCCACCTCTCGCCCAGGTCTATGTGGCTTTAGCAGGCAAGTCTATAGTATACAGTGCTGTACATAATTCTAGCATTTCCACAACTATACCATACATACTATTACATTATAATATTCAATAAAAATGCACATCATTTATTCTAGCCCTCTTTCTTTTATACTGGAAAAACTGAAAAATGTATTATACAATGAATGTTAAAGGGAAGTAATGCATCAAAGCCTACAATCTTGTCACCTTCCTTATTAGACAAATATTAGGTTATATGACACATGTGTTATTATATCTCTGCAAAGAAATACAGTTTTATCTTTATCAGTGCAATCATTACATTCCATCTTATTTTTATGTTAAAAAGACACAATGACATAATAAAATTAGGAGCGTAAAGGTAATTTTCTATTTCCATCATCTATACATCGTGTCTGCTCATAATTAGGAACAATATAAACAGCAGGAGCTACCAATTGCTGTGCTGCATTTATTTCTCTATGCTTCATTAGCTATGCAGCACGGTGGCTCAGACAACTGGCATGAAGGAAATCATACACAGTGTAATGGATTGGCACACATCCAAACTGCTAATCTACCATGTGATTGATATGACTTCAGTCCCTTATGACAATGATATTTTAACATCTTTTCTATTTTTCTAGAGTTATTAGGATTTCAGCCGAGATTCTAAAGCTATTATGCTTTATAATATAAATCAGATTATACATGAAGATATTTTCAGCGGGTTCAAAGGAAATCTAAATATCAAGGCTAATTGAGTAGAAGTTTATGATATTAAAAACATCACCTATGTTTCCGAATGTCACATTTGTTTTCAAGAAACAAGAAATTGTTGTGCTGGCACAGGCTTGTAGGAAGATGTATTTAAGGCATAAATGTGTTGCCACATTTAGCCTTTTTTCAGTCATTCATAATTTTCCTTAAGCATGCAAGAGAATTTTCAGATGCACTTAGCCATACACAAATGGTAATTAATATATAAGAATATACATAAATCTAAAGACACATTTTAAGATTCTGTAAAGTCCCTTTCTATAATATCCTCCTTTTTCGATCTCATATCGATCACATAATACATATACACTAATTTTTAACATTTTTGTTTAGGTATATACAGGTAATGAAAACATATGTCATAACTACATGACAGTATAGAATCGTTTATCATTTTTAATATGCGCTTTATTTTATATTTGAATATAGGGTGGTGGTTACTATTAATAAACATGTTTTTTTGCAGTGGGCAGTTATAAGAAAATAAGTATGTGAATATACAAAATCAATTACTAAACAACTGAGTACAAGTACGTTTCTCTCCAGCTGGAGATGTGTACAAGGTGTGTGTGCATGGGCTTTAGCAGGTATTCATGTGCAACTTTGGCATGCGCCTACTAATATGTCATTTACTCATGCAAGCAATGACCTCTGTTCATCTTACCCTATTACACATCTTTCTGTCATCTGCAAAAAGATGTACTTTACCTTCCATATCAGTAGTATTGTCACCTTGGTGTACTCCACTGGCAACCACTAACCTTAGTAAATGGAATGTATTCCATTTACTAAATCTCTCTCATCTATCGTTCAACCATTAGTGTATCCACTCAACCACCTTTGGTTCCAATCCCATGCATCCCAATTTATGTATTAGTATTTGATGTGGGATAGTGTCAAAGAACTTTCTAAAATCTAAATATGCCACATTTATGGCTTCACCTTCATCTATTATCATAGCCAGCCAGTAAAAAAAAAGTCAATTAGATTTTTTTGACATAATTTGTCCTAGTAAATTCATGCAGCTTGGAATATTGTTAATTGCTGGATTTGACATATTCTCGATTCTTCATTCAGCAGTGATATTAATTACAGCACTACTGATGTCAGACTCACTGGTCTCTATTCGCCAGACTCTTATTTACTTACACTATGTTATTGCTACTTAACTGAAGTTATTTCCTTCTTCAAATTATTTATAAGTAGATGAAATTAATACTTATATTTAGATTATCTGCTATATGTTTGTCTCCCTTTACAAGACTATCACCCTCCATCTTTGTCTTACACTTACTGACCGTTAACTTTTTGATGGATTGATCTAACATAGTGACACATTTAGGACCTCATTTAGAGTCGGACGCAATATGCGTCTAAGATGTGTAGGAGTGGGAGTGTGCCTCAGCTTGGTAGGGTATTACGAGTAGCATGCAACCCCAGTTGCATCCCACTCGTAATACCCTACCAAGCTGCAAGCATTTCATGCAGCTAGCTAACTACTTGCGCCACCTAATTCCTGTCGCACAGTTTTACCCCTTTTTTGATGTGCGTTGCGTCTGCGCCTTACTGCGTCTAGGATTTACTTACAGGGTCACAACTTCACAATTCCGCGTTCCGCCCCTTTTCCTCGCAGTTAGTCGCAAGCTGTCGCAAGTGTTAATTGCATCCAAGAAGCAGGTGGATATGGTGCTTGCTGCACAAGGGTTAAAGTGTTTTTTTTTGTCATTGCGCCTAAAACGGACTTTGCGTCCAACTCTAAATGAGGCCCTTAATGTGGTTTTAAGCGCTAAATAATTGCAATAATCTATTGCAATAATCTACTGCTGTGAATCTATTGGTTATAACACTATTGCAACTAGGACTTCACAATCCATTGAAGTTTTTAATCATAATCAGTAAAAATTGTTGCCTTAACAGTTGAAGGGATTTCTTAGACTGGATACTCCTAAGATACATTACAGCTATAAGTATTTAGCAATTAATCGCAATGATGTGTAAATATCCCCAACTTTGGGGTGAATACTTTATTGCCTATTTGCATTTTACCTAAAAATCTACTTTACCCTCTGAAGAAATTACTGATTGGTGATGATGCGTGTCAGGAAAACGTGTTTAATTGTCTGCCAGATTGGTGCACCACCATATAGGATAGTTGTCATTATTCTGTGCAGCTTGTGAGCAGTATTATTATGCTATAAGTTTGTAAATGTTACCATTCCAAGTGAACAATGATTCCTTCATACACCACAAGGTTCTTTTAATGACCACAATGGAAGGATGTTGCCAGATCTGGACCAAAAAACGGAAAGGACAAGTGACAATATCTGCAAGTATTGGCTAGTTAGTGTCTTGTTTCCACTACTGGAGGGACTGCTTCTGTTTTTTTTGTCATATATTCTAAGAAATTGTGTTAATATACTTTTATTATTCGAATGACTGCTCATTGGTGTGCTTTATCACAAGAAACAAAGTACTAGATATTGACCACATAGGACTCATATAAGATCTATCGGAAAGACCTTTTTCCCATTATAAAGAGATGAGGTCTCATACATGCCAGTATGTTCTGGTTATATCATGGAATCTGATGAATGGAACTTGTTTATCAGATTTGGAAACTATTTTCTTATATTTGGTGCACCAAACAGTAATTGTTTATTAAATGTGATGTTTTTATGGTTGTATTATTAAATATTATTTTTGAATTACATGTTTATATGCATTTATAGGGGGGTATTCACTTGTTAGCGTTAACGGGGAAAAACGAGCGCTCAAAAAATCTTAGCGTTAATACGGTAATTACTCGCTCAATTTCAGCTCGACGCTCCCTGAGCGGCGAGCTGAAATTCCGCGAGTAAACTACCGTATTAACGCTTTTCTCACACAATATTACCGTATAAACAGTAATATTTTTTAAACGCTCGTTTTTTCCGGTTAACGCTAACAATTGAATACCCCCCATAGAGTAGAAGTGATTCTAGTCCCAGAGATGAAAATTTATAGGAGCTTCAGATTTTAGTGTTATTGGGGAAAAAACAGCAACGAGACTAGTTACAAATTACTCACACTGGGCTACATTTATCTTGCGCCACTAGGGGGTATATTTACTATACTGTAAGTTTGAAAAGGGGAGATGTTGCCTATAGCAACCAATCAGATTCTATTTATCATTTATTTAGTACATTCAATAAAATGTCAGCTAGAATCTGATTGCTATAGGCAACATCTCCCCTTTTCAAACCCGCAGTTTAGTAAATATACCTCTGAGGAGTTTATCCTTTATTTAGTCTTATTATTGCTCATTTTAATTTCTACTTTCACTTATATAATTTTTAAAATAGGCTTTGTCCCTTTTATTTGCTGTGCCATTTTATCTACAGTCTGATCGTTGCATTCCTAATTTCTTTGTTAACTTCCTTCTGCTTAATGAGATATACTTTATGTATATTCTTCTGAGGCTGCTTATATTTCCTGAAGGCGATGTTTGTTGATTTTACAAGGCTTCCTATCTCCCCTGACCACCGGATCGGCTTTATTTTCCTTGTGGTTTTTCTAACCTGCCTGACACGAAGGTCTGTTTAGAATTGCACTCTTTATTTTTCCCAATACTCCAGCGATTTGTTCAAATGCCTCCACTCTGCCAAAGCATATAAATTATAAATGGTTGTTTACCATCACAGACAGATACACGTGGGTAGATATAAAGAAATGCAGAGATACAGAGGGAAGCAATGTATGCGTCTCCCTTTGATATCACTAAAATGTGTGTTTCGGGAGGGGACTTGCAGTGACAGTGTGAAACAGAAACTGATCAAACACAGAATGAAATCCATTTTGCAGCTAGCTCCATATTCCCTCTGCCTTTAATGTATCTTTAGTGTCAGAATAGCCACTTTGAGAGAGGCAGCAGAGACCCATAGTCACTTTTCCCTGCTTCCACAAATAGCTTATAATGGTCATCAGTAAAACAGTGCTCAGAAACTGGAAGCCAGGTGGAAGTATGAAGATGGGGTTCATACAGAAGATTGGAAATATAACAGGATGGAAACAGGCTGAGGAGATTGATGGCTTTGAAACCCTGGCCGTATCCATGTTAGAAGGTCAGCAGTTGGGTGTATGGCTGACCAGGGCCAAGTAAAAAGCTTTTTGCACATATATATATATATATATATATCTACTATATAAATGCCTAGTGGCGTGTGTGAAATAAAACCAAGCTGCAGCGCCACCTGCTGGGCAGAGTTATACACTGACCTATATATTTCTTGAAGGAGAAGTGACAGTTGGGAGTGGTTGGTGGTTGCCGGGGGTGACAGTGGGGAGTTTTTAACACCTTAAGTAGCTTGATGAAGGATGTGGCAATGAAGATGAAGGATGAGGTGATGGAGAAAAATGATGAGGTGGTGACATGTGGACAAAACCACGTTAAAAAAGGGCGCTTGCGTCGGGAAGTAACGCTCTTCCCTTGAGGAGGCCTGGGCTAGGCCCAAATGCATGACAAGAACCTTTTTAACACCTTAAGTAGCTTGATTTGACTAGAATGCATGAGTATCATGCGTGGGTTAACTTGTATATATATATATATATATATATATATATATATATATATATGTATACACACATACCCACAATTCCTAGTGCGAGGCTTAAACCTGCACTATTTGGCTCTGTGAGAAAATGCATGTTGTGATAGACTACCTATGATAATGCGAATAACTTCTATAATAATAACCATAAAATCCAGAGACATGAGAACATCTGTAACTTACTATACAAATTTTTGTTTCATGAGAAGCATTGGAAAACAAAATGATTAACTGAGCCACTGGGCTGTTATCTACTGGTAAACTGTAAGTTATATTATATGCCAAAACCAATCAAATCAGTGAGACAAAAGAATGCAACTAACTGTCTACCAGGCATGCCATTTAAAATTATTGTAACAGGTCTGTTATCTTTCCTTGGTTTTGAAAGATTATTAAAACAAAGTCTTCCTTAAATCGGACAAGACCTTAGGTTAATTGGCAGGTATGTAGGAAGTGTTGAGGAAGATAATGGCAACATTAATTGACCTTTACATTTTCCAGAGAAACACAGAGTGATACAACACATCTCAGACAGCTAACAAGGCTTTAATCTATCTCAGACAATGTATGAAGGATTCTTTTTCTCATAAGCAAGAACATTGTATATTCAAATTGTTTTATCACAGCAGAGCATGTTCCTAAAGAGCAATTGTTTGAGATGCTCCACGTTATCTGGTGGCAGCCAATGAATTTCACAGAGCATCAACGTGCCAATTAACAGCTGTATGAAAGGTTAGTGTTGTTTTAAATAGACACAGTAAATTTCAGGATCTCAGACTAAATATCTCATTTTACAACATAATTGTTTTTTCTTCGGTATACCATAGAATGAATCTCCGTCTGTACCTGTACACTATACTGCTTTTATTATTATAGTGTGGCCATCAAAAAAAACAAGTTGAAAAAAACTAAGGGGGGTATTCAATTGTTAGCGAGTTCCGAAAAATACTCGCGCTCTAAAAATATCACCGGTAATACGGTAATTTGCGCGTAAATACCGTTCATACGGTAATTTACTCGCTGGATTTCAGCTCGCAGCTCAGGGAGCCGTGAGCTGAAATCCAGTGAGATATTACTGTATTAACGGTAATAGTTTTAGAGCGTGAGTATTTAGCGGAACTCACTAAACAATTGAATACCCCCCTAAATGTATTTTAAAAGTTGTATTGAAGACTGAAATTAAATACAATTGGCGCGATCCCACAAGTACCACTGTGCGGAGGACATGCCAAATCACACCATGCCCACTTTATAGTGTTACCACATGGTAGTTCACTGTGATTAGAGGTGGGCAACAGTATTTGTACAAGTAGAGGCAGGAGCTCGATTGTGATGAAAGTCTAAAACAAGGTGTTCCACCTGTAGTGCAAAAAGCACAACTATGCCAAAACCCCCATTAACAACCATTCAGATATTTGCTTTAATTAGTTGAACTTGCATTAAAGTAATTAAACTTACTATCTAATTGGTTGCTACGGGGTATCCAGTAAAAGGAACTGAGGGCACAGGGGGGGGGGGAGTTAACGGGTTTCAAGGAGCTTGGTCCATTCCTGCCTTGAGGTCCCAAACAGAGCAGTAGAGCGAAGAGCAGGGTGTGTTAGGTGGGCAGGGGAAGCTGGGTGAATGCTGCTGGACATGTGCTTTGCCCCACACATTAGTCACGTGACGCTCAGTCATGAGGCACGCATGCTGCTGACTTATGGAATCACAAGGCATACATGCAGTGGCGTGACATGGTGAAGTCACAAATGAGTGTACATGCAGAGCAAAGCACTGCTGGGCAACCAGTAATCTTCACAACATCAGGTAAGTGAAATATTAGTTTTTGTGGGGCGTAGAGGGCTAATCTACCTCTCAGTGGCCCTGTATACAGTATCCCTTGCACTGTTCCCTACACTGCATTCTGGAATTATAGTGTTAGAAACTTCAGCACCCTTAGAACAAGGAGTTGCCTTTCAGATTGATATGGCACAAAATTACAACTATAATAATACTAATGGGCAGTGTCTACTTATATTGCAAAGCCTATTGCTATTGTGCTTGATTGGTTGATAATTATTTTAACATATAAAATAAAATAAACTATTGGCCTGCACTAATATCATTAAAATACAAATTCTTGCTGTTATTATTTATCAGCATTATTAATCTTGTTTTCCTTACTTTCGAACATTTTACATTTTTTTTTATAACTACAGTACTGATACTGTATTTTTAAATTTGCTATCTAACATTATATTTGAAAAGACAGCATTATTATTAAAGCAGTATTGAAAGCAATATTTCTTTAAACACATAATTACATACATGTATTTTAAGCAAATAACATTAGAGCATTAGATAACATACACTTTAAAAATAATACTTATATTTCAATGTATTAAATAAATCACTTTAAAATATAAATAAATAAATGGTTCATTTAACAATTTTGTGAAATCAACAAATAAAATCTTTAAATATCAGTGGAAAACTTTGGATGTAATTTGGACAGTCTACACCTTATATCATATTTCAAAGAGATGACCACCTGTTCATGGAATCAGTTTCCTGTTGAGAATAGCAAGAAAAATCCCA